>NC_140497.1:70093032-70693032 GCF_964271855.1 Acomys minous | reverse complement strand
GCCACTAAATTATCACTGTTTGTTTTGCTTATATTAGTTCTCTGTGCTACAATGTTTGGTGCTAATCACGAAAATCCATACTTCTATTGGGTGAATGAGCCCTTAGTAGACTTGGACTCGATTATGAAAAAAATAAATGAACTCCTTTTTCCTTCAAATCAACACTCCTCCCACCAAGAAACGTAAAGCCGTGCTTAACGGTCTTTGGAACCAGGCTGAGGCTTTTCTTCATTCACTCCACTCATTACTTGTTATTTCATAATTCTGTTTCTCTACAAACAATTACAACTGTCTGTGAACATGTTTTATAATGTGGCTTAAATTTTTTTTATGTATATCTGTTTCTTCATTTTGTTATTCAGGATTCTCTTCTCATTCAAAAACAAGGCTTCTCAGTCTGGGATTAGAATGTGTGCCTTTGTGTTTAAATGTGCCCCCCCCAAAAAAAACCAGATAGTTATCTCTCTGCCCCTCTTGTTCAGATCCTCTAGGTTGGTTGCTTTGTCTGAGACAGGGTCTCACTATGTATGGCTAGCTGTCCTGGAACTCAATATGTAGAACAAGCTGGCCTCAAACTCACCAAGTTCTGCTTGTCTCTACCTTCCATGTGCTGGCATTAAAGTTGTGTGTCACCAAGACACACTGATCTAGGTTTTAAGTTACTGGGAACACAAGTCTTTCAGTTTCTTACTCTTAGATATGGTGAAAAACACTAGGTATTGAGTTATTATACTGAAGTTTAAATTTATTATCAGAGGTTAGTATGTTTGCTTTTCTGTTGAGTAGAATGAGGGTAATATTAAATGCCTCCTAATAAAATGAAGTAATATTCATTGCAAGTAGTCATCAGTGACAGACTTGTCATTACATCAAGGCACTTTTGTGGATGTATGTTAAGTTTTAATGACTTACTAATGACTTAAGAGTAATAAAGTTAGAGTTTTTATGTAGACTCTTCCCATAGTACAGCTTTCAAGCTGAGCCTCTGTGGCTTGTTTGAAAAGGTAGAGGGTGTAGGATCACTAAATGAAGCACTTGGCATTCCACTATGGTGTCAAGTAATATCTAAGTATCCACTATGTTGGTTTCTCTCCAAAGCTACCCACATTTCCCTACCTGTGAAATACCCTTGTATAAGAAGAAGAATAAAGAGGAGGAGGAGGGAAGGAGAAAGGAGGAAGAGGAGGAGGAGGAGGAAGCAAGAAGTAGAAGAAGGAAGATGAAGAAAGAGGAGGAGGAATAAGAAAGAAAGAAAGGAAGAAGAAGAAGAAGAAGAAGAAGAAGAAGAGGAAGAAGAAGAAGAAGAAGAAGAAAGGAGAAGAAAGAATTAGAGATGGTAGGTAGTTCTTCCTAGATCTCAAGATCAAGTGGTGGGTAGTGCTCTGTGTTACAAGCCATTCTGAAGATCTTCATGCAAAGCCCTGGCTTAGGTGCCTGTCATATTCAGAGTGTCTTAGGATGGGAAATTTACTTGGTATTAGGTTCAAATTCTAGCTTCTATAATTTTCATGTTTTAAAGTCTTGGTCAAGTTATTTAATCTTTTTAAGCCTCAGTTTCTTCATTCGTAAAATGAGGGACAGTAAATTTCTAATAGTTTTCCTGAGAGTTTGAGATAAAATTTAATACCCAATTAAAATAAACATTATATGTAAATAAATGTTACATCATCATCATCATTATCATCTTATATGTTTCTCAAGAGTTGCTTTATTACTAACCACTGATACGTTTCTTAAAATTCCTTAGTAATATATTACCTTACTGTGGTTACTTTTTTTTTTCTGTAATTTTTTTTTACTTTATTAATTTATTCTTGTTACATCTCAATGGTTATCCCATCCCTTGTATCCTCCCATTCTTCCCTCCCTCCCATTTTCCCCTTATTCCCCTCCCCTATGACTGTTCCTGAGGGGGATTACCTCCCCCTGTATATGTTCATAGGGTATCAAGTCTCTTCTTGGTAACCTGCTGTCCTTCCTCTGAGTGCCACCAGGTCTCCCCCTCCAGGGGACATGGTCAAAGGTGAGGCACCAGAGTATGTGAGAAAGTCATATCCCACTCTCCACTCTACTGTGGAGAGTATTCTGTCCATTGTCTAGATCTGGGTAGGGGTTTAAGATTTACCGCCTGTATTGTCCTTGGCTGGTGCCTTAGTTTGAGCGGAACCCCTGGGCCCAAATCTGCCTATCATAATGTTCTACTTGTAGACTTCTAGGACCCTCTGGATCCTTCTACTTTGCCATTCTCCCATGATTCTCTCATCTAGAGTCCCACTAGAATGTCCTCCCCTCTGTCTCGGTTTCCTGGTAAGTGAAGGCCCCTTGGGCTAATATGCAGATATAAGTGAGTATATACCATTTGAGTTTTTCTGCTTCTGGGTTAACTCACTCATTATGATCTATCAAAACAAAAATAACATCTGGACATGACAGTGCATGTTTGTTATGTCAGCATGATTTGGCTAGACAGTGAAATTCTATCTTAGCAAACACACACACACACACACACACACACACACACACATACACACACACACACAGACACACACACAGACACACACACACACACACACACACACACACACAGAGAGAGAGAGAGAGAGAGAGAGAGAGAGAGAGAGAGAGAGAGAGAGAGAATAAACCACCACTGTCACTATCACAAAGAGAAACCACTAAAAGAACAGCCAAGTATCTGTACAGCATTTCAGATTTTGTCCTATTTAAATCTAGCATTTGGTTCACAAGGAGGAATGGCCCAGGGCAGCCTGTGCTGGAGGGTAGTCATTTATCTGGACCGCCCTCAAAGGTAGTAGTTACTTTGTGCAGCTCTGAGCACTCAACACTTTTATGTATATATACTCATGATCAGCTTTAAGAGACCAGTGTGTTTGCCATATTCTCTCTCTAGCGTCAGGAGACAATGTAACCCAGTGACTAAGGTTCCAGGACATGGGATGGGATGTACTGAGTTCCAATAGCAGCACTTGACTCAGTCAGTGTCCCACATGGACTGAGTACTTCTTTACTTTTACAGATTATATGAGTGGTTATGACTCCCTCTCACTATGGAAATAATATACTTGGTCACTTTTCCATACCTTTGATTTAATTTATTTACTCACTGGGTTTAATGTCTGCGCCACTGTGTGTTCGCGTCTCATTCACCTCTGTCGTTAGGAAACTAGAGCTGTACTTCCTTGTTGGATAGTTAGGGCATGTGGGTATAGGGCGTGTGGGCTCTAAACCAGTGAAACTTAAAGGCATCTCTTTAAGAAAAAGAACAGAAAGCAAGAGACTAAACACATATTTTTAGTAATATATTTTATTTTGAATATATGTTTTGATAAGAAAAATGTAGCAAAATTTAAAGCAATAGCAAGTGGTACAAATACCATAACATGCAGAAGAACACTTTTTCTGATGTCTGTAATGGCATGGACACTTGCAGCCTCATTTTTCTCTTTACTTCTCATTTCGAGTGTCAGCTCAGTGCACCTGTGGGTCACATGCCAAGTGACTAGGCATTGGGAGCCGCGCAGAAGGAGCACCCCTGGAAGCCTTTACTGCATGACGGTGGCCAGCAGTGTTTGAACTGTGTACGGAGGGTGGCTAAGAGATCACAAAAGCATTTGACTAAACCCGAACTACATACCCTGCAGCTCAGCTTCCTGAAAATGCCCATGGCCATTGCAGCATCATTTGACTCTAGAAGAATCATGAGGGAACATGGAAGTAAAAACAAACAAACAAACAAACCTGTTTTTAGCAATTGTGGGAGAATTTGATGAGAGTCTTATGGCTGCCATCTATTTCTATTAGTCTCATTTCCATTGCTAACTCTGAGCTGTCTGGTAAACTGTTTCGAGAGTAGAAATATAAAACTTTTCATTGAAAACAGAAAGCAGTGACACTAAGTGTCCCTAGGCTCTCTCCCCTCACAGTGTAAGCAGCCTGGGATGTATAAGACTGCTGCCATTTTGTACTGTGTGTTAGGCATGCTGAGTGCCATATACAACCTATTTAGTATTCATAAAACACTGCCAGATATGCACTGTGATCCTCCACCAACATGTTAATATTGAGAAAAAATGCAATCTTAGTGAGGTTAACAGCTTGCCCAAGGCTAAGTACTGGAATAGGGACTTGGACCAGGTCTGCTTTACCTTAACCATTTCAGTGTGTGTGTGTGTGTGTGTGTGTGTGTGTGTGTGTGTGTGTGTGTGTGTGTGTTCTCTGTGTATATGCATGTATATGTCAAATACACACAGTGCACATGTTTTTATGAGTGGAATCAGGATACGAGCTGCAGTGTTGTGTAAAGATTTTCTAGATAAAACTGAAGTGGGCTGTGAACTTACATGAAATGGGTTTGTACAATCTCAGTTCCAAATGCTGACACGAATTGAGACTGTTTAAAAACCCAATGGCAAATGAAAAAGTGAAAAGCTTTGCTTTTCTCGACGACAGAAGACTACACTGTCAGTACTGGGGGCATGTTGTGTGCCAGGCAAGGCGAATCAACTTCTAAATGAACAGTTAGAGCAGACTAGATGATTGAGTAGGCCAGAGCTCATTTAGTCTTTGACGTCATCTCTTCCCAGACGACACCTAATCACTTTTTCCAGAAATGTTAGTATTTCACAGACTGTCTACATTCAAGGGACATACACATTCCGAGCTTCCTTCCGTATACAGGGGCCATTTACTTACAAATCTGTTTGTGGATTTTGTACTGTACTAGTGTTCACCAGAATTCATCCATCCATTCGCAGAGAATGACTATCATAAACCTACCCTCACTAAGTATGCTTGACTCCAAGATGTTATAGACCAGACATATGGTACCTTCCTCACAGGTGAGCAGTAAGCAGAAGCTGGAGTCCTGTATGTTGCAGATACACAGAGGCCAGGACTGTCAGGGAATGGGTTTGCTCTAAGCAGTGTTAGCCTCTATTTCTTTCTTGCTCTGAAACCTTCATCTCAGGCGTATTCAAACACAGACACAAGGAACAGCACTAGAATTAGGAGTTTCAAGTGTCGCCTGCAAGGGGTTTCCATTTCTGGTATGTCTTAGTTCCTCCTTCTTCTGATGACAAGATTGTTCTGAAGTTCAGAACTGCACCAGCAATTCACCATCTGCCCATATACAAGATGCATAGGGATGCAATACAGTCACAAGATCAAAGGATAAGTAACTGGAAAAAGCAAGACTTTTAAAAAGTGAGCATTTTTCTTTGGGTGTGCTTTATTTCATGTATGTGTGTGTGTGTGTGTGTGTGTGTATAAGTGTATGACACATGTGTATGTGGGTCCTGGAGAAATCCAGAAGATGTGGGCTCTGTGGCACTG
Organism: Acomys minous; assembly: GCF_964271855.1. NCBI lineage: Eukaryota > Metazoa > Chordata > Mammalia > Rodentia > Muridae > Acomys > Acomys minous. The sequence goes on along the minus strand of NC_140497.1, from coordinate 70,687,683 downwards.
GAGTGAGTGCTGGAGCCAAACTGGGGTAGTCTGAAAGGTGCTTCCTCAGCTGCATCTTTCAGTAGGATTTTTAAAATTAATTAATTTATTCAGATTACATCTCAATTGTTATCTCCTCACTTGTATCCTCCCATTCCTCCCTCCCTCCCTCTTTCACCCTATTCCCTTCCCCTGAGTCTGTGACAGAAGAGGACCTCCTCCTCCACCATATGGTCATAGCCTATCAAGTCTCATCCTGGTAGCCTGTCTATCCTTTCTCTGAGTGCCACCAGGCCTCCCCATCAAGGGGAAGTGGTCAAATATGGGGCACCGGAGTTCATGTCAGAGTCAGTTCCTGCTCTCCACATAACTGTGAGGAATGTCCTGTTCATTGCCTAGATCAGAGGAGGAGCTCAATGTTTACTGCATGTATTGTCCTTGGTTGGTACAGCAGGTTGAGCAGAACTCCTTGGGTCCAGATCTGCCTGTCATGATGTTCTTCTTGTAGGTTTCTAGGACCCTCTGGATCCTTATATTTCCCTATTCTTCCATACATCTCTCACCTGGAGTCCCACTAGGAAGTCCCCGCATCTATCCCAATCTCCTGGTAAGTGAAGACTTTCATGGGACATCATCCCTTTTGGGATAGTGTCCAATTATAAGTGAGTATATACCATGTGAGTCTTTCTGTGTCTGGGTTAACTCACTCAGTATGATCATTTCTAGTTCTATCCATTTGCCGAAAATTTCAGGATTTCCTTGTTTTTAATAGCTGCGTAGTATTCCATAGTGTAAATGTACCACAGTTTTTACCACAATCTTTTCTCTACTGTAAGGCTTTCTGAAGACAGAAAATGATTTAAAAGACAGTAAATACTTTTAGTTTTTACAGAACTTGTTTGTAAATAAGTAGAAGACTCTATCAGGAAGAAAGACAAAAACTGAGCCTTATAGAATCATGTCCTGATTCCTCTAGTTCTGTATGCCTAAGGTCTTGGAGGTAGTCCTTAACTCACCTCTTGATTCTCATGTGATCCTGTTAGCTCTATTGTGAAGACAGACACAGAATGAGGCCACTTTACACATTTTCATCCCCTGTGGCCCCAAAGAATGGCATTACTGTTGCCTCTGTTTCTTGCAACATTTCAGCATCTTTTCAAATAGGCAGGCAATAATACTTTAAAAGTATAAGTTGGACCGTGGCCCCTCATCCTAGCCTGACTTGAAGCCAGGCCTTGTAGTTCCCACAGAGCCTGTGTGATCTGAGCCTACCCCTCTGGTCTCTAGCTCCTAACTTAGATTCCTTCTCTGCTCCAGCTGCATGGGCCTCCCTGCTTTATATGGGTCATGCCAGACTTGTCTCTGCCCTAGGATAGCAGTCCTCCTTGTGGGTTCCCCCCTTGTCACCCGCCCTTCCTCATCTCTTATTAGTTTTCTCTACCTCACTCATCAGAAGCTCACAAATATTTTCTAATTTAAACTTTGTTGTCATTTTACCACAATGTAAGCTCTTTAAAGGCAGGGAATTTTGATTGTCAGGCTCATTATTGTATCTTTAGCACCTGGAACATAGTAGGTGATCAAGAAATATGTGTGCCCAGCTATTCCACTCCTTGGAATATACCCACACAACAAGGATATATGATCAACCATGTTCATAGCAGCCTTAATCATAATAGCCAGAACCTGGAAATAGCCTAAGTGTCCCTCAGTTGAAGAATGGATAAAGAAACTATGGTACTAGAAACGATCATACTGAGTGAGTTAACCCAGAAGCAGAAAGACTCACATGGTATATACTCACTTGTAATTGGACACTAGCCCAAAACGCATGTCCCATAAAAGTCTTCACTTACCAGGAGATTGGGATAGATGTAAGGACACCACACTTGGATTCTTGGTAAGAGAAATATAGGAGATGGGGAAATAGAAGGATCCAGAGGATCTTAGAAACCTACAAGAAGTACATCATAATGGATGGATCGGGGCCCAGGGGGTCTGCTCAAACTATTGCACTAACCAAGGACAATACAAGTAGTAAAACTGAACCCCTACTTGGATCTACCCAATAGACAGGACATTCTCCACAGTTGGGTGGAGAGCAGGGACTAACTCTGACGTAAACTCTGATGCCCTATATTTGATGACCTCCTCTTGGTGGGAAGCCCTGGTGGCACTCAAAGAAAGAATAAGCAGGCTATCAAGATGAGACTTGATTAGCTTAGGACCATAAAGTGGGGGAGGAGGTCCCCCTCGGTCATAGAGCTAGGGGAGGGGAATTGGGTGAAAGTGGGAGGGAGGGAGGAATGGGAGGATACAAGTGATGGGATAACAATTGAGATGTAATCTGAATAAATTAATTAAAAAAAGAAATATGTGTGCAATTAGGTAAAACATGGCAATCAAATTCTCTTATTGAATTGATAAAGGAACTAAGGTCTGGAGAAATGACTATATATACATACATATATATATATTTTTTTTTTTTTTTTAAGGTGGACACAGACATAGATAGGCACACATGCACACACGCATGCACGCACGGAGTCATTAATAGTGGGTCCTATTGATAAAAATGCCCAAATTTTTGGACAAAGGATCTGGAGGAACTGAGCTGGAATTCATGTAAAAGCCTCTCTATGAGGACTAACTCTCATAGTATCTGAAGGTGTTATGAAATCTGCCAAGGGAGAAGAAATTCAATAGTCCTACCCAGATACGAAGTCTACAAAAACAAAACAAGACAAAAAAGAACCTTCTCTTTTGCAGCAGATGGAGGCAGATCTACAACCATTCAAATGCAGAGAATCCCTGACTATAGGTACCCAGTCCCAGTTGGTACATCAGCATCACAACCCCCACACCTAAGGCTCTGGGAGCACCATGGAGGAGGACTGGGATGCCTATTGTAGGATATATCTCCTAGACATCACATGGAAAATGCACCCATGAAGGTGGGTAGCAGTATGTAATAACCACACTAGTTGACATGCTAACATGCAGGGGGAGATTTAGCAAGGTCCCACCACTAGATGAAGCCATGGCTATACAAAGATGGAGAATCCATTTTCTCCAGGGATGAGCCCCCTGATTCCAAATGATATAAATGCAGTACTCAAGTGAGACAGGGTCTCTCTGTGTAGCCTTGGCTATTCTGGACTCCTTTGTAGACCAGGTTGGCCTCGAACTCACAGAGATCCACCTGCCTCTGCCTCTGTCTCCCAAGTGCTGGGATTAAGGGTGTGCACTACCAATGCCCGGCTACAAAATACATTTTTTAGAAAGACAAGAAGAAGAAGAAAAAGGCACAGACACAGGAGATGGTCCTGACTGGGTTCGTGTTTGTATTATCCCATCCCATGTTTCATGTGTCTGGTCACTTTCCCCCACTCCAGGTATGATCCTGTCATCTCCCTGGTATTCCCCTGGGAGGTGCAGAACACAATGTACACATCTCCTGTCTTGCCAGCACACCGCCATGCAGTTTGCCCTGACATGCTGGCATTTATGTCATGGCCTTCTGCTCTCCCTTTCAGGGTTCTTCAGCTCTTTCTTCTTCATTCTTGTCTGTCTGTCTGAGTGGTCTATGAACTTTCAGCATCTTCCTAATTCTTCTGCTTGGGAAAATTCTCCCTAATTCTAAGGGCCAGCCTAAAAATTCTCCTCACTGTGAAACTTCCCACTTCTTTCTGTCCTCTGTGTGTCCACAGGCACTATGTCAAATCTTGGTGGTTGTAACATTGATCACTGTGTCCATTTCCTCTAGTGGCTGCAGAGTGCATAGGCTTGGTAGGTGTCAAAAATATCACAGCCGAACAGATATAGCTCACTCGCATCAGTGTAGCTGGCTTTTCTTTCTGTGCTAGGTGACTTTGGAAGCATGAAGCAGGGCATTAAGTACATGCAGACAGGCCTAAAAAACATAGTTAGGCTACTGGTGGCATAAGCGTCTCTCTGTGAATTTAAGTTATAGCATTAATTAAGCCAGTGTGCACTGGCAGGGCTTACTGGCAAAGCTTTTCTGACTAGCCTTGGGGAGAACAAAGTGTATACAACAAACAGTATCTTTGCCATCAAAGAGCTTGTGTACTATGAGAATGATTTTTGAACTCATATATTGCATAAAGAATATTTTTAACAAGTGAAACAAAAGATATTGTATGTCTACTTAGCTATAAAAACTATAATAATATCCAGGTTTGATGGTGCACACCTTTAACCCCAGCACTTAGGAGGCAGAGGCAGATGGATCTCTGTGAGTTTGAGGCCAATCTGGTGTACATAGTGAGTTCTAGACCAGTCAGGGCCACAGAATGAAACAAAACAACAATAACAACAAAAAAAAAATAAAAGAAATACTCACGATCTTATTTGTTTGATGAGTTCTTATATGTACAAATCACTATTGTGAATCTTTTAACTGTTGAGTTTTATTATTTAATTCTGGATTCCGGGTTCTAGTATTACTTATTATTACTATTATGATTTTTTTTGAGACAAAGTCCCATGGAGCTGAACTCATATTGCCACATAAGCAAGGCTGGCTTTGAATTATTTTTCTTTTTTTTAAATTTAAATTTATTTATTTTTTATTAATTTATTCATATTATATCTCAGTTGTTAGCCCATCCCTTGTATCCTCCCATTCCTCCCTTCCTCCCACTTCCCCCCTACTCCCCTCCCCTATGTCTGTGACTGAGGGGGACCTCCTCCCCCTGTATATGCTCATAGGGTATCAGGTCTCTCCTTGGTGACCTATTATCCTTCTTCTGAGTGCCACCAGGCGTCTCCATCCAAGGGACACAAACTCTGGCTTTGAGTTCTTAATTCTCCTGCCTCTTGCTTCTCCATTCTGGGATTTAGAGATATGAGCTACCATACCAGCATAATCTTAAATTGAAAATTTAGTTTAAGGTTTTTATTTTTTCCCACCTAGGGCCTTATGTGTGCTTGGTGAGTACTGCACCAGCAAGCTGAATCCCTACTGGGTTATGTTATTATTTTGTTTTTAGGTATGGAAGCTGTGGCACAGAGAGTTTGGCACCAGCCAAGAAGGGCAGAACTGGGACTTAAGCTACTTGGATATATTCCGGCTTATTGTTTGTATTCAAATGAGTACTTTTAATTTATAATGAAATCAGGCTGGAGTCAAGGTTAAGCTGCCTGATTTTTTTTCCTCCCATCGGTACTAAACCATGACCAAGAAGGTGCTTGAGGAACTGACAGGGCCTAGGACAGTTACCAGACTGGAAATATTTAGGTCAGAGATACCACCTTGACTTTTGATTGTTCTTATGGCTATAACCATGAGGAAATTCTTATTTTGCATATTTAGCATTCTTTAAAAATGTGTATGTTTGACAAGTTTACCAGTGATTTCAGAAATTTCTGTTTTGAAATTATTATATTCAAATATCAATTCCTCAGAGAGTTTCCTTCACGCCTCCTAACAGCCCTTCTCCTTCTCTCCTTCTCCTCTCGTTTTCTATAAAGTGTATCATGATCTGCTATTGTGCTGCACATAGGCTATTCTGTTTATTACTGCTTCCTAGTGCCTAGCATACTGCATGGTGCATGGTGGCCACTTGAATCTCTATTGATAAAACACATTTTCCAGAACAGTAATATAGGCAGTAATCCTTAGAGCAATATGGAATCTCCACAAAACCCATGCTCGATACGGGACAATACAAAATGGAAGAAAATTAGACAATTCTTTCCAAATATGCCGTTAAAAGGAGAACTATAGTTTTACTAACCTGGCTTGAGAGTAAGTAATGGCATTACTTAGGCATTAGGCACACAAAGGAAGACTTTGAGGGACCACATGATCAGTCAGTCATTCTGGGTCCCTCCCTTTCTCTCCCCTTCCCTCCTTTTCTTCTCTTCCTTCCTCCTCCTTTTTCTCTTCTTCCTCCCTGCCCCTTCTCTTCCATTTTCTCTATATGAGGAGCAGTGACAGCACCTCACCATCTACAGACACTCTGCTGTGTCTGTCTTTTGGGAATCTATCTTTGTTTTGTGTCTGGAGAAAGCCATTAGAGATGATGTCTAAACTGTGCTAGACATGTAACTCCAGGGTTGACCTTTTTAATGTTAGTTTTCCCAAAGCGTATCTTTAACACCCATACATTTCTGGCTTGTGAATAAATTAGAATGTAAATGCCCGTCCACCCTGGGAAGCCCACAGTTATTTCTTTCACAGTGCTCACGACAGCTTATCTTTAAGTCATTTTCAAACTGGTTGTTAGGTGAGTCTCTGTGTAGAAAGCTGCTGAGCCCGGAGGAAAGATGAAAGTTCAGAGAGAGTGAGCTGAAGGCATCAGCAAAGGCATTATGGCAAACGGCTGTATAATGATCATTTCTCAGACTAGGAATTTTTGTTTTTAATGTCTGGCTTCTGTGGACTGAGGCTGCTGTTACTTCTGTCTTCCATGTCTCTTCTGTTTATTGAAGAAAGCAGCCACCTAAACTTCTGGTTTGCTCTCCTTTTACCAAATGGAGCCCTATCTGTCTGTTGATGTCATCTGACTGGCTGCCATGCTGTCTCTAGGAAGCAACTTTTTGGTGCAGAGCAGTATAGTTTTTTTTTTTTTGAGGCAAGGCCTTGCTGTAGCCCAGGGTGGGTTTGTACTCCTTCCTCAGACTTCTGAGTTGTGGATTACAGGTATGAACTACCATGTAGGCTTAATGCTGAGTGGTTTTGAACCAAGGAGGAGCACATTTGAAGCTCATAGCTTTTGGGTTTTTCAGACTTGTTTTTCATGAGAATAGCCCAACTTCTCATGAAATTTAAGCATGTAAATCTGCATCAGTTTGAAAATTTCATCTCATACCATAAACTGGTAGGTGTTTAAACAATTATATTAAGATTTCTTAACCTTAGATCCAAGGAGGGACTTTGAGTCATGACAGCAATCAGTGAAATTGTATTTTTTGAAGTTTTTTATTTTTTATTTTTTAAAGATAGGATTTCTTATAACTTACAACATATCCAAAAATGACATTGAAATGTATATTTCTGCCATTGCCTCCCAAGTGCTGCGATTATAGGTGTACCACCACATGCAGTTTTTTCTTTTTTTAAATTTTATTAATTTATTCAGATTACAACTAAATTTTTATCCCATCACTTGTATCCTCCCATTCATCTCTCCCTCCCTCTCGCTTTCACCCTATTCCCCTCCCCTAGGTCTATGACCGAGGGAGACTTCCTCCCCCACTATATGGTCCTAGGCTATCAAGTCTCATCTTGGTAGCCTGCTTATTTTTTATTTGAATGCCACCAGGCCTCCCCACCAAGGGGAGGTGGTCAAATATGGAGCACCAGAGTTCATGTCAGAGTCAGTCTCCGCTCTCCACATAACTGTAGAGAATGTCCTGTCCATTGGGTAGATCAGAGTAGGGATTTGATGTTTACTATTGTATGGTCCTTGGTTAGTGCAAAAATTTGAGTGGACCCCCCTGGGCCCCGATCCACCTGTGAAGTTGTTCTTCTTGTAAGTTTCTAGGACCCTCTGGGTCCTTCTATTTCTGCATCTCCTATATATTTCTCTTACCTAGAGTCCCAGTAGGATGTCCTCAGATCTATCCCAATCTCCTGGTAAGTGAAGACTTTCATGGGACATGCCTTTTGGGCTAGTGTCCAGTTATAAGTGAGTATATACCATGCGAGTCTTTCTGCTTTCTGGGTTAACTCGCTCAGTATGATCGTTTCTAGTGCCATCCATTTGTCCACAAAATTTGAGATTTCCTTGTTTTTAATAGCTGAGTAGTATTCCATAGTGAAAGTGTACCATAGTTTCTTTATCCATTCTTCAACTGAGGGACATTCAGGTTGTTTCCAGGTTCTGGCTATTATAAGGCTTCTATGAACATGGTTGATCATATGTCCCTGTTGTGTGGTGGAGCATCTTCTGGGTATATTCTAAAGAGTGGAATAGCTGGGTCTTGAGGAATCCCTATTCCCAGTTTTCTGAGATAGCGCCAGATAGATTTCCAAAGTGGTTCTACTAGTTTGCATTCCCACCAGCAATGAAGGAGTGTTCCTCTTTCTCCACATCCTCGCCCGCATGTGGTGTCACTTGAATTTTTGATCTTAGCCATTCTAATGTGTGTAAGATGGAATCTCAGAGTTTGCTTTGTGTATTTTTCTTTTATCTAAACACTTAAAAAACAGAACTTAAAAGATGCCTCCTCTTTGCATCTGAAAATGGAAAAATGATATCACCTTATATAAGTTAAACAATGCTATTTATATGTTACATGCAAAATTGTCTTTATGCTGGTGGTATGCTATTCCATGCACTTGTTTAATGGGATACTATATTTACCAGTCTGGATTCATCCCCCCTGCCCCAGAAGATTGTAGAAAACACTCTTTCTTGAAAGTGTTAGAAATGAGCTCTGTGGTTCTATTCTCCAATGAGCAAATGTAACAAAAGCAGCTGCTTTGAATGCTCAGTGGGAAAAGAAAGTATTAGGCAGCAGTGTTTATCTCTTGGGAGACATGGAAGATGCTTGGATCACAATAAACTATAGGATGTAATGTTGATCATTATGTGTTAACAGCAATACTAGAAGTTTTGTGATGATACAAGATTATCATTAGGGCTCTAGCAAAAAAAAAATATCTGGATGGATATTTTGTTTTGTTGTTGCTCCACATAAGTATTCTGGGATTAGCATCCCTTTCCAGGGTCTAGATGATGAAGTGTAGTACTTACCCCTCATCAAGGAAACTTCTCTTTGCAACAGAGAGGGACTATTACAGAGAATCATAAGTGATCCAGAGTTGTGGAACCCAGTCCCAACTGATTCATCCATAGTACAACCTCTGCACCTAAGGCTTATTGCAGAAGAAGGGCAGAAAGATTGTAAGATCCATGGTAACAGGGAGTTTCCTATGCGATTGTGTCTCATAGAAATGCCAAGAACTACACCCATGATGCCCCACCAGGATGGCTGCCTTAACAGGATCTGAACAATGATGACATCACTAGGCATGCTAAAATGGATGAGGGGAAAGTCATGAGGCCTCAACCTTAGACAAAGAACTACAGGCAGCTAAGGAACGCCTGAGGGGGCGGGGGAAGAAACAGTCTTCCCCAGGGAAGCGCATACCAATTAGTTATCCAATAACAAAAGGTCAGCTCTGAAAACATATACATACAAGTAACATTATACAGACTGAGCAGGTTATATTTATGTATTTACGAATACACACACACACAGAGACACACAGACACACACAGACACACACACACACACACACACACACACACACACACACACATCCCAATAATGAAAGAAAAAGAGGCCATGCATTTGACAGAGAGCAAGGGAGTTCATGGAAACGTGGGAGGGATTCGAGGAAGGGAAAGGGATGGAGGAAGTGATGTAATTATATTATAATCTCAAAAATTTTTAAAAAAGTTAAATAATTCTAGGATCCTCGAGCATAACTCAGCTTATTATATCTCCTTATTTTATCTCCTCGACCTAGAGCCCCCTAGTTATGGGATACCAGAACCCTGTGGAGTATGACCTTGCAATATGGCATTGGGGGTATAATTTGTTTCCTTAAGCTTTCAGTGAAAGTACTTCAGGCAATTTATTGGGGAGACCATACTGGGTGTCATGGATGAAGAGAGAGATTTAGCCTTCAGACTCATGGGAGACTATGATATCTAAGCCACAAGGTTTAGAATCTAAAAATCACTGGTAGCTTACCAGTCAATGCTTCTAACAGCCAGAAGAACAGCGCGCTCTTGTCCCACAGCTGTCTTAACAGCAGGCTCAATGAATCTACCATAAATTACTCCCTCAGCCTCACAGTATGTAGTGCCAATAGTTACACTTCCTACATCAGCCATGTGAAACCTGATGGGATGAACTATCAGCTGGGAGGAAGCTTCTGGAACTGCCTTCCTTCATCCTCCCTGACAAAACTGTGACATCTTGTAGAGGATATTAATGAGATTAGAGTTTTTGACAGACAGGGTGCACCATCATCTCTGCATTTAATTCACCTGCTTGGGTTGTATAATCATAGCATATCAGTAGCATTACTAGTGCCATATTTATTTCCAGTGTTAAACTTTATATGTTGTTGTTGATCTGGCAAACACTTTCTATTCCATTCAGTTGAAAAGCTAGAATCAATTTGTTTTGAAAAAGCAAGAGCAGTTGGGCAGCGGTGGCAAACGTCTTTTAAAAAATTATTCAAAGCCATTTATTCCTGTGTACTTGAGCATCTGAGTTAAAACACCATGTTGAACTCTTGAATATTTCCCCTTCTTTTCTGCCTTTTTAATTTTTATTTTTACATATACATTTTTATTATTACACATGTATACAATAAACTACACAGCAAGAAGGACCACAAAACAATTAGGAATTATATAAATGTTACATTCATAGTGTTTTGCCTATTTGTATTTGGCAACCTTGCAGAAAACATCTCTCCTATGTTGGTGCATCTGCAACTCTGGATATAAATCAATATCTATCATATCTCATCTCTATCAACCTAAAACATCTATCTAGACCTAAAAACTCCTAAACAACTAAGCTTAATTGTTTTTTCAAAATAATTTTTTATTAATTTATTCTTATTACATCTCAATGGTTATCCCATCCCTTGTATCCTCCCATCCTTCCCTCCCTCCCATTTTCCCCTTATTCCCCTCCCCTATGACTGTGCCTGAGGGGGACTTCTTCCCCCTTTATATGCTCTTCTTGGTAGCCTGCTGTCCTTCCTCTGAGTGCCACCAGGTCTCCCCCTCCAGGGGACATGGTCAAATATGAGGCACCAGAGTACGTGTGCAACTAATTCCCCACTCTCCACTCAACTGTGGAGAATGTCCTGTCCATTGGCTAGATCTGGGTAGGGGACTAAGCTTAATTGTAAAACTAAACTATTTGGTCTTCAACCTCATCGGAGGCTTGGGAGCGAATAAAATTAATTATCTGAGTAAACAGGAAGTGCAAGTTAGCAGCTTGCTAGCACTTGTGAGTCAGAGACAGACAGATCTCTATGAGTTTGCGGTCAGCCTGGTCTACCGATCCGGTTCTAGGACAGCCAGAGCTATACAGAGAAACCCTGTTTCAGAAAAAAAAAAAAAAAGGCAAGAACAATACTAGTTGATTGACCCTAGGACTAGAAAAGCTGATAAACTGCCCTGCAGTCTGTTCTAATGCAGACCTGGTACAGTCCTAGGAGTCCTTGGTTATTTCTATTTTATAAGGTGTTGTGATTGCCCATCACATGGAAGCCAGTGTACAGCATTAGATTAACATGAAGTAGCAAACATTCTGTAGAACCTAACCCTGCAGAAGTTCATGGCACCATCGCGTTTCCAAGGATCTAGTGCTCTGAAGCATGCTGGGATAGCTGAGGGCGTCAGCAAGCTGCTGTCTCCTCTGCTACCTACAGGAAGAAAAAAGCCCAGTGGGACCTGGACTCTTTGTGTTGAAGACAGCATAACGTAGAGCGTATCTCAGAAGGCTAAACATTTGGAGTAGGACATAGAGAAGAGAAGGATCTCTATAAAGTAAGTTCTCTTACCACGTGCATACTGGGACACAGAAGATTTCAATATATTAGAAGCATCTAGAGCAATATGGGATCTGTGGCCAGCCCTGGCAGGAAAATAGCAGCATAGAACCTTAGGGTTTTCTTTGTGAAAAGTAACTCGTTCCTTGCTACTGGGTACTGACAGAGACAAAGTGCTTTTCTGTGTGTGGTTAGGGGATTATGCCATTTGAATTCCTCATCTTGGACTATGTGGCATATGCATTCATTGAACCGTAAAGCAGGACACAGACAACACAGTGAAAGTGGGAACCATGGCAGCAGGTCTGAAGGACACTGGTGAATTGCAGAAGCATCAGGCTCCAGTTTCCACATTCTCTCTCTCTCTCTCTCTCTCTCTCTCTCTCTCTCTCTCTCTCTCTCTGTTTTTTTGTTTATGTTTTTTGATTTTTTAGACAGGGTATCTTTGTGTTAGCTTTGGCTGTCCTGGACTCACTTTGTAGACCAGGCTGGCCTCGAACTCACAGAGATCTGCCTGCCTCTGCCTCCCAAGTGCTGGGATTAAAGGCGTGCCCCACCACGCCTGGCTCTCTCTCTCTCCCTTTTAACTCTGAGAGCTTTGTATCCATCCACAGGTTTGTCATCACAAGGAGTTCCCTGTCAGAAATAGCCAGATGTTCAGGGTTGCTTTTGGCAGCCCTAGTTTACACCTGTTGTCTAGTGTAACTGTCAGTGGCGCTGCCTGTCATAGAAATGCACGCCAGTTCAGGAGAACCAATTAGGTGGCTACTCTAACTGTGAGCAGCTTATGGAGAGGGGACTGTGTTCATGCGTTTCTGTATGGTGTTTTCGTGTCAGCTGAAGAAGACAGGGAGCTATACTCATTAAAATGACCTGTCTGGTTGCCTGTGTATTGTGTGGCAAAAGAGATGATCCGAGAGTCAGGATTATATTGACCTAGGGAAGTTCAGATTTGTCTCCTGGTCAGGAAGTTGGAAATAAAATGGAAAGATAAGGGGTGAGGTGAGTCTGGAAGAAAGGTCTGTGGCTAGACCTGTCAGGGTGGGGTGTAGTCCCAAGACATCTATTTCTGATGTAAATGCCTAATAGAGAGAAAACACAATGATGAAACCCAGTAATTAAGATGGCCTGTCCTTCAAGTGACATTTAACCTCTTCCAGTGGGTAATTTGTTGTTTGTACCAAGCCAATGTTCGAAATGACTATGTGGCAGGGATAAAAGACCTTCAAGTGCTCAACAACATATTTTCCATCACCAATACTGATTCAGATATTACCACTATTAAGCACCCAACATACTGCTGGCAGAGGCCAACTTTGAGCCCATGACCTGACGTTCACAGTGTATGTGGTCTCTCAAGTGCTATAAATTCCAAAGAAAGGGCAGAAGGGCCATGTGTCTATTGTGGATGGAAAAGCAGAAGTTCATCAGACGATGGGAACAATACCATCCTCCGCCTGTTACTGCTGGCATCTTGCTGAGTTTCTTTTTCTATCAAACGAGTCAGTTGGAAAAGATGAAAACAATGTGATTCATTAACTCACCTGTGTGTTTGGCTCATTCCTGACATTAACCCTGTGATATAGATAGCACACCACTACAGGAATCAAGAACAGACCTAGAGATTACTTTTCACGTCTAAGGTTTCACAGATCCTAAGGGATGATTTCACGAATAGGATTCAGGTGTAATTGCATGTCTCTCCAGGCCTTCTTTAGAGCTCTTGTTGGCAATGGTAAGGTATGTCTCAGTGAGTGTCTGCCAGCCACATGGAAGTCACTGTCTATCCCTTGTACCTTCACTGAGGTACAAGGAGGTCCTGAGGTCACTGAGAAGGTAAACTTCATTTTTTTGGTAAACTTAAATTTTATCCTACGCATCTTTCCCACCCTAGTCTATGAAGCTCGGGAGAACAGAGGCCTGAAGAGGGAGCAGCAGTAAGTTGTTGCAACATGCTCCTTAGCATTTCTGAAGTGTTCTAGCTTGGGAAACATCTCAGGCTCCTTTTTCTGTGGTCATATCCTTTCCTGTTCATAGGGGAGGGAGCAGAGTTTAATTTTACCCAGTCTAAAACCTGGGAACCTTAGGAGAAGTGCAAAGAGCAGAGCAGGAGGCTCATTTTCAGGGATGCCCAGAACTGGATTCACAGTTCCTCATCTAGGCAGACTGCTCTGATGGACACACAGTAGTAAGCAGGTGTTGTTTGCTATAACCTACTTTCCACGTTATCTCTTTTCTATATGAGTCTTGTGATTTTTCCTCTTGGAGGCGTCTGTCTGCAAACTTTTATGTTACTTTATATTATTATGGAAACATGGTTTGTCCTTCATTGCTCCTATGATGTCACTTGGGTTGGACTAGAAGCCTCACTCTCTCTAATTAAAAAACAAACAAACAAACAAACTTTGTGTTCATGTGTGTATGCGTGCATGTGTGTGCACATGTGCACATATACACGTGCCATGGTACACATGTGGAAGTCAGAGGACAGCTTTTGAGAATCAGTTCTTTTTTCCCAGTGCGTGAGTCCCTGGGGATCAAACTCAGGTCGTCAAGCCTGGCGGTGAGTGTCTTTGCTCAGCCATCTGGTTGGCCCTCAGACGCATCTTCTCCATAGTACCCAGGCTTAGTCTTTTCATGGAACTTTGCTAATGTAGAGTAGGCGTGAGTATATTTTTATCTTTTGAAGTATTGTGAAATAATGTGTGTGCAATAATTGAGATTGCCTTAGACTGGCCACTTTGTTACCACTGTGATGCCTGTCAGTTGTGTCCGTGCTAACCTTTGAAGGGTGGGACCATAAACACGATTCCTTGCACAGTGCTTTACGTACATCCTCAGAGAACTTTAGATAAAGTAAAAGTAAGTTAATGAATAGCCAACAAGGGATGAGTATGCTTTTCTCAACTAATTAAATACATATGAATAATAGGCATATAATTCCTGACATTTTCAGTGAGAAAAATTCTTTATTTAAAACAGGCCGATTGCCTTCTCTTCTCCTAGATTAAATAAAATATTCTACAAATAAGAAATTTTGAATCCAATATATGAAACCCAGTAATAGCAGTCAGGGTTCTCCACCAATCACCATTTAATAAGGCTTAAATGAAATACTTTAGAATTCTGAAACTAAGTGCTTTGGCTTAGAGAAAGAAGCAGTGTCACATTTCCTGGGTATAACGATGTCATGCTAGTAAGAGAAATTCCATAATGCCTAAGACAGCTAAGTGCTAGGTCACCAAGTGCTGAGCCTCAGACTTGCTCTGATATCATTAATAGTATTTCTAAATCACGAAGACAGTTGATATGTTTTATTTCAATAAGAATGGAAGCAAGAAGGGACCTATGCTATTTCTAGCCACTTGTATTTATTAATCCATGCTTAGCGTTCTTAATACCTTCGCTGTGGAAGGGTAGTAAGTGTTTTAGCAACAAGGCACGCTATGGGGACAAAGCTGGGAAGCTTGTGCATACACAAAGTAGCTGCTAGCTGAAGGTTGTCAGGGCTCTTGGAAACGCCATGCATTGTGCACCGGGGGCTGGTGCACTTTGTTTCCAGGCATCAGTGGCTGCTGAGTGTCTGGGGACATGGTGATATCCATGGTGGCTTCTCCATCACCCAGGGGTGTGGTAACATCAGCACCATAGGTTTCATAAACTTCTGCTAATTCAGGGGTGATCAGTGGGTCAGCAGCTGCAGGGGTGACTCCAAGAAGCCCCTGCCTTTGCCCTGCGGGACCCCGTGCCATGCTGGGAATGTGGTCACTGGGGAAAGCAAGAAGTCCTGCATGGGCACCAGGTGCCATTTGTGAAAGAAGAGCTGGGTTTTCCCGCTTGGCTGGGTTGGCTTCTTGCAGCAGAGAACCTTCTGGGCCCTCTCCCTTCTCTGGGCCTTTGGTTACAGACACTGGAGAATCTACTTCCACAGTATAGTCTCCGCCCTTGGGTGAATTCTGATTCAGTCCCCTAAGGGTTTGCCTGAAGCCTCCATATCCTGGGTACAGAGTTCCGTAGGCCATGGGACTTCCTCTTTCTCCCTGGAAAATAAACATCCACCAATGACACAACTGCTGTGTGTTATTCATTCCATGCAATTACACCTGGTTAGGCTCCCCGAGAAGCCGTGAACACTAACAGAACAGGGAACCAGCTGGCTGACTGCTCTGTGAAAGCACACTTCTTACAGAACCAGCTGTGAAACACGGAGTGGGGGTGGGGGGGGGGGAGGGAGGATTCTGGGTAGAGAAAGGCCGCTTGCAGGAAAGGCAGGCCTCTCTTACTGTTCTGCCACCATAATGTTAAAACTGTAGGCAGGTCAAAAAGGGCTCTGCCATCATAGAGCAAAGCACGGGACCAATAACTGTCTTGGTTGAGGAGGAATGTTCTGGGGGGATCTTGCCCATGCCATTTTTCAGTATCCCTCAAATACAGCTCTATGTATGACTTCAACTCCTTGGGTTCAGTTATCTCTCTTTTTTCTCTTTCCCCATCCCCTTCTTTTCCTCCCCTTCCCCTTCCTCTGTCATACCTTTCCCTTCCCTTCCAGTTCTGTTCCTTTCCTTTCCTTCCCTTTCCTTCTCTCCTTCCCCTCTCTGCTCTCTTTCCCGACCCTCATCTCTGTCTCCTCCCTCCCCACTCCCTCTGCCCTCTCTCCCTTCTGTCTTCTCTCTCGTTCCCACCACTCTCTTCCTCCCCTTCCCTTCTTTTCTCTTCTTCCTCCTCTTTCCTCTTCCTTTTTCCTCCCTCCTCTCTCCACTCCCTTCCCTCTCCTCTTGCCCTCCCTCTTCCTTCTGTTTTCCTTAGATTTTTAAAAAAGAAAATGTAAGAAAGAGATTTATTTCTCTGGAGGAACAAAACACCCCACTCTCTGTGTGTTCTAGAACTTAACACTTTTTTTCCCCTGTCACGACCATGAGAACCAAAATCCAAGACTATTTATATCTGAGCAAGCTGTGTGATTTCCTCACTGTCTTGATTCATTTTAAATCCCATTTTTAATTTTTCCACTATACCTATTGTGCTTTTCATAAACAATCACGAAATCTCTTGAGAATGAAACAAAATGTACTTAGATTAATAAGATGGTAATTTATCTGGGACACTTAATTTTAGCTAGTTGTATCGGTATTGTATAAATACAATACTCGTTCCTTCCACTTTTCTTGGCTTTTTGCTAGGTCTCAGCTTCTATGTCATTTCCAGCGGTGACTCTGTGACCTGCCCTTGGGCTGAGCTGTCTTACTTTTCCTCCTCTTTCCTTCTAATAATGTGGCTGTTGTCCTTGTCCCACCAGTTGACGTTATTTGCGTGGAACCTCTCTTCCAACTCATTTGATCTCTAAGCCCTGTAGCACGTTCTGCATTTCTGGCACACAGAGGCAGTAACGAACGGTGAGGTGTCATTCATTCATTCAGTAGGCTATGCCACTGGCAGTGAGTTGCTAACTTGCTGCAGCTTTAGCTTCATTTCGCCGCCTAACATGTAATTAGTAGACAATTCTGAGAGAAAATGTCAGGTTATGTGAGCTACTGATCTCAGATCTGATAATTTTACTATGCACTAACAGTACCAAAACAGTAGACTCTCATTGCCTTAAAATAAGATACTCTCATTGGCCTAAAATGATCTAACTTAAATTCAGTTTTTTCTCTTTTCGTTCTTTTAATTTTAAGAGATGAATTACTTTGGGTTACTTTTGGGGAGCCTAGATAGTCCTAAAAGGCGTGGGATGCCTGTACGAATCGCACATCTTTTTTATATTTGCAGTTTGTCCTGGTGACCTCTCTTTGAGGAAAGATGACTCTTCTGCTCACAGCCAAGGAGTGGGACAAAACTCAAACTTGGGTGTCATTCAGGAGCAAATGTTTAGAAAATACAATGAAAAAACAAACAAACAAACAAACAAAAAGTATTTTTGAGACAGGGTCTCATATAGTCAAGCCTGGCCTTGAACTCCTTTTTGATCCTCCTGCCTCCGTGTCCTGAGGATTTGGATTACACTTGTTATCACAGTTCTCAGCCCTGAAATGCTTTAAATCATTTGATATTGCTTCAACGTTGAACTTTTTTGCTTTGGAGTAGAACAACTCCAGTCTCTAATCCTTCACGTGCTTTTATTTTCATTTTATGTGAATTGGCCTGTGTGTCTGTGTGACGGTGTCAGATCCCCTGGAACAGGAGTTGCAGACACCTGTGAGCTGCCATGTGGGTGCCTCTTGTGGGAAGGCTCAGCTGTTCTCCCTGACCCTGTTGTAGGAAGAGTTAGGAGGTAGTACTCACGGGCATTTCTTCTGAACTCATGAAGCCAACTCTGGCAGGAGCATTCTGTGCAAAAGGAAACAGTGCATCACTGTCTGAACTAGCAGCCTCCTGTGACTTTCTTAGCTACACAAGACCAAGCCAAAAGCCACCTAGGGTTCCCTTAAGACTTAGTGCTGTCCACGGGCAGAGTAGACTCATTATGGAGTAAATAGAGCCGATATGGCAGATTTAAAATTAAAATTTTGAAAATGCAAGTGTGTGTGTCTAGAATTATGCAAGTAGAGAAGTGTGCCACCTTATTACTTAAACTGTGACTGCAGGTCTTTAGGGACTATTTGTTTGGGAGTTTTGTGTTACGTATGATTTATGATTTTTAGCCCTCAGGATGATACATTGATGTCTAACTGGTGCTTCTTACAGAATACAGACTTACCAGTTGGTTCGCTCCGTAAGACATGTAAAACATTCCTGGGTAAAACTGAGCAGAATGAAATAGTTATAAAAAAGTGAATCTTCCCGAGATAACCCGTTTACATAAGTTTCACACACAGAAGTGGAGGCAGGAAGCAGACACTTACAGCCGAGGCTTTGTTGTGTGTCATCGGTCCCCGAGATATGGAACGGGCTATCTGGAACACCTTTAGGAGGTGGCATACAGAAGAGTTAGCCAACACAGGCAAATCTCCACTGCAGGGACTTCTAAGAGCTCCAGGAACAGACTTCTTTTTAATTAATTAACTTTATATCCCAATTGTAGCCCCCTCCATCCTCTCCTCCCACTCCCACCCTCCCTCTCTCTTCCCCGTACCCCCTTCCTCTACCCCTCAGAAAAGGGTTGCCCTCCCCACTTCACCAACCCACCCCAGCACTCAAGTCACATTAAGACAGCGCATCCTCTTTTTCAGTGGCCTGGCAAGGCAACCAGGAATATTTTTTTAATTGATTAGTTTGAAAAATTGGTCATTAATATTTAAGAAAAAGAAACCCAGAAATACTCTACACCTACAGGTAAATTAGAAAATTAAAAAAAAATTCATTCAAACTCTTTGAAATATAGAGGCATTTTTTTCTCCAAGAGATTTATACTTACTGTTGGAAATTGTGGATCAGCAAAATCCATTATTGGGACCTGTATCATGAGGAGATATTGAAACTATCAGTCAAAACAGACAAACTGAATACTCATGTATATTGTTTGTAATTACAATAAAGCAGTTTAAAGATATTTCTCTGTTTTACTCTAAGTGTTGTGCCAACCTATGCCTTTACAGTTGTCTTTGGTTGACATGACTCAGGTGAGCTGTCAGGGAGGTGAGACATGTCTGTCACGGACTGCTATACAGCACAGAGTGAATGGTAGTAAACCTTGACAATGGAACAGAGTGGTTTGAATTTTGACTCTGCCTCTTTTAGTGTTATCCTTTGAGGACTTGTAGCCTAACAAAGTGTAGGTCAGTCAGTCTGTCTATCTATCTATCTATCTATCTATCTATCTATCTATCTATCTATCTATCATATTTTTGAGACAAAAAATGTGTATCCCTGGATTTCCTGGAATTCTGTAGACCAGTTTAACTTTGTACTCAAAGGCCCTCTTGCCTTTGCCTCTGGTGTACTGAGATTAAAGGCATGTTTCATGCCCAGAGTGTTCTCAGGTTTAAAAATGGTTCATAATGTTTATCTTTATAGACTTGAAGTCAGGACCATATGAGGGAATATTAAATGTCTGCTACATAGTACTGGTAGTTACATAGCACTTTCCTTTTTCTGTCCTTTGTTCTTTTCTTTACAATACTACAAGGTAACTTCACATAGCTGTATTTATCCATAGAGAGATAATAACTCAATATCCTGCTTGTTATGCAGCGGACACACTCACTGTATTATTCTATTACCAACACTGAAAAACCCAAGGTAGTGAGTGGTTTTCTCAGAGTTGTCTTGTTCCCAAGGGGAGGTTCCATCAAGCCAAATTTAGAGATGCAGATCTCTTGGAATCTACCATCTCTGACAGCAAAAATAGGAAAAGCTGTTTATGTCTCATGAAAGAACAATAATAAAGTATTCACATCTTAGTTATGTTAGGTCTGAGGGGAGTGATTATTTAAGCATATCCTGCCAGTTGGGGTTTTTCTCTCATTGTGTCAGTGGGCGATCCTGATTGGATTTCAAAGAATTACCTCAGCTGTTGGTGGGTTCTCGGATGGCGTCACCTGCGGCTCATCTGCTGCTGTCAGTTCTCCTTCCTGCAAGGGCAGCTGTCCAGGGTGCATTGGAGGCTGAGGCCCCGGCTTCTGGGGTGTGGCCTGGACACCAGGTGCAGGCGTGGGCTGGAGGAAGGGTTTCATTCCTGGCTGGTGAGGCTGCAGGGATGGCTGTGATGGGAGAGGTGGGGGATGCACAGGCAAAGAATATTCATACTGTAGAGAAATTTGAAAAGAGTGTCAGGAAGAGATGGTTCATTGAACCGTGGTGCCTAGAATTTCTACAGCAAAGTGCTCGGATGCTTGCTGTTTGGAGGGAACTATAGCCTTGAAGCAGAGTTTATGTAGGAAGTAGAGGCAGTGCACTCAAGAAAGTTTTAAATGTACTCACCCCTCTACCTTTGTTGGGACCATCGTTTCTTGGGGTGTGGAAATCTACGTACCTGAACTTTCTGGTGGGAGGACCCAGTCTCTCCTCTGGGCAACCACCACTACCTGTATGTGCCTTTACTCTACCACTTTCTTTCTGGATTATTAGAATTTGTCCAAAAAAAAAAAAAAGTTTTCCTGAGCCAGCTGACCGAGGACAATGTCTTACTTGTGTTTATACTTCTCATATTTAACATATTTATATTGCTACTAATAAGTACCCAGTGTATAATTTAATAAAAGGGTAGTTAAAATACTTAGATATGGTCATCATAGATCTGTTTTGGAAGCAACCAAGTAGAGTGATAACTAATAGCGTACTTTCTATGGTCAGTGTGGCCTTGTTATAATGCTGTTATGGAAGTTCATGTAGAGTTAAAAGTCACCATGAAGCCACTGTGTGGTTTTCTGTCTGTTTGTTTGTTTGTTGATTTTTCAGTAATGACTTGTGATTGGATACATATTGTTTGTAGGTTAATTGTGTATTCCTGGAGCTGGTATGGAAAGCTCATACTAACTTGCCTCTGCTTTTTGTCTTCAGCCATGTCTTAGATCCTATAATATCCATTACTTCTGCCTCACAATTAACACCTTGAGTTACGTTCCATCAAAGTTTCATGAGCTTTTGAGCCGTTCTAAAATGACCTCATTGTCATTCTCCAAAACCACAGTTTGGATAATATTCTTATTAGGAATCTAATAAATTATAGTTGACAGATTGATATATTTATTGGTTTCTGTTTGGCTTATGGTGTTTTCAATCAGGATGATTGTGGTCATTTCAAATTTGTCTTTAGGTAATTATTTAGGAAATTTTGATTAAAATGGAAATTATTCATTGTACAGTCTTTTTATTTCTGAGGTTGTTTATTGTTGCTGACATCTTTACTGTAGATCTCTTTCAGAGGCTATTTGAAATAAACATTCAAATTTGTTTTAAAATTAAAAAATTTCCTAAGTAACAATAGTTTCTAGAAGTTGATTTATTTGGTACCAGTGGAGTCTTTTGTTAATTACTGTTGTATTTCCTGCATGTAGTTATCAATTTAAGGAAGAAAAGTAGGGAAAGATCTTGAAGCTTGAAGTGCAAACACATGGAGGCAGTGAGCTTACCTGCTGGGTTTCATGTTCACTTGGTCTTATCCACGGGAAGGAAGTGTGTGGTGGGAGGAGTCCATGTAGCCACAGAGTATTAAGTGCCTTCCCAAAGCCAAGCCTTGAGTACTGGCGGGGAGAGAGAGAGAGCGCACATGTGTTTCAGTATTCTGAGACAGGAGCAGAAAGCAAAAGTGACGCTGGTTTATGTAAAATGGACAAGTTAATTCTCTCTTCCAACAAGACTAAATTATGTTCTGGGCCATGTCACAGTATGCGGTAAACTTGTTCGAGATTTAGTGTTTTGGGAATTTATGTTTAGGGCCACTTAAAAAAAATTAGGGTAAGAATGGATTTTGCTTACAAAAGAGCTTCAATGCATATATTCAATGCTTATTTTGTTGGTGTTTTGGGACAGGGTTATACTACACCATGTCCCTTGATTGGCTTTAAACCTGCAACGTTTCTGCTTCTGTATTCTGAGCTCTGGACATACTGTTTGTGCTTTCCTCTGCCACCACACATCATTATTACTATAATTTGTGTTTTGAGACTGACAATGTAGCCCCAGCTGTCTCTGAACTCAGCTTCTTCTTGTCAACGACTGGGATTATAATGGCCCATGCTTGGCCATCAGACTTTACTTTGTTTTAGGCTTTCTTAATCACTCATTTCTTCTCTCAATAAATAAATGTTATACATTATAGTACTATTGCAGTCATAGCCACCAACCATGAATGCTTGTAATAAATTCTTGAAAATAAAGTTTTCATGAAGATCTCCTTCATCTCCTATAGTTACCTGAGAAAGTGCATTGAGTCCCTGCAAGCTTCCCAACTGTCTCATTGTCTATAAAAAAGAAAGTGAGTTAGTGTTCTAACATACATTAGGTGGCCATTTGACACAACTGTTTTTGCATGACATTTAACATCATCAGTACAAATCTTGGGGTAAGTAAACTTGAATAAAGCTAATGTAGACACAAATTATAGAATTATATTATCACTGAGAGAAAGAAATGTAAAATGTAGCTTTGCCTTTGACATGGTCAGTCTGAAAACAGTGAGCTTGCTTTTGCCATTAATTATGTGGGAAAATACTAGTTAATTGGGTGTCACATTGAGACATAGGAAAATATCTCATTCAAATACAATATGAAGACAGTTGTGAGAATATTGCTTAGTCAACCCCTTCTCTTCCTCATTTAAATTATTTTAATTAATTAATTAATTATTTTTCTTTTACAAATTTAGCCTGAAAAGAATTTGGAAAAACAGACAATACAGTATACCCTCACTTCTTTCTCCCCCAGCCAAAAAAGACCTCAATATTATAGATATTAAATGCTGCAAGTAGTAGTATCTAGGTACATTGGCAAGACTGTCACTGCTCCCATAGAAAGTACATTTCTTCTTTTGAGATGGGTCTCCCTGGATATCCCGAGTTGATCTCCAGCTCATGGTCCTCCTTCTTGACTCAATTTCTCTGCATGTTAGGATTACAGGTGAACTCTACCATACCTGGCCTACATTTACCATTTAAATGAGAAAAGAACGATGCTGCTGGTATTGAGTTTGAGCTAAAAGCTGAGAGAAAAATAACCTCAGTGAAGTGAGCTAGCAAGTGAAATGACTATTGGCTCATATATGTACTGATTACTCTCAGATGAAATTTTGCATGTGTGAAAAACTGTGAAATTATCCATGTTTCTGTTAGCTTCTACATTGTAAAATCTTCATACTTTACTGTGGTTTTCTAAATTTGTATTTCTAAATTTATTTATAGGAGCTACAGTAAAAGAAATGCAGGTTTTATAGGCACAATTATAAAATAATGTTAATGCTACTGATAGTATTATTTTTAAAATAGCTAAACTCTGTACAATTGTATTTGTGTAATGAGAATTTTACCATCTAAGATATAATCAGCAGAGCTAAATGTAAGTTGTTTCCAGCTATAGAATAACGTGTCTTAACAGGTACAATAGGTAATGTACATATGATATATTAAGGATTGATTATTAGTGTTGCTTTGATTCACATTCAAATGACCTAACACTTAAAACTGATGTAGAATCATGATATAAAGTTGTAGTGAATGCCATGAACATTTCTAGAATTTCTCAGAATGATAGTCAAAGGTTTCAGAACCAGGAAGTGAAAAACAATACATTACATCTATCTACAATCAGGAATATGCTAGTATAGAAATTATTTATAAATATACACATTTATACAATATATAAATATACATGTACACACACACACTCATACACACATAAATAATGGCGTTGGTGATACATACCTCAAGGCTCAAACTAGCCATGCCGGGAGGTGCCATGCCTTGAGCCCCAGGTTGTTGAGGAAATGCCTGAATAGAAACATGAATGGTCTTGAGTTCTTTGTCAAGAAGCTTCTCTTAGATGTATGTTTGGAGTAGGAGGTCACTGCAGAATGGAGCGTCCAGCATAGAGGCTACCATATTGGTTTACTACTCAAATGGCTTAGTTTTTTAGATAGGATGGAAAATTAAAGTTATTTGGAGGAATTGTTATATTTAGTAATTTTGCTCCTACATTATTTTTTTTTGTGTTCATCTTAATACTGTTTTAACTTAAAAGGAGGCTGATTTGCAATGAGAAATAAAATAAGGGAACAAGACACAGAGTATTTTATAGTCCTACATATGTTCACATTTAAAAAGCAAAGGAGGTGAATCTGACCTGAGTTTTCCTGTGTTTTTTAATAAATGTCTGTGCTTTTGGTTTATGGGATATGGTATGAGTTTATGCACTGAGAAGTCATGTGCAGGAACCCTCTTGCCTCCCATCCAGAAGGCTTTAACAAGCCTCCCCGGCCATTATTTAAAGATTATTCTGGTTATAAGCTCATGGGTCTGTGTTTAATGTTTTAAAGCGTGGGCTGGAAGTGTAGCTCAGCAGTTAAGAGCACCTGTCGATCTTCCGATCTTCCGGAGGACCTGAGTTTGTTTCCCAGTATCCATGTCAGGTGGCTCACAACCATCTGCAATGCCAGTTTTAAGGGACTGATGCCTCTGACCTCCTTCAGCACCTGCACTCATGCGCACATACCCACATGCAGACATACACATATGTATAAATAAAAAAATAAAGTTATATATTTAATTTTTAGCTCATACAATGGATATTTTCCCTCTTATTCTAGTACCAAGTACTATGCTATTGTCAAGTATATTTGCAAATAACTTTTTAAAAATAGAAAATACTCCTTTTGAGAATTTTTTTTTCATGTGTTAATAAGAACAAATACTGCTGTCTGAGGGTTGGTGGAGACTGGAGAATAAGAGAAACTAGAATTTCAAATTAAGTTAAAAAGTTGTTTACTTATTTATTTTAGATAAGGTTTTGGTAATTAGCTCAGGCTGGCTTTGAACTTGTTATGTAGCCAAGGCTAGCTTCTAATTCACAATATTCCTAGCTTCCCAAATGCAAGATCAGTTCTGAGCTACTGTATCTACCAGAAAATTGGATTTGAAAATCCTTGCTATTCTCATTTACCTAGTGCTGAGATTATATTTCTTTCCTTCTTTCGTTTATACTGCAGGATCTTGGTCGGTGTGAGTCAACATGAGACATAAGACTTGTCTTTGAAATATTCTAAAATACTGTTTGGAGTAGAAAAATTATGTTTCCTTATTGCTCTTAGATGATAAGGCTGACATCTGGCCTCTGCGACTTTTCATTCTTCCCGGGGTTGCTTTAGTCAGACGCAGGAGCCCCGTAGATCCCCTGGGACAGACTTACCGGCACCGCGAGGCTCATTTTCACTAGGGACAGGAACAGGATCAGGCCCTTCATTTTGAAAAGTGGAATCTAAAACACAATTGTTTTGAAGAATTACATCTGACAGAATTGCATTCATAATAGTAAAAGTGAATTTCTAAGATTGAGTGTATGTTCTTCCAAAGACAAACAGGTTAAAACACACACACACACACACACACACACACACACACACACACACACACACACATCCAAACCCAAAACTTAGCAAAAGCAAAATGTTGCTAAACAAGTCGTTCTCAGGATGAAGGGATGAACAATTAAAATAGTATCTGAGCAATTATTTTTATGAAGCTGCAATCTGAGCAACCTCCAGGTGTATCCTTTAAATGCTGTGCTTTGCTTCATAAAATGGGTCTAGTAGCCACCAACCACAGAATTTTATTCTTCGTTTAAATTCAGATAAAATTTGAAATACAGTCTATGATTGGGTCACAATACAGAACCATGTCAAAACTTTCAGCCCTCAAATTAAAGTTGAACATATTTATCTCCTTTAATATTAATGATTTTCCTTTCTAAAAATGCATACTCT
Organism: Acomys minous; assembly: GCF_964271855.1. Taxonomy (NCBI): domain Eukaryota; kingdom Metazoa; phylum Chordata; class Mammalia; order Rodentia; family Muridae; genus Acomys; species Acomys minous. The sequence goes on along the minus strand of NC_140497.1, from coordinate 70,661,797 downwards.
TAAGATGTATTTTATAAGTTCAAAAGGCCCTTCAATTCTAGCATGAATGCAGGTCTGATCGGTAGATATGCTCATCTCTACACTATTATAAGTTAGGCATTATAAACTAGTCACTAATAGTCACAAACATATTTTTAAACAGTTGTACAAATAAGTTTATTTTCTTTGCTGAATGGTATTATTATATTTTCTGGAACATTCTAATGGTTGAAATAGGCTAGTATTCAGCATCTTGTGATAAATAAAGATAAATCTTAGTAAAGATTATCTGGAGATAGGAAAAGAGAATTTATAGCAGACACATGGAAATGATAAAATCACATTTTACCTTAGATGCTGACATTCACTGTGCTCCCAGGCCTGATGATGCCAATCAAAACAGTTCTAAGAGAAGAAAATTAATTTTTTTCTGGACTGTGCCTGGGGCTCTCTCTGTGTCTCTCATTCTGGAAAGATCAGAAACCTTTATTTAAAGCGCCAATCCACCAATCAAAGTGAAGCAAATGTAGGAAAAAAAAATGCCCTCCTGCAATTAGTCCACACCCTTGTATTGCATGTGAGGACATTGGGCCTGTAGGGTCTCATTACTTTAAATTGTAACTCAGCCCCTGTATTTATTCAGAGAACTGATTGCAGGGAAGACAGTAAGGGGATAATGGACACAGGCTTTCAAGACAATCATTTTGGTGAGCTTTGGGAAATATATGTAAAATACGTAGAAAACAAGCCATTATCTGTTTTGTGTAAGGGTTTATCTGTAGATAAAGTAGTGACCCAGTACCAGCATTCTTAAGATTTTGACCTTCATGCGTATTGTGGTAAAAGTAATCTTCTACCCCACCCCACCCCACCAATAAGCATACCCTAGAATGAAACACTAAATTACCTTTTAGGGCTTAAAAGGGAAGATGAAACTGTTGCCCAGATGCTATAAATCTTGTGATTTTTTTTTCCTTTCAGAATTTCCTATGTATTTTCATCTGAGGATAGTTGGCAAGAGATGACCATTAAATTTTTTTTTCCTCTTCAGAAATTACATAAAATCTTTGGTGCATGTTCTTTGTGGGGAGAGAAAACAATCAGAATATTCTACTGGAACCAAACAAACCTAAGGTCCCAACTCTACTCCTTAGACAGCCAGTTACCAGGCATCCCTGTCAAGCCAGATTAATAAGGTGTCTTTGGGTCACTTAAAAAGTAAACATCAACATAAGCAGATAAGAGTGATCCGGATATAGATACAACGCCAGTTGCTAAAGTGTTTCTCTGCCCTCTTAGTCTTTCCTAAGGTATGATTTTACATAGGGTAACCATTTAAGACTAGTTTCTGAAGAAGGGATGACTCAGTATACTCTTGAGGAAAGTAGGGATTGCACCAATTATAGGGAACACCGAGGAAGCTGGTATTTTGGGAGGAAGACATCTCCATACCCAACTGCAGACCTAATATCTTCAAATAATGTGATTTAAGAAGCTCAATACTGCTCCCCGACAACATAGGTTGTTAAGTGAAAACCTCAGTGTTTGGCATGGGATACCTCCCTATGAGAGACTCCAGAGTGCTGCAAACATCTTAGACTATTGCCGTCACTCTTTGGTTGTTCATCATAGATAGTAGGGTCCCATTGCTGAAGACACCAGCGCATATGTTGGTTGTAGACATAGAGAACGTAATCTTACGCTGACTAGGAATCTTCCTTTCTGTTGTCTAGCTTTCATACTGCTAAAAGTGGCATTCATACCTCTGAATGGAAAGAAAAAAAATACACTAATGATCTTACCCAGCACTGGACCCCAACATGTTACAATACTGACTTGCCAGGTGAGATGTGCTCATTGGTGCAATAGTGGCACTACTGTAGTGAGGCAACCAACTACTTTGCCATTGGATTTGATGCCTTGTCAGAAGTAGACAGTTCATGCCATGGCTTTGGAGGTCACAGGCCCTAGAAGGGAGCTTACTGTTGTTATTTTGCTAAATTGTCCTGATTTTCATTTCATTGTTCTGCATTATTTGAATTATTTATGTTTATACCAATAGATATGGGCTATTTCAACCTTTGACAGGGATGTTTCTATCTGTAGTAGTTAATACTGGTCAAAGTGATGAGAATAAGTAACTGAGTGCTTAGCCCTAAATGGGACATTTATGTCACTCTGCATGCCCTGCCAAGGCCCAGGGAATATCATGGAATCAGGGGTAGAAAGACTATGAGAACCAGAGGATGTGGAGAAGTGCTGTGAAATACTGTTTCCTGGACATGACATGGCTGTTGCACACATGAATTCACAGGAGCTTTGGTTGGATGCACAAGATCAAATGGTCAGATTTTCAGTATGGATGGGAAGCGGGTCATGAGGATTCCACCCCTATGTCAGGAGCTCTTGATAATTGATGGCAGCTGTAGAAGGATAGTCATTTTTCTTTGGGGTTATAGCCACAGGTAGGCTGCCCTTGTTTCAGTGGATAGCCCCACACTCTTGTGCATATGAGCATACATATGTGTGTGTGTGTGTGTGTGTGTGTGTGTGTGTGTGTGTGTGTAGAGGGGGGAGGGAAAGTTGGGAGGGAGATGTGGTGAGGTATACTGGGGGAACTGGAGGGGAAACAGGGTTAGTTGCAAACAATACATGACATGCATGTATGAAATTTTCAAAGAAAAAAATGGAAAAGTACTTGAAAGACTTCTGGCATTGATAACAATTGTCTTCACGATGCAACTATATAAATAATAATGTTTTTTATAAACTGCAAAATTAAAGTGTTATTTTATTTTTGTATCTCTTTTTTAAAAAATAATTCTGTATCTGTCTCTGTCTCTCTGATGCTGTTTCTCTCAGGATTTAGAGTTGGGTATGAGTGTCGATCACTTTTCTCTCTTGGTAGCTTGTGTGGTACCTTTCAACACAAGGCTTCAGGGAGGAGACCAACTCAGTACTAGCTTGAATTCTCAAATTACCATGATTGATGGAAGAGTGTAGTCTTCAGTAATCATGACCTACCTTCAAGTTCTGGAAGGCAATCAGGAGCAGTGACAACAGCTTATATTATTTTGCAGGGCTTTCGGACTCCCTAACCAACAGCGCAAAGGGCGTTGTCCCATGTCTGGCACAGGCTTCTAAAGGGAACATTATTCCACCATATGGGGTAACTCTATTCACCCATTTGCCCCTTTCTCTCACCAAGCTTATAAAATTGCAGGGTTCTCTGTGGCTTTCCCAGGCATCCTTAGTGTTGTTTATCCCTCTCTGATTTGTATTGTCCTCCCCACTTTGGTTCCATTTAGTTCCCTCTCCTCCATTTTTACCCTTGCTTACTTCACAGCACCTGTGCCCTGATGTACTCCCTGGAGCTCTGCTCTCCTTCCCATTCCCAGTGGTTTCTTTCTACTTTCCTGACTTCTATGGTTATGCCAAGCTGTATACATAAACTTAAAGATGTATATCAAGGATCCAGAAATAGGGAGAATGTGAATCATTTGTCTTTCTGGGTCTAGGTTACTTCACTCAGTATAACATTTTACTGATCAGTTCATTTACCTGTGAAATTTATGGTTTCGTTTTTCTTCACAATGGAATAGAATTCCATTAGGCCACTTTTTACTATTTTTACTATTTAATCACCAGTTGGTGGATACCTAGGTTGCTTCCATTTCCTAGCTATTGTGAACAGAGTGGCAGAGAACATAGCCAAACAGTTATCTGTTAGTAGGATGTCGAGTCATTGAATATATTCCAAAGTGAGGTATAGCCGGTTCTAATGTTCAAAGATTTGAGCACACTTCACGGTGATTTCTATAGTGGCTGCACCAGTGTTTCAATCCCATCAACAGTGACCAAAGCGTCCTCTTTCCCACATCCTGCCAGCACTAGCAAATTATTGCTTTTATCTCAAAGTAGTTTTCCTTTTCCTTTTCCTGGTGGTTAAGGATGCTGAACCTTTTCTCTTTTGATATGGGGTCTTACTATATAGATAAGGCTGGCCTGGAACTCACTGAGCCACCTGCGTCTGTATTCTGAGGGGTAGAATCAAAGGCTTTGAACACCTTAAAGGGTATTTCTTACCCACCTTCTCTCTCTCTCTCTCTCTCTCTCTCTCTCTCTCTCTCTCTCTCTCTCTCTCTCTCCCCCTCTCCTTTCTCTTCTTTTTCCTTTTTCTTCCTTTTTTTTTTGAATTCTTTGTTCACATCTGTAACTCATTTTTGGTTTGTTTTCTTGATTCTTTAAAAAAGTTCTTTGTTTATTCTAGCTAGTAATCCCCCCCCCCCCACACACAATGGGATTTCTCTTCACCTGATTGCTTTCCTTAATTTACACAAACATTTTAGTTTTATGTAGTCCCATTTGTCAATTGTTGGCATTAATTATTGAGCAAATAGAGTCTCATTCAGAAAGTCCTTCCATGTGCTGGTGTCCTGTAGGGCACTTCCTATGTTTGCTCCTGGTGGTTTCAGAGTATAAGATTTCATGCTGAGATTTTTAATTCATTTGTACAGGGTAATAGTAGCCTAGTTTCATTCTTCTACATGTGGATATCCTGTTTTTCCAACAACACTTTATTGAAGTTTTTTTCTTCTTCATAGAATGATGTTGGCTTTCGGTTTGTAATAATGTCATTTATTATGTTTAGGTATGCACCCCACCATCAGTCCTGTTCTCTCTAGGACTCTTGTCAATAAGTCTTGTTGGATTTTTCTACATGTAGACTTCCAGTTAGACCAGCACCATTTGTTGAAGTGATATCTTTTTTTCCATTGCACGGTTTTGGCTACTTTGTCAAAAATCATGTGTCCATAGGTGTGTGGGATGATTTCTGGGTCTTCAGTTGGATTCCATTGATGAACCAGTTAATTTCTTTTTTTTTTTTTTTGGTTTTTTGAGACAAGGTTTCTCTGTGTAGCCTTGGCTGTCCTAGACTCGCTTTGTAGACCAGGCTGGCCTCGAACTCACAGCGATCCGCCTGCCTCTGCCTCCCGAGTGCTGGGATTAAAGGCGTGCGCCACCACGCCCGGCCTGAACCAGTTAATTTCTATGCCAGTATCATGCTGTTTTTATTACTGTTGCTCTATACTATAGCTTGAGATCCGGGATGGAGATTCCTCCAGAAGATTTTTTATTATACAAGATTGTTTTAGCTATTCTGTTTTTTTTTTTTTTGTTGTTTTGTTTTTTTCCCATGGGAAATTGACACCATCTTTTAAGGTTGGTAGGAGTTATGTAGGTATTTTGATTGGAATTGCATTGAATCTAGAAACGATCATCCTAAGTGAGGTAACCCAGACCCAGAAAGATATGCATGGTATATATTCACTTATAAGTGGATATCAGACCAACATAGATGTCCTCTGAGAGACTCTACCTAGTGGGGGATGGGGACAGATACTGGGACTTGCAGCTGGACTCTGGGTCTGTGAGTTGTATGGAAGAGATGGCAGATGGAAGGACAGGGGTGGGGGAGGGGCAGGGTGGGGAGGTGGGGCTGTCAGGAGCCCCACAAGGAGACTAATGGATCTGGACCCAGGGGTGCCTGTATGGGCTGATGCCCCAACCAAGGACAGTGCAAACAGAGATCCTGGACCCCCTGTTCAGCTGAAGCCAATTGACAGCTCATTCTCCACATGGAGAAGTGGGGTATTGTGGGACTGCCTCTGACAAGATCTCTAGTACCCAGAATTTGATCACACCCCCTGTGAGAGCACAGAGGAAGGGAATGCAGACTGTTCAAATGAGGCCTGATAGGCTGTGGTCAGACGGTGGGGGAGGAGGACCCCACGGTCAGAGGTCTAGAGGAAGGAAAGAGGGCAGAAGAGGAAGGGATGATGGGAGCAGGAAGATAAGAGTGAGGGGATTACAGTTGGGATGTAATCTGAATAAATAAACAACAACAACAGGGTGAGAACGATAAACTGAAATCTTTTCTTCCCAAATTGATTTTAGTTGTGATCCTTTTCTTTGTTCGTTTAAAAAAATTATTATAGTTTATTCAGATTACATCCTGATTGTCATTCCCTCATTGTATCTTGCCATTCCCTTCCTCCCTCCCTCTTCTGCCCTATTCCCCTCCCCTAGACCTCTGACAGAAGGGACCCTCCTCCCCCACCATCTGACCACCGCCCATCAGATCTCACTGCCCTTGGTTGTTGTATCAGTTCTTGCAAGTCCCACTGGGTCCAGATCTGTCAGACTTGATAGTCTCCTTGTGGAGCTCCTCCCACCCCACCCCACTCCACCCCACCCCACCCCACCCCACCCCACCCCACCCCACTCCACTCCACCCCACCCCATCCCACCCCACCCCACCCCACCCCACCCTTGTCCTTCCATCTGTCATATCATCATACAACATATTCTGATCATGGTTTCTCCTCCCCCCAAATCCTCCCAGATCCTCCCCAATTCCCCACACGTGCAAATCAATACCCTCTTTTCTCTCTCTTTTTCATTAGAAAAGAAACAAGCATACAAAAATAATGTAAAATTAAAAACAAACTAGAATATGACAAAACAAACAAACAGAAAAAAAAAAGAACCACAGAAAAAGCACAAGAAATACACACAGACACAGAGACAGACACATGAACAAACACAGAAATCCCATAAAAAACATGAAATTGAAAACCATAATATATAAGCAAAAGTTTAAAAAAATGTCCAGACAAAACATTGAGTCAACTGCCGCTCCCAAATATCATTGTGTTTGTCTTGTGTTGACTATCCACTGCTGGGCATGGGGCCTATTTTTAAGTGTGGTTTGTAAACCCACTGAGGCTCCATTGGTTGGAGCCTCTAGTGGTTGGTTATAAATTGGAGGTAGCTTCTGGATTAGGGATGAAGGTCGTGCTCACTTCCCTTCTCAGTGCAGGAACCCAATCAGCACCAGCCCTATGCAGGCCTTGTGCATGCTGCCACAGTCTGTGATTCATACACCTTGTGTCTTCCATCCCAACCAGCTCTTACAGTCTTTCTGCCTCCTCTTCTGCAGGGTTCCCTGAAGGGAAGGATTTAATAGGGACATCCCTTTGAAAACTGAGTGTTTTAAGGTCTCTGACTCTGCACGCGATACAGCTGTGGATCTCTGTATTTGTTCCCATCCATTCAGGAGGAAGCCTTTCTGATGATGGCTGAGCAAGGCGCTGGTCTATGAGAATAGCAGAATGTCATTAGGAGTAATTTTATGGCTGTGCTTCTTTAGCAGAACAGTAATATATGGTTTTCTCTTAGTTTCCTGGCCTCTCTCTTAGCAGGTTCTTGGTCACCTAAGCAGTGTTGGGGATGGGTTTTATCTCATGGATTAGGCTTTAAATCAAATCAGATACTGGTTGGTTGGTTACTCCCATGAGACTTGTGACACTATTGCATTAACATATCTTGCAGGTAAGGCAACATTGTTTGGATCCCTTTCCCCTAACCGGATGGCTTTGTCTAGCTTCAGTAGAAGAAGATGAACCCAGTCCTACTACAGCTTGGTATGCCAAGGTAGGTTGATATCCATGGGCGGTTTCTCCTTCTCTCAGGAGAAATGGAGGAGACCATAGGGGAAGGGGAGGTGAGAGAGAGGGACTTGGAGAAGAGGAGGGAGGGGAAGCTCCAATCAGAATGTAAAGTAAGTAAATAAATTAATTAATGGAAATAAAAGACTTTGTAGCTGGATTGGCGTTTACCCTCTGATAGAGTGCAGAGCATCTTCCTGTCCTGTAAACACATCAGGAGAGTGAGTGTTCTGTGTAGTCACCAGTTTGATTTCCCCTTGTTCAGTGGGTTATGAGTGTGATGTCTTCAGTGATAGGACCTTACCATCAGTTTATGGAGAGCAATCAGTATCTGTGGCAATAGTATGAGCTGTTTGGGGATTCCCATGGCCTCCCTTGGCCAAGAATTACACTAGATGTAACCTGGTTTTGGAGCTAGACGCTTTTTTGTGATGTGAGATGTCTAGTCGGGGCTTGATTTTTCCTGTTCCTGGGTGATTCCATTTAGAGTTCTACAGCTGGATATATTTTAGGAAGCTTCTACTGTATTAGGCTCCCCTCAAAGCACCCTTAGTTTTAGCTGTTCCTCCTGGTATATCTTCCCTCTCCCCTTTTTATCTGATCCTCCCATTCCAACCTCTGTTTGATTTTCCCATTCCAGTCTCCCCAACATTCACCCATAGCTGTATATTCTATTTCCCCTTCCTAGAGCCATCCCTCTTCCCTGTTTTTTTTTTTTTTTTTTTTTTTTTACAGCTAACATCCACATATAAGCAGAATACATACAATACTTGTCTTTTGGGGTCTGAGTTAGTTCACTCAGCCTACTATCTTCTGGTTCCTTTCATTTACCTGCAAATTTTATGATTTCTCCTCCAGCTCCTCTACTTTTTACAGCTGAGTAATATTCCATTTTGTAAATGTACTACATTTTCTTCATCCATTTGTTGACAGACACCTAGGCTATTTCTAATTTCTGACTATTATGACTAGAGCAGCAATGGATATGACTGAGCAAGTATCTATAGTAATAGCATGTAGCGTCTTTCGGTGTATGCTCGAGTGGTAGAGCTGGATTTTGAGATAGATCTATTTCCAGCTTCCTGAGGAACTGCCACACTGATTTCCATGTGGCTGTACAAATTTGCACTTCCACCAGTGACAAATGAGTGTTCAATTTACTCAACATTCTTGCCAGCATGAGTTGTCTTTTGTTTTTTGGATCTGGATACTATTGCCACAGATACTGATTGCTCTCCATAAACTGATGGTAAGACTTGTATAAGGTGAAGTAGTTTTGAATTGCATTTCCCCGATGACTAAGGATGTTGACCATTTCTTTAAGTGCTTCTCAGCCATTTGTGCTTTTTCTTTGGAGAGTTCTCTGTTTAGATCTGTACCACATTTTAAAAATTGGGTTATTTGCTTTCATGATGTCTAGTATCTTGAGTTCTTTATATATTTAGATATTAGCCTTCTATTGGATGTATAGATGGCAAAAATATTTTTCTATTCTTTAGCCTGATGTTTTGTCTTAATGAAGGTGTTCTTTGGCATATAGAAGTTTCATGAGGTCACATTTATTATTTATTGTTCTTGGTGACTGTGTTATTGGCATTCTGTTCAGAAATTATTTTCCTATGCCAATGAGTTCAGAATTATTCCCCCATTCTTGTCTATCAGACGTAGTGTATATGGCCTTATGTTGATGCTCTTGAGCCATTTTGGATTCTTCTACACACACAGTTGGAACAGCACCATTTGTTGACTGTCTGCTATTGTTGCTGATTTTTTTTGACACAGAGTTTTTCTGTGTAGCCCTGGCCATCCTGGAACTTGTTCCGTAGACCAAGCTGGCCTCAGACTCACAGAGATCTGCCAGCCTCTGCTGGGATTAAAGGAGCATATCACCATGCCCAAATAGAACATGCTGTCTTTTTTTCCAGTGTGTAATTCTGGCTTCCTTACAAAAACTCAGATATCCATTGATGTGCAAACTGTGTCTGGGGCTTCAATTCTGTTTCACTGACAAACATGTTTGTTTTTATGCCAATACCATGCTGCTTTTATTACTAGGGCTCTATAGTACAAGTTAAGCTTGGGGATAGTGGAACCTCTAGCAGTTCTTTTATTTTTCAGGATTGTTTTAGTTATCTTCTTTTTATACATGAAGTTGAGAATTAACTTCTCAAGATCTGTGAAGAATTGTCTTGGAATTTTGCTGGGGCTGCATTGAATCTGTAGATTGCTTTTGGTAGGATGGCAATTTTTACAGTATTAACCCTACTGATCCATGAGCATGGAAGGTTTTTCCATCTTCAGATATTTTCTTCGATTTCTTTCTCCAGTGCCCTAAAGTTTTTATTATATAAGTCTTTCACTTGCTTGGTATATCTATATCTATGTCTGTCTATCCTTGAGGCTTCTGTGAAAGATGCTGCTTCCAGATTTTTCCTCATTCTGATAATTATTTGCATGTAGAAAGGCTACTGATTTTTGTATTAATTTTGTATCCTTCCACTTTGCTGAAAGTGTTTACCAGCTGTAGGAGTTATTTGGTGGAATTTTAGGGTCCCTAATGTATACATTCATAGCAGCCCTCTTGTGTCTAGAAAATACTGTTTTTCGTTTTTGTTTTTAGTTATCCACCAGTTCTGGCTTTCCCAACTTTTCTGCCTCCTCTTATGCTTAGATCCCTGGTCCTTGAGGGGAGGGAGGGGTGTGATACTGACATCCTGTTTAGGGCTGAATGTTCTGAGGTCTCTCACTTTCTGCATGTTGTCCGATTGTGGGCCTTCATGTTAATTACCATCTACTTCAAGAAGCTTTTTTGATGATTGCTAAGTGATGCATTGTTTTATAGATATAACAATATATCATCAGGAGTCATTTTATTTCTTCGTTCATTTAGCAGACTAATTGCAGTAAGTTTTCCCCTAGGCCTGTGACATATACAATCTTGATAGTTTCCTTATCAACAGTTTCAGGGATGAGTTTCTTTTCCTGTAGTGGGTTTTTAACCCAATCAAAAGGAGGTTGGTTGCTCCCACAACATTTGTACCACTATTGCACCAGTGCATATTATAGGCAGGTCACTATAGTACCCATAGGTTTGTGGGATTAATGATGACTCTTCTTCTCTGGAGGCATGTATAGTACCTTTCATCAGAATGATGAGGGGGGAAGCATCTAGTTGTGAACCAGCTTTATTTCTCCATCTTTGATGATGTAAGTATTCAATATCTTTAGCAACAAGGTCTTACTGTCAGGTAGTGGAAGGTATCCATATTTTTATCATAACTTTGCCAGAACTTTAAAAAATCTAACTAATTTCCCCTTCTATATTTTATTAGGTACAATACAATATCTCATTTGTCATTATAATTTAGATTTCTTTGGTCATCATAAATTCTCACATATTTTTTATTATTTAAAATATTTAATGCATTTGTATGTGTACCTGAGTATATGTGTATATACCACATGCATGCAATTAAGTGCCTGTAGAAGTCAGAAAAAAGGCATTGCATCCCTTGGAACTGGGGTTACAAATGGTTGTGATCTGCCATGTGGATACTGGGAATTGAACCTGGGTCCTTTTCAAGAGAAGTGCTCTTAGCCACCAAGCCTTCTCCTCAGCCCCATTTTTCTCCTTTTTTTGGCGGGGGGCTGATTTCTTCATGTTTTTCTTATAAGCTACAGATAAACTGATATTATTTTCAGATCATAGGTATTCTCTATACTTTATGCAACCATTTTAATATGTTTTATATAACATGAAGTTGATCCCTTTCCATGTATGACATATTTTTTTTGTGGTACTGAGGAATGAATCCAGGACCTTTCACATGCTAGGCAAATCTTCTATCACTGACTCATATCAGAATTCTCATCCCTAAATGGGACATCAATGGTTCATTAAAGACTATGTTGAAAATCTACATTAAAAAACTGGGCAGCTGCTACTGGCTGCCGTGAGGTTCTATTAGATCTATCCAACTTTCTGTGTCCTGACTCATCCATGTGAGGTGGGCTCTTTAAGATGCGGCTGCTTTGACTCATTAGTGTTCCTACAACCAACCTGTTACCTTTGCTCCTAAAAGTAACTACAGTAACCCAACTACATTACTAAAGAAATCATCATCCCGACCACTTTAAAATGAATGAATCTTTAGCATTTATTTATTTATTACTTGTGTGTACGTGAGTGTTTGTGTTTGTGTGCGTGTGCTTTATAGTGCACAAATATAGGTCACAGGAAGGACTGTGGGAGTCAGTTTTCTCCTCCAACCATTTGGGTTCCTGGCTTTGAACCTAAGGTGGTAAGGCCTGGTAGCAAATACCTTTACTTGCTAAGAAATCTTGCTAGCCCTTATTAAGATTTGTTGACAAATATTCAAATAAGTTTAAGTGAAAATACCTCCACGAATAGGCTTTATATTTCACACTAATTTCCCACATAGTAGATGCTTCAGATGTGTTTATCAGCAAGATTGACTGCATTATCTGCCTCCTTTGCTTTTCTTGACAAGGTAGATACCAAAGCGACATATTCAGAACCCTCAAACAGTGAACGGATATGGCATTACCCCTTTATAAATAAGGTTTTTTTTCGGGGGCTGGAGAGTTACATGTAGTAGGCACAGTTTGTTAAGTAAAATGTCTACTTGCCTGGTGTGTTATTTTCTAACTCCTAAATTATTATGCATCGTTGATGCCCATAGTAAGGCCACATAGATAGCATTGACTCCCAAACCAATGTAGAATTGCCTCTGCTTTTCATATGATGACTATCCATATTGACAGTATCAGCTTTACAGTAAAAATGGCATTTGATGCCAGGTGGTGGTGGCACATGCCTTTAATCCCAGCATTCAGGAGGCAGACGCAGGTGGATCGCTGTGAGTTCAAGGCCAGCCTGGTCTACAAAGTGAGTCCAGGACAGCCAAGGATACACAGAAAAACCCTGTCTCAAAAAACAAAACAAAACAAAAATCAAACAAACAAACAAAAGAAATGGAGTTGGTTCTTGCCATGTCCAGAAGATCCTGTTATGAGAAATTAGAGAAGAAGATACCAAACATAACCTATGCTGGCCAAATAGCTGCTGAGGATGCTAAGGGATATTCACAATGTATAGACCGTCACATTGATTCTAATGAAGGGAAGAGAAATCTCATCCCTGAAATGTCACAGTCTAATTGGAAAAACAATACATAACTGACATGGGATATTTTGGGAAAAACTATGTAAACGAAGCAGGACATGAATAGCCGTGAAGGATGTGGAATCGGGGATCTAGTCGTGTGTCTCAGACAAGGCTCTTCATTTTTGTATACCTTTTCCTTTCTATAAAAGAGTGTAACCAAAGGATCCACATAGGAGCAAACACTGAACTCAGAGAAGGGCCTGGCATAGTGCAAATACACCATATATGCAAATGGATGCTGACTGAACATGGGCTCAGTCACAGAAGTATTCTTGCAGAAGGTAAAATTTAAATGCTGGTTTGCCAGGGATGGATATAGACTGACGGGCAGACTTATTCATAAAGGAAGATTCTGTGGCTGTAAAAGAGCTGATTGCATAACAGTATGAGTAAAACAAATAATTGAGACAAACTATTAGTACTGAAAAATATATTTAATCAGGAATATGGTATATCATTATAATCCCAAATATAATAAACTTTTGTTATTCTTTTTGGATGGTCACTGTACTACCAGTCTAGGATAATATGAAGCAAATTAGAGTTTTCTCTACCCCAAACTCCTTTTTATTTGTTTAAGCTACTTGTAGTCAAAGGACAATACCATGAAAATTGGAAACTTTAAATAGCATTATGTAACCTTTATGATAAAAAAGTTAAAACTTTTATTCTGGCTTTTAGAGGTTTTAAGCCATAGTATAAATTTGATATTCATATTAAAATATACATGAACATTATTACATTTTATTGTCTTTTCTATCTTTCTAGCCTTGGTTTTTATTTTACCTGACTCTTACTTCCAAGTGACTCTTGAAACAAATAATGTTATTCAAGTTTTGTAGATGATGAAAGTGAGTTGAGTAGGATTAAGTAGTTTGCTTAAGGTCATTCAGCTCATAGGAGGCAATCTGGGTTTAACTATCAAAGCTGAACTATTTTTTAAAAAATATTGAATCATTTCTTGATAGACATGCACTACAGCATTGACCAAAGAGTTTCAACATTATGACTCTCAGACACTGTACTACAGAATGTGTGTGTGTGTGTGTGAGTGTATATGTGCATGTTTGTGCATGTGTATGTGCCTGTGCATGAGTGTGTGTGTGTGTTTGTGTGTGTAATATTGGTTTAAATACCATCAGAACTTCACCCCCTTTTCCTTTGAATTTCTTTAACATCATAACTCCAGATGGGTTTAGAGGGCTTCTCTGAATTTTATACAGAAATGACAATACTTGGTGGACATTGTACAGGTGCCCACTCTGACCCAGATGATGTAAGAACTTTCCAAAGGCAGGCAGCGCTTCTTGACCCTGTTGCTTGCCTTCTGCCTTCTCAGCATTTATGGCTGAAACGCAGAAGTGCAGAGACCACAAAACTGCAAGTAGAACAGCAGGGGATACAGAATACAGAGAGAAGCACATTTGTTCGCTTTGTAGGCAGGCAAGATGTATTTATCTCTGACTGGCTGTACTGTACTTTCCAGGATATAATAGCATCCAGCCTAGAGTGGGGTGGCACAGATGTCTAGCAAGCTCTACCTTCAGACTTTACCTTGCACCTTCACTCTTGTTATACTTACTCCTCCCGAAAATTTTAAGAAGCTGGTATTATTATGACCCTTATTGAGTAATGAGGATAAAAGAGCTTTTTACAGCTTGCCCAAGTGAGGCAGGAAAGCGGCAGAATCAAATCTCCAGTCCAGTTTGGGCTCAGTGATCATGGCTGTCCAGCTAACCCAGTGTGAGCATTCCGCCGTGGGAGAGGTTCAGTCATTACACTGCAGATCTGTTCTGCCTGAAGCATGTTCTGACAAACCCCAAAGTGATGCTTTGAGAACTGTATTTTATGTCTTCAAGAACACACCTGTTTCTAAAAACCTCATAGTAATGAAAAATTGAAAAATTTCCTCAAACTCAGTTTTCTTAAAACACGACAGAACGCTGGTGTTCTGTAGAACAGGCATTAGGAAATATTTAAGGCACGTCTAGCACAGTCTGAGATGTGAATGCCTCAGAGTCAGAGGAGTCATTTACTTCCTTTATCTTCAGTGCTGGCCACACAATCGGGATTACTATTTGTTAAATAAGTGAAAAATAAGCAAGCAGGTGACATTTCCACCCGAGCTATTCCCGACGTATCTACTTGAGATGAAAGGGCGGCACAGAGGCATGAGGAGGAAGAATGCTATCACTCAGCATCTCATCTAAGGATGCTCATGTTGTCTCCATTATCAGATGCATTCCAGGTAGATGTAAAATCATAGAAATCAATCAGGTATCTTAATACATAATCAAACATGTGTATTAATAAATTTGCATATTAATTAAGTATACTAACTGATGAATCCTTACATTCCACAGAAGTTGTAGTAAACACAAGAAAGCAATCTTTTATTAGGTGCCTGCTAAATAATGGAAAGTCACTTTTTTTTTATTGTCAAGTAACTTCACTTTCATTTCATCGATGTCTCAGTCTTTAGGGACAATCACACAAACTCAGAGAGGTTAAAGTAAGCATGTCAGAGCATGTTGGAATTTGTTTTTGTTGTTGTTGCTTTTTTTTTGAGACAGGGTTTCTCTGTGTAACCTTGGCTGTCCTAGACACACTTTGTAGACCAGGCTGGCCTTGAACTCACAGCGATCCATCTGCCTCTGCCTCCTGAGTGCCGGGATTAAAGGCTTGTGCCACCACGCCCGGCGCATGTTGGAATTTGAATCCAGTTTCGTTTGGCTTCAAAATTCATATATCCTCTTCCTTCCTCATATGTTCCCTAAGCAGGACATGTTGTTTGAATTAGGTTCTACTCACATAGCATCACACACTTTGGGACTTGCATGTGTCTCGAATATGTTGCGGTGCTCTCTGGCTGTGCTGACTGAAGGTAGTTTCTGCATTCATTTCTTGGTTCAGTGTGTTGAGCCTCAGAAACGAGAACGCTCAGAACTGGCAGTCTCTGATTAAAGACCTAGATCAGGTTGGAGAAAATCACATTTTCCCACTATGCATTTTTGTCTGATGGGCAGTGTCTGAAGGTGTCTGTGGGAGGTAATTATCTCGGGGAAAATATAGGTCAGAAATACCCAGAAATGGGTTCCTTTAATTCGGTGGCTCATTAGCAGAAAGCAAACCACAAGACTCAGCATACTTCAAGATTTAGGGGTTTTATGAGTCATCTGTGAGACAAGTTAGTTTTAGAAAAATATTTTAATATTATGAGATAAAAATGTGTTAAGGAATTATAAATGTAAATTGCCTAGGTAGTTACATATAATCCCTCTGTATTCTCATAAATAAAGATTGTATGTGAGAAAGTAATATCCCACTCTCCACTCTACTGTGGAGAGTGTTCTGTCCATTGGCTAGATCTGGGTAGGGGTTTAAGGTTTACCGCCTGTATTGTCCTTGGCTGGTGCCTTAGTTTGAGCGGGACCCCTGTGCCCAAATCTGCCTATCATAATGTTCTACTTGTAGGTTTCTAGGACCCTCTGGATCCTTCTACTTTGCCATTCTCCCATGATTCTCTCATCTAGAGCCCCACTAGAATGTCCTCCCCTCTGTCCCAGTTTCCTGGTAAGTGACCATGTCCCCTGGAGGGGGAGACCTGGTAGCACGCAGAGGAAGGACAGCAGGTTACCAAGAAGAGACTTGATACCCTATGAACATATACAGGGGGAGGTAATCCCCCTCAGTAACAGTCATAGGGGAGGGGAATAAGGGGAAAATGGGAGTGAGGGAAGAATGGGAGGATACAAGGGATGGGATAACCATTGAGATGTAACAAGAATAAATTAATAAAGGAGGAAAAAAAAGTAAAAAAAAAAAAAGATTGTAAAAACTATACAAATTTAAAATTACCTACCATCTATCTACCTACCTACCTACTTACAAACTTACCTATCTTCTACTATATCATCTATCTACCTTCTGTCTGTCTGTCTGTTTGCCTGCCTGCCTGTCTACCTACTGTCTATCTGTCTATCTTATCTTCTATCTATCTATCTATCTATCTATCTATCTATCTATCTATCTATCACTCTATTGATTTCAACCTCACATGTCATTCTTCAGGAGCTGTTCGCCATGTATTTTGAGACAAGCTCTCTTACCGTCCTAGGGTCCACTGCTTTCACTAGGTTGGCTGGCTAGCTTGTCCTAGGGATCAACTTATCTCCACCTCCTCTGTGCTGGCATTATAAGCGTGTGCCCAAATGTCTGCTTTCTTACGTGAATGCTGGGCACAAAAATCAGATCTGCATGCTTGGAAGGCAGACACTGACCGAACTGTGTCCCGAGGTCTTACAATTTGATAGGCATATTTTACCAATGTGGCATGCATTATTTCATTTTTAATATCAAAAGTTTTGTTGGACAGTGTCCGCCCTTCTGAATGGTGACTATGGCCAAAGCTAGGAATCAACTAGTATTTTTAAAAGGGCAAACTACGCCTACTGGTTTATATATGCCATACCTGGTGTATGTTATCTACCTTATTTGGGTAGATCTTTTGGCCTTTCATACCTGCTCTAAATAGTTAGTGTACTTTTTGTTTAGGGTAACTGTGGTTCGATTTCTTCCTCTTATGCACATTATACAGCGTACACTATTGAAAACCATAAGCACAAACTAATGTTCTTAGTTAATGAGAGCAAAATTGGAACACTTGCACTCTCAGGACCCCTAGAGGCAGGTGCCAGCCAAGACCTTGCAGTTGCTGTCTTGTCTGCCCTTAAATTCAAGATTCAGCATGTATGGTGACTGTATCTTATCATGGCAGCTACCCTTAGAAAGACACACGTGTCATCAAACGTTGTGTATTAGTTTCCTGTAAGATTGAAACTTTCCATTCTGTAGAGAAACTTTAAGACAGAAGGTAAACAAATAAAAATAGCTTCAGGAAGTCCCTGAAACAGACCAGATTTGTGGAGCCTCCTCCCTCCAAGAATAAGCAATAAAGACTGCTGAGAGTCATTCTCAGAACAGCCAAGCTGGTCAGAAGAAGCAGAAGCTAGTTGAGTTGCCTAGAAGAGGTTTAGCCTCATAGTCAGTTGGAAAGGTTGCTCTCCAACCCATTGCACAAACTTGCAGGCTATGCAGTCTGCTCTAGATTTTTAGCTCTTGTGTGCTGTCACCCATGCTGAGATGGGCTTTGGTAATGCTACAGTCTTTGAGTTATTTCTGCTCCTGTAAGTAACCCCTCACCCATTCTCCCGTAAATAACCCTGATAAAACTCATTGGCTTGCCAAGTTGGGCTTTGGTGGTGTCTGTTTTTAGTTCAGTCCTGGGCTTCCTCCTATCTGGGGTGAGTAGAAGTGTATGTCAGATCTTCTCAGGGAAAGTTTTGTCACACAACACCATTTTCCCCCTTGAAATTCCAACTTGAATTTCCTGAGAAGAATGTGTTGACTAAGCATTTGCCTAGTCACATTCCATAAAGAAGCCAGTCTTGAGCAGAGCCTTTGAATTAGAGCATCCCATAGGCTGCTAGCTAGATAAAGTATCCCATTATTTCCAAGGAGGCTGAGCAAGAAAGTATAAGATATAATTAAGACATATGCCATGAAAATGGGTCTGGCAGGCATTTTTAAAGCTTCCAGGTAGGGTTATGATTGCTAACCAGCCTTCTTGGTTTGTCTCAAATAAGCTTCTTGACACAACTGCATCTTACTTAAGTCAAAGTGCTATTTTGTTAATTTGTAATGTTCAGACAGCTCTCTTCCTGGTCAGAGTGCTCATCTTCTCCCAGTCGCTCCAGCATCTCCCTGTAGAAAGACCTACACCAAGTGCTGTCGTAACCACATATTTCTGTATGAACACAGACTGGTTAGATTACATGGGTCAGCGTGTAGCTTATGGCAGGGTCATGTACAGCTCACAATAGTGACGGACTTGCCACTGGTCCAGGAATGCATTGGATTCTCTAACCTTAAGCATTTGCATATTCTGCACATTGGAAATATCATTAAAGATGCTTTGGATTACTTGGAAAAGCTCCTTCAAGAACTGACATTTGGCTGCACACTACCAATGTTGGTCTCTGCAACTTGTCTTTTTAGTCAAGGTTTTCCAGATACACAGAACAAATAGGATGTATAGATATATGGAAAGGTTTATTTTAAAGAATTGGCTCATATCATGCAGGAGGCTGACAAGTCTGACGGGCTGAAGTTGGCCTGGTGTATAGTTAGCTAATTCCTATTCAGGCAAGCTTGAAACCCAGCAAAGCTGCTATTTCAGTGAAATCTGAAGTGTGTGTGTGTGTGTGTGTGTGTGTGTGTGTGTGTGTGTGTGTGTGTACCCAATGGTGCATCTCATACCCAGGGCAAGAGAAATTTCAGATGGCTGACTGGTTCAACTTAGTGCTTCTGTTGGTTGGCTAGGCCCCTTGTAGGAAGGGTAGGGTGTTTGGTTATACTCAGTAAGATGACTTGACCATTAGTTTATCCTATCAGAAACAGTCTTAAAGACACACCTAGAATAATACCTTACTTATGCTTGAGCAGCTTGGTACCCATTCAAATTATAGAAAAAGTCAACCATTGTAGGTGACATTCAACTTTTTACTTCTAGCTAAATATCTAGCAATTTTTTTTAAAAAAAGGAAAACTAAGTATATTCTTTTGAACTGTAAAGAATACCTGTCTCTCTGCTGGTACTTAGCTCAACAGCTGAGTTTGGCAAGGGGTGTGGTTACCTCCTGTCCTCCAGGGCATGGTTGTGTCCAGTCAGCACTTACGGTTGCCTGGTAGTAACTAAGCCAACATGGAGCTCTAGGAACGGGTAGTAGAACTTGCCCAGAAAGTAGAGGCCACTGATGCTTTCTGACCCACAGCTGGTGCTGTGGGGGAGTGGGTAGTCTAGTGTAGCTTGTGAACAAATGAGGGTCTTTGCTCCTTTTTTGGGGCGTGGAACGCAAAGTTATCTTCATAATGTCGTTGTCAATTTCCCATATAGCTTCTCACTCTCTGATGATTCTGTAGTAGAATTTTTCCAGAGGACAAACATTGCACAAAATAACAGAATAAACACAACTAATATCTCTGTTGTTGATAAAAATTTTTGTTTTACGAAATACTGCTTTCGTATAAATATTTTATATGAAAAACATAAAAGGAGTATTTTGTCCAACATATTTGTGATCTTATATGATTGACTTTAAAAAATCATTGATAAAACTTAAAAATTGGAAAAATATCTACTAATGTTATACATAATAATTGGGTATAAATTCACAAATGTATAGATTAATACACAATGATTGGAAAGAAATATACAGAAACTACATTAATCTTTATTAGGCTTATGAATGATTCATGATTTAGACATACTTGCTTTTTCTTTTTGTCCAGATTTTATTTTGTTTCTTATCAATTTTAAAGTTAGCATATGAAGTAATTGTAGCATTTTCATATATATATCTCATTCTTTGTATTTTTTGTTTTTAGTACCATATATTAAGTATATGTAATAGTGAGTTTTATTGTGTCATTTTTGTACAATTTTGTGCAATTTATTTAATGCCATATTTTAAAAAACCAATAAGGACTTATTTTAAAAATAAAGACATTAGATATAATTTGAAATATATGTGCTGATGTTTTAGTAATTTTTATATGGTAAAATGAATTGGAATAAACTCCTTAAACATTTATGGATGCTTTTAAATTTAACTAATCTAGCCCCTGAATCTATAATTCCTCCTAATTTAAAGAAGAATAAAATCTCTGAGATGCCTCAGCAGCTGAGGTGCCTGAGGTAGAGCATGGCAACCTGAGTTTAATCTCTAGGACTCACATGGTGGAAGGGGAGAATTCTTCCCCCCAGTTATCCTCTGACCTTCACTCCTACGTTGCAGCATGGGTAAACCCACTTACCTCTGCTGCATGCACGCAAAATAAGTAACTAAAACGTAATAGAAATAAAATCCTGCTAATATCAGAGTAGAATCAATCTCTTAAAAAACTCCCCAGTTTTCTTTCAGACCCCTTCAAAAGAATTCCAGTGTGGAAGATATTTCTGGAGAGAAGAGGACAGAATTCCAGATATGAGGTCAAAATAAAAGGATGGTGTGAATCTGATGTAAAATTCTGGGAACCTAAGGTTCCTATTTGCAGTGAAGTTAATTGCATTCATCACCATTAAGTTGATTCATAACAACTATAGATACATGAGACTCTCCCTCATGAATTGAATGCATTTGTCTGGTCATTTTGAACACCCTTTGTGTGATTTCTGTTGCCGAGTCATCTGCTCGGATGCTGCCATGAAAAAGGCAGATAAGCATGGTCCCTTCGTCAAGAGGCTACCAGTGTTTCAGAGGGTCATTCATGTAAAAAAAAAAAAATCTTATGTTTGCTCTGTCAGGTGTTATAGTAGATACTTGAAAAGTTAATTTATTCTCTGGCTTTTTCAATTATGGGTGGAAAGTTTTGTGGCTGGTGAGTGCCCCCATCCCTCCATTGGAGGTCTTGCCTGGTTATAGGAGGCGACCATTACCTGTTCCACTACTGTTAGGAGTCTCAGCTAGTGTCACCCTCAGATTCCTAGGTGTTTCTATTATCCGAGATTTCTATCCCATCCCAGAGACAGTCCCCCAATGGTTTCAGTTCTCTTTCTGCCATAATCCCCACACTTTGTCCCTCCTGTTCCCCTTCCCACCCCTCTCCCACCCGGTTCCCCCCATCCATTCACCCCAGATGTCTATTTATTTCCCCTTTTCAATGTGATTCAAGAATCCTTCCTTGAGCCCTCTTTGTAACTTAGCTTCTTTGGGTCTGTTGATTGTAGCATGGTTATCCTGTACTTTATGGCTAATATCCACTTATAGGTGACTATATATCATGTGTGTCTTTCTCAGTCTGGCTTACCTCACTCAGGAGTCATTTCTAGTTCTATCCATTCGCATGAAAATTTCATGATGTCATAGTTTTTAGTAGTTGAGTAACTTTCCATTGTGCAAATATACCATGTTTTCTTTATCCATTCTTCAGTTGAGGGGCATCTAGATTGTTTCTAGTGTCTGGCTATTGCAAATAAAGCTGCTATGAACATAGTTGAGCAAGTGTCCTTATGGTATTGTAGAGCTAGAGAGGCCAAGGACACCACAAGAAAAACCATAGAATAAACTAACTTGGTCCCGTAGGGGCTCACAGAGACTGAACCACCAATTAGAAAGCATGCACGGGACTAACCTAGGCCCTGTACACATGTGTAACAGATGTGCAGCTTGGTCTTCATGTGGAACCTTTAACAGCAGGGGCAGGGCCTGTCTCTGACTCCATTACCTACCTTTGGGTCCCTTCCCCCCTAACTGGATGGCCTTGTCTAGCCTCAGTAGAAGAAGATGTGCCCAGTCCTACTACAGCTTGATATGCTAAGGTGAGTCCGTGGGAGGTCTCCCCTTCTCTGAGGAGAAATGGAGGAGGGATGGGAGGCAGGGAGGTGAGACAGAAGGGGTGGAAAGCGAGGAGGGAGGAGGAGCTCTATTTGGAATAGAAAGTAAATGAATTAATGAATGAAAAAAATTAGTTTACTCAGCCAGAATCTATTGAGAACTAACTTTATGTAAAGTGTAGTATAAGAGCATGACAAATAATTTGCTTCTAGAAACAGACAATTTGCTTCTAGAAGCATACAGCACATTTGGTGAAATAATTATGCACATACTCATAATCAGTGGTGAGAGTTCAAAGCAGTATAAATTAAGTGTTGACTACTACAGCAAGATATTTCTTAGAGACGTTTTCAGGGTCTTTCAGAGAGGATACCTCTGCAGACAGGACTAGGTGTAAGACCAGTTTGCACCCGTTTGGGGAAGTATTGGACCGCAGATCAGTTAGGAGGGAGAAGGTATAAGAGAGAATAAGAGTGGGAAAAAAAGTGAAAAATATTGTTTCTTTTAGACCTCAAAGTCACTCTTTTCACAAGACTTATAACATTTCATAATATTTTCTCTCTTGTAACTAAATTCTGGAATAATCTAGTTATACATATATTGTAAAAGCTAAATTACATTACATAAAGATACAGCGTTGTTAGTACTGCTTAGAAGAGAATGAAAGGTGCAGTAAAATGCGGATTCCAATCCGTAACGCTTGAGCAGCAGGTGGGCAAAGTTATGCTCAGATGTTCACACAGAGTCAAGAAGCAAATTGCAAGCCCTGCTGAAACATCAGAGGTGCAGCAGCAACTAGGAAAACCCAAACAGCAAACGGTTGCTAGAGCAACTAATGGCAGGCTAGAGCTGCCTCTGAATGATGAGAGAGGAAAATGAGCTTACCTGTAAGGTACCATGTCTAGACAAATTATAGATTGTTGGGGTGAGAAAGCGAGGAAGTAAGGAATTCTTGCCGAGAACCGGGTCTTCTTTTGTGAGCACATGTTTAAATAATTCCCTGCTTTCTGTGGGGTGGAGACGAGACAGGGTATTCACGAAAGCATCTTTACTCCGAAACCACATGCAGAGGAGCTAAGGGAACCACAGAGACTATATTTTTATGACAGTCAGCAGGAAGTTGGGGAGCTGTGGGACAAAGAAAGTAAAGAGAAATTTCATGTTAGATGTGGGAATTATAGGATCAAAAAGGTAGAAAATATGAGATAAAAAAACAACAGGCAGTTACAAATAACTTCAAATTATAATTTTCACAACTAATTTAAGCCAATAGGATTATTAATTTAATATGATGAGGATGCTGCATTTTTATGGATATCAAAGAACACTAACAGTGTCTCTAATTTTTGCTAAAAATATCTGCCCTGGGTACAAGTGCGGTGATGGAAATATATACTGCTGCTCAGGGCCCCGGGGCTGCGTTCCTGTTTTGCGTTCACAACAGTGAGCAGCTCCGGGGAGTCTGAATGAAAACCAGTACAGGCTTCCCATGAGTGCAAGAGAGGCATAGTTGAAGCCCAGCTATCTCCATGGATTGTAGTTGTAGCATCATCGACGTGACTGTTCACTGTAGGGATGCCATTCCCAGCACACAAGCTTGTTGTTTGAGTCAGATAGGTCACTGCTGGTCAGTTAATGGAAGCTAAGAGGCTAGAGAACCTGCCAGGATTTCTGTCTGGGAAAAATCTTGTAATGATATGAACCTTTGTCACATCTAAGAAAAATACGAATACACCTGATTTTCCTTGGGACAATTGAGTGCGTTTTACCTGTGACTTACTAAGTTTTGGATCAGTTTTCTCCTTTAGTGTCGGGTCTTTTACTGGATATAGACTGTAGTACTTTATGGAAACTTGTAGCTCAACCTGTGCAGTACTTCGCAGAAAGCATCCTGGAAAAGTATTCCCCGCTATTCATGGGTACATAAGCTATTTTCACCATCCAGTATATCTAGTATGAATACGTACCATGAGCCCTTTCTTGGCAGAGAGTTGCTCCTTTTTCTTAAGGTATAGTGCCAAGAAATTATTTTTTCATGAGGAAAACTATAGGGCATCTCAAAAAAGGATCATATTTTATTTCTTTTGCATGTCTGTCATTTAACATGCATATGGTAAACATCTGATTGATTGGAGGGACAGACTGGCTGCTCTGATAATTTCTCCTGGCCTCCCCACTGTTCAGGTTTTGTTTGCAGATATTTCTGGCCAGCAGGGGGAGGCCAAGGTCCACTTTTGGATCAACGAACAAACTGGGCCAAGGCAATTGCTAGAGAAAACTGTCAGAAAGGAAAAACAATTGAACTTGGCAAGGGCTTGCTTTATGTCCTTAAATAAAATATTGATTTTTTATAGTGCTAATTTTATACCAGGTAATAATATGTTAGAGAGAAAACTTATTATTATTTGTTTGTGACATAAAGAACTCTAAAAATGTTTAAAGGGGCAAATAAAGATTACCCAGAACCAACTTAGACTCAAATTTGGAAATACCTGCTTTTATGTTTAAATACATCATATATGGTATGTAAGCTTCTCAGAGAATGTCGTTACAAGCTATTTGCTGAATTAGATCATGTATCTGTTAGACTAGTACATACTGGCAATAATAATCAAATTGTTGAATTAATAAAGCAGTAACCAAAATTACACTAAATCTAATAGTTTTAGGATTAATTAATATGAACATTATATAATATTTTCCTCGTATTTTAATAGCTATGTAGTTCAATAATTATATAATCAACTTTATTCAACAAAATATTTATCATAGATTTTGGTCCTAAATAGTTATTAGTGGGCTTCACCCTTAAAGATTTTGATTTCAAGCTGGTTGAAGTTAGTGGCGCACGCCTGATATCCCAGCACTTGGGAGGCTGGGTGCATCTCTGTGAGTTCGAGGCCAGCCTGGTCTACAAAGTAAAACCAGGACAGCCAAGACTACACAGGGAAACCCTGTCTCAAAACAAAACAAGACAAACAAACAAACAAACAAAAATTTCTTTTGATTTCATTGATCAGAAATGGGATTTAGATTTAGATCATTTATTTATTTATTAGAAAATGTAAAGACTGAAAAAAAAACTTTTTATTGATTCTTTGTGAATTTCACATCATGCACCCCAATCCCAGTCATTTCTCCATCACTCCATATCTTTTCTCTGCCCTTGCAACACCCTCCCCCCCCAAAAAAAAACAAAGCAAACAAACAAATAAACAAGGAAAGCTGTGGAAGCTGTGGTGTGTCACACAGTATACCGTTTTCCTAAACAGCTTTACTCGGAAATGTTCATTGCTCTGGCTTCTGCTGCACCATCAACACTGGATCCTCCCCAGGACTCCTCTCGGGCATCCTGCTGTTGCCCTGTGTCATGGAGACCCTGCGTGTTTGGACCTGTAGGACCAGCCCCCTCACACACTGCAGCAGTTCATAGATGGGGTAGATGTTGGGGTGGGCCAACTCAAAGCCCTAGATTTGGGTATGAATGGTAGCTGCACTTCAGTCTGCCAGTTCTCCCAAACCTGTATCGCCAGGACCAGCTTCCCTGCTTTGTCCAGGGGAGTGGCAGGACCCACTTTGGCAGTGGCAGCTGGCAAGGAGGGGGATCCACTCTCCTGCATTTCTGCCATCGGGGCCAACTCTCCTGCACCCACGCCACCAGGGCCAGCTCTCCAGCACTGCCCTGTGAGGTATGGGGTGCTCTTCCTCGTGCTGCTGATGACAAGGGGTGGGGTCAGCTCTCTTGCACCACCCTGGCAAGAGGTGGAGCCAGCTCTCCAGGACCCAAGGGCCACTAGGGCCAGCTCTCCCATGCTGCGCTGGACAGGTGCCGGGCCAGCTCCCCTGTGTGGTTGATGAGAGGCCGGGCCAGCTCTGCACAGTCCTCTGATGGACATCAACATGGCCCCAGGCGGCAGGCAGTCTAGACCAGGAACTCGGTCTTGGCGGTAACATGGCCACCAACATCAACACAGATACCCCCACCTGCTAACCCCACTGCTACAGGGCCGCAGACCCACATCACCATGGCCTCAGGCGGCAGCGCAGGCTGCTTACATCTGGCTGTTCCTCACCACTCTTGTGATTCCAGTTCCACTTCTTTTCATAGTGCACAGACTTTTCCCCTTCTCTTTCGCACCGATCTCTCCGCAATATACTTGCTCACTGTAGTGGTACCCAGTCAGGAACACGGAAGTGGGCACGCCTCTAGGTGTCTTCTTCCTGCCTGCACCATGTGGGTGTGTGTGTGTGACAACTTCACACAAGAATGTAACTCATTCTCACTACTCTTAACCTCCTCTCACCCCCCACCCCACAACCTCTTCTATCTTCCTTTAATTCCTAAAGATTGTCTCCCACTTTAGTGTCCTTTTGTTTTGTTTGGGATGCGCTGAGTTTATACAGGGCTATCTGTGACTAGCCAGTGAAGACTGGTGAGCTTGGTCTTAAAGATGCCCCTCAATTCCCTAGACTTCATCGATAGCCCTTCAATAGGGAGGGCTGTTTCAAGAGCCCCCTCCCCGGCCTGTTTCTGACTATTGATAGTCCATCCTTGCGCAGGCCCAGTGCGTTGTACTGTCTTCCTCCCTATCTTTCAGCTTCTGGATGCTTTTCGCCCTTTCTGTGACATTCCCTGAGCCACCGAGAGGGTGGTATATGTCCTGTTTAGGGATGAGCACTCAGCCCACGCCCCTCAGCACTGCGAGCAGCCAAGAATCTTGGCAGGCAAAAGTGCCTCTGCTTAAAGTCTCGGGCAGCATTCGTTTATGTTAAACACAGAGGTTTAGAAGGGAGTTTGGTACCATGTTTAAGGTTTTGAATAGCATTTATCTATGGGCATAAGCGTATGTTTAGAAGGGAGTTTGGCACCATGGACATTGATTGACACTTTGCAAACGTTGTTAGGATCTATCAATATGCAGCTAGGCCAGGAAGTATTGCTCTGAGTTGCACAGGCAAACTGCTGCCCAAAGGGGTTGTGCTGATTCAGAACTGAATTTCATTACATACAGTACAGCTGCTTTCACCAATACTCATCACTATGGTTGGTTACAAATGATGCCAAAACTGGGCAGAAGACCTGTCCAGAATGAAGAGAGAACTTTTAGGCTGCGCGTTACTTCGAATGCTGGTCGTCTGGATCTTTCCTCATAGTCTTACCTAAGTCCCCTGTGCCCCTTCACTTAGTGCATTTTCTTTTTATCATTTTGCACTAATGCTATGACTAATGTTTACTCATCCATGGAGCTTGCAATTTATATACAAGTTTCATTGATTATAGTTGATGGGATGCCAACTGATGACTCAGATAAGGCCATTTCAGTATTAGGCAGTGCATAGTGGAAGAAACAGAGCTCGCATCTGTTGATATGTTTCATGTCCTGTAAGGTGGTTTAGGGCATTTGGGCCATAGGGTACGAAGGCAATTAATAATAGTTGCTATTGAAGACAATTACAAAGTTGTTTTCTTTTCTTTTTTTGGGAGAAGGACACCCTTTTCTCATGGAAGATTTTCAAGAGATAAATATGGAATGGATAAGAAAAGTAGGAAGTAATCCATAGAATACTACAGTTTTCAAGCTCCATGGCTGAATTCCAAAATTAGTTGTCAAAATTTAATGGGTGAAGAGAATATTTGCATAAATTAGCATTATCACGCCAAACATTTATTACAAAGAAAAAACAGCAAGTATCTGCAAGAGAAACACAGAGCACACCATTTTTAATTTAATCATCAGTAGGCGATAACTGCACCTGACTGGACCCTGAGGAACATTACTGCTGTTTATCTTTCTCAAAATCTACAGCCACTGTATAGCCATGTGAAATTATTTAGGAGAACCTAGGGTGAGGGA
Organism: Acomys minous; assembly: GCF_964271855.1. Taxonomy (NCBI): domain Eukaryota; kingdom Metazoa; phylum Chordata; class Mammalia; order Rodentia; family Muridae; genus Acomys; species Acomys minous. The sequence continues at coordinate 70,633,869 of NC_140497.1, read as the reverse complement.
TAGCTTTCAAAATACCCAGTGAATACTCTTCCAGACTGTAAAGGTCACTAAAAAAATGTTGGTGCTGAGAAGTTGGCTTTGTCTGTCAAGTGCCTCCTGCATGAGACTGAGGACCTGACTTTGGATTTCTAATGTCTACATAAAGAAAAATCCAAGCTGAACCCAACTAACAAAAATAGCAAGCATGGTTTATGCATTTATAACGCTAAAGTGGGGGTTGGACACACACACACACACACACACACACACACACACACATACACACACACACACTATAGAACCTGAGTCTTCTGGAAGAGCAAGTGCTCTTAACAACTGAGCCATCTCTTTAGCCCTTCATTTGTTTTTTTGAGTATTTTGAATATTCAGCATATTAATCTTCTGTCAGAGGTTGTCTGCCTCTGTATGGATTTCTCCTTCACTCAGTGATTATTTCCTTAGCAGTAGCAAAGCTTTTAAGTTTTATGAGGCCCCATTTGCCAGTTGTTGAGTAAATGGAGTCTTCTTCAGAAAGTTCTCAAAAATCAAATTTAATTAATTAAAAAAAGATAAGCTAGAAAATGGTTGAAGATTTATAACATTTATTTCTAGCCTACATGCGTGCGCGTGTGCGCACACACACACACACACACACACACACACACACACACACACACACACCCCACACACACACACTGGAAAAGAGAAAGAGAAAGGCTCTCAAACTAAAGGAGATTTTTAATAGTGTGACTCTCAAATACAATATGGGATCCAGACACTTAGATAAGAGAAGGGTAGGAAACTGGTGGTGTCTGGTAAAACCTATAGATTAGTTAATAATATGATAGCAACATTAGCTTTTTTTTTTAAAAAAGATTTTTTTGGATTAACTGTATGCATGTACACACATGTAATGAATTATAATAGCCAAGGTTATTATCACATTCCTAATGTGTGTGGTAGAATAATTAACACAAATGGGAGTTACAGAAAAAGGAGTGTTAGGGAGATAATTTCATTTCTCAATATGTCAGTGTGTGCATAGTGTTTTCTTTAAAAATATGTAGAATAATCTGTTGAAATATAGAAACATGTTAAATATGCTTAATCTTATAATGGTTTAACGACAGATTTAATCCAGTGAGAGTGTAAGTTGGTGATGGTCAGCAGGCTCCTGTGGTAGCTGCTTGCTGAGCATAGTGAAGCTTCCCTGAGCATGTTTCTGCAGACTGAATAACCAGTTTCACATGGTCTGGCGAGACACTGCTGTGGAAAGCAGATGAGGCACAGTTATAGTGTGGGGCAGACGGGGTGTGGACGTGGGAAAATGATTGGTAATTAACTAGGGGAAGCATGCTGACTCAAAGTCTGTTTGAGCAGAGGTAGAGAAGAGTGCTGGTACCTATTCCAGTATATGGGATCTCCTTGGTGGACAGTCCACAAGTGGAAGCAGACGGCAAGAAACTAAACAGTCTTACAGCAGCTGTACGTGCTCACAGAAAACACCAAACTCCTGCAAGGAGTCGCGAGAGAATAGTTGCTGTCACTCAACTTCATAGGCTCCACCCACAAGCAGCCATCGGCCAGTCCGTCATCAAAGCAAGAATGCTTGTCTAAAAATCTTACTTCATACTGGCAGGAGGAATTAAGTTCCCTTTGGACTTAAATATTTTCCACGTTTGCTAAATTCCTTTATTTTACACACTCAGGCCTATTATTTACACCTGCTATCCCATGAGCAAGGGCTGATCATCCTGCAAGGGGTGGGCTCCTAAGTTGGTCACATCTTTCACATTACTCAGATGGACATTATTCAGAAAAAGAAGCAATTTTTTTCTTATCAAACACCCTGTACTGTCACCCCTGCTACTTATGTTGGAACAGTGGAGAAGAACAAAGAAAAAAAATCAAATCCTTGTACTTATTTCAGTTTTGGGGTAGAGAGAAGGAAAAAAAAACACCCAAACACCCTAAAACCAAATAAACCAAACCAAACCAAACCAAACCAAACCAAAAAAGCCCCAAAGTGGAAACAAAGTAACGGAAAATTTCAACTTTATTTCTTATTTGGATATGTCCACACAGGTAGAGATTTCTAATAAAAATATCTTTAGCCATGTCAGGATATTGGCAAATAAGTGTGGCTATTCAATAAAGTGCTTTAAAGGTGTTTTAGAATGTAATTTCTAGTCACCCCGGGCTACATGGTAGTAACATGTAAGTCATGGGCTTCAGGTCATTAATTGTATTTCCTATACTTTTGAATGCTGACTTTTATTTAGTTCCGTTTTCAGAAATAGTCATAATAGTTACTTGGTAACTCTAAGACTCACCACTCTCTATGATGCAGCAGCTTAGAAAATATTGCAAGCTCTAGGAAGGCTTGTGGAGACCCTAGTGAGAAAATACTTTTGGCAGCCAGACAAAGCTCATTTGCCTTTAATGCAGCCCCCAGGAGGCAGAGGCAGCCCAGCTCCAGGTCCAATGGGGAGCCCTGTCTTAGGGGGATAATGTGGAGAGTGATGGAGCAGGGTACCCAATGTACATCTCTGCCCACCTTGTGCATACATGTAAACAGGACCTCACATACATATACACAAACAGAAAAACTAAGAAGGATTTAAAAGTACAGATAACAGTAGTGCATATTCTTTATGACAACGTTGTGATATTTAGTTTTCTAATGAAAACTTTGACACATGTGCGGGGTGTAATAGTTACTTCTGTCACTGCTGTGGCAGAGTACCCACAGGAGCCATCGACAGGGAAAGTTGGTTTTGCTCATGGCCTGAGGGAGATACATTCTCTCATGACTGCTGAGGTAGAAGCTTGTAGCTGGTCACACTGGCATAGATTAAGAAACAGAATTAGACTGGCAGCAGGGATGGCCCAGAATTCTTAGGGCCGACCCACAGGGTGCAGCATACTCCGTAGGCCTCATGTCCAGAAGGTTCCACAAGTCTCCCAAAGCATCACCACTAGTGAGGAACCAGGGGTTCATATATGAGTGTGAATGAGAACAGTCCACACCTAACCATAATATAAAGTAAGAAGAATAACTAGGATGTTTTGGAATCTCGTGAGCACGCACATATGTGCACACACAAGCACACTTCACTTAAGGTGGTTTTCATGCGCAATTATTTTTTTAAAGATTTATTTATTTATTATTATATATACAGTGCTCTGCCTCCATGTATACCTGCAAGCCAGAAGAGGGTATCAGATCACATTACAGATGGTTGTAAGCCACCATCTGTGGCTCCTGGAAGAGCAGACTGTGTTCTTAACCTCTGAGCCATCTCTCTAGCCCCCCGCAATTATTTTTATTATGTTTTAATTTATTGTCTTTGTGTGTGTGTGTGGCTCACACATGCCATCACACATGTGTAAAGATCAGAGAATACTTTGCAAGAGTCTGTTTTTCTTTCTACCTTGTGTAGCCCAGGGATTGAACATACGCCATCAAGACTGGCAGCAGGCGCCTTTACCTGCTGAGCCACCTTCCAGCTCCTTGACGTCTCACTTTTTCCTTCAGGATAGGAGAGGATCATTCATGCTGAATTTGTGGTTAGTCTTTATATTTATGAAGTAGTCACTTCTCATTCCTCATAGGGTGGAGTCAAGCATCATGTGGGGGGAGGTTGTTTAACAGAATTAGCTACCAAGTCCCAGACAAGACAATAGAGGCTGAGTTTCAGAGAGCGATTGGGCATTGCAGTAATCACAGCAGTCAGAGCACAATGTCATCGAGTCCCCTGTACCTTCTCTGTCCATAGTAGGCAAATTTCTATGAAAAAAGAGACAAAACTGATTCATATTAAAAAATCCACATGAAATATAGAGAAGTACAATTATATTTTGCTTTAAACAACTGAGATTACAGTCAAGAAATTGAAAACAAATCTTTAAAAATACGGTTGGGAGCTCCAAGCTATAAAATTTGGCATAGTGTATTTCAACAGGAGCAACATAGAAATTTTAGAGGCAAAAATGGTAATAAAATGATGAGAAAAATAGGAGTGATGCGTAAAAGCAGTGTCTTCCCATTGTGGTTCCCAACATCCTAGGTTGATGTTACTGGTCAAATCTGCCGGTGTTTCCTTGAGCATGAAGCTGCATTTTGATGGATCTTCAGCTGTGACTTTTTCCCCTGGCTGTGGAGGTTCTTCAGATCCGTGAGGTCCCAGCTGGACCAGTTACGCACTTTGTTTTTCTTCTTTTTAAGTGTTTCTATGTACTACATGTGTCATATACTCTCTTACTTTGCGTGGGTCCTGGCTTCTCCCACGTCAGCCTTAGTCATCTTTCTTCATGGTTATTCCAGTCTGCAGTTGCTTCATGGATGGCTGTCAGATCTGAGACTTAATTCACCGCCAGTACTGTTGGGTCTTGGGTTGGGACTGCTTTTTCTTAGCTCTGCTTAGTGAACCACTAGTAGTTTACTGCCCCAGAGCCACCAGGGAGAGAAGATTTCTAGCAAATCAGCAATTTGCAAATGTGAGGCAGATATTTTGAAATTCTAACCATTTGTGGGTTTTGTATGTGCTTAAAAATTAAAACACATTTTTAGCAGCTGTAAATTTACAGAAAAATGGAGGAGTAACTGTAGAGATTTTTCAGTTACTGTTTCCCCCCCTCTTCCCAACACAGTTAATCCTATCGTCATCTCCTTGTATTAGTGTGGTCCATGTGATGCAATTGATGATCTAATATTGATGTATCACTATTAGCTGGATGACATATCTTACCTCAGGGTTCACACCTTGTGTTGTATATTATATATTTTAAATTTCAGATTGGTGTAAAGAATATTTTACTGCAGTTCTAATAAGGTAACATTGGATCTGCAGATCAAGTTGGGAAAAACTGGTATCTTGACAATGATGAGTTCTACCCACATACATGAAATATCTCACTGGTGATTTATGACTTTTTCATTTCTTCTATTAAAGTCTTAGCGTTTTCACAAGCATGTTTATGTTTAATTTTAACCTGTGGTTATTCTTTCCTCAAGTTTATACGCATGCTCTCCAAGATAGCCCTGCTTATCTGCATATTGTCATTAAGAACTTCAGATGTCTGTGGTCATATTGGGGGGCGGGGTAGAGGTCCCCTTGTGTCATAGGTCTAGGGGAGGGGAGTAGGATGAAGGAGGGAGGGAAGAAGGGAACAGGGAGATACAACTGAGGGGATAACAATGGGGATGGAATCTGAATAAATTAAAAAAAAGAACTTGAGATGTAGCTTAAATGGAAATGTCTACTAGATTTTAAAGATTTAATAGCATAAAAAGAGGCAAATAGTCATAAATAACTTTATTTTACATACTTATTATATTATATTTTAGTTATCTTAAATAAAAATATTATTAGTGAAATGAATTTTATTTACTTGTTTTTACCTTTTTTTTTTTAATGTGGTTACTAGAAAATTTAAAATTATGTATGAGGCTGGTATTATATTTTATTAATAACATTTCTCTAGGTGTTTATATCTATTGTTCAAGTATGATGGCCAAATTGGGATTAGAATAAATTAGGATTCAATGTTCTAAAGATCCTTTATATTTTTCACACAGAATACCCTCAGTATATACTATTTCCCTTTGATACTCCAAGTAGAATTTGTCAGTTAGAAAAAGAGATATACTATGGTGACTTTCTTGTCATCTAAAGAGGCCATAAAATGATGATTATAAAAGAAAACACAAGGTTAAGCTCTAGGGTCCTCCACTACTAGAATCTCTTCCAGGGCCTTAAGATGTTGCTAGTAGAAACTGAAGAGGGCAGCCCTCTGGTGCGCGCAGGCGCAGACGTGTGCCAGGAGCTGTCTGCTTTCAAGTGTAATCCTGTGGCCCTAGGCACTCTTCCCAGTACCCTCGACCCCAGAGACCCTAACAGTGCAGGTTGAGCACTTGAGCATAATGGCCTGGCTTAGAAGGGAGTATCCGCTTCAGAACAAGGACCCCAAATGCCAAATGCTCATCGAAGATCCTGCCTTGCTTAGTTGGACCTACTCCATGATCAGCAAATATTTACCCTGGTTTCAGACCCACTCCCAAGAACTCACTTTTAGGAGCTGTGGCGGCATTTGGGCCCCTCATCTTCTGGATTACGCTTTCAAAATAGACAGGGAACAGAAAGGAAAGACTTACCCAGGAAGGAAAATTGGACTGAACACTTAACCTCTCCTATTAAGTTTGGCAAGGATGACTCTATCTTTGCATAAATAAACCTGTAAATCACTGAAAAAAAGAGATAATACTAGTAATGAACCTATAAAAGCTGATTTTTGTAGCTTTTGCAAAAGCAAGACATCTTTGTTTTATTCAGTACTGAGGATTGAACCGAGGGCCTTGATTGAATGAAATACCCAACCAATTTCCCCCATCGTTTCAGTTGTGTTTGTGTTTATGCGTGCGCGTGCGCGCGTGCGTGTGTTTATAGGCATATGGAAGCTTGAGGTTATTAGAAACAATTGTTGATTGATTTCCTATCTTATTCAATGAGGCATAGTCTCTTAATTAAGCCCAGAGCTTTCTCATGGGGCTAGTCTTGGTATCCACCTTGCTCTGGGGAGCCCTGCCTCCACCTTTGGAGGCGGGAATCACATGAGGCCACCATGCCCACCAGCACTTTGTACTCAATTCTGGGAATCTGACATCTGGCACTGTATTTCCATGGCAAGCACTTTAACCTCTGAGCCATCTCTCCTAGCCGCCTCCACCCCGCAGCCCTTTCATGGTTTTACTGTGAGAAGGTTTAACTAAGTTGCCCAGACTGGCCTTGAACTCTCTCCATAGCAGTGACGGTGCTTGAACTTGTGATTCTCCTGCCTCAGCCTCTGTAGTAGCCAGGACACAAGCTACAGGCTTGTGACCAGGATATAGTTTGAATCTCCACAATACTACAGATGGTTATGACTTCTGTCCACTCTGAGTTTTTTACTATGAATTGTATTGGATGGCACTGGTGTGGTCCTAGGTAGCTTTTGGATATACCTAAGGAAAATTGAATTGAGGATACATTTAGTTTAGGCTTAGTGGGGGTATTTTTCTGTTTTGTGACTAGTTATTCCTGGTTGTCCCACTTAGAAATGGCTTCTAGAATTGCTCCAATTGTCACTTAGCGTTTTCATTCACCAAGTGCTGAGACCTCCCAACTTAAAAGTCAAGGTCAGAATCACTATGTGACTGTATTTCGTGGCACTTGCTGACAGTAAGCCTTTATGTCTTTTCTCCCTAGACAGTGTTTCTCTGTGTGGCCCTGGCTGTCCTGGACCAGGCTGGCCTCAAACTCACAGAGATCTACCTGCCTCTGCCTCCCGGAGTACTGGGAGGTATTTGTGTCATTAATGAAAGAGGAAAAAAAATCTAAACATTTGAAGCCAGAGACTTGTCTATGAAAAATGCTACCAGTTATCAGATGGTGACATTGGCAACACAGGTTTCAGTTTGCACCAGCTTATTAGGGAAGCCATTCTACTCAGGAATATATTTGATACACAGCATTTAAAACTAGGTGTATTGCAATTGTTAGTTTTTGGGTGTGGATTGAATGAAATTGATTTTTTAAAAAAATCACAAATACTGTACTAGGTCATACATTTGTAACAGTGAAGCAAACACTGGGTTTCTCTGTATGAATGAGGTTCAACATATGTGACCTGAAGAGGATTAAGGTACATGGAATTGTCATTGCTCAAAGTTGTTCTCAACATTTCATCTTTGAGATCGTTCGGGTATATTGGTAAAGATCCTGGACTCGCTTTGTGGATCAGGCTGGCATTGAACTTGCAGAGGCCTGCCTGCTTCTGCTTTCCAAAGTGCTGGGATTTTAGTCACGAGAACCAGCTGTAAATCTATTTTTATAATAATATTTGAATGTTTTACTTCTACATTCTCTGAATCTTCTCTTAATCTAATACTGAAAATTTCTAATATTCAATACAGAAGCAAATGAAAGAATCTAATCTTTTGATATGTCAAACATGAGGAGTTTTCAAGTCTAAAATCATTCTTATTGCTGACCTTTTTTTTTGGGGGGGGTGAAGGTTTGCCCACAAAAATGTGACAATTCACATGCATGTTTGTGCGATTCTGTAGATATGAGACACTGAATGGCAAATCTTTAACCGCTGAAGGCCTTGGTAATGTATTTCATGGTGTATATTTAGGTCTATTGTGTACTGATGGGACCAGATACACATGAAGAATGCTATTAGCCTGATTCATGATGTGGGGTTGGGTGGAGTGGGGAGGGGTGGGGGAGGGGTTCTTCATTTTAACCTTGGTGAACTGCAGTGGTCTGGGTTATAAATGTAACCATACTAACTTCTGCCTTTTAGGTGGATACAGCTTGAGTATCACGTGGGTCTGACTGAGTGGTTGCTTTTAGTGTTGTTTTCTACTCTCAGCTAATGAACATTAAAACACCATATGCCACAACCCCAGCTTTGACTCTAAGGCTGCTCACGGACTGACAATAGTTTATTTCTATTGCTTGCCACAAACTGCCATAAATAATTTGCATTCTAAAAATTAAATTTGCATTTCTTCTGGGATTGTGTTGGGAGGTAGTTGTGAGTGTGCTGGAGTTTATCCCCACATTGTTGACTCCTTTGCTTGAAACACTTCCCACTTCTAGAGGAAATTCTAGGCTTAAAGACACAAAAATGGGCTGCAGTAATGCAGTTTCTGAAGTCATCCAACTTTTTTCCAGCCCCAAAGAAGAAAAACATCAGTTTTCAAAATATATTTTAATACACACATCTTCCAAATCTGAAGTGGCATGTTAAAGTCAAAAATGATCTATATAGTGATTTTTTGAACATGAAATTCTTTTCATTCAATATAGCTCCTGAAATTTCAAGGTAAGTTTCAGGTAAACTAAGATTTATACCTCTCAAGCCCTTTCATGGCCTCTCAGTCTTTTCTGTCATGTCTTTAATGGGCATGATTCACACGGAACTTCCAAGTGTGCTGTGGTTTAGCTGAGGAGATCTGAAACAGCTTACCGAGGTCCTAAAAGAGACAAGGTGAATTTTATTTTATTTTTATTTTTTCTTATTTATTTATTTTTCAAAGATATATATTATTTTATTAATTTGTTCTTGTTACATCTCAATGGTTATCCCATCCCTTGTATCCTCCCATTCTTCCCTCCCTCCCATTTTCCCCTTATTCCCCTCCCCTATGACTGTTCCTGAGGGGGATTACCTCCCCCTGTATATGCTCATAGGGTATCAAGTCTCTTCTTGGTAACCTGCTGTCCTTCCTCTGAGTGCCACCAAGTCTCCCCCTCCAGGGAACATGGTCAAATGTGAGGCACCAGAGTATGTGAGAAAGTCATATCCCACTTTCCACTCCAGAACATGGAGACTGTTCTGACCATTGGCTAGATCTGGGTAGGGGTTTAAAGTTTACAGCCTGTATTGTCCTTGGCTGGTGCCTTAGTTTGAGCGGGACCCCTGTGTCCAAATCTGCCTATCATAATGTTCTACTTGTAGGTTTCTAGGATCCTCTGGATCCTTCTACTTTGCTATTCTTCCATGCTTCTCTCATCTAGAGCCCCAATAGGATGTCCTGCCCTCTGTCCCAGTTTCCTGGTAAGTGAAGGCTTTCGTGGGACATGCCCCTTGGGCTAATATGTAGATATAAGTGAGTATATACCATGTGAATTTTTCTGCTTCTGGCTTAACTCACTCATTATGATCATTTCTAGTTCAATCCATTTATCCACAAATTTCGGGAATTCCTTGTTTTTAATAGCTGAATAGTATTCCATAGTGTTGGGAGAATTAACATAGTGAAAATGGCCATCCTACCAAAAGCAATCTACAGATTCAATGCAATCCCTATCAAAATACCTACACAATTTTTAAAAGACATTGAAAGTTCAATTCTGAACTTCATATGGAAAAACAAAAAACCCAGAATAGCTAAAACAATCTTATACAATAAAAGGTGCTCCGGAGGAGTCTCCATACCTGATCTCAAACTGTACTATAAAGCAATAGTAATTTAAACAGCATGGTACTGGCACAGCAACAGGCTGGTTGATCAATGGAATCGAATCGAAGACCCAGATATAAATCCACACACATATGGTCACTTGATTTTCGACAAAGAAGCCAAATCCATTCAATGGAAAAAGGATAGCATCTTCAACAAATGGTGCTAGTCTAACTGGATGTCTATGTGTAAAAAAATGCAACTGGACCCACATTTGTCACCTTGCACAAAACTCAAATCCAAGTGGATTAAAGACCTCAGCATAAAACCAGAGACAAGGTGAGTTTTAGATGCAGGTAAAAGCAAACAAAGGAATGCAGATGGGTGGTTTATCCATTGCGTTCATTTCAGACTATTATCAGAGGCTTCTTGTGTTATTATATGCAAGAATATAAGAAATTATGAAGTTCATTCTAATTTGGTTACAGGCCCCCTGTGCACATGTGTGTGCATGTCAGTGTGTGTGTGTGTGTGTGTGTGTGTGTGTGTATGTGTGTGTGTTGGATGTTATATCACCAACAGAATCTCTTTTGCTAGGGTTAATACCATTGGGTTTGTAGCCTGGTAGAACTATTCCTTCATGTGCATTGATGCCCGTGAACAAAGAAGGCTCCTTGCCTTTACTGAGGTCTGTCTTTGTCAGTACAAGGCCACTTGGCAGGCAGTCTTCATAGTGGCAAGCATGGGGTGTTAGTACTGGGATTTGTGGCTGGGCTCCTTTTCCTTAAAAAGGGAATGCTGAAGCCGGGACAACTTACTATTTGGTGGGTCTACAGTGGTTCCGTCCGTGGTGTGTGTGGCCCTTCGCATGCCCGCAGGGGTGCTCATTTCATAGTCATCATCATCTGTGACACCAGGAGTTGTGACATGGCCTGGGGTAGTCCCCTGGTTGGCTGGGGTTGCTCCTGCCTGCCCTGCAGGAAGGACTCCGGTCTGCACATCCGGCTTAACCCCTGCCTGACTGGAGGGTGGAATGCCTCCAGGGAACAAGGGATGGATAAGGAGGCCCGTGATGATTTGCGAGGCCAATGGCTGGAATAGGGAAGGAAACAGAAGACAAGGTAACAAGATGACCCAGTCCTTGTGCTTTGGAGGACAGCAGGCAGGCATGGGAGTGGCAGGAGGGAGAGGCTAAAGTCAGAGAGAATCCCAAAGACCCTCCATCAGAAAATTGTCCCTGGCAGGGCCAAGTCTCATGCTGGGTTCAGTGTTGGGATTTATTGCTGGGCCCCTTTTCCTTAAAAAGGGAACAGACATGCATGGCAGTCCTAACAAAAGGACAGCTTGGACTTGTCAGGCATTCTGCAGAAAGTGCTAGGTAGAAAATCCACAAAATATTGACAAGCCCTTTCTCTGTCCTTGACCTTTCTTTTCCCCATAACAATTAAAAACAAAAAAGGAGACTACAAGTTAGTGGGAAATGAATGCAAGTTGATTAATGAGGCTTGGCCTTCATGGGCTGAGTCCTGTTAAGCTCTCTTCAGCGTCCTTTAAGGGCAGCACAGAGCTAGTTGGGTCAGAAGTAGTTCTCTTGGCGTTTGCACGGCCTGTGCATTTCCTGGGGTTCCTGAGGGAATACCTCTATCTCCGAGGTTTTCATGGTTAGCTTCTGCTCGAGGTCTAACCCGGGCATGGTAGTATTAATGTAAGTTAGTTCTCATGGTTATGCTGAGGTGATCTGAGGGCCGAGACCCTAGCCAGGGAAGCCTTGTCTTAGACTTAAGTGATCCTGAAGGCGGAGCTAGATCCCGGCTAGAGGAGAAAGGCACATAACAACACAGAACATTGCAAGCTGAGGATCATGGCATATGATTTTAAAGTATGAAAATTAGGATTAGCTGAGAAGACTGAACATATTCTATATAAGAGTAAGTATTGTTTTGTGAAACCATGTGTGTATGCTGGGCTGTGTGACAATTTCATTATTACCGTAGGCTGCCCTAAAACAATGTTTGGAAACTACTAATGCAATAGAACACATGGCTGTGGCTCTGGATCGCTTTTTTTTTTTTTTGTGGTTGTTGTTGCTGCTTTTGAGACTTAGCTCACTTAAGCTTGCTGAGCCTCAATTTATCTGTCAGGTACTTTGTGGAGTGAGGACTAAAAGTGAGAGAGCTGCTAAAGTGCTTGTTACATGACAATGTGAATGTCCACTTGTCGGTGCTGGCAAAGGAGCTGCCGAGTCGCACCTGGAGAGCTATTTAGGGTAATGTGGCAAATATAACACACACCCTCTTCATAATTTAAAAATAGTGTTCTATGAACCTGCCCCTAATTCCTTACCACTGTCTTTATGTTTAGATACCACAGTAATCCAAATAGATGTTTCTAAACATGACCTGTGCATTATTGCATGAAAATTATGACTGATGGGAATAAGAATTTTAATTCCTATTCTCCAGTTATTTGCATTTATACAATTCATCACTTCCATGATATAGGGGGAAATTGCATAAAATGGAAAGTGCAGCAGCTTTAATACTTTCTGAAGAATTAATGCTTGTATTACTTTGCTTCTGCATCTATGGAATGGTGTATAATCTTCAATAAAAAGTTTAAGTCAATCAAAATAATGTTTAAAAGTACGCAATGGCCCGCTGGGTTAGTTCTGAGTCTGATAGCAATATAGAGAAAGGTAACGTGCAGTTGAGTTAATGTACAGTAGTAGAACAAGGATGGCAGCGTTTTTAGCTAAGAAGGAATAACCAAACTTGAGGAGCTGTGAAACGCATGGCTCACTGTAGAGAACATAGGGATGGGTGGTGGTCAAAAGATCTAAGAGGACACTGGGCAAGGTGTGAGGAACTTAAAATGGGAGTGACTGAAAAGATTTTCTTTTTACCAATTCCTCTGAGCTTAGGAGAGTACCCTAAAAGCAAAATGATAAACAGAAGCAATTAGAGCAATTTCAATATATTCAATACAATGTATATAATATAACTAAAAACATTAAATACTTCTAAATATTATAAAGAAAGAGTTTTATTTTACTTTCAATAATATATTAGTGGTTGGTATCTATACCAGAAAACTCATGCCAGGATGTGGTTTAGGACTGCTCATGTTTATTGTTGGATAATGTGACTTACCTTTATCTGAAAATTATATATGTATATATGTGTATATATATAATTTAGTAATAAAAATACATTGGAAGAAGCCTGAGGAATAAAGAAAGCAACAGAAAACCAATCCTATGATTTAAAGATGGGTTTTTCAGGTGTTTTCTACAAATTTGTTAGTCACATAATAGAAACCTTTATTCATATAGTTTATTTTGACTTTCTTTTTTCTTGTATTTCAACCCCTTAGTTGTCTTACTGCAAAATAGTAATAATGTAATTTTAAATGGATATATGGTATTTACTTGTGGTTGTGTTGTAGTTTACATAATTTTTATTTCTGGTTTAGTCTTAAATTTAAGGTTTAGCTGTACTTTTATACACCATAAATGTTACTTGATGAGTATGTTGTACTTAAATATTTTCTGCACTTCAGATTTTTTTTCTTGAGATACACTTAGATTTAGAAGAAAGAGCTGGTAGGAGGAGGTACAGTGGATGACACACTCCTGTAATCCCAGCACTGGAAAGGTTGAGGCAGGAGGATTGCAGATTTAGGGATGGCTGTTAAAACACTAAGAATTTATATGGATTTTATACTAATATTTACCTCTGATTTTAGGAATGAAGCTGCCATATGATGCTGATACTGATCTTGGTCTTTGGAAATTTTATCAGTGAGCTCAAGAGTACTGTATTTTCCAGACCATAAGATGTACTCTTCCCCCCCCAAAAAGTGTGTGTGGGGGATTAGGGTGTACCTTATGGTTCAATTGCTGTTTTTACTATTTTTCTTGTTTTACTGCTCTAAAAACTGGGTTCTTCTTATGGTCAGGTGCATCTTATAGTCTGAAAAATACGGTAACTTTCATAAAAGCAAATAGCAAGAGAAAAAAAGGGGAGATTGAGCATTTTGGGATAAACACTTATGACTAAAACATATTAGACATCAAATTAATCCCCCACATCACGAGTCATCATATTCATCCAATTAAATTATTTCTTTCTTGGCAGTGTGGATCAGGGGGTGGCTGTCTGCTTCATTTACTGGGAGTGTGGCTAGAGGAGCAACTATATCTCATTCGTTTTTAGAACGGATGTTAACAGTGGCGTCTACAAGAGACTGTGTCACTATTAACTGTAAAGAGCTTCCACGTGCACCTGCCAGTCAGCCAGGTAAATTAGACCTTTTTAGTCTCAGTGCTCACACAGTGCAGAGTGAGTCAGAATCCTGGCACCTGACTGGTGAATTGAGACAAGAGCCATATTCTGCACGTGGGTGATTAAAAATCATAGTCTGTTTAACAGTAGCCTTACCTGGGCTCCAAGTTGTGCCACAATGATGGGTAACACCTGAAAAATAAAGGGACAAAAATCACTGTTAAAATATAGTACTAGGGGGTGTGTGGATTATGGGTTACAGTTGTTCAGCAACCCATAGCCCTGGTCAAGCTCTTCAAGGTAGGTGAGAAGTGTTGATGACAGGGTTAGTGTTAGGAGTCTCTGAAGTGGCACAGGAGTCGGCATGCTGGGATATTCTCTACTACTCCAAAAGACTTAAAATGTTAATTTTTATTTAAATAGAAAATCCATAGTGTCAGGAAGAAATAATCAAAATTGACCTTTTAACGTAGTATGTACCACCCTGAAGATTTGAGTAGTGCACAGTAGTGCCTGTCAGGCCAACAGTGACAGCCAGCCTTTCTGTAAAAGCCAGCCAGCTTCTTGTTTACTGACAGCAAAACACAACAGCAGCTAAAGCAGCAGGAACAACAAACCAACCACCCATCAGCACTGGTGAGGAAGGGATGGTTAGGATTTTGGAGAATGCCAAACTGAAGTCTCTCCTTAATGGAAAGCTAATTGTTCATCAGTGTAATTACAAAGGAATTACGTCGTCTTACTTGCCGATTGGAAGTTGTTTAAAGTAGTATCAGTGGGTACATGTGTGTTTATTATGTGGTACAAACTGTTGTAGACACTCTTTTAATCTTTACAACAGTTAGAGGAAGCATCTACTTTAAGACCTGTTTTGAAATTTGAGGAGAGGGAGTCACATTAGGGTTAAAATAACTTTCCTACACCACACAGACTGTACACGAAAATCTGGGATTTGACTAGCTACATGTTGTGGAATCTTCTCTTCCCAAGGTTAGCCTTTAATAGGCTTCAAACACATCCCTAGGTTTGTGTCATTGAAAGTTATCCAATTTTATGTTGCTTTTAAAATATTTATGTTTATGCCCATACATATTTATGCTTATTATAATTTTATTATAATTTGTGGGCATATGTATTCTCATAAATTGGTACTACTATCACCATCTTGGGTCAGAGAAGCTTCTTTGTTTGGCAATGGGCAGCAGCTATGGCAGAGACTCCTAACTGATCTACATGCTGAGAATAAAAAGACCGTTGAATGCTCAGCCCCAAATGAGACAGTCATAATGACCAATTATATTATTATGTACAATATATGCTAATAAAATACTTCCATAAAGTTATCCACTCTACATACGATGAAACAGGTTTGAGGGAGTGGAGTTTGGCCTAGGAGAAAGCCACGGGGACCCAGGGACATTGAGGGATCCCCAGAGAGAATGAAGAAAGAATAACCCAGCACTCCTGCATGCTGGGGAACATGCAATGTCAGCTCTTCCACACTGAACCTTTTATAACATGCTCACTAATGCCTCTGACTCTCTGGGGAGTACCATGTTGTGTTGCTCTTTGACCAAGTGTGCTTTTGTCATTCTCCTTCCCATTTCTCCCACGCCCCACAGTAGGCTCCTAGCCCACTGCATCCTCTCTTCCTTCATCTTTTCCTGGTTATGGAGGGGTCATTGAGGCAATTGAGACTGACTGAGCTGGGCAATCTGCATATGAATTACACCAGCATCATGAATTAAAGAGGCTCGCATTTCCTTTGCCTGTTTCTTTGCTCTTTTTTAGAGGGAAAAATTTATTCTCAAAATTCTTATTATCAAAAAAAATTATGTCTTTGTTTCCCAAAAGTCCACGAATGAGTTCAAAAGAAACATCCCTCAACACAGCAATAGATTTAGTTATAAGGATGTCACTATAACATGACTTAAGAAGCCACATTTTTGAAAAAAGAAACCCTGATTTTCCAGAATAAAGAGTTATGTATATGGCACCATATTATGCAGTTGGTTACTAACATTAACACTGTGAGGAATTTTTTTTAAGGCTTGAAAACAGTTTGCAATGCTTTGTGTTTAGTAGAACAAAACCTGCAAGTTATCTGCATTTTGCCTCCAAATTCTTTGAGATAGGGTCCTTCATCCCTGCGGCTTCAGCGGAGAGAAGTGCCCTCGGGTTCAGAAAGCCTTTCCTCAGTTTACCTGGGGTTGCAGTTGTTGCTGTCCATTCAGCGGCCCCAGGGTGAAAGGGAGAGTCTGTGCACCATGCGCCGCAGCAGCAGGGTGGAACTGTGGGGCATCAAAGAGGATTTTCATTATGTTTCTTTCAGTTTGAACATCTAGGGCCTTAATACATACTTATTAACGGTAAAAATACATTTAATGCAAGAATTTAATATATAAGTCTATAATATTTTATTGTGTGTAATCTCAGAGATGAAATGAAGACATTTCATTTCCTAGCACAAGGTCCATTACTAACCTCAACATTGATTTCTTTCCCCAAGGATTTTTTATATTTAATTACATTTATGCATATGTGCCAGTGTGTGTGTGTGTGTGTGTGTGTGTGTGTGTGTGTGTGTCTGTGTGTGTGTGTCTGTGACTGCAGCTGTCTCAGTAGGACAGAGGATGGCACTGGACCCCCTGAGGCTGGAGTTATAGGAAGTTGTGAGTGGTGGGTGTGGGTGTAGAGAACCGCACTGCTCTGTGTGGGTGTAGGGAACCGCACTGCTCTGTGTGGGTGTAGGGAGCCGCACTGCTCTGTGTGGGTGTAGGGAGCCGCACTGCTCTGTGTGGGTGTAGGGAGCCGCACTGCTCTGTGTGGGTGTAGGGAACCGCACTGCTCTGTGTGGGTGTAGGGAGCCGCACTGCTCTGTGTGGGTGTAGGGAGCCGCACTGCTCTGTGTGGGTGTAGGGAACCGCACTGCTCTGTGTGGGTGTAGGGAGCCGCACTGCTCTGTGTGGGTGTAGGGAACCGCACTGCTCTGTGTGGGTGTAGGGAACCGCACTGCTCTGTGTGGGTGTAGGGAACCGCACTGCTCTGTGTGAGTGTAGGGAGCCGAATCGCGGGCCCTCTACAAGAGCAATATACAGTCCTGTCTGCATTACACTGCTACAAGCCCTCTACAAGTGCTGTTAACCCCCAGCCTATCTCTCCACCACCTACATTAAACTAAAAATAAAGAAAGAAAAATTTTAGTGTGTATGTGTTCTAGTGCCACAGCATGTGTTTGTGTAGGTTAGGGGACAGCTTTCAGTGTCTGTTCTCTCCTGTCACCCTTAGGGGGTTTCTGGGCTTCACACTCTGGTTCCAGGCCTTTGTTGCAAGTGCTTTTACACACTGAGCCATTTGTCCTCCTTTCTACCCCAGGAATTAATTTTTTTTTAATTTGGTATATCTGAGATCGTTTACGTAATTTCCCCAGTTCTAACTACAATAATGGTTCTTGGACATTTTCTAATTGTTTTTTCCCCTTAGAAGTGAATTATGAATTCATAGGTATTTCCAAACAACGCTGCAAGATACAGAATAAAATACCTTGTCCAGAACACCGATTAATAGTATATTTAAATCTGAACACTGGGTTGGATCAGGAGGGAAACATTTTTCTTCCCCAAACAGATGGATCTTTACAGATGTTCTATGAGCAGAGAGAAGATCTTGTTGTCCTTGCTTGTCACCGTAGAGGGTGACAATAGCAATCACAGTGTTTATGTACCACATGAATGTAGTAGGGGGTACCAAGGAAGGTCTGTGGCAGGAACTTAAAGAAGAGGCATCAGGATCTGGAGATTAAAGGTGGACATGAGATAAACCGTACAGAGGGATTTATTTGGAAAAATGTCAAAGAATGACTCAGTGCCACCTGACTCTCTGGCTTTTCTCCTGCTCCTCTTCCAGCCCCTGCGCCTGTGTACTTGTGGACAGACATGTCACTATGTTCTTGACTCTCCTTCATGCTCAGCATCACTTCCCTGTTTATTAAGCAAAAGGGAGCGAGAGGATTTATAAAAGAGTACTCACCAGTTGCAGGTCTGACCCCAGAGTGAGCAGCTGTGTCAGTGGTATTAGATTTATGGAAGGAAAAATCTGCAGGGCATTGAAATTGGGCATTAGACAAGAGATTATCTATTTCGACTACAGTGTCAATAGTAGATAGTCCCAGGTAGCTGGTACTGCTCTCGGAATCAATGAAAGCAAAGGTTCAAGCTCTCTCACTACCCTCAAATTGTCTATACGAGGCCTCATCATTTCCTGTGTTGTTCTGGATGGCCTAGCAGTGTTCCAAGCTTCTGGTATTCATCAGGTGATTTATTTATGTTTATTAGTTATAATATTTTTGTTTTAGTACTTAATTTCAAACATCCAATTATATATTCATTCTCCTAAAAATGTCTCTAATAGTATAAGCTACAGGTTCTTTAAGGAGTTAAGTTGATTCAACTTGAATGATCAACAATGTCCAATAACTAAAGAGACAGTTTGAACTTCCAACACTATTGATGGACATTTCAGAATCTAGATGAAGGCAAGGCAGGGCCCTTTATAGCAAAGTAGGAGTTGGATGAGTGGGGAACATAGACGTGAAAAGACAATGCAATCATCAAGGTTCTTGAAATATGTATGAAAATATAGGCTTTACGGCAAAACATCAGTTCATTGGCAGTGATGAGACTTAAGAAAACCGTGGGAGGGCATAGGGAGGTCTCAATGGATGCAGCATTTGCTGTGCAAGCATGAAGACCCAAGCAAAGAGCTGCATATGCAATTCCAGTGCTGGGGGTGGAAAAGAAGGATCCCAGGCTCGTCAGTAGAGGAAGACACCTGATGTCAGCCTCTGGTCTCCACACATTCATTTACATGCATAACACACACACACACACACACACACACACACACACAGATAAACACACATGGATACACCCATGGACATATACACACACATGAGAACACACAGTTGGCAGATGGTGAAGAGAGTGAGTGAGCCATACATACATACATACACACATATATACCTCTTAACCTGTTTTTAATTTTTTTAATCTTCAAAGCACAGAGAATGTCGCAGCTTTGCAAATAGGTGATGCTATCCACTTTTCAAAGCTGTTTAGATTTACCAATAGTTGTTAAACCAAATTCCTGCTCATATAATTCACATACGAGGGAAAAAGAACTAGGCTGCTTTGCTTTCTTCATTTAAATGTAAAAGCAAGTACATTTGCATTCTTTTTTTATTTCTCCCAAGGAAAAAAGCCTCTTCAGACACAAGACTGTGCAAATCTGGATTTTAAAAAAGTTGCCAGTCTTAACACACCTCCTTTCCTGGTTTATTAGTCTTCGCTCTTGTTGGATGCTTACCTGATTTGGCTGCTGTTGGGTTCGAAGTGTCACCTGATCTGGAGTCGGTTTTGTTGGAGGAAGTCCCGAAGCAGGGCTAACCTGCTTCTGTGAATATAAATATTTGGTAAAGTGAGAGAGATGCGCTTGAAGTTCTGTATCCATTTATATCGGGAAGGGAACAGGCCACCCCTAAACAACACTATGACTATAAACCCCATGTTTTCTGGAGCAGTTTTAAGTCCTCAAATATTTTATGCAGGAGATAGAATCAGAAGCTGGGGACGTGCCAGGTCAAGGCTCCAGGGGTTGGCCCTGGCCCCCACTCACTTATGGCAGCTGTTCCTCTCCTTTGTTATGACTCCTCTTACACTCTGACTCTTAAATCTATGCACATTTGCTTTTTATCCCCCTTGCAATATTTGAATTAAACTTCCACAAGTCCTACTGTAATTTTTTTTTAGGCTTCTCATTTTTGTCTTGCTCGTGACATGTCAATCCTGTAATGGAAATCCAGTCTCTTTCCTGGTCAGTGTATTTACTATGTATTAAAATTTGTTAAACATTCAGGGGAAATGACCTTGCAATCCACATCATCTGGTTGTGTGCATTTTTTTTTTCTTTTTTATGTTTTATAGGTGAAAGAAGACCTGGGCAAGGTCATTTGGTGAGTGTCAGAGTCAATACTAAGACTACTGCAGTGAGTGACTCTAGTTCCTGAATACAATAAATCCTCCCCGCAGTCCGACCCCAGAATGCTGTCCCTGCTGGATGCATCCCAGAGGTCAGGAAGGCTGCTCCTCCAGTGCGCCAGCTCTTGGGCCATTTTCGGGTCTTTTGCTTTTTATTTTGCTTCCCCTACAAAGACAGTCTGCACTGAGAACTTTTTAAGATTATTTTGTTTCATCCTCCCTATTCATTTTTTCTCCGCAGAGATTTTTTTTTTTACAGTCGAAGCTTTCTCTAAACAATGATTTGATCTGTGTAGTCATTGTGAATTTTTGGGGGGCATCATGTTCCCCTAGTTTTGTTCTCATAAGTTTTAGCAATCAGGACAAGTCTGTTTCCAGTGAGTCTCTGCTGATTGGACCGGGGAGTGTGGAAGAGCCACGTGAGACTGAGAGCTCTTGTCCTTCTTCCAGAGTAAACCTATTGCCCTTTTTCTTGTATATATCTTAAGTGTCTTGATCAAAGAGAAGTCCACGTACAGATAAAACAGCCCATCTCTGTGTCTGTAAAATAACTTAGGACAACTGAAGTAAGGATGGAACACCTGTCCTCTTCCTCCATTTTAAATACTTTGTAATTTGTATGTGTTAAGTAAAAAAGGCTCACCATTTCATAATGTGTGTCACACAGTTTTGTAGCTAAAGAGCTTATTCCATTTAGATGCTTTGTTTATCCAATAGAGAAATGAAAAAGCATAGCTTACCCTTTTTGTCATGAGCAAATAACTAGTCCCCAGGAAAATCTTAATTTTGTTTTGGAAAATAAAATAGCTCCCTATTCTGTCACTCATGTGACTCTATTGCTTTGCCGAAACAACAGAAATTCTTCCATGATAAAGTGGAGCAGGGCGTGGTGGCGCACGCCTTTAATCCCAGCACTTGGGAGGCAGAGGCAGGCGAATCGCTGTGAGTTCGAGGCCAGCCTGGTCTACAAAACGAGTCCACAGCCAAGGATACACAGTGAAACCCTGTCTCGAAAACCAAAAAAAAAAAAAAAAGTGGATGCATTAAAAAAAATGCAAATCATTGAACTTTACACTAACACCTTATTAGTTTAGCATCTTTTGTTTTGGAAGTTAAATTTGGAAACTTAAAAAAAAAATGGGTCATAGAACAGAGTGGTTTTGTCCAAAGGCACGAAGAGATAAATGTCTATAAATGAGACACGGCTGAGGCTGGTCAGTACATAAAGTAAACATATTGCACTTACTGGTAATGACTGAGTCGATCCTAGAAGACACCACAGTAGAATCGTAGTCTTCATGTTTCAGTTTGCTGCCTATAAGAACAAAATTGTGTTACTCCTTCCCTTTCTGTAATCTTTGAGAGAGGATGACACTTAACAGTGGCCATTCTCCTTGCAATCTGGCCAAGTAATGTTACCTTTGTGCTATCAGGCAAAATGATAGTCAAAATCCAGATGACTTCTCCACTTTACTCTGGTGCAAAATTTTGTATCTTTTGCTGAATTGTGTTTGTAGAAGGAATTTAAGCTCATCTGCAGGAGACAGACAACTTGAGAGACCAATCAGGACTAAACTGTCTGTGAAGTCATTCGGTTTCATTGCCCAACACTTCATTAGATGGGTTATTAGCTGCAGACATTAAATTACCCAATGTCTACGATTTGACTAGAGGGTATTTTAGGGAGACATGCCTGTATAATTTAAAAAAGTGCAGACAGAAAAAAAAATGACATTTGTCTTTCCTTCCAATTCTCTTTCAAAATATTTCTTGAATTTACTGTTTTTATCATATAGAAATGAGCAAAAAAGAGCTCTCTGTATACTTTATGAAGATAAGGCCTAGTATGTATATTTCCCTAAAACCTAACTTGTTTCCTTGATAAACAACAAACTTTATGTGTCAGTGCAGAAGATTAATTTTATTTATTTAATGGTTAAATTGTGTTAGACTTTCTTTTTGATGTATAGATAACCTAGTATCATTCTATTTCAAATTTATGAACATGTTACAACAAACATCCTCATGAGACATTTCTTTCAGATGTAGCAGTATTTCTGTAGGTATTACTCCTAGGAATATTAAAAAGGCATACCTACAATTTCAATGGATACGACAAAATTGCCTCCAGGAATTATTGAATAATTTGCTTGATTTTTAAATAATGAAAAAGGATGATGTGATATAAGCCAAAGACAGAGATTTCTTTCACAAGATGTTTTGCTCACAGTTATTTACAGGTGTCCAGGGCTTGGCTGTCAGACAAGGCTGGGTCTGTTCAATAATATTTGAATTGAAATCAATGACAACTCTGTCTGCCAGAATGTCATACTGAAGACCACATGACATTCAGTGTTGTCTTTTCTTCAGTGTGGGGTGTCTACTGATGGAAAATAGATTGAGATGATAAGGCATTTACCTAGGTTTTTCCTGAACCAACCCTACTTATCCCCAGCTGACTGAGGACTGTCAGATGATCTGGTAGGAATGGAGGAACACTGTATAGGAGGCTAACGCTAATAACACGGGTAGTAAGTTTAACGGAATATGCACAGGTGTGAAGAAGAGCTTATGATTAGGGGCACGGAAGGCTTTATGGAGGAGGTTTGAGATGAGTTTTAAAAGGATGGAAAGAAATTCATAAAAAAGCAAGGAGTGGAAAGGGATATGGTTCAGCTGCTAAAATGCCTGCAGGAGTTTGGATCACCTGAGTTTGGATCACCAGCACCCATATAAAAGCTGGGCACAGCTGCTTTTGTCTGTAACCCTAGATTTGTTGGGGACAGACCCCTGGAGCTTATTAGCCTAGAATCTAGCCAGTTGGCCAGCTCCAGGTTCAGTGAGAAATCCTGTCTTGAGAAATAAGGTGGAGAGTGACATCCTAACTGACTTCTGACCTCTACATGAATGTGCACACACATGCATGCATATCCACATGTACATGTGCAAACACACATATGAACACACAGGTGCATATGCACACAAAGGGAGAGAGAGAGAGAGAGAGAGAGAGAGAGAGAGAGAGAGAGAGAGAGAGAGAGAGAGAGAGAGAATATGCACTAGATGGATTTGGAGAATAAATACAATGAGCAAGACACAATAGCCATGGTAAAAACTAATACAGAGGACTCTTCCTTCTCCTCACACACTCATTCCTGTATACATTGGCAGTGAGTACTTTTATCTGATGGGCCATTTGCAACATTTGGAGTCTTGAAGCAATTTCTTGTTTTTATCACCTTTCCTTGGCAAGTTCATCTTTTTTGTTTTTGAGTCAATTTATTTAAAACGTCTAAAACTTGTGTGTGGTTATTTCTCCCCCCTCTTTTTTTTTGTGTGTGTGTGTGTTTGGGTGCCACATGTGCCTGCAGAAGCCAGAAGAGGGAATTGGATCCCCTGGTCCTGGAGTTAGAGATGATTGTGAGCCACCATGTGTATGTTGGGAATCAAGCCTGGGTTTCCTGGGAGAGAAACCAGTGATCCTATCCACTGAGCCAACTCTCCAGCTCTCGCTCCTTTATTTTCCCAACCCATCATTTACCATGCTCAACATTAGCGTTTAAGCATGAACGCTGTTCAGTTTCTGGGGATAACAATGCCTGCCCTTATGGAGCTTACATCTTGGTAGGAGCATTAGATTTTCAAGCAGCTTCATAGCATGTGATAACCACCCCTGGCAATTCATGTTCTACGTCTCACAGGTTTTATTTTGGGATAATTTGCAGGTCATTATATGTTTCTATTTGTGTGGAGGATGAACTGGATTTCATGCCACCTCTGTCTTCTCTGGGATTAGGTGGGGACACCTGTGCTTGATTTCCAGTCTATGGTATGGCTCCACTGAATAGCAGGCTCATTTGAGTCACTGCCTCTGTCTGAGGCTCAGGTGACTCAGGGACCTCACAGTGAGGGCATTACATATTTCAGACATATCTCCAACCCCAGGCTGAAGTGAGACATGCCCTAGCAAGGAAACTGAGTAGTCAGGGGATTAGACTAAAACAAGTAGGCAACACTATGAGGGCTGAGTAATTTCTTAGACTAGAAAATTTAAGTCTGAAAGTAGATAATTTCCAACAATATAATTACAGAGTTAGGTATCAAGAGGTACATACCAGGAAAGGGGACATTTTCTAAATTGTACAAGAGCAAGGTTCATAAGCTAGATAATTGTGTTTCTGAAAGGACTTGAGGCATCAAGGTTCATTATGGGGTTTTAGGAACTATAAGTGATGTCTTTTAGCCGTGAAGGTCTAGGCACTTCATGATGCTTTTTTTATTGGTTCTAGCTTTATGTTCCTTTGGTTACGGACTCTTTGAAATCCATTCAGTTTATGTGCCATTTTCTTAGAATGACCAAATTCATACCAGACAGTGACAGGTCTTAATAGACTTAAGAGCATAACGATGAAGATATAAATTAATTCTCCAGTTTAGAGGAAACTTGACAGAATTCTCTCATGGTTCGTGCAATCCCTGAACTTTGCAAGAGTTTTCAGTCAAGATATGTATTACCTCCCCAATTCCATCATAATCTATGCACATAGGTAAAGCTGGACTTATTAATGATACTGTTGAGGAAGTTCAGTCCAAGAGGAGCTGTTCACAATGGAAGGATAAGGCAGATTGGAAATCCTTTCTATCTCCTTTTGTCAATGTCACAAGGATGCTAGGTGAATGAATCCTATCGATTATTGTGTTTGAACAAGTTAAGTACATTAATAATGGAAATTATACCCAGCATTTCTTTTTAAAAATTAATTTATTCAGATTACAACTCAATTGTTATCCCATCACTTGTGTCCTCTCATTCCTCCCTCCCTCCATCTTTCACCCTATTTCCCTCCCCTAGGTCTATGACCAAGGGGGACCTCCTCCCCCACTATACGGTCATAGACTATCAAATCTCATCTTGGTAGCCTGCTTATTCTTTCTTTGAATGCCATCAGGCCTCCCCACCAAGGGGAGGTGGTCAAATATGGAGCACCAGAGTTCATGTCAGAGTCAGTCCCTGCTCTCCACCCAACTGTGGAGAAAGGCTAGATCAGAGTAGGGGTTCAATGTTTACTACTTGTATTGTCCTTGGTTAATGCAATAGTCTGAGCAGATCCCCCTGGGCCTTGATCCACCGGTCAAGATGTTCTTCTTGTAGGGTTCTAGGACCCTCTGGGTCCTTCTATTTCCCCATCTCCTATATTTCTCTTACCTTGAGCCCCAGTAGGATGTCCTCACATCTATCCCAATCTTCTGGTAAGTGAAGACTATCATGGGACATGCATTTTGGGCTATTGCCCGATTATAAGTGAGTACATACCATGTGAGACTCTCTGCTTCTGGGTTAACTCACTTAGCATGATCATTTCCAAAGTGTAAATGTACCATAGTTTCTTTAGCCATTCTTCAACTGAGGGACATTTAGGCTGTTTCCAGGTTCTGGCTATTATGAATAAGGCTGCTATGAACATGGTTGAGCATATGTCCTTGTTGTGTGGTGGAGCATTTTCTGGGTATATACCCAGCATTTCTTATTCACTATAAATACAATTAAGCAGAAACAAGTTGGATATGTCCTAGGTTCTATGGTACCAAAGTGATTAGGACAAAATCCATCCTTATATTATTCTAGGGAACCCAGTAAGTAGCCAAGAAGCACAAAATGAATGCATCACAAGAGGTCAGCAAACAGCTAGAGTGCAGATTCATCTTATAGTGTTGCATTTGCTTATGATACCGTCTTTGCTTGGAGTCCTCCTGCTACCCCTGTCCCCCTTTTTTTGCTTATCATCCACTATCCTTCTTGATTCTAGCACCTTCAAAAGGCATTCTCTGTTCTTACTTGGAGTCACTATTACTTTTCTGAGTTCTTATTAGTAATTTATGACTTTCTGTATTCTGCTTTCATGGATATCATTTTTGTTATTCTTTTGAGATATTATATTTCAAGGAACACTCTGAGTCTTTATTAGCTGTTATCTCTATAACTGTAAACCACAGTTCTTGTATTATGACTGATAAATTAACGACTTGAACTGA
This sequence comes from Acomys minous, assembly GCF_964271855.1. Classification (NCBI taxonomy): domain Eukaryota; kingdom Metazoa; phylum Chordata; class Mammalia; order Rodentia; family Muridae; genus Acomys; species Acomys minous. The sequence goes on along the minus strand of NC_140497.1, from coordinate 70,607,584 downwards.
ATGAATGTATACTTGTTTCTGTTTCCACATTTATAAAAATAGGAAAAAATACTTAACCAATTAATTGTTTCCCAAAATAAAGTAGGGAATATGCTTAGAAATGTGAAATAGAGTTAATTTTCTGTGAAGTAGTTGGATGGAGGCTAGGCTTGAATTGAATTGCTTGTCTAAAATTCTACTTAATGGAAGAAAACTATGTATATGTTTTTCTAATTTATTGATATTTTGATCAGAGGAAAATATCCAGATTTCTTGGCCAAGTAAGTTAGCCCTTGGTTGTAGGTGATGCATTGTTATTAGAAGTTTGAATATGTTTTATCAAATTTCCATATTCAGTGGCCTTCAGCTTGATAGACTATAATATTATGCTCTATTAATATAAAATTTTGTACTCAACAGTAGATGCTCAATTATAAGCCCAAAACAGCAAAACAAATAAACAGGATTTTCAAAACAGAAAAGGGTGTCTTACAAAGAAAAGGTAAATAAAGAAGCTGAAGGAAAGGATGAAGGATGCTTTGCTAGTAGGAGGAAATAGTAGACGGTCATGGAAGTGACTTCCGGCTGTGTGAGATTAATTAGAAAAATACCTTATTTCAAAATCAAATGGAAGACTAGATGAGGCTCTCTTGTGGCATCAGGAGATTCTGTGATTTCAAAGTTAAATGCAGAGTTATCTTACTTCGGGAGATCATTTCGTTTCAGAGTTGTAGGTGTCAGTTTCTAGAATGTTTTGCTGTGGACTTGTACTTGGATCTGGAGTTGCCGGTGTGGAGGTGTACAAGTGATTTTGAAGTAGCGGTGGCAAGGCAAAGGAATCTGTAGCAGTGGTTTATATTTTGTAATGTGTATAAATGTGGATAAGTCACTACCACAGATTAAGAAGGTGCAGAGACTAAGGGAACACATTCAGAGAATAGTTTTACACAGTGTAAAATAAGCCATATATTCAGGAGCAACAAAAGACAGCAGCAACAGACATCTCGGTCCTCTGCCTCTTACACTTATGTATATATATTATATATTCAATGTTTATATGTACATAAAAGAAAAAAAGGGCATGAATTTGAAAGAGAATGAAAGAGGCATTGGAGAGAGGAAAGGGGGGAGAACAAATGATGCAAATGTAGTAAACACATATGAAAGAAAAAAGAACAATTAAAGAGCAAAGCATGGAGAATTTCTCAGAAGTCAGGCTTGATAACTGAATGTGGCCACTTAGTAGCAGAATAGGTATGGAACTAGAGTCATAAGGATGAAAACGGGATCAGAGTATGTTGAGAAGTGAATGGAAGGTAAATCTGTGGACACAGGTAGAGTCATGTCAGCAGATATATCAGACTTCACTTAGAAATCTGTGCAGTGAGGTTGAATGCTGCCTAAGGAGGGTGAATGGAGTCTTCCTTTTTTTTGTATTTTATTTCCTCTCCCCCCATTCTGCTCCACGATCCTTTTGCCTTCAAAACACAAAAATGCTATAATACCAGCATTATATAATTATTGTGAGCCTCTCAAAGGGGAGTAGCAGCTGAAGAAGGAAACATTGATGCATCTGTAGGGACAACAGTCATGGGAAGAGATCAAATGGAGACAGTGGGTTTTGACTGAGCCACTGCAACAGGAATAAGGGCAAAATCTTGGGCACAGATGCAATGGCTTTGTAGATATGGTGGTAATACACTGAAAAAACAATTTGATATCTTCTTTTTACTCTTTAAACTATTAGGCAAATTCATTTGATAGGAGTTGGGGGAGAAGAGAAAGAGACCAAGATTTTAGACTGAAAAAATACATTATGTTGTCCTTGTGATTAAGTGGCTATGCTGACATGAGTTTAGTGGTCTGGGCAAGCACTTCCAGTAAATTCTACTTGCTTTGCTGTATGACCAGTGTCTCCAGTAATCTTCAGAGGCAGGCCATCAAGATAGCACTTAGCTGTGGTTCTAGTGGGAAGACTCCACTATTCCAAACCCCGGGCAAACGGTGGTTAAGACAATCATAGCTTTATGGTACCACTGCTAGCTAACTAAGGACCTCTGTTTTGGGCTTGTGTCTCTTCAAATAGCTTATTTATATTCCTTTATCTCATGCCCTTTCCTCCCAATTAATTGAGACAATATTGAGGGATAATAGTACTCTCTTGCCTTCTTTCTTCTTCCTTTTCCTCTTTCTCCTCCTCCTCCTCCTCCTCCTCCTCCTCCTCCTCCTCCTCCTCTTCTTCTTCTTCTTCTTCTTCTTCTTCTTCTTCTCTCCTTCTCTTCCCCTTCCTTTTTTGATTTTTTTTGAGATATGGTTTCTTTGTGTAGCCTTGGTTTTCCTGGAATTCTCTCTGTAGACCAGGCTGGCCTCAAACTCAAGGGATCTGCCTTCCTCTGCCTCTTGAGTACTGAGATTAAAGGAATGCACCACCACCATCCAGCCTTTCTTGTCTTCTAAGTAAACATTCTTATTTTAAGAGAGGAAATGTCCTTACTCTTGGTAAATTACAATGTTTACACCTTTGCCTCTATTCTTTTCCACTTTTGGAAGACTTCACCTTTCATTTAGGTTTTTTTGTTGAATGATTTTCTTCAGGATACTAACATGGTTTATAATCTGAGATATCAAAACCCCCAGTGGCTAAATTCTTCCTTGACAACTTCTTCATTTTTTAGAACTCTGCATTTTCTCTCCGTGACTGGCACTTCTCAGTCATTTCACAATGGCTTCAGTTCCCATCATGAGTCTGAAGCTGCTTTCATAAAAGCAGGAGCTCTGATGGGCACTGGTGACCTCCACATTGGCAGAACTTATGGATGTGTCTTGGTCTTCTCCCTCTTCAGCTTTTGGCAGCCATTTTATAAAAAAAAATGAATCACTGTTTCTTTCTTGAAACACAGCCCTCTTCTCTCTTGGCATCTATGATATTACTCCTGCCTTTTCTCCAGCTTAGCACTGTTTCATCTTTGTTCTTTTTTTTTTTTCATTATTACCATTTTCATTCCCTTCCCTTTTATTTTTGGTCATCTCTTTTCCAGACTCTCTCCTTCTGTCAGTTCTAAATATATACAGAGAGCTCAAATTGTTATCACCTCATCTAATATTGCCCAGGTAGACTTTACCAGTTAAAAGTACACTACTTTAGTGTCTAACAACTCATCTTTAACATGCTATTCAAACCCAATTCCTGATTGTAACCCAGTTCCAGCCTAATTTCCCCTCAGGATTTCACTGTCTTGGAAGGCAACACTACCATTCTTTCAACTGTCTAAAGTCAGACATCTCATTCTACTTTATTGAACTCATCTTACAGGAACTGGCATGTCCTATCAGTGCCACTTCTAAAATACACCCCAAATATCTCACTCCTCCAATTGTGTTTTGATTATTTTTTCCTTCTCAAGTCTCATTTAGTTATTGAGTTTATGGACCCTCCTCCCTCCTGCCCCATCTCCTTTTCTCTTTCTGTCTCCTCCTTTCCCTTTCTTTTTCCCTCTTCTCCTTCCTTCTTTTCTCCTCTATTTCCCCCTCCTCTTCTATATTACCCCCTATCCTCCCTTTTTTCTTTATTGCAGGAAGACACTCATGTGTTGTGGGATGTTTGGCAACAACCTTAGTCTCTAGACATTGCCAGCTGCCCCCCATGTGAGAGTAAAAACATAGTCCCTCAATTCACCACTGATCTGATAATAATCTCAAGGCTCTGTTGATTCCAATGAAGATTGCTATGGCAGCCTTCTTATTAATCTCCTGACTCATTCTTCTGCCTCCTGCTTCCACATTATACAAGCGGTGACTCTTGTAATAGTCTTTAAACTAATGCCCTGCTTCCACCCAGCTTTCCTTGCAATTCATTCTTAACCTGATCCTGGCTTAAAGTGGTCAATTATGTGTCTTATACTACTTAGAATGACGGATGGCTTTTGATATCATTTTGATGTTGTGAAATTTTTTACCAGATTCTAGAGAGCTTCTCCACTCTAGCCAGTTCCCAAATAATCGAGACGGAGACCTTATAGGTGTATGATAAGCACGATAACTGGGCAGCTATCAACTCTCCAAGCTGTTTTTGCTGTTTTCCTGCTACACACCCAAAATTACTTGCCATAATTGATCCTTCCTGGGCTGCTTCTGTTCCATCAGGCCAGCCCTCGTGGCCATGTGCTCATGGTCCATACAGCTCCATGATGATGTCCTTCTTTCATCAGTTGGTGTACATGAGAATGTGCTTGTCTGAACTGAAACCAGATCTTGGGGACCAGCATTTAGGATGTGAATCCATAGCAGCAGACCAGCCCCTGACATTTTGAACAAAATTTAAACTCATTAGGGTCTACAATATCTTGCAGTAGCCCACCTTCATTTAACCTGATTGAGTGCATACATACCAGTGTCCTATACCTCACTGTCCAGCTGACCCTGTCCCTGGTCCCTGTCTTTCCCCTGTTCTTTAAGCATAGCAGATCTTTTGACCCTGGTTTTCCTTCGGTCTGAAATTCTTGGCTACTAGTTTGGCTGGTTCCCTTTCATCCCTTACAACAGATAATCTCCTCACATGCCTTTCCAGAATATTCTGGTGCCTATAGATTGATCTCTGTCACTTTCCATCATGCTGTCCATAGTGATCACTTCTAATAAAAGGCTTGCGTACTGCTTATTGAGTACCCAGCGGCTGTCTTGATGAGTGAGCATGCTCCCTGAAAGTGGGACTTTGTCTCTTCCACTGCAGTCCTGGGACCTGACATGTAATGTACAATCCAATCCATTGGATAAGTAGTGCCATGAATTCATGAGGTGGAATGATCATTTCCGTTAAAACATTTGCATTTAAGTCTCTACTTATTTATTTAGTAGCTAGATATTTTTCATAGAGAAATAGGCATCTTCCTTTTCACCTTCTAGTTGAGGAGTGTATAGCCGTAGAGACCCTGCATCATACTTGCCTCCTAATGGTGCTCAGTGCTAATTTTGTCTTCGAGTTCTGAGACATTAAGTTGATAGTCAATTGCTGTTCGCAGAAGAACATGCTTACTAGGTCCCTTTTCCTGTGATATTAACTAGTAAAATGCTGCCTTTTAATGGTGGCTGGAAGAGCTTCTCTCTTCCCCAAGCCTAGAGCCATCTGGGTTCCCAGAGTTTATTGTGAACCTGAGTTCTAAACGTGTGGGTTAAAAAATGTCAGCATCACCAGCCAAGTCTATACCACCCTGTATAGTATAGATTCTTGTGTTTTAGGGGCAGAAACCACTAGTCAATATGTACCATTTAGATGTGGCTGGGGTCACTTTGCATAACATAACTCCAAGTCTTTGCTTTCCTGATATTCTAAGCTATTAGCAAGAATTTGGACTTCTGGAATGTTAATCTACACAACCATTTCTGCCTCTCTTTACTACCACCTGGATTAGCCCTCAAGGTCATCTTTGTATGCTCAAAAGTGGTTTTATGACTGAGTACTGCTTTCTTCCAAGGGATATAAAATCTATCCTTCCATTGTACAAGTATAAGTCAATGGAGAAATAAAAATAACCAATCAGCAGTGAACACTGCTCCCAGTATAAGGTAGAGAATAATACAAGCAACAGTCCAAGTGTTGTAAGGACATTCTGGACGTTAGCTCGTGAAGGAACATTTGTCTAGAGCAGCTATGCATGGCCGTTCTTTCTGTGGTCCCAGGCTAAGGTTATGGACTCTTTGTCCCCAAGTAGCTCTCAGATTTGCTCACTGTGAGAGACTGGGAGTATGGGAAATCTACTTAAGCCCTCAGGAAGACATGATTCCTTCAGAAGTCATGTTTCAGTAGATAATGTCTTTTTATTTTGTTTAAAGCTATTGCTGATGACTGTGGTTTTCTGTTTCAGTATTTTTTATATTCTTTCTGAAAGCTCCTGTACATTAATAAGCTAGAATGTTTTTAAAAATGGATTAAAACACTTAATTTTTCAACTTAAACTGTGATGTAGTGTGGTTCTTACTGTATTCTCTGAACTCCAAAGTTTTAGGTTTTAAAGACCAAAAAACTTAACCATTAAACTAGTCAGCCAACCAACTAACCAACCAACCAACACCAGCTAGCCAGCTAACTAAGCAAAAATTAACTAGCATAACCCGGACAAGCAAACCGAAAACCAGTCACATGCTGCAATTGATGAGGATGAACACTAGGGGGCACTTATGCTAAAGCTATAGTTTTTCTATTCAGAACCATCTATTCCAGTTTCTTTAAATTTTTTTTACATATACATTTATATTATTAAATACATATATAATAAGCTACATACGGCAAGAAGAACCATGAAACAATCATAAATTTTATAAATGTTACATTCTCCAATATTATAGGGAGTTTTATGTGACTGTTCAGGCAGCATACTGAATCTGTCACTTTTTCACTTTGGAAGCTGCTAACCTGCACTTCCTGTTACTCAGGTAATTAATTTTAACTTTGATTCCAGTTTCTTGAAGGGTCAATCTTAATAAATGGTAACTGATTATATTCACCAATGGAGGTATGGATTTATTGAGCTTCTTTTATGTGTTAGGAATGGTTTAGTAAGTTAATATGCTGTAGTGAAAGGAGACAGGTTAGTACAATGCATTTTCTTCTGAACATAGCACTATCGTCTTTAAACTTCTTTTCTCTGGGACTCCTGTCCCCATAGTTTCAACAGTGAACAGACTTCACTCTTTAAATTTAGAATCATGATTCCAAGATGGTGGCACCAAAGATGTGCGGTGTCTGAACTGCAGGGAAGAGTCTGGGGAGCCTACTGGGGCCACGGACCACGGAGTCTGGGGTACACTGGGCAAGAGAGGTCCTCACAGTACAGACCACGGGAGGGCCTGGCCTCTGGTCATCTAGCGGGCCATGGAGGATGGGAGCTGAGTTCCCAGAGTCTGGACCAGCGCCAGCCTGTGCGCTGCGAGCTGTGACCTTGCTCTGCAGTGTGAACTCGGTATATGGGACTCAACTCCAGGCAGTGAAACACCAGAGCTCCTGGCCTAGGAAAATCTCAGGGAAAACGGTAGATCTGTCCTCCTTTCAATTGGGAATAAGAGTTTAGAAAAGAAAGCAAGCAACATAGACGCGAGCTTCTCTAATAATACAAGAAACAGAGGAATGAATCTCGGGACTATCATTCTATCTAAGACACAATCATAGATCTTGAAGCAACAACCATCAAGTAAATGATAAATCTGAAAAAAATTATTACACAAAAAATCCAAGAAATCAAGGACACAATGAAAAGGCAAAACCTGAGGAAAATAGGCATTGAGGAAAGAGAAGATGCTCAAATCCAAGGCCCAGAAAATTTTTTCAACAAAATCATAGAACAAAAATTTCCCCAATTGAAAGAAGGAGATGTGTATAAACAAAGGAAAGGCCTACAGAACACCAAATAGAATAGACCAGAAAAGAAAAATTTCCCATCACATAATAATCAAAACACAAAATATACAGAACAAAAAAATATTAAAAGTGACAAGGGAAAAGGGCCAAGCAACATATAATGGCAACCCTATCAGAATTACACCCAACTTTTCAGCAGAGACCATAAAAGCCAGAAGGGCCTGGACAGAGGTCCCGAAAACCCTAAGAGACTACAGATGCCAGTATAGACTACTATACCCAGTGAAACTATTAATAACTGTTGATGGAGAAAACAAGATAGTTCATGGTAAAAACAAATTCAAACAGTACCTATCCACAAATCTGGTCTTACAGAAGTTACTAGAAGGAAAACTCCACCCTAAAGGGACAAGCTACAACTAAAATTACACAGGAAATAGGTAACTACACCACCACACAAATACTCTACTGCAACCAACATCAAAATCAAGGGACTTAGTAGTCACTGGTGATTAATATCTCTCAACATCAGTGGTTTCAGTTCTCCAGTAAAAAGACACAGACTAACTGAATGGATGCATAAATAAGACCCAACATTCTTCTGCAGTCAAGAAACATATCTCAGCCACAAGGATAGACATCACCTCAGGGTAAAAGGCTGGAAAAAATATTCCAAGCAAACAGACATAAGAAGCAATCTGGTGTGGCCATTTTTTCTTTTTTTTTATTTATTAATTTATTCTTGTTACATCTCAATGGTTATTAATATCTAATAAAATAAGACTTTTAACCAAAATTAATCAAAAGAAATGAGGAAGGACACTTCATACTCATCAAAGGTAAAGTCAACCAAGGTGACATCACAATTCTGAACATCTATGCTCACAATAAAGGGCACCCACATTTGTAAATGAACTATTAACAAAGCATAAACTACACATCAATCCCCACACATTAATAGTGGGAGACTTCAACACTGCACGTTCACCAAATGATAGGTCATTGAAACAGAAACTAAACTGAGAAATAATGACACTAACCAACATCATGAATCAAATGGATTTAACAGATATCTACAGAACTTTTCACCCAAGCACAAAGGATTATACCTTCTTCTTAGCTCCCCATGGAACCTTCTCCAAAATTGATCATATAGTAAGTCATAAAGCAAGTCTCAACAGATTCAAGAAGATTGAAATAGTATCTTGTATCCTATCAGACCAGCATCATCTAAAGCTGGACTTCAACAACAGCAGAAATAACAAAAAGCCTACACACACATGGAAACTAAACAACTTTTTACTTAATGATACCTGGGTCAAGGAAGAAATAAAGAAATTAAGGACTTCCTACAATTCAATGAAAATGAAGGAACAACACACCCAAATTTGTGAGACACATTGAAAGAAGTGCTGAGAGGAAAATTCATAGCACTAAGTCCCTTTATAAAGAAATTGGAAACATCTCATATAAGCAACTTAACAACACATCTGGAAGCCCCAGAAAAAAAAAAAGAAGCAGAAACACACAAGAGGAATAGACATCTGGAAATAATCAAGCTCTGGGTGGAAATCAATACATTAGAAACAAAGAGAATAATTCAAAGAATCAAAAAAACCAGGAGCTGGTTCTTTGAGAAAATCAACAAGATAGACAAACTGTTAGCCAAACTAACTAAAAGACAGAGAGACACTATCCAAATCAACAAAATCAGAAATGAAAAGAGACATAACAACAGATACTGAAGAAATACAAAGAATCATAACATCCTATTTCAAAGGGTTATATGCCACAAAATTTGAAAATCTAAAGGAAATGAACAATTTTCTTGATCAATTCCACTTGCCAAAATTGAATCAAGATCAGATAAACAAATAGTCCTATTTCCCCTACAGAAATAGAGCCAGTCATTACTAGTCTCCCAACCAAAAAAAAAAAAAAAGCCCACGGCCTGATGGTTTCAGCACAGGATTCTACCAGACCTTCAAAGAGGAGCTAATACTGTTACTCTTCAAACTACTCTAAAAGATAGAAATGAATGGAACATTACCAAACTCATTCTATGAGGCCACAATCACTTTGATATCTAAACCTCACAAAAACCCAACAAAGAAAGAGAATATCAGCCCAATTTATCTTATGGCCATAGATGCAAAAATGCTCAATAAAATACTCACAAACGGAATACAAAAACACACAAAAAATATCATTCACCATGACCAGGTAGGCTTCATTCCAGGCATGCAGGGATGGTTTAATATATGGAAATCCATCAATGTAATCCACCATATAAACAAAGTGAAAGGGGAAAAAACCCCACATGATCATCTCCTTAGATGCAGAAAAAGCATTTGACAAAATCCAACATCCCATTCATGTTTAGTTTTGGAGAGATCAGGGATACAAGGCATATATGTAAAGATAATAAAGGCTATATACATCAAGTCAGTAGCCAACATCAAATTAAATGGAGAGATACTTAAGGCAATTCTTCTACAACCAGGGGCCAGACAAGGCTCCCCACTTTCTACATATCTCTTCAATGTAGTTCTTAAAGTACTAACCAGAGCAATAAGACAACAAAAGGAGATCAAGGGCATCCAAATGGGATAGGAGGAAGTCTAAATATCCCTATTTGCCGATAATATGATATTATATATAAGTGACCCCCAAAATTCCACCAGGGAACTCCTACAGCTGATAAACAGCTTCAGCAAAATGGCTGTATACAAAATTAACTTTAATAAGTCAGTAGCAATCGTATATACAAAGGATATCATGCAAAGGGAGAAATTAGAGAAACTACACCCTTTACAATAGCCACAAGCAATATAAAATATCTAAGAGTAACTATAATCAAGCAAGTGAAAGACTTGTTTGAAAAGAACTTCAAATCTCTGAAGAAGGAGATTGAAGATGACATTAGAAGATACAAAGATCTCCCTTGTTCATGGATCGGGAGAATTAACATAGTAAAAATGGCCCTCCTACTGAAAGCAATTTACAGTTTCAATGCAATCCCTATCAAAATACTAAGACAAAATTTTTATTGTTTATTTCATTGTATATTATAAATATTTTTCTTTTTCCTTTGATGAATAAACTACACAAAAATTTAAAGACATTGACAGATCAATTCTCACCTTCATTTGGAGAAACAAAAAACCCAGAATAGCCAAAACAATCCTCTACAATAAAAGATCCTTTGGTGGAGTCTCCATACCTAATCTCAAGCCGTACTATAGAGCAACAGTAATATGAAACAGCATGGTACTGGCACAACAATAGGATGGTTGATCAATGGAATTGAATCAAAGACCCAGAAATAAATCCATACACATATGGGATGCTTGATTTTTGACAAAGAAGCCAAATATATTCAGTGGAATAAGGATAGCATCTTTAACAAATGGTGCCGGTCTAATTGGATGTCTACATGTAGAAAAATGCAAGTAGACTCATATTTATCACCATGTGCAAAACTCAACTCCAAGTGGATTAAAGACCTCAACATAAAACCAGAGACACTAAATATGTTAGAAGAAAAAGTAGGGAAGAGGCTGGGACTCATTGGCACAGGAGACAACTTCCTGAATAGAACTCCAACAGCCCAGGCCTTAAAGTCAACAATTAATAAATGGGACCTCATGCGGCTGTGAAGCTTCTGTAAGGCAGAAGACACTGTCAACAGAACAAGTGACAGCCTACAGACTTGGCAAAGATAGTCACCAACCCTACATCTGACAAACTTCTAATATCCAAAATATATAAAGAGCTCAAGAAATTAAACACCACCAAACCAAATAACCCAATTAAGAAACAAGGCTCAGAATTAAACAGAATCCTCAACAGAGAAATATCTAATGGCTGAGAAACACTTAAAGAAATGCTAGTCCCTAGTCATCAGGGAAATCCAAGTCAAAACGATTCTGAGATTCCATCTTACATCCATCAGAATGGCTAAGATCAAAAACTCAAGTGACAGCACATGCTGGCGTGGTGTCGCTTGAATTTTTTAAAAAAATATTTATTTATTTATTATGTATACAGTGCTCTGGCTGCATGTACACCTGCAGGCCAGAAGAAAGCATCAGATCACATTACAGATGTGTTGTGAGCCACCATGTGGTTGCTGGGAATTGAACTCAGCACCTCTGGAGGAGCAGTCAGTGCTCTTAACCACTGAGCCATCTCTCCAGCCCTCGCTTGAATTTTTGATCTTAGCCATTCTGATGGGTGTAAGATGGAATCTCAGAGTTGTTTTGATTTGCATTTCCCTAATGACTAAGGAGGTTGAGCATTTCTTTAAGTGTTTCTCAGCCATTTGATTATTCCTCTGTTAAGAATTTGAGTTAATCTTAAGCTCCAAGTCCAGACAGCTGTTGGTTACTACCAAAGTATGAGTGTCACTATTGAACCCTAGGCTTTGGTGCTGTGCTGGTCATTGCTGTGGTTCATAGGCTTCATAGCTGGGTAGGGCTGTTGGTTGTTTCCCTCCTTTGGATGCTTGCATGGTTCCTGGTACCATGAAAGCTAGTCCTCAGGGGAAGGCTTTCAGGTCAGATCTGATAGCAATAGACTACAGTGTTTTGGGAGTCCTTTGAACAACTTTGACCAACAACTCAAAATAGAGCTTCTCATGCCTGGTGTTGGGGTTTCTGTTAGATAGTTAATGACTCTTAGGGGAAGAATTGTTTATTTTTATGTAGATAATAATGTCATAAGACTTTGTTTTAGACATTCATGGGGATACTTTATTATCTCCCTCTTTCCTCTGTGCTCATCTTCTCCTCTAATTAGAGCCTTCTCCATTTTCCCTTCAAGTCACTTGCAACCTGTTATTTCCATCACTGTTGCCTGCTATCCATAATTCCTTTTTACCTTCCTGGTTTCTGCAATTACTCTAGGCTATCCAGTATAGCTTATAGCTGTATTCTACATACTCATCTCCACAAGTAAGGATAGAGAGGAGCTTGTTTCTGTAGCAGAAGGAGACCATTACAGAAATTCACAACTGGCCCAAATGCAGAGAAGAGCTGACTGTGGAGTACCCAGCACCAAGTGGTATACTTATAATGCACCCCTATACCCAAGGCTTAGGGAACACTGCAGAAGAGGGAATGAGAAGATTGTAGGAGGATCAGAACATCTGCTGTGAGAATATATCCTTTTATCTGTAACAGGGAAAGTGCATCTATGAAATCTCAGCAATATGGCTTCCTGAGCAACTCCTGAACAATAGTGGACATGACAACATGGCTGGGGCAGTTTCACAAGGCACCAGGAATGAGACCCCTAAATGCTAATTTAATCCCAAGTGGTCAGTCCTAAAAATTTATACATACAAGTAACACTAATAGGTTGAACTCATATGTAATATACTTACATACATTTAATAAAAATGAAGAAAAATAAAAAAGGGAAACCCCAAACCGAAAATGCTCATTAACAGCCAGGCCTAGATGGGAGAAGAGTTTAGGTGCTCTATTCCTTACTGTAACTATTTGCTACTGATAGAGTTGGGGGAGGGGAGCCATTGTCTTCAATTGTGTCCATATTGTTGACCTCACCAGCCTCTAATATATACTCCTGATCTGATGTCTCATAGATGATCCGGTCAAGTTAAATGGGCCACAAAACAAAAACAAAAGTCATGAATCTGAGAAAGGGAGGAGTGTATTTGGGGTAGTGGTAGGGATGAGGGGAAGACAAAGAGAGAGTGGAAGGATAATAATAATAATAATAATAATAATAATAATAATAATAATAATAATAATAATAATAATAATAAATATATATATATATATATGAAATTGCAAAGAACTAAATTAATAAAAATTATAAGAATTCAAAGAACATTTTTAGGAATACAAAGCATCTTATGTCTCTTGGCTCAGGGGACATCGACACACAATTTTCTAGAGTGCTAGACAAAAATGTCAAACTTCTTCAGTTCCTATGGTGTTATGAAGGTGTGTATGGACAAACTTCAATCATATTTTTAGAAACAATTCAATAAAACTTATGAAAAGACCCATTTTTGTTGGTGGTACAGTCCAGGTTTGTTTTCATTGTGTATTTTGAGTCATATATAAAGCATATTAGACTCGATTCTTTAATGAGCAGACTTGATTTCATCTTTGACACAGTTGTGCATATGTCTTCAGCTACAGAGCTAAGGATGCTTTCTTGGATTAGTGGCTGTGCATATTCTCTTGTACCTAGCAGCAGGTTGCAGGGTGGTTTAGTTTATTTTGAACAAGTGTCTTTGGATTAAGCTTCATTTGCTTGGCTCCTTTTTCACAAATTGGTTCTTGATGTGGCTTGTTTACATAGTGTTTTGTAGTTTGCAGATTGCAGTTGCTTGATTAGCCAAGTTTCTGCTGAAGTTTCTGATTTAAAAGGGATTTAAGATCAATTATACAGGACGCCGGATGAGATATTTTCATACATGTACTAAATGAATAGGTTTAATAGAAGTAACCCAGATAATATTCATATGTCCACATGTTATCTCCACGAGAATCAGCCAATGTTTTCAAAACTTACAGATACACAGATCCATCTTTTCTTACTAGAATCACAACTTAGCTGGCTGGTTACTCATTGCTGTATTTTGGACTCTGACCTGGCCCAAATCGTAAGATCAATCCCACTTAAATTGTTATTGAAAAATATTAGCTTGGAAGATAAAAGTGAGGGGTTAAAAATTGAGATGTAACCTGAATAAATTATTTAAATAAAAAAAGTTAAAAAACGAAAAATCTTAACTTATCAGTTATGAAGAACAGCCTTTGAACCTGATGTTGAACCAATAATCAACATAGAATTTAAAGTTACTATCATGCTTTTTCCTCTCCCCAAGCTCCTCCCACATACTAACTTCATATCCTCCCACTTCTCAACACAAAATCAACTAACCAATCAAAAAAGTACACACCCAAACAAACAAACAAACAAACAAAAAACACACACGCACAAACAACAACAACAACAAAACCCCCCAGGAATTAAACTTTTTAATAGTTGTAATAGGATAGGAAACTTCAGACTTATTAGTGGGTTACTAGAAGTTTTGACTTCTTAACACTGAGTTTGTAAAAAAGGAAAAAAAAATAAGGGCTGGAAATATGGCTTGGCAGTTAAGGATATTGTCTGCTCTTATAGAGGACCCAGGCTCAGTTCCTAGCACTCTACGGTGGTTCACAACTATCTATAATTCCAATTCCAGTGGATCAGTGCCCTCTCTTGGTGTCTCAGGGGACCAGACATGCACAAAGTGCACATATATGCATGCATACAAACACTCACATACATAAAATGAAAATAAACCCTTCATATGTATGTATGCACACCAGCACTCATACGCATAGAATAAAAATAAATTAAAAAGGGAAAATATAAAATACACTTGAGAATTTAAATTCTTAATGACCATTTTAAATGTTCAAGCCAAATGGGGCATTACAGAAATTCAGAAGACAGAGCACTTCGTGTAGAGTGGTTCCTTTGTCAGAATCGTAACCACATTCCTAAATGACAACATTCAAATTTAGTTCTGAAATCTAGCTTAATAGTTTTTTTCTTAATCAGAGAATTTTATGTGGTTTTCTGGAAGACAGTTATTCAGTTTTGATTATTGATGACATTGTTTGGAAAACAATGACTGATAGCAAGCAAAGATGGATCATCTTCTCTTGGGAATAAAGATTTCTGACTTAGCACTTGTAGTTAGACACTTAACATTTGTAATTGGATCTGCTAAAGATAGTATCTTTCTCCATCTCTTTTGATTATTTTTGGTTAGAAGTCTATTTTATTATATGTGATAATGGCTACTCCCTGCTTGTTTCTTGGTTTTGTTTGCTTGGAAAACATTTTTCCAGGACTTTATTCTGAAGTAATGTCTATTTTTGTTGCTGAGGTGTATTTCTTGTATGGAGCAATTGAGGGATTTTATTTTTTCATCTATTCTGTTAGCCTGTGGCTTTTTATTGGGAAAGTTGAGTCCATGGAGGTTGAGAGATATTAATGACCAATAATTGTTGATTCCTGTAATTTTGATGTTGCTGGTAGTTGTGTGTGAGTGTGTGTGCATGTATGTGTATGTGCATGCAACAGACACACTTCCCTTATTCTGATTTTCCTGGTGTGGACTTTTTAAAAATTTCCTTTTGTTTACTTCAGTGTAGTTAACCTCCTTGGGTTGGAGCTTTCCTTCTAATATCTTCTGTAGGCATGTATTTGTGAATAGATATTGTTTAAATTTGGTTTTGTAATGGAATATCTTTTTTTCTCCATCTCTGGTGATTAAAAGTTTTGCTGTGTATAGCAATCATGGCTGACATCTGTGGTCTCTTAGTGTTTATAATATATCTGTCCAGGCTCTTTTGGATTTTAGAGTTTCTGTTGAGATGTCTGCAGTGATTCTAATAGGCCTGCTTTTATATTTGGCTTGGCCTTTTTCCTTTGCTGCTTTTAATATTCTTTCTTTGTTCTGTACATTTAGTGTTTTGATTATTATGTGGTAGGAGGATTTTCTTTTCTAGTCCAGTCTGTTTGGTGTTCTGTAAGCTTCTTGTATGTTTACAGGCATCTCTTTCTTTAGGTTGAGGAAGTTTTCTGTTAATATTTTTTTGAAAATATTTTCTGTGCCTTGGCGCTGGGAGTCTTTTCATTCTATTCCTATTATTCTTAGGCTTGGTCTTTTCATAGTGTCCCAGATTTCTTGGATGTTTCATGTCAGGAACTTTTTAGGTTTAACATTTTCTTCAACTGATGTATTGATTTCTTCAATTGTGACTTCTATAGCTGAGATTCTCTCATCCATCTCTTGTATTCTGTTGGAGATGCTTGCATCTGTAGTTACTGTTCTCTTCCCTAGGTTTTCCATCTCCAGGATTGCTTCAGTTTATGTCTTCTTTATTGTTTCTATTTCCATTTTCAAATCTTGAACAGTTTTATTCATTAAAAAAACCCCATTTGATTATATTTTCCTGTATTTCAATAAGGAATTTATTAATTTTCTCCTTAATGGCCTCTATAATCTATATAAGGTTTGATTTAAGGTCAATTTTCTTGTGTTTTAGTTGTGTTAGGACATCCAGGGTTTGTAGTAGTAAGATAGCTGGGCTCTGGTGGTGCCATATTGCCCTGGCTCTTGTTGATTGTGTTCTCGTTTTTTTCACACTTTCTCTTTTTAAATTATAATTCATTCAGATTACACCTAAATTGTTATCCCTTCATATGTATCTTCCTGTTCCCACCCTCCCTCTCTCTTTTGCCCCCTCTCCTAGACCTCTGACAGAAGGAGACCTCCCCACCCCCAATTAGGTCTCATCTGGATAGCCTGCTTCCTCTTCCTCTGTGTGCTACTGGGCCTCCCCACTAAGAGGAAATGATTAAATTGTAGGCACTGGAGTTCCTGTCAGAGGCAGTCCTCGATCTCTCCACAAGCATGGAGAATGAACTGTCCATTGACTATATCTGAACAGAGGGTCTAGGTTTACTGCATGCATTGTCCTTGGTTGGTACAACAGCTTGTGTGGGTCCCCCTGTGTCCAGATCCTCCAGCTCCTGGGGATTGTTCCTGGACTCCAGGTGAGAGTGGAATGGTTGACTGTGTTCTTAAGCTGGCCTTTAGCCATCTGATTGTCCCTGGTGTTGGCTAGATGTTTCTGATCTTGACAGGAGTCTTCAGGGAGGCAGACAGAGCCTTGGGCCTGAAAATGGATCCAAGTGAACAACCCCCTGTTCAGCTCACCTCCTCTGGATGTGCCCCAGATGGATCAAGAAGGCAGGTAATTGATGTGGAGGGTTCTAAGCCATATGTTCCTAGGGCCCTCAAAGGCCTCCTCAGGAAGTCAGGTGATGGGCCTTGGGGGACAGCGTGCAGCTCACCTCTGTTGTCTGTGTCCCAGGTGCATCTTCTCTCCAACATGGTTTTTGTTTGTTTTTTTTTCAAAGCAATGCTTCTCTGTGTAGCCTTGGCTGTCTTGGACTCACTTTGTAGACAGGCTGGCCTAGATCTAATAGAGATCTGCTGCCCTGAGTGCTGGGATTACAGGCATGCACCACTGTACCCTGCTTCCAACATATGTTTTCTTATCTCTGTTTTGTACGCAGGCTTTGTGATTGCCACATTATTTCTTTAGCACTTGGAAAGATTTTTAAAAAGTTATTCAAAAATTTAACTTGCTCTCTTTGCTTTTATGTTTTATATTTATAAATTATCTTATTATCAAGACATCATCATTAAAATTTTAAACATGTACTTCATTTCCTATTTATTTGTATCTATATTTTCATATTTATATACTATTTCTATTTAAGTAAATTCATATTGTAGATTTTCCTTTCTTTTAACTTATATTATTTACTTACATTTTCTTTTTTTTTGATTATTTAAATCATTTAATTGTATATTGAAGCTAGAAATATGAAAACAGGCTTATAAAATTTCACCAAAATTCATAATCTAACACACTGCTACAAGTGTGTAAATATTGAAGGCTGTATGCTAATGCTTAGGTGTGGAGAGCCATAGATAGCAGCGCCCCCTGCTGCTTCACCAGCGCAATGTGCCCCCTTCTGCGCATGCGCAGTGGAAAAAAACCCCTTTGCGCATGCGCAGTGAGAAACCCTTTGCACATGCGCAGTGAGCAAGCCCCTTATGTGCATGACGTAAGGTGGCGTGATTCTGACAAGGCATGGCGTGAGGTGGTGTGATCCGAATGCACCAACCAGGAGTGGCGACGTGGCAGTTTCTGATAGGACAGGCACACTATAAAAGGTTCTGTGGGAGCTTTTCCCAGGGTCACTCTGATAGTCAAGGATCCTGAATAAAAACTGCTACAAGAAGAGTTCCCGGTGTTGGTGTCTTTCCTGCTGGGTGGGAGAGGCATCGGCATTTTGGTGGCCGGTACAGGGAATCTCAGAACTTGTGGCAGCCAGGGCAGCTAGCTGGTAAGTTCCCGGTTAATGGGACATAATTGTTAAGTTCTCAGGCTTTGAGACAATAAAGTTCCGGGGCTCAGACAAAATGGGGAATTAAGTTCCCGGGAGGTGGGACATAGCTGTTAAGTTCTCAGGCTTTGAGACAATAAAGTTCCGGGACTCGGACAAAATGGGGAATTATATTTTGGGGAAAGTGAAAGAGGAACAGTTTGAAGGGGACGATTCTGGCCCCGAGGATGAAGAATTAGAGGAGTTGGCTGAACAGCTAGGTAGCATTATTATACAAAAAAGGAAGGAGGCCAAGATTATGCAGCCGTCAGCTCCTGAACTAGAATCACCTAAATCTCCAGGCGGAATAAGACCCCCGCCCCAAATACCAGGGGGAGGTAGGTCTGCCTGTCCTGAGGTATGGAGGCAATTTCATTTGCAAAATGCCCCTCATTGTTACCCAGTTTTTCAGAATGCACAAGGGAATCGTTATCACGAACCCTTGGATTTTAAAATTGTCCAAAGACTGGCTGAGTCTGTTCGTGCTTATGGCACGACCGCAGCCTTTGTTATGGCGCAGTTGGAATCCCTAGGGAGATATTGCATGACACCCTCAGATTGGCAAAATTTAGCACGAGCTTGCTTTTCACCTGGCGCCTATTTAGATTGGAAAGCTTATTACATTGAGTTCTCAGCTGAGCAGGCAACTGCCAATGCAGCTAATGGACAACCGGCATGGGATCAGGATATGCTTATGGGGCAGGGACGTTTCGCTAACCAACAGACAGGATATCCGGCGCAAGTTTATGAGCAAATTAATTTTATTGGCACAAGGGCATGGAAAGCCCTTCCTAAACGAGGGGAAGTATCTGGAAATCTCACAAAAATTATTCAAGGAAGCAATGAAATATTTGCCGACTTTGTGGCCAGATTAGTTGATGCCGCTGGAAAGATCTTTGGCGACCTAGATACTGCAATGCCTTTGATAAGACAACTTATTTTTGAGCAGTGTACCAAGGAGTGTAGACAAGCTATAAATCCATACAAACATAAATCTTTAGATGTGTGGTTAAAGATCTGCAGAGAGATAGGAGGACCATTATCAAATACAGGATTGGCTGCAGCCATGATGCAGGCAGCCCAGGGAAGGAATAGAAAGGGAATTACTGGTCCTCAAAATTGCTTCAAGTGTGTCAAAGAAGGACATTTCAGACACCAGTGTCCCAGGGGGATTAATCAGACTAGTCAAAATCCTCCTCCACGTACACCTGGCCTCTGTCCCAAATGCAGGAAAGGAAATCATTGGGCTAATGAATGCCGGTCATTAAAAGACATTAATGGTCAACCACTAGCGGCAGGATTTAGGGGAGCACGGCCAAAAAACGGGACACGGGGCCCTCGTCCTCAGGACCCTCAAATATATGGGGCAATGGAGGAGACCAGGGCTCCGGAACAGTGGCTGAGTCTGCGTTCTCCCATAGAATGGCAACGCCCTGGAGAGCTACTAGAGGGAGCGCAGGCCTTGACCTCTGTTCCACCACCAGACTCGTACTGACCTCACAAATGGGGCCTCAGTTGGTAGCCACTGATTTCACTGGCCCTCTATCAAAAGACACAGTGGGACTACTAATTGGCCGTAGTTCTACTACATTGCAGGGCCTTATTATTCATCCCGGTGTAATTGATTCAGATTATACAGGCACTGTAAAAATTATGATCTCATCTCCTCGTGGGGTGAGCGCAATTTTGCCCGGTGACCGTCTAGCGCAGTTGCTCATTCTTCCTAGCTGTCATAATTTATTCCCGGCAAAAGATCAAACATGTGGAGAGAAGGGGTTTGGATCCTCAGGAGCTTCAGTTTACGTGGCTATGAATTTACAAAATCGCCCCACTCTAAAACTTTTAATAGAAGGAAAAGCAATCACTGGTCTTATGGATTCTGGAGCCGACATTAGCATAATTGCAAAAGGTGATTGGTCCCCCGGATGGCCTGTTCAAACCTCTAGTCACGTACTCAGAGGGCTGGGTTTCGAGAAAACCCCAAATATTAGTGCCAGAATGCTAAATTGGAAAGATGAAGAGGGACATGGAGGAGTTTTCCAACCCTATGTATTAGAAGTCCCCATAACCTTGTGGGGAAGAGATTTATTGACTGCAATGGGATATAAGATCACTAATCAGGAGTCCTACAGCAGACAGTCCCAAGAGATGAGGAATAATACGGGATATATTGGAGGAAAAGGACTTGGAAAAAATTTGCGGGGACGTCCGGATCCTATTGCCAGCGTTCCAAAGCTTGACCATAAGGGTCTGGGTTTTTCCTAGGGGCCACTGAGGATACAATTCCCATTACATGGAAAACTGAGGAACCTGTATGGGTTCCCCAGTGGCCCCTGCCCTCAGTAAAATTGCAAGCTATTCGTGAGTTAGTTAAAGAACAGCTGGAACTAGGTCATTTACAGGCCTCAGTTTCACCATGGAATACACCCATCTTTGTTATAAAAAAGAAATCAGGCAAATGGAGGTTATTACATGATTTGCGAGCTTTTAATATAATGGTGGGAAACATTCTGGGCTCCATGACACAGCCTGAGTATAGGTGGGGAATCTTGTCGGGTTTTCCAAAACATACAACCGCAATTTTCCCAAGAATCTTCACCACCAATGTTTCGTTAACAAAAGAGATTTCACCTGATACAGAAAATATGGGCTTTCCCCTTAAAGGAAGCTAAGGTTTTCAGATTATTAACTTGTCTAGCAGTCTCTCCCAGTATCTTGCAGGTAACTGGAGCAGAAGCCTGGATAGTCCCCTGCAGGAACTGCATCTCTCCATGGTGCACATCAATTCTACACGAACTGACGTCTCCATGGTCTCTGGGCTGTCACAGTGGTTCCAGAACGCCTTCTGTCATCGGCAGGAATGGGCGGGAATAAGAGCTTTTACAGTGTGTGTGGTCCTTGTCAGTTGCCTAGCACTCTGGTGCATATGCATGATGCACGCCCGCCAACATCGCATGCAGGCCTTTATGGTGCAAGCATTTGCTGCACTGGAGGCTGGGCAATCTCCTCAAATGTGGCTTGGCATGATAGAGAAGTAGTCAATGACGGGTATAGATCCCCCATGCACTTGGCAGACCAAGGCCATGACATTAATGTGCTTCCGTTTCCCCTTCCTTGGCATGGTGAGAATGGCATATACTCAGATATTGCCTGCCGTAAGGCATGGGCACCTGCAAGGGGTGTAGGATGAGGTACCGCAGGGGGAGGACCCGATTGTCCGACTCTGAGTCCCCCGAGAGGTAAACCTGATTGCATAGAGGTTGATGTCGGAAACTGTCTTGTTCGATGTATGTTGGGGATGCCCACAGACAGCAGATCAGGACCCCCGTGTCCTCCTCAAAAAGACATCTTGACAGGCCAATGTGGCCCCAGGAGGATCAGGTCAATGCTTCCCCCCTCTGGTTAATGCCCGCTCCCTTCGTGGACCCAAGCTCACCTATATATGATGGATCCATCTACCTCCTTTTAATAAAGCGAGGGAGGAGAAGAAGAAGAAGTTGGGGACGGGCTATAAGGCCAATGGTCAACCATCTTGTCAGCCTATTTCTCCAGTGCAGGGGGACAACCTACCAGGCATTCTCTGTGCCACTTGCTCAAATTTTAATAAATAAAGGGGAACTGTGGAGAGCCATAGATAGCAGCGCCCCCTGCTGCTTCACCGGCGCAATGCACCCCCTTCTGCGCATGCACAGTGAGAAAACCCTTTGCGCATGCACAGTGAGAAACCCTTTGCGCATGCGCAGTGAGAAACCCTTTGCGCATGCGCAGTGAGTAAACCTTTGCACATGCGCAGTGAGCAAGCCCCTTATGTGCATGATGTAAGGTGGAGTGATTCTGACAAGGCATGGCGTGAGGTGGTGTGATTCTGACAAGGCATGGCGTGAGGTGGTGTGATCCGAGTGCACCAACCAGGAGTGGCGACGTGGCAGTTTCTGATAGGACAGGCACACTATAAAAGGTTCTGTGGGAGCTTTTCCCAGGGTCACTCCGATAGTCAAGGATCCCGAATAAAAACTGCTACAAGAAGAGTTCCCGGTGTTGGTGTCTTTCCTGCTGGACGGGAGAGGCATCGGTACTTATGGTACTTTTTTTTATGTTAGCTTTGAATCTTTTTTTTCCTTATTAATTTATTCTTGTTATATCTCAATGGTTATCCCATCCCTTGTATCCTCCCATCTTCCCTCCCTCCTCTTTTCCCCTTATTCCCCTCCCCTATGACTGTTCCTGAGGGGGATTACCTCCCCCTGTATATGCTCATAGGGTATCAAGTCTCTTCTTGGTAACCTGCTGTCCTTCCTCTGAGTGCCACCAGGTCTCCCCCTCCAGGGGACACGGTCAAAGGTGAGGCACCAGAGTATGTGAGAAAGTCATATCCTGCTCTCCACTCTACTGTGGAGAGTGTTCTGACCATTGGCTAGATCTGGGTAGGGGTTTAAAGTTTTACAGCCTGTATTGTCCTTGGCTGGTGCCTTAGTTTGAGCAGGACCCCTGGGCCCAAATCTGCCTATCATAATGTTCTACTTGTAGGTTTCTAGGAACCTCTGGATCCTTCTACTTTGCCATTCTCCCATGCTTCGCTCATCTAGAGTCCCAATAGAATGTCCTCCCCTCTGTCTCAGTTTCCTGGTAAGTGAAGGCTTTCATGGGACATGCCCCTTGGGCTAGTATGCAGATATAAGTGAGTATATACCATTTGAGTCTTTCTGCTTCCGGGTTAATTCACTCATTATGATCATTTCTAGCTCAATCCATTTATCCACAAAGTTCGGGAATTCTTTGTTTTTAATAGCTGAGAAGTATTCCATAGTGTATATGTACCACAGTTTCTTTATCCATTCTTCTACTCATGGACACTTAGGCTGTTTCCATGTTCTGGCTATTATGAATAAGGCTGCTATGAACATGGTTGAGCAAATTTTCTTGCTGTGCACTGGAGCATCTTCTGGGTATATTCCAAGGAGTGGAATAGCTGTGTCTTGAGGAAGCCCTATTCCAATTTTTCTGAGATAGCACCACATACATTTCCAAAGTGGCTGTACTTGTTTGCATTCCCACCAGCAATGAAGGAGTGTTCCTTTCTCCCCACATCCTCGCCAGCATGTGGTGTCGCTTGAATTTTTGATCTTAGCCATTCTGATGGGTGTAAGATGGAATCTCAGAGTTGTTTTGATTTGCATTTTCCTGATGATTAAGGAAGTTGAGCATTTCTTTAAGTGTTTCTCAGCCATTTGATATTCCTCTGTTGAGAATTCTCTGTTTAGTTCCAAGCCCCCTTTCTCAATTGGGTTATTTGGTTTGATGGTGTTTAATTTCTTGACTTCTTTATATATTTTGGATATTAGACCTTTGTCAGATGTAGGGTTGGTGAAGATCTTTTCCCAGTTTGTAGGCTGTCGTTTTGTTCTCTTGACAGTGTCTCCTGCCTTACAGAAGCTTCTCAGCCTCATGAGATCCCATTTATTAATTGTTGACATTAATGTCTGGGCTGTTGGTGTTCTGTTCAGGAAGGTGTCTCCTGTGCCAATATGTTCCAGGCTCTTCCCCACTTTTTCTTCTAAGCAACTTAGTGTCTCTGGTTTTATGTTGAGGTCTTTAATCCACTTGGATTTGAGTTTTGTGCAAGGTGACAAACATGGGTCCAGTTGCATTTTTTTACACATATACATCCAGTTAGACCAGCACCATTTGTTGAAGATGCTTTCTTTTTTCCATCGAATGGATTTGGCTTCTTTGTCAAAAATCAAGTGACCATATGTGTGTGGATTCGTATCTGGGTCTTCGATTCGATTCCACTGATCAACCAGCCTGTTGCTGTGCCAGTACCATGCTGTTTTAATTACTATTGCTTTATAGTACAGTTTGAGATCAGGTATGGAGACTCCTCCGGAGCACTTTTTATTGTACAAGATTGTTTTAGCTATTCTAGGTTTTTGTTTTTCCATATGAAGTTCATAATTGAACTTTCAATGTCTTTAAAAAATTGTGTAGGTATTTTGATAGGGATTGCATTGAATCTGTAGATTGCTTTTGGTAGGATGGCCATTTTTACTATGTTAATTCTCCCGATCCATGAGCAAGGAAGATCATTCCATCTTCTCATGTCATCTTCAATCTCTTTCTTTAGAGTTTTGAAATTTTTTTCAAACAAGTCCTTCACTTGCTTAGTTAGAGTAACTCCTAAGTACTTTATATTGCTTGTGGCTAATGTGAAGGGTGTAGTTTTCCTAATTTCTTCCTCTGCAAGCCTGTCATTTGTGTGTAGGAAGGCTACAGACTTTTTTGAGTTAATTTTGTATCCAGCCAATTTACTGAAGGTGTTTATCAGCTGTAGGAGTTCTCTGGTGGAATTTTGAGGGTCACTTATGTAGACTATCATATCATCTGCAAATAGGGATAATTTGACTTCCTCCTTTCTCATTTGAATACTCTTGATCTCCTTTTGTTGTCTTATTGCTTTGGGTAGAACTTCGAGTACTATATTGAAGAGATATGGAGAGAGTGGGCAGCCTTGCCTTGTTCCTGATTTTAGAGGAATTTCCTTGAGTATCTCACCATTTACTTTGATTTTGGCTATTGGCTTCCTATATATAGCCTTTATTTTGTTGAGGAAAGTGCCTTGTATCCCCGATCTCTCTAAAACTTTAAACATGAATAGGTGTTGGATCTTATCAAATGCTTTCTCTACATCTAAAGAGATGATCATGTGGTTTTTTATTTTCAGTTTGTTTATATGGTGGATTACATTGATAGATTTCTGTATATTAAACCATCCCTGCATGTCTGGAATGAAGCCTACTTGGTCATGATGAATGATATCTTTGATGTATTCTTGTATTCATTTTGCAAGTATTTTATTTAGTATTTTTGCATCGATGTTCATAAGAGAAATTGGTCTGAAATTCTCTTTCTTTGTTGTGTTTTTGTGAGGTTTAGGTATCAATGAGACTGTGGCCTCATAGAATGAATTTGGTAATGTTCCATCCCTTTCTACCTTTTGGAGTAGCTTGAAGAATATCGGTCTTAGCTCGCCCTTGAAGTTCTGGTAGAATTCTGCACTGAAACCATCTGGCCC
The DNA here is from genome assembly GCF_964271855.1 of Acomys minous. Taxonomy (NCBI): domain Eukaryota; kingdom Metazoa; phylum Chordata; class Mammalia; order Rodentia; family Muridae; genus Acomys; species Acomys minous. Next base: position 70,582,178 of record NC_140497.1, on the reverse strand, counting down.
TGGGCTTTTTTTGCTTGGGAGACTATCAATGATTGCTTCAATTTCTGTAGGGGGAATGGGACTATTTAGCTTGTTTCTCCTTTCTTCACTCAACTTTGGCAAGTGAAATTGATCAAGAAAATCGTCCATTTCCCTTAGATTTTCAAATTTTGTGGCATATATGCCTTCAAAGTAGGATCTTATGATTCTTTGTATTTCTTCAGTGTCTGTTGTTATGTCTCCCTTTTCATTCCTGATTTTGTTGATTTCAATACTGTCTCTCTGCCTTTTAGTTAGTTTGGCTAATGGTCTGTCTATCTTGTTGACTTTCTCAAAGAACCAGCTCTTGGTTTTGTTGATTCTTTGGACTGTTTTCTTAGTTTCTAATTTGTTAATTTCACCCCTGAGTTTGATTATTTCCAGACGTCTACTCCTTTTGGGTGTTTCTGCTTCTTTTTTTCCTAGGGCTTCCAGTTGTGTCGTTAAGGTGTTTATGTGCGATGCTTCCAATTTCTTTTTAAAGGCACTTAGTGCTATGATTTTTCCTCTTAGCACTGCTTTCAATGTATCCCACAAATTTGGGTATGTTGTTCCTTCATTTTCATTGAATTTCAGAAACTCCTCGATTTCTTTCTTTATTTCTTCCCTGACCCAGGTGTCATTTAGCTGAGAGTTGTTTAGTTTCCACATACGTGTAGGCTTTTTGTTATTTCTGTTGTTGTTGAATTGCAGCCTAAGCCCATGATGATCTGATAGGATACAAGGTATTATTTCAATCCTCTTGTATCTGTTGAGGCTTTCTTTGTGAACTACAATGTGATCAATTTTGGAGAAGGTTCCATGGGGTGCAGAGAAGAAGGTATATTCTTTTTTGTTTGGGTGAAAGGTTCTATAGATATCTGTTAGATCCATTTGACCCATGGCATTGGTTAATGATGTTATTTCTTGGCTTAGTTTCTGTTTCAATGACTTGTCCTTCAGTGAGAGTGGGGTGTTGAAGTCTCCCACTATTATTGTGTGGGGATCGATGTGTGGTTTAAGCCTTTTTAGCAGATCTTTTACAAATGTGGGTGTCCTTTGATTGGGAGCATAGGTGTTCAGAATTGTGATGTCATCTTGGTTGACTTTACCTTTGATGAGTATGAAGTGTCCATCCTCATCCCTTTTGATTAATCTTGGTTTAAAGTCTATTTTGTTCGATATTAAAATGGCTACGCTTGCTTGCTTCTTGTGACCATTTGCTTGGAATATTTTTTTCCAACCTTTTATCTTGAGGTAATGCCTATCATTATGGGCGAGATGTGTTTCTTGAATGCAGAAGAATGTTGGATCTTGTTTATGCACCCATTCAGTTAGTCTGTGTCTTTTTATTGGAGAATTGAGACCATTGATGTTGAGAGATATTAATGACCAGTCACTATTAAGAGTCTTAATTTTGATGTTGGTTCCAGTCGAGCATTTGTGTAGTTGTGTTTTTGCCATGGTAGAGTTATCTATTTCCTGAGTAGTTTTGGTTGTAGCTTGACCCTTTGGGATGGAGTTTTCCTTCTAGTACCTTCTGTAAAGCTGGATTTGTGGATAGGTACTGTTTGAACTTGGTTTTGTCATGGAATATTTTGTTTTCTCCATCAATGGTTATTGATAGTTTTGCTGGGTAAAGTAGTCTGGCCTGGCATCTGTGGTCTCTTAGGGTTTGCAGGATCTTTGTCCAGGCCCTTCTGGCTTTGATGGTCTCTGCTGCGAAGTCGGGTGTAATTCTGATAGATTTGCCATTAAATGTTATTTGGCCCTTTTCCCTTGCAGCTTTTAATATTTTTTCTTTGTTCTGTATGTTTTGTGTTTTGATTATTATGTGACGGGCAGTTTTTCTTTTCTGGCCAATTCTATTTGGTGTTCTGTATGCCTCTTGTATGTTTATAGGCATCTCTTTCTTTAGATTGGGGAAATTTTCTTCTATGATTTTGTTGAGAATAGTTTCTGGGCCTTGGAGTCTGATATCTTCTCTTTCTTCAATGCCTATTATCCTCAGATTTCTTCTTTTCATGGTGTCCTTAATTTCTTGGATGTTTTGTGTCAGGAGTTTTCCAGATTTGGCATTTTCTTTAATGGTTGCTTCAAGATCTGTGATTGTATCTTCTTGACCTGAGATTCGTTCTTCCATCTCTTGGATTCTGTTAGAAAAGCTCAGCACTGTGTCATTCACCTTCTCTGAGGTCTCACCTTCTCATTTTTCTTCTGTCTGTGTGTTTATCATTGAATCCATTTTCATCTTCATATCTTGAACAGATTTTTTTATTTCTTTCATCTGATTTTTCGTATATTCCTGAGCTTCTTCCATTGTCGCTTTATAGGTCTTCAGATCTTGAACCGTTTTATTTATTTATTTCAACTGGTTGTTTACATTTTCTTGAAAATTTTCCAGTTCCACTCTATGTGATTCTTTTATGTCTCTCATCTGCTTGGCTGCGTCTTCCTGCATATGATTTCGAATTTTATTTGTTTCCTCCATTATCATCCTCATTACCAAGGATTTGAAGTCATTTTCTTGTGTTTCCATTGTATTTGAGTTCTCTGGGTTGTTTTCTTTGGGACAGCTGGAAACTGGAGACACCATGTTGTTTTGGGGTTTTTTGCGTATGCTTTTACGCTGTCCTTTAGACATCTTGCCGTCTCTGTTTTTGTTGGGTAACTTCCAGAGTTGGGTGGAGGGAGTGTGATGATAGATTTACTTGTTTTCTCACGATTTCCGTAGGCTGGAAGCCCTGATACTTCACTGTTGTGGATGGCAGGCGGTTAGCCCTGTCGTTTTGGGCTCTCACAGCTAGTCATCCTCAGTTCCCCTTTGCTGTGGGTCCTGCAATCGTTTTGGGTCTCTGAATGAGCGTTGGATCAGGCCAAGGCATCCACAGCCTTTTGAGTCCCCTGCCAAGTCCAGCCAGGGATACTGAGCCTGAACCACGTGTCGAGCTCAGCTAGATTCTTAGGGCCTGAACCATCTGCCACAGCAGGAGAACTGTGGCTGCGCTGAGCTGGCGCCTCCAGTGGAACTGAGCACTCTGCCCAGCCTGCTTCACCGCAGGAGAACTGCGGCTGCACTGAGTTAGTGCCTAGGGTGGAATTGAGCTCTCTGCACAGCCTGTGTCACGGTAGGAGAACTGCGACTCTGCTGACCTGGTGCCTCTCCAGACTCCCGTCTCCCGCAGCAACTCTCACTGTCCACCACACCAATCGCCTCCGCTGGAAGGCTCTGAGCTGCAAACCTCAGCCACCGCCACTGGTGCTGCTGGTGCTGTCTCTGCCACTGCTGCTCTGATCTGAGAAAATCCGAGCTCCTCCAGTGTTCAGGGGCAAGCAGGTCCTCCGCACCCTGGTCCCTCCGAACCGTGGAGCACTTCTGCTGCCGTGGTGTGGGGACCTTGGTGTTCCTCGCTTAGAAATCTGTGCAATTCCCTGAATTGTTCACTGGAGCTTCCAAACACGGTCCACACTGCTTGCCGCCATCTTGGATCTCCCCCTTACATTTTCATTATCTACTTTTCCCTAAGATACATTAATGTTCTTGGAAACATAATTAAAATGCTGATATAACTTATTTTTTCCTTATCTCTGGCATTTTCTACATGGAAGTAGAAGAGTATTTATATTTTTCTTGATTGCTTATTTGTCCACAAGATGTTCACTTATTCCAACAATTCAACTGCTTCTCCAGTTATTTCTGTATGCTGGGTGGATGACCATATAAAGTATAACACATAGATTTCATCGTCTGTGAGCTTTTGTTCAGGTTTTTCTGATAAAATACAGGGGATGGTGGTCAATGTTCTGTCTTCTTTCTCATTGCTGTGGGACATATTATTTATTAGTATGTGCAACACACAGTCTTGTAGGATGGTTTTCCCTCTGCCTTTCATTTAGGCTGAGCTTTATTTTATTTTTACATTTTCTCCCCTTGCCCTACCATCCCTAGGTACCAGCTTCATTGGAACATGACTGAATGCCCCAAAAACTCTTGCATATTTTTTAGTTAAGCTCATTAAACTTAAAAGAGATATATGTACACAGGTATATTTGTGTATATATATATATACAAATATTTTCTATCAAAAGATTCTTGATTCCTTCTAGGAAACCCCTTTGGCAATTTTTGGTAAGTGATAGAATAGAAGGTAGCATGGTAGTCATCATCACATCAATAGATACATTTCATTGCTCAAATTATTTTTATTTGATTTTCTGGTTAGAGGATTAGGTTGATTTCTTCAAAATCATTATTGAGGCTTATTCATATTAAGAAATCAGAACAGTTTGTAGACTATCACAACATATCTTCAATCAATAAAACTCAAAAGAAGTGCTACTACATTTTCAATAAGTTGCAGAACTTCAGGTGGGATGGTAAGAGTGGGTAATGTAGATGCAGGTATGGCAGGTGTGGTTGCTGTTGTGGTAGAGTTGGTGGTTGGCGGTGGTGTGGTTGCTGTTGTGGTAGAGTTGGTGGTTGGCGGTGGTGTGGTTGATGTTGTGGTAGAGTTGGTGGTTGGCGGTGGTGTGGTTGCTGTTGTGGTAGAGTTGGTGGTTGGCGGTGGTGTGGTTGCTGTTGTGGTAGAGTTGGTGGTTGCTGGTGGTGTGGTTGCTGTTGTGGTAGAGTTGGTGGTTGCTGGTGGTGTGGTTGCTGTTGTGGTAGAGTTGGTGGTTGCTGGTGGTGTGGTTGCTGTTGTGGTAGAGTTGGTGGTTGGCGGTGGTGTGGTTGCTGTTGTGGTAGAGTTGGTGGTTGGCGGTGGTGTGGTTGCTGTTGTGGTAGAGTTGGTGGTTGGCGGTGGTGTGGTTGCTGTTGTGGTAGAGTTGGTGGTTGGCGGTGGTGTGGTTGCTGTTGTGGTAGAGTTGGTGGTTGGCGGTGGTGTGGTTGCTGTTGTGGTAGAGTCAGGTTTTACTTTGTCAGGGGAAAGAGGTGGCTTAGGATAGCACTGAATCCTAGGATAACGACGACCCCCACGTAAATACATCACAGAATATCCCGGAGGACATATGTTAAAGGATGGAGATTTAGTTGGAATTTTAGGTTTTGCAGGTTTTTGTACATTTGGTAAATAGTGAGAATATGGCCTGTTCATATTTTGTAGGATACTACGAATGGCTTCTTTAGAAACTTTTTTCCTGCTAACATGTTGATGTGGCCTTATCCCGATGTGGTGATTGTTGCCAGGCTGTTGAAATGCTGCATTTTGAATATCCAATTGATGCTTCTTGTGGGCTTTACTAATTATTTGCCTGATAACTTCAGGGTTCATTCTCTGGTTGTTGTGACTCTCACCAGGCTATGGAAATAAAAGGAAAAGAAGCTGTTAAATTCTATCATTTGAATTTCAAAGCTTAGCATATATGAATATATTTATATTAATTGTTATTTTTACTGTATAAGTTAGTGGGATAAAGTATAATAATTCTATACATTTATACAGTATATAATAGTCAACTAAGGATACTTAATATTTTCATGCTAAACTCTTAATGTTTTTTGATGGCCTCAATATATATATATATATATATATATATATTAAATGTGAATATATATATTCACATTTAAATCATGATAACATATATTTGTGGAATATAGGCAATACCTCAATACATGCATTGGTCAAAAAGGGTAATTTGTGTATCTGTCTATCATTATGATTTTGTTTTTGGAGTCTTTGAGCTCCTGTCTTCTCATTATTTATAAAATAGACATTTGGTTATTATGAAATATAGTCATCCCTGTGCTGTAGAACATTATAACTTATTTTTATATATAACTATGCTTTATGAGTATTTTTATTATATTTAAAGTCAATATATAAGAATTATATATATTTACCATAAATTTTTCTTTAATTTTTTTCAGATGGTAATTATATCATTTTGTCCTGCCTTTTCTTCCCTCCAAACTCTTCTTATTCTCTTTCAAATTCATGACCTCTTTTTCTTATTAATTGTTCACACACACACACACACACACACACACACACACACACACACACTCCTAAATACATAAATGCAACCTGCATAGCCTATATATTACTTGAATGCATGGTGTTAAGCATAAAAGAAACTTCAAAACTTTTACAGATTCACAAAGACAAAACCAGATGATAATTTTAAAAAAGATTTATTTATTTATTATTATGTATACAGTGCTCTGCCTTCATGTACATCTGCATGCCAAAAGAGAGCATCAGACCATATTGAGCCACCTGGTTGCTGGGAATGGAACTCAGAGCCTCTGGAAGAACAATCAGTGCTTTTAACCTCTGAGCCATATCTCTCCAGCCCACCAAATGAAAATTTATTGAAGAAATCAAAAGGGAAATTAACGTTTCTTGAATCAAGTGAAAATAGAAACACAAGAATTTTCCAGACTTTCTAGTGATGTGTATTATATCAAGGACCAAGAAAAGCAAGAGGACACCAATAGTAGAAGGAAATGCATAGAGATGAGAGCAGCAATAGATGAGACAAATAGGTAGACATGGTCAATGAAACAAGGTTGTTTTTGTGTATAGAAACAGGGTTTGCACACTATTAACTACACTCATTAACAAGAAAAGGAGAAGCACTAAACAAAATTAGAGATGAAGAAAACACTAAAATCTTTACCACAGAGATGAAGGGTAATAGAGACACTAACAGAAATCTCCCAATAAAAATAAATCTAGAGTCTGATGACTTATTGTTTCTCTCAGAATTTTAATGAATAAATAATGCCAATTCTTCTTAAAACTATTCCAAAAGTATTGAAAGGAGAAACTTCTTTCAAAGTCCTTCTACAAGAGAAGCACATGCTAAGACATAAACCAAGAAGATCACTACAAAAAAACTTTGCCACTGTCTTTGATGAATGTAGATGCAGGAAGACTCAACAAAGTACCAGCAAATTGCTTAAGAAAAAAAAAAGAGCACCATTAGAAATAGTTTCAAAACTATTTCTATGAACAGAAACATCCTAGTGAGACTATCTGGACATACTGTTTATCAAACCATTGCCAAAATTCAGGTGAATTCAGGGTTTTGAGTTTTTGATTGAATGTGTAACTATTTAATACAAAATGAATATAAACAAAATATCTTCCTAGGAGCCAATAAAAAGAGAATGAAGACACAGATCCTTTCTTATATTATGCTAAAATTGTGTAAGAGATTTAATCTTACATAAATACAAGCAATGCAATTAAAAATTATGGGATATAGATACAATATTTCAAAGAATCTTAATCTTACTATAGAAACACACGGACATCCATATTTATTGCTGTTGTATTAACAATTGCACTCATATTGATGCTATATTAACAATAGCAAGGAAATAGAATCAGATTAGATGTCCACAAACTGTTGAATGGATAATGAAAATGTAGTACATGAATAAAATTACATTGTGCATATGTAAGATTGTGAACTTGCACGAAATTAGTAGAATGAAAAAAATTATATTAAGTGAGGTAACATAGGATCGGAAAGGCAAATACCAGATGCACTCTCTTGTATGCAGACCTTAGGTTTTAACTTATATATGTATATAGGATCCAGTGTGTGGAGGACAGGAACTTAGGAAGTGAGCCTTGTATGATGGTTTGAAAGAGAATGGTCCCCTTAGGCTCGTATATTTGAATGATGGTAGAACTATTTTGGAAGGATTAGAAGGTGTGTCCTTGTTGGGGGGTTGGCTTTGAGGTTCAGAAATGCTCTGTTATGTCCAGTTAGCTCTCTTTCTCTTTGTCTTGTGCTTGTGGATCAGATGTAAACGCTCGCCTACTGCACCAGTTTTAGGAGCCAGCCCCACCCAAGGCTTTCGCAGAGGCCTTAGTGAAAGGTCAAAGGGAATATTAGTTCCTGTGTCCTTGCTCAGGAGCAAACTTGGCCAGGTCCAGTCTGGGGCTAGAGCCTGTGCCTTGAAGGAGTTTTGGTTTCCGGAAGCCTAGTTTTTTTTCCCTTTGAGGGCTGTGGTTATCAGATCGAAGGCAGCTGCGTCTGAGGTGTCCTGTGTTCTCTTTGCTCATTGTCTGATTAGTTCTCTGCTGACCTTTGCAAATTATCCCCCTACAAATAGTGTATAAGATGCTGTACTTCTTAAGGCACTTGCTTGACATGATCATCAGCAACTTCCCAGTCCCAGCTACCTGTCTTCTTTATTTCTCATCCACAGTCCTTCCCCTTGACATCTTACTGTTTGGAACCTTAAACTTCTCTCTAATCTTGAGCTACATCCTTTTCATCTATAATATTGCTTAATATACCAGATATTAAATAAACTCATTCCTTAATGAGTATACTTATAAAAGGATAGGTTTATTAGACTACAATAAAAATTGATATTTGTAAAAAAATTGATATTTGTGTTTTTAAAAATTGGATATGACAGAAAGTCATAATACTATAGATGTCACACTTGATTGCTGAGTAAGATACCAACTTATCTTTTATTATACACTTAGTTCTCTAGATGGTAGAGTGACTATCAGTTTTTTAAAAAAATATTTACTATTTATTTATTTATTTATATGAGTGCTCTATTTTCATGTACACCTGCATACCAAAAGAGGGCATCAGATGTCATTATAGATGATTGTGAGCCACCATATGGTTGCTGGGAATTGAACTCTGGACCTCTGGAAGAGCAGACAGTGCTCTTAACCACTGAGCTCTCTATATAGCCCGGCAATCACTTCTCTTACTATTGCATAATTTGTCTACATTCACATACAACTGTACCTTCTCTTCAAGTTCAATACTTGATGGTTTTAAATCTTTAAGAATGATTCAATGTGGTGTGCCCTTGGGGACTGAGATTTCTTTTTTGATTTGTTTATTATTATGATTACAATATGTAGAGTAATGGTATGTAGTAGGAGCTAAGAGCAAATGAGTGAAGATTGAATACATTGGTTTAAAGTAAATTAAGCAAATAATTGCAAATGGAATGGCTTAGGAATTTTTTTTAGTATAGAATTTTCCTGTTTTAACAGTATTTTATTAATTGGGTGTTACCAACAAAAGATAGTTCCTGATGCTTAGAATAGTTTCATAAATGTTAGAATAGTTTCTCAATCAGTCTGAGAAGTTGTTACAGGTAGCTTCTAGGTCAGATAATTACAAGTGCTCTTGGGTACTCTATCCCTGTGTGAGTTCCCAATAAAGGATGAAGGAAGCAAGAATGAAAGCAGTGAACCACATATGGTTGCCGAATAGGTGAGAAGTGATGATGTTTGTTTCATATCTGTAACAAGAGGGTCAAGACATGGTTAGAGTCGAGTTATGGTTTGGAGATAGCATTTGCTGAAGTAGTGGATCTGGAAAAAGATAGAGTGAAGGATGAATACAAGATTTTTGACACACGTAACTAGATTTGTGGTTAAAGATGGAGAAGAAAATAGTGTAGGGACAGTGATCTGGGCTACTCCTGACATTTACATTCCATAAAGAGGAGATATATCTGGAGTACCAGAAAACAGGGAGTGTCCAGTCAGGTAGGCAAAAAACAGACAAACAGAAGAATGGGGTTAAAAATAAAGAATAATATTACATAGGAGACAGTGGTCATCTTAAATACCATTAGATATCTCCACCATGGGAAATAATAATCAACTGACAAGAATGGTCTAATCCGAATCACGTGAGCCAAGACAGCTTGGGAAAAGTTTAGGAGGAATCCATAGAATAAGTGCAGATGTATTTGTTCCAAAAGATTGTAGTGTTTGGTGGGAGAGTGTAAGACTAGTGGAGAATTAAACAAACATCAAGGTGATGTTATTACATGTGGATGTGCAATGGAAACAGCCGATAAGAGAAAGAGGGAACTTTCCAGCTTATAGGCTATATCGAGTGCTGAATTGCAGGAGGAAAATTCATGTGGAGGAGAGGGGAGTGTGATATTTAATGGGACTTCAGGGGTTGTTCTTAGAATAAGGGTAGTTACAGTTAATTCTACGTAATGGAAGGCAGCACATAAGTGGGAAGTCAAAGTGGGCTAAAATGTTACGTTATGATTTACAAATTATGAGAACGGAGGTGAGTTGTTTAATCTCTGTGTGTTTGCTCCTTCATTTATAAACATAGGCCATACCAATATCTCAGGGGGAAATAATGAAAATCAGTAATTCAGCATACTATTTGGCATGCACATTGCTTAATGAAATATTGCATAATGAGATACCTAAATATTATATTTGCAAACTCTAATGATGAATTAAGTTATTTTTTTCTTTTTCAGTGAAGTATTAGGTTTCTGCATTCCCCATTTCCTTATCATGAATTTCTGTAGCCCTGTAATTGACAAAACTAAGCTGTTGGGCAATTATGAGTTGCTTGTCTTGGTAAGGTTTTATGATAATAACCTAGCAAGGTTCATTTTGAGCTTCATTGGCCCAGGCAACCAGTTGCTACTGGGAACTCATGGTCTTAAAAAATCCTCCTATATTCACTATCTATTCACTTTCACAAGTGAAAGTCTGTCCTGTCTGTTATTACCCGTCCGTTATGTGTCTTCAGAGAGACCATTAGCTCCCTGAAATCGGACGCTGTCTCTATCTGTTCTCTGTCCTACTAGTACGCCTCAATAAGTAAGTGGAATTAAGGAGACCGGTGCTGTTCAACTATTGTAGAAGTTTCTCTCTGTCTCTGCCTCCATCTCATGTGTCTCTCCCTCTCACTAAGCATTCTGGATGGATCGGAGGGTTGTCTAGGAGAGGTTTTGTTTCTGAGGGTGTTTACTATCTTGGTATACTAACTTCACATGCCCCTCAGAGTGAGCGATCCTGAAACCTTATGGAATCCACCCCTCCATCGTCTCTCCCTCCACACCATGTGTACTTGCGACTACAGGTACAGCCTCCCTTCACGCCTTGGCACTTCTTTCTCTGCTTGCCTGGTTACTTTTTTTTTTTCTTTCTCTTTTCTTCCTTCATATCTTTAATCAAATGCCATTTGATCTCTGTCTACCTCATATGCAGTGGTGAGTGTTTTCCATCATTCCCTTCTTGGACGGCATATTTAATTTATGGCCTGTTTTCTTTGTGCTTCTCGAGGTTGTTGGCTGTATGCCTTTGCTGTTGTGGTTAATTGTTTCTCATCCGGAATAGATGGATGTGTGGTGGGTGATCAGTAAGTGTGGCCCAAGTTAGTGATAAACAGATATTTCCCTTACGTTATTTCAAAGTTTGAGATTTCATACGTTAAGGAGGCTTTCTCACTAGAGAGATCGTAGAGGAATTGTAGCATTTTCACAAACCCTTAAGAAACCCTTCTTTCTGTTGCTTGCCTCTGGATCTCCTTCCCTGAGCTAGCTGCCTTGTCAGGCCTCAGTGGGAGAGGACGTGCTTAGGTCTGTTGGGACTTGAGGTGCCCCGGTGGGCTGGTACCCGTGGCGGGGGCTCCCCTTCCCTGAGAAGAAGGAGAAGGGAGACTAGGGGAAAGGGGGCATGAGGAAGGGTGGGGCTGGGAGGAGAAGAGGGAGGTTTTCTCCATGGGGCAGAGACCCGAGAATCTTTCCCATAAAGTCACGAGTGCAAGAGATTGATTGCTGCTAGAGTGATTTTAAAAGTTATCTTTTGAGATTTTTATTTATCAAAAAAGCATTACTGTAATATGAAAAATCATTTCCTAAATTCATTCTTTTAAATACATAGAACAACTTGATTTTTATGTAACAGAGTTCTATAGTCTTTCAGACTAGAAAAACAGGGTTGTAAGTAGCATTTGTCCTCTAGCTTAGGTTTCCAGAGTAAAAATACACAGTGAAAGCGCTTTAAGGAAACCTGTCACTTTGTACGCTAATTAAAAATGAAAATAATTAAAGATACACAGTTCTTAATCACAAGACTGATGCTCTATACAAGGCTCCCCAGAATATGTCTATGTGCAACATGGAGCAGAGAGTGGGAGACAGAGGAGCAACACCGTCATTTCGTCTATCATAATATGTGGAAGGCACTCCAGGGACGCTGTGTTCCAATGTGTCCCTCTTTCCCAGTTACTTGTTTGTGGGAATTTGATTTGTGATCTATCAACATTTTGGAAGCTCAAACGAAATTTATTAATGCAACTTATGTTTGCAGGAATGCTACCAGAATGTAGTTTACTTTAGCAGAATAAGTTGGCAAGCATTCACTTAGATTTTTCATCTGAAGTATTACTTTCAGTTGAATTATATTGGGAGGTTTCTTTATACGCCTTATGTAGCTATAACTCCATAATGTAAACTCTTAATTTTATAAAATTTATTCAAATAGTCTCAGATTCCAGCATACATAAGAAACCTATGAAACCTTGCCCCATTGCTGTGCTTTATTTCTTCAGGTCTGAGATAGGGTCCAGAGATGGATTTTTTTTTCAGAGATGGATATTTTTAATAGTAAATCAGTAAAGCTGTCTCATGGAATAAAATTCTCTTTTACTTTAATTCAATCTGCATGTAGAAAAAATTGTATTGTCATATGAATGTCATAGAAAGACTTACACCACATGCTACTTTGCTCATATGACTTCCAGTTGACATGTATTTTCTATTGTGTAATGTACTGAATTAGTTCTCTTATGGGGATAGTATGAAATAAAGAATCTATGGAGATCTCCATTTTTGTATCAACAGTAATGTTTCTACATTGCACAGACCTCGGCTCAGTACACAGTACTTTGTCAAAAGTCAATAAGAAGTAAAACAAAGTCAGCCTTCCAAATTATGTCTTCTCTAAACCCCAACTCATATCAACATATGCTAAGGGCACTATAATCTGAGATTTGTATAACTCTACTGAGGTCTTGGGTTATGTTCTTCTTATCATCTGCCACTCATTCTATAGTATATGTTTTCAAGGTGTCTCTTTTGTTTTGCAGAGCTTGACCCAAAGGGTTTGAATTAACATTGCTTATTAAGTGAATGACAGTGCTGAGGAAAAAGAAAGTTCAGTCAGTAAAGTGCTTGCCCAGGTAAGTGAATGATTTTTGTTTCCAATTTTTTCCTCAAGTGAATTAGTAAAAATGTTTTAACTATGTCAGCATATTTTCAGGTATCAGAATACCCTTTATATTTTACTCATAAGCATTTCTGATAAAAAAACTATTAGAACAATAGTTAATTTGTCATTAATAGTACAACGTACTATTCTGTCAGGAAATTTATTATGAACGTTCAATTATTTATTTATTTTTACCATGATTGTAGTCTCAAAACGTCCAGGAATCACAAGCTGTACTATTGAAAATTAAAAAAAAAAAAGCTATTTCTAGATAGAGCTGGAGCTGCCTGTCCTAGCTTGCTCATTACTGCTCAGTTTTCCTTCCTTCCTATAGTCATTGACCTGATGATCCATGTGCATGTATGAAACAGAAAGAGAAATCAAAGCAAGTCCATTGTGATCAGTAGCCTGGCACCATGTCTTAAGTGAAAAAGGCTATTGTTCGTAAAAAAAAAAAAAAAAAAAAAAAAAGAACAAAATACAATCTTTTGAAGTTTTGTTTAGCAATAAGTGAATCAAGGATATTTAGCACTAGGGGAACTTACCATAAAATATAAAGTAAGAACCAACAGGCCGAAGATGAAAGTTTCCCTCTTCATTTCTTAATCTTGCTCCTGAAAGAAGGTCCATGATCATCCATGGTTAGTCAAGTCAGTCAACAGTGTTTTTCTTAATTTAAAATGAAAACTTAGAAGAAATTATGACTCTAGTCATGTAACATGATGAACAAATGCTGGTACTGCACATAGCGATGCTCATGCATTTTGGAGAAGATAACAATGTATACAACAAGAATGTTGTTATGTTTGTGACATTGTATAACAGGACGGTACTTGCCTTATATTTTTTAAATTACTCAGGGAGTTATTGAAAGGACTGTTCTCAATCAAAAGAATATCAAAACGGTTCTTGTTACATTTAGTGCAAGTATTTTGGGATGTAATAGCTGTTTGTACTTTGGTAATGTTTCCTCGAAATTAGTGAACATCATAGGTTGCTGTATATTTGAGCCTAGGTATTGTCAATGTAAATATGTTATTGTGAAAAATAACATCTCGGTAAAATTATTGTATTATCATCACCATTCTCATTGTTAATACCAGTCTGCTGAGTGACTGTTCTCTCATATGCCTTTATTTCAAATGATTCTCAAAAGTCAATTATGGTGAATTAGGTGTAAAAGTTTGTATTTTAAAATGACAATAACTTCAGAATGCATCCTACTATTGTGGAAATGAACCTTAGAATGCAAGGTTCCAATGCATTCCAATGCAATATTATGTTGACAAGGGATCTTGGAGTCTTTGTGCCCTATGTAAGCACAGGAAGAGAGGTCCCAAAATGCAACAGCTCTTCTTACCAACTTAAACTGCTAATGTGCTGTCTTAAAATGAGCTTAAAAATACATATGAAATCTAACTCAAACAGAAACAGCAGCAGTGTAAATAAACCTTCATGTCTATCTTTAAAGCTTTTCTACTCATGATTTACTGTAGAGACCATCAAAATACATCGGCAGAGAAATCAACAGACTGCAAAAATTGGGTCTACATCATGCAATTAGGCAGGTCTTCATTACTGTGCCCCGCCCCCCATTATCAAAATTCAGTATGCTCTACTACCCACAATGCTTTGTCCTTAAAACACACTTGTGATTTTGAGGTAGGATGGCTGTTTCTCTTAAAATCCGTAAGAGTTATATGCTTGAGGATAAGAGCAAATGTCAAATTGTAAAGTCAGAATCCCTATGCATCTATACGTACTCACCTGGGCAGGAGATTCAAGCTTAAGCTTACTGTTGCCCAATGCTCAGTTTGGGTAGTTATAGCTTGAAAGTTCAAGAAGAAAGAGAACTTTCATGGAACACATCCCTTCTTAAATACTACTGTCTGGATTCCTCGGGAGTGGGGAGTGAGACTGACAGAAGATAAGCTGGTTTGATAATGTTTACTGAAACAAAGAAGTGGCAGTTGCCGCTGGCACCTTGGCAACTTCACCCATGACACTGTCCAACAGGATGGAACTCTGCAGTGCAGGGGATTGACATATGGGGGGCATTGCTGTTATTTGGGGGATATTTATAATATTTTATTCTCAAGCCCTATTCCCCAGAAGAGTTTGAGAAAATTACTTTTATAAACAGCCCAAGAGTTACAAGTTAAAATGTTATTAGTGATATATTATAAGATGATATTGAACCTGGAGTTTCCACATGTCTCTATGTATCAGGACAGATTATATATATATGAGCAACATGGGTTGTTTTATTTGTGAAGACATTTACTTTTCTTATTTTTTATGTTGATATTTTTATTTTTTCACTCACATCCTGATCCTGCCCTCTTCCCCCTTTTCCCCTCTCCCCTACTCCTCAGAAAGGGGAGCCTCCCCCTTTACCAACCTACCCCAGCACATCAAGTAGCATCAGGACTAAGCACATCCTCTTCCACTGAGGCCATATAAGGCAGCCCAGCCAGGGGAAAGTGATCGAAAAGCAGGCAATAGAGTCCATGTCAGAGACAGCCCCCCGCCCCGGTCCACTTGCTAGGGGGTCCAAATGAAAACCAAGCTGCCCATTGGTTATATATGTATTGGAGGCCTAGGTCCAGTTCATGCAAGTCTTTGATCAGTGATTCAGTCTCTGTAAGCCTCCATGATCCTAGATTAGTTGACGTTGTTGGTCTTCTTGTGGAATTCTTTCTTTTGGAGAAAGGATTTTGAAGAATGGGAAAAAGGGAGCTTTGAAAATAACAGAAGGGTTTTGTTTTTGGGAGATGAAAAATAAAAGAAAGATGCTTTATTGTTTACTAACCTTCATTTTTAAATTTTTTCCTAAAGATGTAATTTTATTTAAAGGTATTTTGCACTCTGATTTGACATCCCCCCCCCCAAATAGATATTATGGGGATTACTGTACATATTCTGTAGCTAACGAACAGTGGGGCTTTAAAGCATACTAAATATGTTAATGTATTTAAAGTTCTGTAAACCTTTGGTATTTTCATTATCTGAACAAGATGAATGAATAGAAACTATGCACACTAGCTTGGAAAAGAGAGTAGTTACAGAAAAGTTGCACAATTCAATTTTAAATTACACCTAGAGGTCATAGTATAAGGTACAATTTTATGTTTAAAATAAATCCAGGTACTAAAGAGACATGGGCATATATGGTGCGATATGCTCACTTGGGAGAAAACACCCCTTTGCTGAATGGTAGACTTTGTTCTCCAATAGCTATAATTTGTTTAGCAGCTCCCCTGCCAGGCTGTAGGCTATACTAACCACTTCAAGTAGACTTAGCCCATGTGACCTCATAACATGCCCTTTAAAATTATGGCACTATTATGGGAAAGAATTTCCCTTGGCTTGCTGGAGCTTGGCTAATGGAAAGGAACCAACTGTAACCCCAACACAGTTGTTCGCTTTCAGATTGTTTTGCACAGCCTGGCTGTACATTTCCGTGACCTTTAAGCCAACACTGGACATGTCCTGAACAGCATGTCCTCTAGCAATACAACCATTTAAAAAGATAAACAGCCTTCCAATTTTATTAAAAAAGATAAACAGCCTTTTTGATGCCTATATTTTTAGGGAAACGTTTTAAAGTGACTTATTTATGGATCACTGATTGTGAAGGACATAAGGATGGACACTGTCAGAATTGAAACAATTTCTTCATGGGTCACAGCAACAAAAGATTAGAATGTCGGAAGCAGGCAGAACCACCGTTTATTAGAAACAAAAGCCATTTTCTTCAAGAGTCACTTTAATTAAAGTTGGGGATGAAAGACTAGAGGAGACTGATTCTCATACAGTATTTAAAGTGACAGTTGCCCTTCGTCACAGGACATCAAGTTGTTGATAAAGTCTTGCTATTGTTAGTGAATATGACCATTTAGTAGATACATTTTCCCCCTAATAAATCCGTACCACCTGCAGTGAAACTTGATTCTTCAGGCAAAGTTTCACTAGTATGATTTTAACAGAGCAGCTGTAGTTACTGACAGCTAGCAAGACTATGTTCCCTCAAAGAATGACTGGGGGGGGTCATTTAACCAGAGATTCTAGATACTCACCCCCTTCTGTACCCCTCTTTCAGCTGTATATAATATACAGACACATGTGGTCTTCTTGGGAAGTGTCAGAGTTGAAGGTGATGTGCACCTTTTTTTTCACCCAACATTGTTCTCTACAAAACTCGTGCTTGAGGATTGTGCCATCCAATTATCTACAACATTAAAACAATCTAATAATGTTTTAAGCAAGTTTACAATTTCGTGTTGAGCTCCATCCATAGCAATCCAGGAGTGCATGTAGTATGTTGCTTGACTGTCGGACGCGGAGTACATAGGAGGGGGTGGGGAGTAGAAGGTCAGGTGAAGGGAGGACACTGTCTATGCAGCTTCCCCAGTGGTCATTTCAGTGAGGCAGCTGCAGAGGGTTAGAATGACTTCTCTAGCTTGCTGTTGGTTCTTCCTGTCTCCCCAGGACTGGACATAAAGCAGTCTGGACGTTACCAATCAGTTATTGCTTGGTGTTTTAGGAGCACCCTCTCTACTTTTGTCTGTGTGTGGTCTTCATGGTATTGAAGAAGAGTGTGCTAATTAATTTTTCAGTTGTGATGATACACTAAGCACCAAGGAACCATCAGAAAACAATCCGGGGGTATTTCAGACTGTCCTTCTCCTGCCCTCTTTGACCAATGTTTTCTTTGACCAACATTTTCCTCACTATAGAAAGTTACTAAGGTCTTTGAAGTTATCTTTTTTTTTTTAAATCACCACTTTAAGTTAATATTTCTTGTAAGAGTTTCTTTTGATATATATGAAGGTTTTTTTCTGGACAGTTGACAATTTCATGAGCACACTATCAGTATGATTCCTAAAACTGCAGCTGTGATCATTGGGTGTGTGGGAGATATCCTGAAGCCACGTTTGGCTTGGCATCACTACATCTGTAACTGGTGGTGATAGCTGACATCACAGAATATGCAGCCCCATATTGCTGCCATTATGAAGGGATTATTACAAAGCACCATTGGGAGTCAGCGAAACAGGTATATCTAGTAGGAACCTAGGTGAGATCAGCTTTCATCATTGTGAATAGACTCAGCAAAGTCCTGTGTACTTCAGCTTTGTCATGAGATACAGGAATGGGAACACACCATGTGTTCTTCTTCGTGAAATCTTATTCCACCTCAGAGTAAAATTTTACTTTATTTTATTTTTGTGTTGAAGTAGAAATGAACTTCTGGAGGGTTTATTCACTGATTCTCGGTCCCATATGAAAGACACAGATTTATTAATAAGATTTAGGCTCAATAACTAGGAAAATATCCATTTATTCTACCCTCTAAGTTAGTTGGGTTATTTCCCAGACACACATCTCACGGAACTTGCCAATGGCCGTGTTTGGGCAGTTTTTGATCCATCAAGTCAATTTCTTATGGTGACAACCTCTTTCTTTGTTTTCTTCTTTCTCCTTCCTTGTGGTTTCCTCCCTGATCCACGGAAACTGGGAATGGGCCCTGCTTACAATCTCCTCCTCCAAGAACTGGCTGTCCACCCTCTTTATTAACCAATCAGAATAACTGAGAAAAGGTTATACGTCATTGATCGGTGTTTGTGAAAATGCCTTTATCCAGACTGCAACCAGATATGGCAGCCCACAATTCAGCACAGAGCACCAGATGAAGCCCTAATATTTCCCCTTTCTCATCAAAACAAAAAGGATCTTTCTCTTCCAATAATATACAACGTACAGAAAGAAAAAGTATTGAACAGTTATGAAAACTATCATCTAAGAATTACATTTACAATGTTTAGTTCATTTGTATTTGACAATTTGGGAGAAAGTACTATCTGTCTCATCTTCGTGAGTTCAGAGTCCCATGCTTAAATTATTTTCTATCATAGCTTGCATTTATCAACCTAAAATGTATTTACTCCTAAAAATATTAAACATTTTCTTAATAATAAGCTGACTTAAACAAACAAACAAAACCCCCACATTTTCTTAAATCCTAAATTAACAAGATCAATTGTGAGACTGTAAGTATCTAGTCTTCAACCTCATCAGAGACTTGAGAAGGAGTAAATAATATCTAAGTATGCAGGAAGTACAGAGCAAGTAGCTTCCAAAGTACAGAAATGATGGGCAGCTATCTGCTTGGCTAGTCACTCAACTTTTCACTACAACATTAGGGCATCATTTTCAACCTTCTGGTTCAGTAATGACAGACATTTTTGTGAAGCAGGTATTTTTTCTTGGAGTCAATGAGTTATTAAATTTTATTTTTTATTTAATTAATTTATTCAGATTACATTTAATTTGTTATCCCCTCACTTGTATCCTCCCATTCCTTCCACCTTCCCTCTTTCACCCTATTCTTCTTCCTTGAGTCTGTGACAGAAGGGGACCTCCTCTCCCACTAAGTGATCGTAGGCTATCAAGTCTCATACTGGTAGCCTGTTTATCCTTCCTCTGAGTACCACTAGGCCTCCCCACCAAGAGGAAGTGGCAAATATGGGGCACCAGAGTTCATGTTAGAGTCAGTCACTGCTCTCCACAGAACTGTAGAGAATGTCCTGTCCATTGGCTAGATCTGAGTAGGGTTTCAATGTTTACTGCATGTATTATCCTTGGTTGGTACAGTAGTTTGAGTAGACACCCCTGGGCCCAGATCTGCCCATCATGATATTCTTCTTGTAGGTTTCTAGGACCCTCTGGATCCTTCTATTTCCCCATTCTCCCATACTTTTCTCTCCTAGAGTCCCACTAGGAAGTCCTCACATGTATCCCAATCCCCTGATAAATGAAGACTTTCATGGCACATCCCTTTTGGCTAGTGTCCAATTATAAGTGAATATATACCATGTAAGTCTTTCTGGGTCTGAGTTAACTCACTCAGTATAACCATTTCTAGTTCCATTCATTTGCCTGTAAATTTCAAAATTTCCTTGTGATTAATAGCTAAGTTACATTCCATAGTGTAAAAGTACCAGTTTCTTTTTCCATTCTTCATAAAAGATACTCTGGAGGAATCTCCATACCCGATCTCAAGTTGTACTATAGAGCAACAGTAATTAAAACAGCATGGTACTGGCACAACAATTGGATGGTTGATCAATGGAATCGAATCAAAGACCCTGAAATAAATCCATACACATATGGACACTTGATTTTTGACAAAGAAGCCAAATCTATTCAATGGAATAAAGATAGCATCTTCAACGAATGTTGCTGGTCCACCAGGATGTCTACACGTAGAAAAATGCAATTGGGCCCATATTCATCACCACGCACAAAACTCAAGTCCAAGTGGATTAAAGACCTCAACATAAAACCGGAGACACTAAATTGTTAGAAGAAGAAGTGGGGAAGAGCTTGAGACTCACTGGCACAGGAGACGACTTTGTGAAGCAGGTATTATGAAGCACTGCTCACCATGTCATGGCAAAATTCCGCAATAAACTTCCTTTGAGTCCTGCTTGTTCTTAGCTTGGACAACATCCTGTCTGCAGTTGAAGCCAGGGTAGCTTTTCCCCAGTGGCTGGCTTGCCCTTTTTGAAGCAAACTCCATATGGAAGTTCTTTGATGCCAGTTAATTGTCTTTGAGGTAGGCTGGGGGTGCTGCCAGGAGCTGACATGTCTTACTGTCAAAATATTCTTTTATTAATAAAACATCTTTAAATGCTATATTCTGTAGAGCTCTGAGGTTTTTGAGGACCATCAATTAAAAATATTATAATTTATTCACATTACACCCCAATTGTAATCCTCTTGTGTATCTTTCCTTTCCGACCCTTCCTACCTCTTCCTCCCTATTCCCTTCCTCTAGACCTCTGAGTGGGGTGTGGTGGAGGTGGGGGTGGGTCCTCCTCCCCACCATCTGACTAGAGCCTATCAGGTCTCATCAAGACAGCCTGTATCCCCTTCCCCACCAAGGGGAAGTGATCAAATCGTGGGCACCAGAGTTCATGTTAGAGGCAGTCTCTGCGATTCCCCCAACCATGGAGAGTGAGCTGTCTATCAGTTATATCTGAACAGGGGTTTTAGATTGTCTGAATGCATTGCCTTAGTTGTTGCATTAGTTTGTGAAGGGTCCCTGGGTCCATATCCACTGGCCTTGATGAACACCATCTATTTTTTTTATAGTATATCTGAATAGGCAAACATTGCTCATTTCTAGCTACCTCCTATTTGTTCAATCTAGGAGACATATTTTTTGTAATTATCTAAACTAGTATCTAACATGACCGTAAGTTTGATTTACTAACTGTTGACTTGTATTTCTAAATTATCCTAAACAGTTTGTAATAACAGCTTTCCAAAGGACTAGAACTTCACATTGTATAAGGTGCATAGATACCATGCCATATACAAGAGTTGAAACATAAATATATATAGTATGATATAACAAAATAACTTTAATTTGTTTCAGTTTACAAAGATGTATACCACTGTAACCAAATATAACTTTAATTTTATATTAACATACAATGATCTACATCAATGTAAAAATATTTGATATTAGTAATAGTTCTCTAGTTTAAGAGTAGATTCAATAAACTACCCTTTTATCCTATATTCCTATATCATTTCTGTATTCTTCCTTTTTCTCTCTACTCCCCTTTCTTTTTCTTTAAAATTTTATTTATTTATTCACTTCACATATTAATTGTAGCTTCTCCTTCCTCTCCTTCCAGCCTCATCTACCCTCCATCTTCCTCTTATCTACCTCCCCCAACCCCTCAGAGAAGGGATCCCTGTCCCTCTGCAAACCACCCCAGCATATCAAGACACATCAGGACTGAGCACATCCTCTTCCTCAGTGGCCTGGCAAGGCAGCCTGGCCAGGGGAAAGTGATTGAAAAGCATGCAACTGAGTCCTTATTAGAGACAGCTCCTGATCCCCTTACTAGGGGATCCATATGAAGACCAAGCTGCCCATTGGAGTTCATATGTGTAGGAGGCCTAGGTCCAGTTCATGCATGGTCCTTGATTGGTGATTTAGTCTCTGCAAACTCTTCTGTACCCCAGTTACTTGGCTCTGGTGGTCTTCTTGTGGAATTCCTATCCCTTCCAGGTCCTGCTATCCTCTCCCCACAACTTTTCCACAAGACTCCCTATGCTTCACCCAATATTTGCCTGTGAGTCTCAGCATCTGTTTCAATCTGCTGCTGCATGGACCTTTCAGAAGACAGTTATGCTAGGTTCTGGTCATGTGTGTCTTTCTGCATCTGGGTAACATCACTCAGGATAATATTTTCACATTCCATCCATTTGACTGCAAATCATGATTTCTTTGTTTTTAGTAGTTGAGTAGCATTCTATTGTGTAAATATACCACAGTTTCTTTATCCATTCTTTGCTTGAGGGACATCTAGGTCGTTTCCAGATTCTGGCAATTACAATTAAGCTGCTAGGAACATAATTGAGCAAATGTTCTTGTTGTACAGTGGAGCATCTTTTGAGTATATGCCCATGAGTGGTATAGTGGTATAGCTCCAGTCTTGAGATATAACTATTCCCTATTTTCTGCGAAATTGCCAGATTGATTTCCAAAGTGGTTGTACAAGTATACACTCCCATGAGCAATGGAAGAGTGTTTCCTTTACTACATATTCTTGCTAGCATGTGGTGTCACTTGAGTTTTTGATCTTAGGCATTCTGACAGGTGAAAGATGGAATCTCAGAGTCATTTTGATTTGCATTACTCTTATGACTAATGAAAATGAGTATTTCTTTAAGTGCGTCTAGGCCATTGGTGATCCCTCTGTTGAGAATTCTGTTTCTCTCTGAACCCCATCTTAAAATTTAGATTATTTGGTTTCTTTTTGTTTTGTTTAATTTTTTGGCTTCTTAATATATTTTAGATATGAGCCCTTTTTGGATGTAGGGTTGGTGAAGATCTTTTCCCAGTGTGAAGGCTGTCTTTGTTCTAGTGATAGTGTCCTTTTGGAGGATATTTAATCTGATTGTAAACTGTAAAAACCTGTCTTTTGTTTGGTGTGGTGCAGTCCAAACACACCTTTAATCTAAGAAATTTCTGTTTATTCTAAACAGGTAATTATAGGGTGGTTCAGCCAGCCCTAGTACATACCTTTGATCCAAGAGCTTTCTGTACACAGGATTTAATAAAATTAACCCTAAATTAAGAGGCTGAGCATAAAAACAGCTGACAGGGATTAAAGAGTAGGAGGGACTTTGAGTTGAGGGGTATTTAAGATAGCATGAATAAGAAGAAGGGTCCTTTGAGCTTTGAGCCTTTGGCATTGGGCGTTTTAAAAAAAGTTGTCATCTGAGATGTGAGTTAAGTAGAAAAGTCAGCTGAGTGCTGTCTTTGCCTCTCTGAGCATGAAGGTTTTTAGCCCCTGCATCTGGTTCCTGAGTCTTTATTGGTAAAATTGAATGATTGGGATTTTCATTCTTTTAAAATAACAGTGTCCTTTGCTTTACAGAAGGCTTTCAGTTTCATGAGGTCCCGTTTATTAATTGTTGATCTTAGAACCTGAGCAGTTGGTGTTATGTTCAGAAGTTGTCTCCTGTGCCAATGAGCTCAAGGCCGATTCCCACTTTCTCTTCCATTGGATTTAGAGTTTCTGGTTTGATGTTGAGGTCTTGGACCACTTGGACATGAGTTTTGTGTGGGATGATAAATATTGATCTATTTGCATCTTTCTACCTGTAGAGATCCAGTTAGACCAGCAGCATTTGTTAAAGATGCTTTCTTTTTTCCATTGTATGGTTTTGGCTTCTTTGTCAAACATCAAGTGTCCATATATGTGTGTGGGTTGTTTTTTCCTGGGTGTTCAACTCAATTCCATTTATCAACCAGTCTGCTTCTGTGCTGATATTATGCAGGCTCTTCTGGAAAGGTCAGAGTTCGGCACTTCTGTATAGCCTCTGAACTCTGTATATAGCAACAGACTCCCTATCTGAGCAGGATCTCCTCTCTCCCAGAACCCTAGAAACTCCAAGGAGCACCACATAGCCAGCAGGGAGACTACAAGCCCAGCCATTTCCTGATTTAAAAAACCTGTTCATCAAGCACTTGGGGATTCCGGGATATACCTACTCTATGCTAGTAAGATACCTGGGTGTCTTGGCTTTCAACTAGTAACCTTTGAGTTTTCCTGAAGATCTTCCCCCACCCATAGGATAATTAGGTACTGCTTTCCTCTTCTTATGACAGGGCTGTTTTTTTATATGTAGATTAAGTATTCCTAGCATCTCTAGCTCTAAGAAGTCAGACACACTCACCCTTGAAACCCCTCTCACTCCCCAAGGTCTATAAATGTCTCTGCTTGATGAAATAAATACTCTCCTATGTTCACGCCATTACTCCATCTTGACCATTGGAGAATTCATTTTTTCTGGTGGATAGAATCGTTGCTGGATGCCTGAGGTTTGGCTGCTGGTTAGGCATTGATGACAGAGCTGCTTTGGCAGATGCTGAAGCCTGCTTCAGCACAAGTTCCATGCTGACTGCCAGTGAAGCCCCTCCAGGTCTGCATTTCCCCAGATCTGCCTTCTGATTGCTTTCAGGCATCTGCCCACATCCTCTGCCATGCTTAGCACAGCAGCTTAACCAGGGGACTGTAACTCTTTGGTATCATCACAGGCCTTTGGAACGCCTGAGTTTCCACTGCTATCTGATACCGGCAATCTCATTCTAAAAGAGCTAACTCTAATATTCAATGAAAAACTCAATTTCCATCTCCTCTGGTGAGACTGGGAACTTCAGATAGCACATGGACTTCATCCTGAGTTCTCTAAGCAACCCCTGAGTAAGAAATGGAACCTTTGATCTTGAGATCCCTCTATTCTCATCTAGAAGCAAGCAAATCCTGGACGGGCCCATGGGGCAGAACCCAGGTCACCGTCAGATGATGAATAACAAATACCATGCAGTTTTTATTACTATTGTTCTATAGTATAGCATAAAATCAGGAGTGGAGATACCTCCAAAGATCTGTTATTGTACAGGGTTGCTTAAGATATTCTAGGCTTTTTGTTTTTTCTTATGAAGCTGAGAATTTACCTTTCAAGGTCTATAAAGAATTGTGTAGGTATTTTGATGGGGATTGCATTGATTCTGTAGATTGCTTTTGGTAAGATGGCCATTTTTTTCTGTGTTAATCCTACTGATGCATAAGTACAGGAGATCTTTCCATCTTCTGAAATCTTCTTTCTTCAGGGACTTGAAGTTCTTGTCATACAGGTCTTTCACTTGCTTGGCTAGAATTATAGCAAGATACTTTATGTTATTTGTGGCTGTTGTGAAGGGTGTTTTTTTCTAATTTCTTTCAGCCCATTTATCGTTTGAATATAGGAAGGCTACTATTTTTTCTTTGTTAGTTTGAGATAATTTTGTATCCAACCACTTTGCTGAAGGTGTTTATCAGCTGTAGCAATTCTCTGGTAGATTTTTTGGGAGCAGTAATATATACTATTATATCTGTGAATAGTGATATTTTGACTTCTTTCTTTCCAATTTGTATCCCTTTGATCTCTGTTAGTTGTCTTATTGTTCTAGGTAGGACTTCAAGTACTATATTGAAGAGATGTGGAGAGAGAGGGTAGCCTTGACTTGTTCCTCATTTTAATGGAATTACTGCGAGTTTCTCGCCATTTAATTTAATGTTGGCTATCAGCTCGCTTTAATAATACCTTTATTATGTTTAGGTATATGCCTTGTATCCATAGCCTCTCCAAGACTTTCATCATGAAGGGGTATTGGATTTTGTCAAAGGCTTTTTATGGATCCAATGAGATGATTTTGTGATTTTTTTCTTTCAGTTTTTTCTTTTGAGACAGGGTTTCTCTGTGTCATAGCCAAGGCTATCCTAGACTCATTTTATAAACCAGACTGGCCTTGAACTCATAGAGATCCTGCACCTGCATTCCTAAGTGCTGGGATTACAGACCTGTGCCACCGGGCCTGGCTTTATGCTTTTGATTTAATTACTGCTTGAAATCATAAAGCTGTCTCTGTTGGTCTCTTTAGTGTTTCAAGCTTTTGTTATTTGTTCATTGACCCTTGAGTGCTACAGTTTTTTCCTCTTTCCTTTAATGGTTTAATCCTCCTCAAATCATTTTATCCATGGTCTTTCAGAAGTTTCTTCCTCCCGCTACATGTGACTGTTGTCCTGTTTGTTTATGCGTGTTTTTCTCATGAGTTGGCTTTCATCTATTATTTTCTTTTTCCTGATGTTTTTCTTTCTCTAGTTCTTGTGTTATCCCCCTACCCTCCTTTTCTTGTTTTCTCCTTCACTTTAGAAAATGTTTTCCCGTAGGTATATGGAAGAACTTGTTTTGTAAAAAGAATTATTCTCTGAATGTGTGTGATGATAAGGACAATATTACTTGCAGTAATAGTGAGAAAAACAAACAAACAAACAACAACAAAACAAACCTAAGGATGAAATAATTCCTTGAGAAACTCCAGGAGAAGTTCAAGACAAAGCTGATGGAGACCATTCCAGAAGCTTCTCAGTAAGATTCTCCATGGCACATATCCTAAATAGAGTCCCTTCACTGAGAAATGAAGAAGACAAGTGTGAACCACTACTCTTCACTGACACCATGTTGACTTGGTAGGAAGTATTAGTCTCTTCATTCATAAAACCATGGCCTAGTGTGAACTACCATTCCTTTATACCTGTGTGACCACAGGCAGTTGATTATTCTCTGTTTTTTTCTGTTTTCCTGTCTCTGGAGAGTCAGTAATGGCAGGAATTATACACTGATGCTTAGTTTGAAGTGTTTTGCCACGAGTCAAGCTTCTAGGATAGTTTGGCACATGCAAGAAAGGTATATTGTGACAAACCTTTTACTAATTCTGTTTTTTTCCTAATAGAGGGTCTCACTATGTTGGTTTGGCTGTCTCAGAATTCACTATGTAGAGCAGGGTGTCCTTGAATGCCTGCCTCCTCCTCCACAGTGCTGTGATTAAAGGCATTCCCCACTATGCCCAGCTGCAGTTCTTCATTGTGAAGATATTTCATTAATTCCTTATGAGTTTTATGTTATGCACTCCAGTCCCACAAATCTCTCTTGTCTCCTTGGATCCACTCTCTTCCCTTGCAACCTCCTTCTAAAAAGAAAATAAAAAACACAGAAGCAAATAAAAGAAAAAACAAAGAGAAGTGTGGAAAATATCTTGTCAGGGAATCTGTAGTGTGCCACAGTGTGTCCCACAGCATATTCCTCTGTCCACACATCTTCACTTGCGAATGTTCACGGCAATGAGCCATTGGTGTGGTTTGAGGTGTCTGGCTCCTGTTACACCATCAATATTGGATTCTCACCAATCTTCACTCTGGTTATTTGGTTGATGCCCCGTGCCATTCAGGTCCTGCTACTTTGGATCAGCAGGGCCAGCCCTTTCACATGCTCCCACGGCTCATCGGGGATGCAGATTTTGGTGTGGACCAACTCAAAGCCCTGGATCTTGGCCTGAGTGGTGGCTGAGCTACTAGGCCTTCTGACTCTTCTACATCTGCTCCACTAGGGTGGGCTCTCCAGCTCTGCTCCAGCTAGGTCATGCAATATACAACCATCAGCAGGAGGCAGCGCCAGCTCTCTGACTCTCACAAGCTCTGGGCTTGGCTCCTGTGTCTTCACCATCAAGGCTAGCTTCAGTGTATTGCCTGGAGAGAGGCAGGGCCTGCTCTCTAGAGTTCTACAGACAGTGGTGAGAGGCAGGATTAGTTCTTTCACTCTTAAGACCTCAGGGAAAGCTCTGCCAACTACCACAGGTGGCAAGGGGCAAAGGAGGCAAGAAAGGCATCAGCCATGGACCCATGTAACCTCATGGCAGATGAGTTGCGGGGCCAACACTATCATGCTCATGCCCTTGGGAGTGGCTCACCCATGCCTCATCTACCAGTTCCAGCTCTATTGTGGTACTCAGGGGAGGTGCAGGGACTGCCATCCTGAGTGCCGTAGCTAGAGAAGTTCAAGGCCAGATCCCCCTCTCTCATGACCCTGGGGCCAATCTCCTTACTGCTGTAGGTACCGAAGGTAGGAGGAGCATCACCTTACCTCTTGGTAGACTAGTGGTGGGACCAGATCTCCTTAAATTATGAAGTCTCAATATGACACTAGCATAGTGAGGGAAAGTGATCTGAAGCATTTTTATATACCTTGAATCAATTTCTCACCCGTGCTTAAGCTTTCACATGTTCCTACTTTTGTAACTTACCTTTACACGCCTTCACACACCTTCCTAGACCCTAAAAACACTTTCTTAGATCCTCATAACTTAAGCTTTCATATAATATTCAACTATACACCATGTGACACAGTGGTTGGTTATTGGGAATAGCCATCGTGGATGAGTAGGCTCCAGAGACAAAATACAAACAGAACACAACAAAACTCAACAGTATTCTAATATATTCCCCCATCTCATTGATTTTCTTGGAAGCTGTGTCTTTAGAATTAAAATCTTATATCAAAGTTTTCTTATAAGTACTATTCTCCCCTGGTAACCTTCGAGGGGGGGACTTATTCTAGGACCATTTTGCATGCTATAACTTGTGGATGTTCAAATACATGATTAAAAATGATGTGCAATTTGCCTTTAACTTTACAGTCTCCTACACATGTTAAATAATCCCTGGGTTGGTTGTAATCTAATGACAAATTTCCATGAAGAATGTGAATGCTGTATAATATAGCAGCTATGGATTATTGAAGGAATCATGGCAGAAAAATTATGCTCACTTTCACTATATTTTAAAAGAATTTTTCATACAGGTTTAGTTGAGTCCATTGACTCAGAATCCTCATAAGGTCAAATGTAATGATGTCACCCCACCCACAAATTACAGAACATTCTGTGTGGAGGAATATTTTTAATGTATACTAACATGTTCTGTGATTTGTAGTTATTTGATGTTTGAGCCTCAAAAGGACACCTTTTATCTATTCATGTATCTTCATGATGGTACACTACAAACTCCAGTATTACATTTTCCCTAATGACCATTTTGCCTCGCAAGGTCAGGTTTCTAGACGATTAATATTATTCCAGTAACACAGCAGATGGTACGAGAGTAGCTATGATGACAACAGTAGACACATTATAATGCTGCTCAGTTCTTTATTTTCATTTTATATAATGCTTGGGGAAGGATTATTTCTTAAGGCCTTAAAAATTATTTCTCCTCTAATTTCACAGTCCCTTGGAATAGTTCATCCTGACTGAAAAAGGGAATTTTATATTTCCCACTAGTCCAGAGAAGCAGGAGTGGAATTTGAGGCAATAGTCATAGTATTGATTAGCGAGATATTGGGGGCAGTGTTGTATTTGCTTGTATTGGGGGCAGAGTGGAGTGGGAGGATTGCCTTGTTGGGGAGGTCTGTGTTGTGGAGGAGGTCACTGTTGTAGAGGAGGCCTTGGCATATGATGTAGAGGAGGAGGGGGTGGTGGTGGAACAAACTCTTGATCATTGTGAGGAGGGGGGTGGTGGTGGAACAAACTCTTGATCATTGGGAGGAGGGGGTGGTGGTAGAACAGATCCTTCATCATTGGGAGAAGGGGGTGGTGGTAGAACAGATCCTTCATCATTGGGAGGAGGGGGTGGTGGTAGACCAGCTCCTTGGCCATAGGGAGGAGGGGGTGGTGGTAGACCAGCTCCTTGGCCATAGGGAGGAGGGGGTGGTGGTAGACCAGCTCCTTGGCCATTGGGAGGAGGGGGTGGTGGTAGACCAGCTCCTTGGCCATTGGGAGGAGGGGGTGGTGGTAGACCAGCTCCTTGGCCATTGGGAGGAGGGGGTGGTGGTAGACCAGCTCCTTGGCCATTGGGAGGACGAGGTAGTAGTGGAACAAATTCTTGACCACTGGGAGGGGGAGGAGGAGGGGGATGGAGAGGAGGTGGTCTTCTATGAAAGTGTATTCTGTGACATTCAGTGAACTGCTGGAGAAAGAAAATAATTTCATGTTAGATATCTCAAAGACAAATATCAGGACATACACTTTCTGGGCAAAGTAGAAATTTAAGATGGCTTCTAAAAGTCCTGGTTGGCCTTTTCTCTGCTCATATGCAAAAATATACTTTCCAAATTGAAGGCAGCTAATCATATTGAGTCTGATGCAACTAACTCATGGAAAGACCTCTTCCAATTTACACTATGGCATCCAACTGCTTGTAGGGTTAGAATGTCTAAAGTAATTTTATAAGGAAAAGATTGTTTAGATAATCCAATCTTTAAAATGATAGCTCATTTTCTCTTGTATTCAGAGGACATGAAAATGTTGAAAATCAGCTTTAAGGTCATGTCATGAAGAGCTCCCTGTGAAGTTTCTAGAGCCTAGAAACACACATAATACATCCGTATAATTAAATCTGCATAAGGTCATAGACCTGACCTTCCAATATGCCTGTTCTATGTTCTGTGACTATTAAATTAAACCATAAATTCAAAGAAGAAATTAAAATACTAGAGTGGCATTTCAGCAATAAATTACATGCTTATATATTGGAATTGCAGGTAGCTAATGATAAAAGGTCTGATGTAAATGTTAACCAGAGAATGTGAAGCTGTGTGGTAGGGATTAGTGGTACTTACCAGGAGACATCCTAAGAGAACCCAAAGGCCCAAGACCAGATACGGTGGTTTCATCTTTTAGAATCTCCTGAAATTAAACACAGAGCCTGATAAGCATCATTTAAAAAGTGAAATGGTGTTATTAGAAACATGTCCCAACGGATGGGTGCATTTGTAGTGTAGTGCATCTTAAAATAGTTCACCTCACCGTTTCTTAGATGCCGTATTAGTGGAGTAGTATGGTCAGCTCATAATATTTAACTGTAAAATGATGAGGCTAATTATTATTTTTGATGTGTGAGCGGATGGGGGAGAAAATGCCACGTATTTGTCCATAGATAGTCTGAGCATCAGAAGATTTCAAGGTGTTGAAACCTGTTTAACCTGCTTAACTCTATAGTCCTTCCATGGAGACCTACTTTAGTTCCTAGCATGACTGTGGCTCCTCTGTTAACACAGCTATCGCTCTTAACACATTAGAATCCATTTTACGACTGAGTCTCCGTGTTGAGTATAAGGTGAAATTCAGTTTAACTTCTCAGACTTTTCATACCTGAGACCAGGAAGGTTCAATGCTTGCTGCTTTGAGTAAAACAATAGGTGATACATGCATGTTATACTTGGGTTAAAGATAAATGTATGTTCTAATAGAGTTAAGAGACTGCAAAAACCTCCTGTGTTCCTTACTCCCAGAGAGGTGGAAAGCCCCAAGAGCTGCCCTGCTTTAAATCCTAGTCAATCATATTAAAATGCTTATCTTGCCACCTGCTTACCTTGTGTTCAGAACAAAATGGATTCTTCTTGTGTTTAGCTAATCAAAGAGATGCAATCCTGCCCTCCTTCTTACTTCTCACCTGGTTAACTGATTGTTGCTTCGCTATAGTTTTTCTAATAAAAATCCTGCCTTAGAAATAGACCTACATCATAGTCTGGCTCTAAGCTTATGTCCCTGATTGATAATGTTTTGTTGACTTCAGTCAATCTGAGTCTGGTGTTCAAGTGGTCAGTGTGTAGCTATCCTTGAAGCCATAACAAAGGTGAAGCTATTGGCTCAGCAGTAATTATTTAGAAATGGAATTTTCCCTAGTACTAACAGGTCTCTGTAGATATATGTTTCATGACACCGAGAAGATAAGGAAGAAGCTTCCTATTAGATGCAAGAAAGAACAAAACATGACTTATTAATTAGCCTAGATTGAATAGTACACCAAGTCATGAGCATACACAATGAATGTTCTCAAATCTACTTTCTAAGATAGAACTATCTTCCATCAATAATCAGGTCAGAATACAACAGAATTATTTTGTTCTGTTTTCCTGTAAGTCGCCTCCCAGTTGGTGGTAAATGTGAAGAACCAGATGCCTGCGCTCTTCCTTCATCCCACTCCACACAGTGGCCTGTTAGCTCCCACAATCAACTCTGCTGATAGTTAAACAGTGGCAGCTGAATGATTCAAACCTCAGAAGAATCTTCATAACAGTTTTCACTAGATATTATGAGCAAATGTGATGATTGTTTTTTCCTAAGATATATTTCATACGAACCTCAGAAAACAAGCAAAATTAGTTATAAAGATTAATTTTGAATAATTCTCCTTCAGAGCACATCTGAAAGCAGCCCGTCATTATGAATGTTAAAGAACCAAAAAAAAAAAAAAAAAAAAAACCAAGAAGGAGAAAAGGGAATCATGAGCTTTGGTAAACTCAGTATCCTAAGTGACCAGCATGAATACTTTACTATTACTTGATAAAGTTTTCAAAATGTGATAGATTTTATGACATAAGATTTCTTGGAGGCACATATTCTTGCAGTGGTGAAAAGAACAAATTCTAAGCAGCCCACTAAAATGCTATCTTCGAAAGCCAGGAAACATTTAATGTGAAGTCAATGGGCTTCATGTTTCTCAGTACCTACCTTGGAGCAACTTCTTAGCTGGTGAGTCTGCTGGTCAGAAGCACTCTGGTCAGTTGTGCTCTGGTGGTGGAAGATGAATGCCCCGAAGAGCTCTCAGCTCTTATATATGTTCCAGTATAATTTCATTGGCAATAAAGAAACACAAGTTGACAGTTGACCAAGTTCATTGATGCTTTATAGACAAGAAGCATCCTTGCCAATTTGGCATTGTGCTCCTCTATTCTTTTCATTTCCAAATCTACTCAGTCACTAAGTGCTTGAGTTTTCCTGTGGTGCACATTTTCTGTTTTAAGAAACAGAAACGAATTGTTTATTCTGACTGTTTTTATAGGTCATCTTTTATTAAATGTTAGTCTGATATTTCCTATTTCATTTTTAAAATAAATGTCATGTGGGAAGTCCAAATAATTAAGAATTGAGTTCCCATGTGATTTTGTGAGAATTCAGTAACAACAATGAAAATAATAATTAAAAATCACTATTGAATACATGTTGCTAAATAACACACACATAACCACACACACAACCAAACACACACACACACACACACACACACACACACACACACACACACACACACAGAGAGAATACAATGCTAATAACATCCATAGTTGGTAAAATAAACTACTTGTTGCATAGATAATCTTGATTTGAGTTTTAAGTTGGAATCTGAAGTAATGAAGTTGTAGTATAATTTTGAACTTGCAAGTGTGCACACATCTGCTCTCATGCATTATTTTCACATTTACACAACTTTGACTCAGCAGAATCATTGTGTTTAGCTCTGGGGAATGATCCTAGGGCACTGTTCTCACCTTTCTTAATCCTGTGACACTTTAATACAGTTCCTTGTGTTGTAGTGATCCCCCAACCATAATATTATTTTGTTGCTAATTCTTTTTTAAAATATTTATTTATTTATTATTATGTATACAGTGTTCTGTCTGCATGTACACCTTCAGACCAGAAGAGGACATTAGATCACATAACAGATGGCTGTGAGCCACCATGTGGTTGGTGGGAATTGAACTCAGGACCTCTGGAAGAGAAACAGTGCTCTTAACCTCTGAGCCATCTCCCAGCCCCCTCGTTGCTAATTCTTAACTCATTTTGTACTGTTGCGAGTTGGAATGTTAGTATCTAATATGAGACACCAAAGAGCTGTGCCTCAGATTGAGAACTGCTACTCTCGGAGATCTAAGAGCTGACATTGCCTTCTGAGTGGCCATCATTGCAGTTTTGTGCCACCAAACTAAGCTGAGCAACACACACACACACACACACACACACACACACACACTCACACACACACACACATATACACACAGACACACACACACACATACACACTCACACACACACATACACACACACACACTCACACACACACACACACATACACACACTCACACACACTCACGTGCTTGGTTAGAGATTTTGACTTAAAGACTGGGAATAGCAGGACATATAATACTATGTAATACTACTGGGGAGAGAGATCAGAGAGTTAGAATTCTCATGTAGTTTCTTATATTTTACATTTTATCTGTCTTGTGTATGACTACCCTAAGATTTAAAAATCCTTTTTCTATTTTTCTTTATTTTCGCTCTCCTTCAATTCCTCACAGATTCTGCCTGCCTTCCTACCCCTCAACTTTATGCTGTTTTTCTTTCTTTAAAGCAAAAAACCCTAATTGACAAGAAAACCAAAAACAGGATCCCCTTCCCCTCCCTCAAAGAGAAAAACCCATAATGGAATACAAGTAAACAAGCAAAAACCTAAGACAAAAGAAAAAAAAGCCCAATAAAAGTGAAATGAGACAAAAGGTCTACAAAACACCATTGAGGTAGTTTTATGTTGTCAAGGTACTTCTGGAGATTGGGCCTGCCCTGAAGAGTCATATACCCAGCAAGACCCCATGGAGAAAATTATTATTTTTCCCATCAGGTATTAATTGTAGATGGCTTCCTGGCTAGGGATGGGGTTTTTCTGTGTCTGCTTTCCCCTTTCAGTGTAAGGACACCATTGGTCTTGAAGCTGTGTAAGCCTTGCGTGTTGCCTTGAGTTCATATGTATGTCAGCTCTGTTATGTCTGGAAGGCTCTGTTTTCTTGGAGTCATCAGTCCCCTCTGGCTCTTACAATCTTTTCTGATCTCTGAGACTTGATGTGCTGGCTTTGATGAAGACATCCTATTTCAGAATGAGTGCTCCAAAGTCTCTTGTTCTTTGCACTTTGTCCAGTGGTGGGTCTCTGTTTTTGTTCAAATCGATTGCAAGAGGAACCTTTTAAATGGGGTCTGAGTGAGGCACTAATCTACTAGTATCTCAGTATGTCATTAGGAGTCTTTTTATTACTGTGTTATAGTAGTAGATTTTCCCTTAGGACCATAATCTGTCTAATCTAATCACAGATTCTTGACCACTTTAGCTGTGTCAGACATGGGTTCTATCCAATATAGTGGTTGTAGTCAGGAAGTGGTTGTTTACTTCAGTAACGTTTGTGTCACAATGGAACTAATATATCTTGCAGGCAGATGTCTCTTATAGGTCCCAGGGTTTGTAGCTAGGAGATATTGATGGTTACATTTCTTCCCTGGCAGCACACAAAATATCTTTCAATACGATGAATGCTAGTCTATAGGGGCAGACCTTCTAGGTAGGTAACAGCTTGACTTCTCTGGTTTTGGTGGCATATTTAAATGTTGTCTTCAGCAACAGGACCTTAATATCAGATTGTGGAGAGTAACAGTAGCCTTGGAAATAGCCCTTGATGTTTGGCAATTTCCACAGGGCCCCTTGGTCAGCATCCTAAACAAGATGTAACCCAATACTGGCACTGGAGGTTTTACTGTATGACACAACATTTCCAGTTGGGCACTGTCTCCTCTGTTATTTGGTGACTCTATTTACCTTACTTTCATATGTGTTTGTACTTTAGTAAGCTTCTACACTAGTAGGTTTCCATATGTTTTCTTTCCTTTTCTTTTCTCTTTTTAATCGAGACAGGGTTTCTCTACGTAGCCTTGGATGTCCTGGACTCCCTTTGTAGACCAGGCTGGCCACAAACTCACCGAGATCTTCTTGCCTCTGCCTCCCAAGTGCTGTGATTAAAGGCATGCGCCACCACCACAAGGCTCCTTTTGGTTTTTAAATGTCTCTTCCTTCCCAAACTCTCTCCCAACCCCTTTTCTATTTAATTCTAGTATTTTAGTTTCTCCTCTGCTTCTCCATAACAGGACATTCTATATTCTCTTCCTTGGGAGATCCTCTCCTCCTGATTGTTTACTTTTTTCAAGTGGCCCTTATATGGATGTTTTGGAAAGAAGAGCTACAACAAGATGTGTTTAAAAGTTAATGTACTACTTTCCCATATTAACTTGAGGAAGTTAAATGAAAATTTAATGATAGAACCCCTTTAATTATGGGGGAATTTTACTGAAGTAGTTTTACTTAAAATACTAGTGAAAAGTACAGCTTTGTGCTTTTGGTTAATCCAGGCTTTGATGAGTCTGCTCACTTCAAGATTAGAACTCTTACTCGTGCCCCATGTCTCCTTCAGGTAGAAATAAGTGCCATACATCTAGTAGCATTGTAGTGCCTTGCAGAGACCAAGTGACAGTTCAGCCTATGCCCTTTCTTTTTGATGTTAATGGAGCTATCAGCCAAGTGTCTTAAGTCAGGTATGATGTACATTGTAATGGATCATTGCTTTGGAAGAAAAAAGAGGATTAACTCTGTCAAGACAGATGATTTGAGATAGGACTATAAGTAGAAAAGTATTAGGGCAGCACACACAGACACACACACACACACAGACACACACACAGACACACACACACACACACACACACACTGGCACACTGGAAGCACACATCTACCAAGACACGGAATGATCCCTCAAGCTAATGTTCAGTTAACTCCTGGCTTTCAGAGAGTGGACCTAATACTCTGGAGAAAAATACTTTCCCAGAGCTGATATCTCTTGTCACAGGAAATCCAAAGGACAGTAGAACCATCATGCTATTCTTAGGACAGAGGCTTGTCTGGAGTAGCTGGGATTATTTTCCTGATATAAATAGATTAGCGGATTTAAACCTAGCAATAAACTGACACTTGATATCTGTTGCCCTGTGGTATGACTCTTATTTCTGTTGAAATGTAGAATCAAAGGTTATTGATTTTGATAAGAAAATTATACAAATGTGATTATTTTATGTGATTCCTAATATGAATTAGTTTCTAGATTAATGCCTTCCTAAATATTTACCATGGTTTAGAAGCTACAGGATGCTTTCAAAAATTCCATGGAAGGATTGAAAGACGTCAATGACTGGATTTTGAAGGTGTGGCACTGGAAGAAGTAGTCAGTGACGTAGCTTGCAGCTGTGAGACATCCTACACTTCTGATGTCTGGAGCAGAGATGCCTCAAGATTCTCACATTGAAAAGTTCAAACCTTTTTTTCTGGTTAGCTACAAACTTAGCCCTCAGTTTCCAGGCAGCCAAAGTTAAGAGGACAATGATGAATCAAATAAAAAATCTGTAAATCAATAAAATATAATCATAGGGATTGTTTATGAGAACCATCTTTTCTTCTTACGAAAAGCTATAAGAAAAATCCCTCTTTATATTCAGATAGGAAGCAGATTATTATAATCAAGTAGGAAAGTGGTCTTTGAGTATAATCTGAATATTCAAAGATCATGATATTAATAAGTGTACAATTTTCTTTTATTCCTGATATATAAACCAGACAAGTTCAGTTCTCTTTCAATGTCTCTCTTGGGTAGTATTCTAATTTTTGTTTAATAACTTTTTGAGAATTTCATAATGAGCACTACACTTACATCCCTCCTACCCTTCTCACTTCTCTTTTTAACGCCTGTGTGCCTGCTACCACATTCATGATCTTTTCTTTATTATTGTTAGAAGTATACACATGTGTCTGTGTATATCCACATATATACACATATATATGTATAATACATATATGCAAACATGTATATATAAACCTACTGAGTCGATATGGCTTTTCTTATATATATATATTTGTCCAGGGTTGAATACTTGGGACTGGATAGCTTATGTTGATTCTCAGCATCCACTGACCACTAGTAGCTCTTCATCTGGTAGAACTATGTAGGATTTACCCTGACCACTTGAGTGTATAAACTCGTGGTCTCATTATGATGGCCAGTTCTAAACCTTTATATATAAATGTAGCTCTCATTGCTCATCAAAAAAGCTTTTATTTTCCTTTGGAACTCATGGGAACTCTAGCAAAGAATGCAGCTCATCAAAACATGGTTAATAGGTTATCATGGAGTGCCCAATATGAACTGATCCATGTATAATGGAACCCTTACTCACCTACACATCCTCTCTTCTACAACCTGCTCTGTTCATATCAGACTTAGAACTAACAACAGTAGTCCCTATGCCTAGATCTCATTGCAAAAATACAAACACCATGAAAGATCAAGCCAGTATCTCCTCTCTAAATCCTTATAGAAATGTTTGCCAATGATAATTACCTAATTGGTCTTCATACCAGGGAAGTTAAATGAACAATCATAAGCATCATTAGAGGACTCAAGGAATTTAAAACCACACACACACACACACACACACACACACACACACACACACACACACACACTAAAGGAACGTACTAGAAATATGGGACACAGAAAATTCAAAACTTCAAAACTCCAGTCATAGATGAGGGACAACCTCAAGTCAGTGTCAGAAGTCAGACCTTCTTCTCCTCCTCCTCCTCCTCCTCCTCCTCCTCCTCCTCCTCCTCCTCCTTCTTTTTCTTCTTCTTCTTTAGTTTTTTTTTGAGACAGGGGTTTATCTGTGTAGTATTTGTTGTCCTGGACTAACTCTGTAGACTAGGCTGGCCTCTAACTCACAGAGATCTGCCTACCTCTGCTTCCTGAGTGCTGGGATTAATGGTATGTACCACCACATCTGACTAATAAGGTGGATCTTTAAGAAAATAATAGAAGAAATCTCCCACAAATTTAAGAAAATTACACCCATACAGACACATAAAACAATCATAACACCAAATAGACAAGACAAATAATCTCCATGACATATTATAGCTAAAACACTAAGTAAACATAACAAAGAAAGTGTACGAAAGCTTTAAGAGAGAAAAACTCAAGTCACATATAAAAAGTCTTTGGTGTAATGGCAGACTTCTCAATAAAACTCTCAAATACAGAAGAGTTTGCAGTAAGTCTTGCAAAGTCCCAAGAGACTCTGATGGTCATCCTACTCTAATAAACACAGCAACATTATCTACCATGATCAAAAGAGAAAGAAAAACTTTCCACGATGTAAACAGCCTTAAAAAAATTATATCCAACAAAGCAAATCTAAAGAACACACAGAGAACACTATTTCAGGCTGAAGAGATGAATGTGGCTAGTAGAGACACTGGAAAAATATAAAACTATAATTTATGAAGACACAAAGGAACACAGAGAACACAAACAACATTATGAAAATCAACAGCATGATGACCACAATTAATACATACTTTAGAGATTGACAATAACTTTAAGTATCAATGGCTTCAATTCTCCAATCAAAAGATGCAGGTTCACTAAAGGGATCAAGAAGCAATATCGATATTTTATCTACAGGAAGAACATTTTAGCTAGGTATGGTTGTGTACACATTTAGTCCCAGTACTCAGGAGGCAGTGGCAGGTGTACCTTTGTGAGTTTCAGGCCAACCTGGCCTATAAAGTGAGCTCCAGGTCAACCAGGGCTGTTACACAGAGAAACCCTATATTTAAAAACAAAACAGGGAAAATAAGAGTATCTCATGAAGTGAGGATCATTGCTTAAAAAAGAAAGAAATACATTTTAACTTAAAACTGTGTATTGCCTTAGATGGAAAAAAGTTAAAATACAGACACTGTCTTAGTAGCTAACAGAATAGATGTCAAAGTAAAACTAATCCAAAGACATAAAGAATGGCACTTCATTCTAATCAAGGGAACAGTAAGCCATGAAGACATCACTATCCTAAAAATATATGCACCAAACTTTGGGGCCTCATTTTAATAAAAAAATCTACTCAATTTAAACACAGATTAACACCATTCCATTAATAGTAAATGATTTCATCACTCTACTTTTTCCAGCACCCAGGTCATCTTGACATAAGTAAACAAAGAAACATACGACTTAAGTGATATAATATATACAATGGTTTTAAGAGATATCCACAGGATATAATATCCAAACACCAAAGAATGCACATTCTATTCAGTGGCATGTGCAAGTTTCCTAAAACAGATCATATCCTGGGACAAAACTCGAAATATTTATAAATTTAAATAGATTGAAATCTCTTCCCATATCCTATCTGACCACAACTTAATAAAACTTAAAATTAACAGCAAAGGTATCTCTAGTGAATATGCAAACTCATAGCGATTAAGCAAATCATTACTGAAAGAAATGAATGATTTTCTGGTACTAAATAAAAATGGAAACACAGCAGAACAATGAATGCGTTGGGAACAATGAGTCTTCTGAGGTAAATGTACTGGTTTGAGGACCTATATTAACATTCAGAAGAGCACAAATACATGACTTAATGATGCAACTCAGTTGGAAAGACAAAATACAAACCAAATTTAAAGCCAGCTGATGGCAAAAATAATATAAACCAGAGCAGAAATTAATGACATAGAAACAAAGAAAATAATATAATGTATCTACAAATCTAAAGGCTGTTCTTGAGAAGGTTAACAGGATTGACACACCCTTGGTTCAACTAAGGGAAAGAAAAGGCAAGATCAAATTAACAGATGTATAAATTAGCAGGGAAATATTACAAGAGATCACAAAGAAATTCAGCATATTATCAAGAAACATTTTTAAAAACTTGTACTCTTTTAAGCTATAAATTCTACAAGAAATGGATGTATTTCTAGATTCGACCCAACACTACAATATAACAAAATAGAAATGTAGACCCATAACAATGAGGACATTGAAACAGTAATAAAAAGCTTTACAGAAAAAAAATCCAGGACCACTTGGATTCACACCTGAATTTCATGAGACTTTAAAGACTTACATCCAATCATTCTTAAACTTTCCAGAGAGATAGAGAGGAGAGAGAGAGAGAGAGAGAGAGAGAGAGAGAGAGAGAGAGAGAGAGAGAGAGAGAGAGAGATGAGTTTATGAAGCCAGTATCACTCTAATGCCCAAAACAGATCAAGTCACAATAAAACAGAAAGCTATGAGTCAATATATTTGATGATTATAGATTCATTTAATAAATTACTTGCAAATGGAATAGAGACATACATCAGAAAGATGATCCACCATAGCCAAGTGAGCTTTCTCCCTGAATACAAGAATGAGCCAATATACACAAGTCAGTGAGTATAATAAATCAAAATCACATAAGTGGATCTCAAATCCAAAATACAAGACTATCTTAATAAATACATGCAACATGCCTTTATGATAAAAATCCTAGAGAATGTCATACTCTTGATAACATACCTCAGTATAATGAAAACTCTATGTGAGAAACCCATGGCCAATATCATCCTAAATGGAGAAAAGCTTGAAGGAATCCCACAGAAGGCATGAATGAGACAGGGATGCTCACTATATCCAATTTATTCAATACTACATTCAAAACACTGGCTGGAACAGTTAGGCAAAAGAAGGAAATTAGAGGATCCAAATAGGGAAAGAAGTCACACTATCGATATTTATAACATTAGAGATGCCCCAAATTCTGACAGAAAAGTTCTAAAAGTGATACGTTTCCTACAATTATTTTAATCATATTTACCCTTTCACTAGTGCTTCCCAGATCCACCCCTCTTCCATA
The DNA here is from genome assembly GCF_964271855.1 of Acomys minous. Taxonomy (NCBI): domain Eukaryota; kingdom Metazoa; phylum Chordata; class Mammalia; order Rodentia; family Muridae; genus Acomys; species Acomys minous. The sequence goes on along the minus strand of NC_140497.1, from coordinate 70,540,853 downwards.
CCCAGCCAATTTGTATCTTTCTCTTTTATTTTGCCTATTACGTCTAATTTCTGTTTCCTATATATTCTTGGAAGTGTGGCCTTCCACGGGAGGGTGATAGAATAAAACTGACTCCTCTTCCCTCAGCAACTAATAATTGCTAGTAGCTCCTCAGCAAGGGTTGAAACTTAATGATTGCATCCCATTTCCATTCTGGGATCTTTTCAGTAGTAAGATTACACAGGCCTTGTGCATGCTGTCCCGGAAGCTGTGAGTTCAAATGTGCAGAAAGTGTGTCAGAAAGACACTGTTTCCTTGTAGTCATCTACTGCCCTGGCTCTTAGCCTATTTCTCCCATCTCTTCTGTAAAGCAGATCTCCAAGCCTTGGGAGGAGGATATGTGTACAGGTGTTCCACTTCGGCCTAACCATCCCACAGTCTCTTGTTTTCTCATCACAGCCAGGTGTGGTTCTCTGTGTTGCTCATCATCTGCTACAAACAGAATCTTCTCTGAGGGGTGTGAAGGAAGATTTAGTTGTGGGTATAATGGTAAGGCATTAGAAATTATTTTAATATTATGTCCTGTTAGCAGAACAGTAGTACTAGGTTCTGGCCTTGGGTCTATGATCTATTTAGTAATAGATTGTTGACCCACTAATTCTTAGAGGGTTCCATGTTATGGAGTGGGACTTAACACTAATCAGAAAGTGGTTGGTTACTCCCAAGACCTTCATGAAACTATTGCTTCAGTGAGCATGCCTTGCCAGACAAGTCATTATTGTAACTCTCAGGGTTCATAACAAGGTATTAATGGTGATGGCTTTCCTCTGGTAGTGAGTATAGCACTGTGATATCTAGACAGACAGATTGAAACTTCCACTTTAGTACAAGTTTGATATCTCTATGTTTCATGACTTTCATGTCATTAGCAGTCGGGTCTTACCATCAACTTCTGAAGTGTAGCTAACAGTCTTTGTAAATAAGACTGTAACATTTGAGGTTGAAGGTGTTTTTGGAACTTCAAAGGCTGACAAGGTAACTTCATCTTGGCATTTGGATTTATATTTATTAGCCTGTGGTATAAATTAGGGGCATTGTCATCCCATTAAAGGGTAATTTAAGTGTTAAACTATGTATACATACACACACATATAAATATATACATATATATTGGACATTTTTATAGTAGTAGAATTTTACATGTCATTTTTGGGTGGTATGAATTTTTTACTGATATACCCTGTACTACACAAACAGGAAAATAGGAGTGTTATTTTTCAACAGAATTGAAGATCAACTACATTTGTTACATGCAAGTTTAATAAAGTGAAGGGAAAATGTTCCTTGAAACTGTTGATACAGCCTAGTGGAAAAGTAACTTTTAATCCCCTGCTATAATTGCCATCTCTGAGGCTTACAGCCTCTGTCTGCTAACCTAGGCCTAATCCTGGAAGCTACTAGCCTCTGTAAAATCGAATCTAGGCCTAAAATGTTTTTAGCCTCTGAAAATTACTGCTGAATAGACTCACCCTTTCTTGTTTTTTCTAAACTCCGTCTGGCTGGTTCAACTCAGCTCTTCTGGATCAAAAGCCTCTCCTAGCTGACTGATTCAAACTGGCTTCTCTCGCTTGGCCTATAATTGAATTGCTCTGCCTGGCTTCATCCTAACTTTGGCAATCTGTTCTAATCTTCTGGCTCCTTCTCATTCTCTGGCTTGTTCTGTCTTCACCCATGTCTAGTTGTTCTCTCTTCAGGCTGTCTCTCTAAGACTCTGCCAGTACATCTTCCTCTGAATTCTATAAAGTGAACAAACTGCACTGCACTGCCACTCAACTTACTGACTCAACCAAACTGCCTGAGCAGAACTTACTAGAACTCAAAAGATCTGTTTGTCTATCTCCTTAGTGCTAGAATTAAAGGTATGTACCACCACACCTGGGCCTAAGCTTAGAGCCCTGTATCCGTTGTCTGCACTGTGGCAGGAGCAGGGCCTGCCTCTGACATGAACTCTGGTTCCCTCAATTTGATCACATCCCTGTGGTGGGGAGGCCTGGGAAGGCACACAGAGGAAAGGAAATCAGGCTATCTCAATGAGACCTGATAGGCTGTGGTTATATGGAGGGAGAGGTGGTCTCCTTCTGTCAGAGTTCTAGGTGAAGAAAATAGGGCTGAAGCGGGAGGGAGGGTGAGAATGGGAAGATACAAGTGAGGAGGATAACAATTGAGAAGTAATCTGAGTAAAATGTAATAAATTAAAATGAAAAAAGGAACTTGCTGTATACCAGACTAGCCTTGAACTCAGGGACTGCTTGTCTCTGTCTCCTATGGTTAAAGGCATGTCAGAGTAACCATGTTTCTGCATGTAAATTCCTCTACAGCCCAGCAGGCTGGGAAAGAGTTGATGAATCACACTGTGGATTACTGCATTTACCTTTTTTGAAAAGCCTTTTTGTTTGTTTGAGACAAGGTTTCTCTATGTATCTCTGGTACATCTGGAGCCTTCCATGTACTTCAAACTCACAGAGATCTTCCTACCTATTCACTTTAAGAGGTTGGACTAAAAGCATGCATCACCATGCCCAGCTTTTGAAAAATCTTTGGAGTTAACACCCCCTAAAATTTCTCCTCTACCTTGTCCTATCATCACAATTGCAATTTAACCCTTTTTGTTCTACTCTTTCTCTTTAACTTGTATACTAGAGACTTTCCCTAAGACCTTCCTCCCATGGCTTCTTCCTCCTTCTCTGATCCATGTGTGTATTCCTAATGAAACACATATATCTGAAGATTAAAAGCTAACATCCAAAAAGGACAGAAAATATGCAACATTTTTCCTTCCCATGAAGACTATTTCTAGGTCTGCTTTCTTATGAATTCCATCCTGATTTTCTTTTTAAAAATTTGTCTAAACAAATCACATTTTCATTATTCACCCACGTGTTGAAGGATAAATAGACTATTTTCATTTCATAATTACTGTGAACAGAGTGCCAGTGACCATTGATGAGCAGGTATTTCCATCATAGGACATAGAGGGTTTTTTTGGGCATATGCCCAAGAGGGGTATAGTTGGATCTTGTAGTTAGAAGATGGTTGGGGCATAGTCTAAATCTGAGTTCTAAACTTTAATATTTTCTTTTATTTATTTATTTACTTACTTATTTTTCAGGCTTTTTGGTTGTTTTTAATTTATAAACCACTCATGTGATGAATGTTTTGAAGAGACAGAAGTAGGCACAAAACCACATTTGTTCACAGAACAATGCTGAACAAAGACAGAAAACAACTTAACCAGAGAAAGCAAATAAGCACATAGCTTCCTTCTTTAGCTATGGCTGGGATTCAGCATTAACAAAATGTGAAAACACCAATTTCAAAACCGCACACAGAATGATGGACATTCAATGGACACAAGCTGACTACTAAACATGAGTAATTCTCCCCAAATGCAGATCAAGAAAAACTGAAGTACAAGCAGATGACTTGTTTGTTACTGAGGGAAAGAGGACTGTGAACTTTAATGTTTTCTAAATTTGAGATTGAATTCATTTTTGTAGGGATCATGTTTTGAGTCACTGGTCAGACTATACTTCCATGATGGCAATTAAGGCATGACTTAGTTCCAATGATAAGAAGTATTTCAGATATTAACAAACATGCTCCTGCGGAATACAGAATCCCAGTCAGGAACTTCTGCTTTTAATAAAGGAACAATGCCTGATTTTAGTACCTAATTGATTTGGATTAATTTCTGTAGAGGTTCCCCCCTATTCTGAGCACTAGGATATTATGTTGTAGGTGGTGTAGCAGTAGGCTAAACTGAAGAAGAAAGACCCTTTCAGAGGTCTTAATGTTGTCGAAATGGACGTTGACGGTAGTAGAAAAATAGAATCAGGGTACAAAGGATTCAATCTATGAACATGGATGGACGAGAAATGGAGAATGATGTTCTGCCTAAAGAGTTAAAGAAGAGGAAAAAGTTGGTAATTGACCTAAGGGAGTTGAACTGGACTGCAGTTTGTGAGTATACTGAGACATTTATTTCAGACTGAAGTGAGAAAAAGCACATGGGGCATAACACTGTTGGAGCGAAGGCAGGAGGCAGGCAGTACTAGTACGAATGAACTGCACCATGGGAACTCTAAGGTAAACGGCCTAGGGTTAGATGCCAGCAGTTGGAAGTTGTGCTATAATAGAGAGTACGAACCATAAAAATATCTCAAGTTCAGGGGGAGGAGATGAGCCTAGAGCTCTGTTACGTGGAGGATATGAATGCATGAATATAATTTGAGAATCTAGATTGCTAACCATAGATGAGAAACATGTTGACCTTGTGGAGACCTGGATTTTGTGTTTTTTCTAAAGCTGTATGATGTTTTCAGTAGCAGTGAAGTTTTTTTTTTTGTTGTTTAGAAGAAGCAGTTGTCTCTGGCAACAATTGAAAATTTACCCGTTTTATAGGGTATAAGTGTACAAAATGAAAAATTGAAAGTGTTGGTCAGCTATTATTTGAATTGGCAATGTTTAAAATCCAAAATAGACAAGAGGGAAGGTTGTATGAGTGTTGGCAGATAGTGTTAAAGAAATTAGGCATCTTGTGCATGAAGAATTGCTGTATTGATAACACCTTGGTTATATATCTGTGAATATGATATGCTGGGTATGTATTTCCATATTGGTTATAGATATGTGATCAGTTTATATTTGTGCCATGACAGAGTGTATAAGATGTTAGAAGACTGGAGGAAAGATTATCCAAGGTGAAGAGATGAAGGAAGGGAAATAGGTAGTTTTATTGGGGTATGATGTGGCCTAGAGTAATGGTAGCACTTAAGACAGGACAAGAGTGTCAATAAAATTTTTTTCATAGTGGTAGTGGCAACCAAACATTAATGTTATTAAACTGTAGGAGAGGTAAATAAATGTCAATGACTTCAATTTAGTGAGAGGTCTTTTGTAGGTTAGAGGAGTAATTGCCTCTGTTTAATTGGCTTTGACACATTAGCAAATACCAAAGTCAGCAAACAGTGTTCATCGCTATTGCTCTTTGACAAAAGTGAACACAATTTACAGGCGACTTTTTAAAGTGTACCTTCCCCCTTTAAATTACAAAAGTCCTGACCTCAAAACTATAGAAAGCAAGGCTTGAGATTTAATAGTTTTTTTTATTTATTTATAAACTAGGTGTAACCAAAGTCTAAAGAAGGCAGATTGTGAAACCTCTGAAATTCAAAAGAATGACAACATACCAAGTAGCTCCATTTCCCACTTGACCAGCTTCCTTAGTGTCCACAGTCTGGAGGCTTCAGGAAGAAGGCAGGCTATCCTAGCCTCATGATGGGCTCCCTTTCTCTCTTGTTCCTTCTATATTGCTAGGGAAAATATTATTATAATTATTATTTTATCATTTGATTCTAGGCTAATCCAAACTAGTTCCTGAAACCCAGGGGAGTTCTATAGGTGACCTTTGTGTCTTTCTTTCTTTTTTGCTTTCTTGCTTTCTTTCTCTGTCTCTCTGTCTGTCTCTGTCTCTGTCACTTTCCTCTTTTCAGTGAATTTCTTTATTAAATATGTGCATCAGAAAAGTTGAGCCTTGATGATAGTAATTTAAGTGCCATACATTGGCCAATCCATCTCTTTCACTGGAGATATTTCCTTAACATTTTATTGCAAAACAGTATTTAGTACAACCTTTCTATAAATCTAGACCTAATGAGTACTTAGTTATTTAACTATGGCATGTAAATGAAAATGGGCTAACATGGACTGTGATACATCAGAGAATACACAGTGCTCATCTCTTATATGTATATCTTTAGCTTTTTAAGGTAAAATAATATCGTGAATTAATTTTAAATAGTTATAAAATTACCTCTAACTTTAACATAATTGGCAATCTCAGCATTGGCTTCTTTCCCTAACAGGGAAAAAAAACTAAGAAAAATGAATTCAATTATCTCAACACCCTCTTCACCACTTGATCCTTAATGATTCCTTATAATAGATTTTTACATCCTGCTCACAACCATGTGCTAAGTGTTGAATAATACAAAACCAGAGCCTTTGATAGTCTGACCTTTGCACTGATGTCAGGAAATGTTAATTTCATGGAGGTGTTAACCAACAGCAGACACAACTTTCCTGGAAAGTCTATTGGTGAATAACAGATTTGCAATGCCCCTTGTTCAAGAAGAACTTGGCATCAGTTCATAGTACAAATAATTAGAGCATAGAGAAGTGCCATCCTACTGTTTATCTGAAAAGTGAGTTGGAGGCCACTAGACATGTTGTCTCCTTTACTGCTGTCTTTTAAATGTATGCATAGCTTTCAAACAGTTATTAAAGCACAGGTCACTAGGACGAGAACAGTCTAGTACTAAACTGAGATGAGATTTCAAATCTATGTGGCTGTGTGCAGATATTTTGCGTATGAAGTGACTAAGAGTTGGAACAGTGAATGACTATGTATCTTCAGGATCCAGCCTTTGAACCCACTGTTGGTGTGCACAATCCCATCTTTCCACTTGTACCAAGATATTTAAGTATGTTTTACTTTTGTCAAGATAATTATAATAGTTTTTATAGTGAATAAACTGTAGACTCGGTTACAGTATCAGCTAGTTGGTACATTAATTCCAGTGAAATTAGCTCATGGTATATTAACCAATAGTTACATATGACATTTTAATTGTATCTATATATTGTGTGGGATTAATTTTTATGTGTCAAGTAGTCCATTATTTTGCTAAATGGTAACATATAGGTTACTATGAAGGTGTTTAAAAAGACATGATTATGATTTGCAAAGTGTTTAACTAGGTTAAAGTCCATAATGTGAGTGAGTCTACTGACAAAAATGAAGTTTCTAGAAGAAAGCAATTGTAGCACAGACTGACTATAACACAGAACTAGAACTCTGTCAGAGTTTCTCACCTGTTGGTAGGCTTCATGGACTTCAGATCCCATTCTTTTTCTTCCTTCCTTCCTTTCTTTCTTTTTTAAACAGGGTTTTTCCTCTAAGCTTGTTAGACTATTTCCGAGCCACACACCTCATGTTACTTGACACATTGGTTCTGCTTGGGCTGTTGTTGATCTATCAAATCAATTTCTCATGATAACATCCTCTCTTTCTCCTCTTCCTTCTCCCTCCTTGTGGTTTCCTTTCCAGATGCCGAAACTGGGAATGGGTCCCTGCTTACCCATCTCCTCCTCCCAGAATTGGCTGTCCACACTCTTTATTAACCAATCAGAGATAACCGAGGAGAAAAGTTTATACACCATTGATCAGTGTATGTGAAAATGCCTTTGTCCAGATTGCAACCAGATATGGGTACCCACAATTCAGCACAGAGCACCAGACCAAGCCCTTGTATTTTCCCTTTTTCATCAAAACAAAAAGGGTCTTTCTCTTACAATAGTAGACAACATACAGAAAGAAAAATCATGCAACAGCTGTGAAAACTATTGTGTAAGAATTACATTTACAATGTCCAGTCCATTTGTATTTGACAATTTGGGAGAGAGTATTCTACTATCTATCCCATCTTTGTGAGTTCAGAGTCCCCTGCTTAAATAATTTTCTATCATGGCTTGCATTTATCAACCAAAAAATGGGTCTGGGTACATCACTTAGGATGATATTTTCTCATTCCATCCATTCGCCTTCAAATTTCATGATTTCTTTGTTTTTATTAGCTGAGTAGTATTCCACTGTGTAAATATACCACAGTTTCTTTATCCAGCCTTTGGTTGAGGGACATCTAGGTCGTTTCCAGATTCTGGCAATTACAATTAAGCTGCTAGGAACATAATTGAGCAAATGTCCTTGTTGTACAGTGGAGCATCTTTTGAGTATATGCCCATGAGTGGTATAGTGGTATAGCTCCAGTCTTGAGATATAACTATTCCCTATTTTCTGCGAAATTGTCAGATTGATTTCCAAAGTGATTGTACAAGTATACACTCCCACGAGCAATGGAGGAGTGTTTCCTTTACTGCATATTCTTGCTAGCATGTGGTGTCACTTGAGTTTTTGATCTTAGGCATTCTGACAGGTGAAAGATGGAATCTCAGAGTCGTTTTGATTTGCATTACTCTGATGACTAATGACATTGAGTATTTCTTTCAGGGTATCTAAGCCATTGGCATTGAGAATTGTGTTTCTCTCTGTACCCCAATTTAAAAATTGGATTATTTGGTTTGCTTTTGTTTAATTTCTTGGCTTCTTAATATATTTTAGATATAAGCCCTTTTTTGGATGTAGGGTTGGTGAAGATCCTTTTCTAGTCTGTAGGCAGTCTTTGTTCTAGTGACAGTGTGCTTTTGCAGAATATTAAATCTGATTGTATACTGTAAAAACCTGCCTTTTATTTGGTGTGGTTCAGCCCTAACACACCTTTAATCTAAGAACTTTCTGTTTATTGTAAACAGGTATTCATGGTATGGTTCAGCCATCTCTAGTACACACCACTAATCCAAGAGCTTTCTGTACACAGGATTTAATAAAGTTAACCCTAGGACAAGAGGCAGAGCAAAACAAAACAAAACAAAACAAAACAAAACAAAACAAAACAAAACAAAACACCCAGCTGACAGGCATTAAAGAACAGGAGGAACTTTGAGTTGAGGGGTATTTAAGATAGCATGGGCCCTTTGAGTTTTGAGCATTTTGTGTTGGGGTTTTTTTGGGGGGGGTCTTTTCCTTCTGGGCTGTCAGACAAGCTAGTGAACTTTTTGGGGGGGATTTGTCCTCTGAGATGTGAGCTAAGTAGGAAGATCAACTGGGTGCGTTCTCTGCCTTTCTGAGTCTGGAGGTTTTTAACCCCAGCATCTGGCTCCTAAGTCTTTATTGGTAAAATTGAATGATTGGGATTTTCATTCTCTTAAAATAACAGTGTCCTTTGCTTTACAGAGGCTTTAAGTTTCATGAGGTCCCATTTATTAATTGTTGATCTTAGAGCCTGAGCAGTTGGTGTTATGTTCAGAAGTTGTCTCCTGTGCCGATGAGCTCAAGGCTCATTCCCACTTTCTCTTCCATTAGATTTAGAGTTTCTGGTTTAATGTTGAGGTCTTTGATCCACTTGGACTTGAGTTTTGTGCAGGATGATAAATATGGATCTATTTGCATCTTTCTACCTGTAGAGATCCGGTTAGACCAGCAGCATTTGTTAAAGATGCTTTCTTTTTTCCATTGTATGGTTTTGGCTTCTTTGTCAAAAATCAAGTGTCCATATTTGTGTGTGTGTGTGTGTGTGTGTGTGTGTGTGTGTGTATGTGTGTGTGTGTGTGTGTGTGTGTGTGTGTGTGTGTTTTCCTTCATGTTAAATTCAATGTAATTAATCAACCAGTCTGCTTCTATGCTGATATTGTGGGTGCTCTTCTGGAAGGGTCAAAGTCTAGCACTTACACATAGCCTCTGAACTCTGTATATAGCAACAGATTCCCTATCTCCACAGGGTCTCCTCTCTCCCAGAACCCTAGAAACTCCAAGGAGCACCACATAGCCAGCAGGGAGACTACAAGCCCAGCCCTTTCCTGATAAGAAAACTGTTCATCAAGCTCTTGGGGATTCCTGGAGATACTTACCCTATGCTAATAAGATATCTTGGTGTCTTGGCTTTCAACCAGTAACCTTTGAGTTTTCCTGAAGATCTTCCCCCACCCATAGGATAATTAGGTACTGCTTTCCTCCTCTTATGACAGGGCTGTTTTGTTATATGTAGATTAAGTATCCCAAGCATCTCTAGATCTAATAAATGAGACAGACTCACCCTTGGAACCCCTCTCACTGCCCTATGGGTCCATAAATGTCTGTGATTGAGGAAATAAATACTTTTTTATGTTCATGCCATTTCTCCACCATGACAGTCTGAGAATTGTTGCTGGATGCCTGAGGTTGGGCTGCTGATCAGGCATTGATGGCAGAGCTGCCTTTGCAGATGCAGAAGCTCAATGCTGACTGCCAGTGAAGCCCCTCCAGGTCTGCATTTCCCCTGACCTCCCTTCCAATGGGTTGTCCTGGCCCTTGGGACAAGGTGAACACAGTTTCCTTGAAGAGGTAGTGAGGATTGAAATTGGGGGGCACAGAGACGCGAGAAAAAATGAGTCAAGTCTGGAGATTCCTATAGACTCTTTATTGCAGGCGTGTAGGCTTTATATAGCAAGGTCACCACAAACTCTGTTGCAATCTCACTTCCTCTAGCCCCCAGGAAAGAGTATAACCCTCTGAATAGTTCCCTGTAAGAATTTCCTTAATCCTCTGGGTAGTTTCCTCTAAAAACTTCCCTATTTCTCTGGGTAGTTCACTGTAAGAACTTCCCTATTTCTTTCAAAAGTAAGCAATCCAAAGATAGCCTAAGCATAAGACCTCCTTCAGCAAAGGTTAGCAACTCGTAGGTCACAGCATGCAGCCTAAGCACAGGATTTCTAACATGGCTGAATTTATCATGGCTCCCCACACTGGTTTAGGGCATCTGCCCACATCCTCTGCCATGCTTATCACAGCATCCTAAGCAAGAGGCTGTAACTCTTTTGTATCATCACAGACCTTTGCAACATCCTAGTTTCCACTGCCATCTGATACTGGCAATCTCATTCTGAAAGAGCTAACTATAATACTTGGTGGAAAACTCAATTTACACCTCCTCTGATGAAAGGAGGAACTTCAGATAGCACACATGGACCTCACCCTGAGTGCTCTAAGCCACGCCTGAGTGAGAAATGGGATCTTTGATCTTGAAGTCCCTCTGTTCTCATCTAGAAGCAAGCAGAGCCTGGACAGACCCATGGGACAGAACCCAAGTCACTGCTGGATGATGAACAACAAATACCATGCCATTTTTATTACCATTGTCCTGTATTATAGCTTGAAATCTGGGGTAGAGTTCCTGCCAGGAGTTCTTTTATTGTACAGGATTGTGTTAGATGTTCTGGGCTTTTTGTTTTTTCATATGAAGTTGAGAATTATTCTTTCAAGGTCTACAAAGAATTGTGTAGATATTTTGATGGGAATTGGACTGAATCTGTAGATTGCTTTTGGTAAGATGGCCATTTTTTTTCTATGTCAATCCTACTGATCCATGAGCATGGGAGATCTTTCCATCTTCTGATATCTTCTTTCTTCAGATACTTGAAGTTCTTGTCATACAGGTCTTCCACTTGCTTGGCTACAGTTACACCATGATATTTTATATTACTTGTGGTTGTTGTGAAAGTTGTTGTTGTTTCCCTAATTTGTTCTTTACCACTTATTGTTTGAATATAGGAGGGCTACTGTTTTGTTTTTGTTTGTTTTGTTTTGAGTTAATTTTGTATTCAGCCACTTTGCTGAAGGTGTTTATCAGCTGTAGCAATTCTCTGGTAGATTATTTAGAGTCACTAATATATATACTATCATATCATCTGTGAATAGGGATACTTTGACTTCTTCTTTTCCTTTTGTATCCCTTTGATCTCCATTAGTTGTGTTATTGCTCTAGCTAGAACTTCAAGTACTATACTGAAGAGATATGGAGAGAGTAGACAGCCTTGACTTGTTCCTCATTGTAGTGGAACTGCTGCAAGTTTCTCTCCATTTAATTTGAAGTTGGCTATTAGCTTTCTTTATATTCCCTTTATTATGTTTAGGTATGTGCCTTGTATCCATGATCTCTACAAGACTTTTATCATGATGGGGTATTGGATTTTGTCAAATGCTTTTTATGGATGTAATGAGATGATTATGTCCTTTTTTCCCGTTCAGGTTTTGTTGTTGTTGTTTTTTGAGACAGGGCTGCTCTGTGTTACAGCCAAATCTGTCCTGACTTGCTTTGTAGATCAGGCTGGCCTTGAACTCACAGAAATCCAACTGCATCTGCCTCCTGAGTGCTGCTATTGAGGATGTGGGCCACCACATCCACCTAAGTTTTTTTTTAAACTAGTGAATACATTAATGAATTTTCATATGTTGAACCATCTTATGCCTGGATTGAAACCTACTTGATCATGATGGATGAGGTATTTGATGTGTTCTTGATTTTTGCTTATGAATATTTTATTGAGTATTTTTTGTATCCTTGTTCATGAGTGAAATTGATTTATAATTCTCTGTTTGTCAAGTCTTTGTGTGTGTGGTTTAGGTATCAGGATGACTGTGGCTTCATAGAATGAGTTTGGCAGTGTTCCTTTTGTTTCTACTTTGTAGAATAGTTTGAGGAGCATTGGTACTAGCTCTTCTTTGAAAGTGTAATAGAATCTGGCCTTAGGCTTATTTTTTGCATACTTTTAGATAACTTTTCCCTAGCTGGGAGGCTTGGTCTGGTCTCAGTGGAAGGAGATGCTTGTAGTCCTTATCGGACTTGATATCCCAAGTTGGGTTGGTTTGGGCTAAGAGGGCTTCCTTTTTCTTAAGAGAAGTAGAGGGAGGAAAGGAGGAAGATGGTGGAAGGGTGGAGTGTAGTGGATTCAAGCATATTTTAGTTTTGATGTGAAACATATTTGTGTGATGGTGTGTGGTATTTGTGCGCTGGAAATAGACTTGTGAGAGAACATGTGATGTTTGTCTAGTAGAAGAAGAACTGCTTCTTGTGAGGGCATGGTCTCTGCCAACTGATAAACATCCTAGTGCGGACTCTGATATATATATGCCACAAACAAGATGCTTGGCTTTCAGGTTTTGGTATCGCTTCCTATTGTTTGTCTGTTCATCACTCTGCTTCCAGACACTCCTAGTGAGAACTGCTCCAGAGAAGGGTTCCAGGTTCCAGCTGCTGCCCTGGATTCAAGTCACTGCCATTGTAGTCACCCTTTCTGAATTGCAGGTTTGCTGTTTAATGGGTCTTCTAGTGGAATCCTGATGACGAAAAGTAGAATCACTCCAAGGAATTGAGTCTAAAATGGTCACTTCCTCTGTTCTCATTAACTTCTTTTCTCTCCTATCTAGGGAAGGTGGGTTAGAAGGGAGGCAAAAGCATTAGAACCCCAAGTAAAGTAGGATTTAAAAAGTTCAAAGCCCACAGTGGAGCCAGGAGGAGAGTAGTGAGGTGGCTGTGATTGGAATGTAAAGTGAATAAGCAAATAAATAATGAGAAAAAACATTTCAATTTTTATAGTGGATACAATTCTCCTTTACTAATACTGTTTCTTTTCCCCCAATAGATGGTCTCACTATGTAGGTTTGGCTGTCTCAGAATTTACTATGTAGTGCAGGGTGTCCTTGAATGCACAGACATCGGCGTGCCTCCTCCTTCCAAGTGCTGTGATTAAAGGCATTCCCCATTATGCCCAGCTGCAGTTCTTCATTAAGAAGATGTTTTATTAATTTGTTATGAGTTTTATGTCATGCACTCCAGTCCCACAAATCTCCCTGTCTCCTTGGATCCACTCTTCCCTTGCAACCTCCCTCTAAAAAGAAAATAAAAAACACAGAAGCAAATAAAAGAAAAAACAAACAAAGAGAAGTATGGAAAACATCTTGTCAGGGAATCTGTAGTGTGCCACAGTGTGTCGCACAGTATATTCCTCTGTCCACACATCTTCACTTGCGAATGTTCATGGCAATGAGCCATTGGCGTGGTTTGAGGTGTCTGGCTCCTGTTACAACGTCAATATTCTCACAAATCCTCACTCTGGTTATTTGGTTGATGCCCTGTGCCATTCAGGTCCTGCTACTTTGGATCAGCAGGGCCAGCCCTTTCACATGCTTCCACAGCTCATCGGGGATGCAGATTTTGGTGTGGGCCAACTCAAAGCCCTGGATCTTGGCCTGAGTGGTGGCTGAGCTACTAGGCCTTCTGACTCTTTTACATCTGCTCCACTAGGGTGGGCTCTCCAGCTCTGCTCCAGCTAGGTCATGCAATATACAGCCATCAGCAGGAGACAGCGCCAGCTCTCTGATTCTCCCAAGCTCTGGGCTTGGCTCCTGTGTCTTTACCATCCAGGCTAGTTTCAGTGTATTGCCTGGAGAGAGGCAGGGCCTGCTCTCTAGAGTTCTACAGACAGTGGTGAGAGGCAGGATTAGTTCTTTCACTCTTATGACCTCAGGGAAAGCTCTGCCAACTACCATTAGGTGGCAAGGAGGGCATCAGCCATGTACCTATGTTACTTCATGGCAGATGAGTTGTGGGGTCAGCACTACCATGCTCATGCCCTTGGGAGTGGCTCATCCATGCCTCAGCCAACTGTTCCAGCTCTATTGTGCTACTCAGGGGAGGTGCAGGGACTGCTCCTCTGAGTCCTGTAGCTAGAGAATTTCAAGGCCAGCTCACCCTATCTCCTTACTGCTGTAGGTACTGAAGTTAGGAAGAGCATCACCTTACCTCTTGCTAGACTAGTGGTGAATTAATTTCTCACCCACACTTAAGCTTTCACATCTTCCTACTGTGATAATTTGCTTTTTAAATAAATATCTTATTAATTTATTCATATTATATCTAAATTGTTATCCCAATCCTTGTATCCTCCCATTCCTCCCTCCCTCCCATTTTCCTCTTACTCCCTTTCCCTATGACTATGACTGAGGGGGACCTCCTCCCCCTATATATGCTCATAGGTTATCAAGTCTCGTCTTGGTAGCCTGCTATCCTTCCTCTGAGTGCCATCAGGCCTCCCCATCCAGGGGTCATGGTCAAATATGGGGCACAGGAGTTCGTGTGAAAGTCAGACCCCACTCTCCACTCTACTGTGAAGAATGCCCTGTCCATTGGGTAGATCTGGGTAGGGGTTCAACGTTTACTGCATGTATTGTCCTTGGCTGGTGCCATAACTTGTGTTTACACACCTTAAACCACCCTCTTAGACCCTAAAACACTTTCTTAGATCCTTATAACTTAAGCCTTCGTGTCATATTCAACTATACACCACATGGCACAGTGGTTGGTTAATGGGAGTAGCCATAGTCGATGAGTAGGCTTCAGAGACAAAATAGAAACAGAACACAACAAAACTCAACAGTATTCTATTATGTTCCCCTTCCTCATTGAGTTTCTTGGAAGCTGTGTCTTGAGAATTAAAAGCTTCTATCAAAGTTTTCTTATAAGAACAATTCCCCTGGTAACCTTGGGGGTGGGGATTCATTCGAGGGCCATTGTGCATGCTACAGCTCGTGGATGTTCATATATACCATTTAAAATGATATGTGGAGGATCCAAGATGGCGGCAAGCAGTGTGGACCATGTTTGGAAGCTCCAGTGAACAATTCAGGGAATTGCACAGATTTCTGAGCCAGGAACACCAAGGTCCCCACACCACCGCAGCAGAAGTGCTCCACGGTTCGGAGGGACCAGGATGCAGAGGACCTGCTTGCCCCTGCACACAGGAGGAGCGCGGACTTTCTCGGATCAGAGCAGCAGCGGCAGAGACAGCAGTGGCACCAGCGGCACCAGCGGCATCAGCGGCACTGGTGGCACCAGCGGCGGTGGCTGAGGTTTGGAGCTCAGAGCCTTCCAGTGGAGGCGATTGGTGTGGTGGACGGTGGGAGTTGCTGCGGGAGAGGGGAGTCTGGACAGGATTTGGGTCATGTGGTGCCTTGAGACCCAAACTGGACTCAGCAGACAGTTCAGCCCCAGAGTCCTGGGTTTGCTCAGTGAGCTGTGCCGTGGAGACACTGGCTCAGCTCAGCAAGCAATTCTGCCCGAGGCTCAGCTCCCCTGCTGTGACACAGGCTGAGCCGAGTGCTCACTTCCATCCTAGGCACCAGCTCAGCGCAGCCGCAGTTTTCCTGCTGTGACACAAGCTGGGCGGAGTGCTCAGTTCCACCCTAGGTGCTTGCTCAGTGCAGCCGCAGTTCTCCTGCTGTGACGCAGGCTGATTGGAGTGCTCACTTCCACCCTAGGCACCAGCTCAGCGCAGCTGCAGTTTTCCTGCTGTGACGCAAGCTGGGCAGAGCGCTCAGTTCCACCCTAGGCGCCTGCTCAGCGCAGTCGCAGTTCTCCCGCTGTGGCAGACGGTTCAGGCACTAAGAATCTAGCTGAACTCTACTCGTGGTTCGGGCCCAGTATCCCTGGCTGGACTTGGCAGGGGACCCAAAAGGCTGTGGATACCTTGGCCTGATCCAACGCTCATTCAGAGACCCAGAACGATTGCAGGACCCACAGCAAAGGGGGGCTGAGGATCACTGGCTGTGAGAGTCCAAAATGACAGGGCTAACCTCCTGCCATCCACACCAGTGAAGTATCAGGGCTACAGCCTACGGAAATCATGAGAAAACAAGTGAATCTATCATCAGACTCCCTCCACCCAACTCTGGAAGTTACCCAACAAAAACAGAGACAGCAAGATGTCTAAAGGACAGCGTAAAAGCATACGCAAAAATCCCCAAAACAATATGGCGTCTCTACTTTCCAGCTATCCCAAAGAAAACAACCCAGAGAACTCAAATACAATGGAAACACAAGAAAATGACCTCAAATTTTTGGTAATGAGGATGATAATGGAGGAAAGAAATAAAATTCAAAATCAGATGCAGGAAGACGCAGCCAAGCAGGTGAGAGACATGAAAGAAGCACATAGAGTGGAACTGGAAAATTTTCAGGAAAATGTAAACCATATGAAAGAAATAAATAAAACGGTTCAAGATCTGAAGACCTATAAAGCGACAATGGAAGAAGCTCAGGAATATACAAAAAATCAGATGAAAGAAATCAAAAAATCTGTTCAAGATATGAAGATGAAAATGGATTCAATGATAAACACACAGACAGAAGAAAAACAAGAACGTGAGACCTCAGAGAAGAAGGTGAATGACACAGTGCTGAGCTTTTCTAACAGAATCCAAGAGATGGAAGAACGAATCTCAAGTCTAGAAGATACAATCACAGATCTTGAAGCAACCATTAAAGAAAATGCCAAATCTGGAAAACTCCTGACACAAAACATCCAAGAAATTAAGGACACCATGAAAAGAAGAAATCTGAGGATAATAGGCATTGAAGAAAGAGAAGATATCAGACTCCAAGGCCCAGAAACTCTTCTCAACAAAATCATAGAAGAAAATATCCCCAATCTAAAGAAAGAGATGCCTATAAACATACAAGAGGCATACAGAACACCAAATAGAATTGACCAGAAAAGAAAAACTGCCCGTCACATAATAATCAAAACACAAAACATACAGAACAAAGAAAAAATATTAAAAGCTGCAAGGGAAAAGGGCCAAATAACATTTAATGGCAAACCTGTCAGAATTACACCCGACTTCTCAGCAGAGACCATCAAAGCCAGAAGGGCCTGGACAGAGATCCTGCAAACCCTAAGAGAATACAGATGCCAGGCCAGACTACTTTACCCAGCAAAACTATCAATAACCATTGATGGAGAAAACAAAATATTCCATGACAAAACCAAATTCAAACAGTACCTATCCACAAATCCAGCTTTACAGAAGGTGCTAGAAGGAAAACTCCATCCCAAAGGGTCAAACTACAACCAAAACTACTCAGGAAATAGATAACTATACCATGGCAAAAACACAACTACATAAATGCTCGACTGGAACCAACATCAAAATTAAGACTCTCAACAGTAACTGGTCATTAATATCTCTCAACATCAATGGTCTCAATTCTCCAATAAAAAGACACAGACTAACTGAATGGGTGCATAAACAAGATCCAACATTCTTCTGCATTCAAGAAACACATCTCACCCATAATGATAGGCATTACCTCAGGATAAAAGGTTGGAAAAAAATATTCCAAGCAAATGGTCACAAGAAGCAAGCATAGCCATTTTAATATCGAACAAAATAGACTTTCAACCAAAATTAATTAAAAGGGATGAGGACGGACACTTCATACTCATCAAAGGTAAAGTCAACCAAGATGACATCACAATTCTGAACATCTATGCTCCCAATCAAAGGACACCCACATTTATAAAAGATCTGCTAAAAAGGCTTAAACCACACATCGATCCCCACACAATAATAGCGGGAGACTTCAACACCCCACTCTCACTGAAGGACAAGTCATTGAAACAGAAACTAAGCCAAGAAATAACATCATTCACCAATGCCATGGGTCAAATGGATCTAACAAATATCTATAGAACCTTTCACCCAAACAAGAAAGAATATTCCATCTTCTCTGCACCCCATGGAAACTTCTCCAAAATTGATCACATCGTAGTTCACAAAGAAAGCCTCAACAGATACAAGAGGATTGAAATAATACCTTGTATCCTATCAGATCATCATGGGCTTAGGCTTCAATTCAGCAACAACAGAAATAACAAAAAGCCTACACGCATGTGGAAACTAAACAACTCTCTGCTAAATGACACCTGGGTCAGAGAAGAAATAAAGAAAGAAATCGAGGAGTTTCTGAAATTCAATGAAAATGAAGGAAGAACATACCCAAACTTGTGGGATACATTGAAAGCAGTGCTAAGAGGAAAATTCAAAGCACTAAGTGCCTTTAAAAAGAAATTGGAAGCATCGCACATAAGCACCTTAACGACACAACTGGAAGCCTTAGAAAAAAAAGAAGCAGAAACACCCAAAAGGAGTAGACGTCTGGAACTAATCAAACTCAGGGGTGAAATTAACAAATTAGAAACTAAGAAAATAGTCCAAAGAATCAACAAAACCAAGAGCTGGTTCTTTGAGAAGGTCAACAAGATAGACAGACCATTAGCCAAACTAACTAAAAGGCAGAGAGACAGTATTGAAATCAACAAAATCAGAAATGAAAAGGGAGATATAACAACAGACACTGAAGAAATACAAAGAATCATAAGATCCTACTTTGAAGGCATATATGGCACAAAATTTGAAAATCTAAGGGAAATGGACGATTTTCTTGATCAATTTCACTTGCCAAAGTTGAGTGAAGAACAGATAAACAAGCTAAATAGTCCCATTTCCCCTATAGAAATTGAAGCAATCATTGATAGTCTCCCAAACAAAAAAAGCCCAGGGCCAGATGGTTTCAGTGCAGAATTCTACCAGAACTTCAAGGGCGAGCTAAGACCGATACTCTTCAAGCTACTCCAAAAGGTAGAAAGGGATGGAACATTACCAAATTCATTCTATGAGGCCATAGTCTCATTGATACCTAAACCTCACAAAGACTCAACAAAGAAAGAGAATTTCAGACCAATTTCTCTTATGAACATCGATGCAAAAATACTAAATAAAATACTTGTGAAACGAATACAAGAACACATCAAAGATATCATTCACTATGACCAAGTAGGCTTCATTCCAGACATGCAGGGATGGTTTAATATACGGAAATCCATCAATGTAATCCACCATATAAACAAACTGAAAATAAAAAACCACATGATCATCTTTTTAGATGCAGAGAAAGCATTTGATAAAAATCCAACACCCATTCATGTTTAAAGTTTTAGAGAGATCGGGAATACAAGGCACTTTCCTCAACATAATAAAGGCTATATATAGGAAGCCAATAGCCAAAATCAAAGTAAATGGTGAGATACTCAAGGAAATTCCTCTAAAATCAGGAACAAGGCAAGGCTGC
Organism: Acomys minous; assembly: GCF_964271855.1. Taxonomy (NCBI): domain Eukaryota; kingdom Metazoa; phylum Chordata; class Mammalia; order Rodentia; family Muridae; genus Acomys; species Acomys minous. The sequence goes on along the minus strand of NC_140497.1, from coordinate 70,521,414 downwards.
CCACTCTCTCCATATCTCTTCAATATAGTACTCGAAGTTCTAGCCAGAGCAATAAGACAACAAAAGGAGATCAAGGGTATTCAAATGGGAAAGGAGGAAGTCAAATTATCCCTATTTGCAGATGATATGATAGTCTACATAAGTGACCCTCAAAATTCCACCAGAGAACTCCTACAGCTGATAAACACCTTCAGTAAATTGGCTGGATACAAAATTAACTCAAAAAAGTCTGTAGCCTTCCTATACACAAATGACAGGCTTGCAGAGGAAGAAATTAGGAAAACTACACCCTTCACATTAGCCACAAGCAATATAAAATACTTAGGAGTTACTCTAACTAAGCAAGTGAAGGACTTGTTTGAAAAAAATAACAAAACTCTAAAGAAAGAGATTGAAGATGACATGAGAAGATGGAATGATCTTCCTTGCTCATGGATCGGGAGAATTAACATAGTAAAAATGGCCATCCTACCAAAAGCAATCTACAGCTTCAATGCAATCCCTATCAAAATACCTACACAATTTTTTAAAGACATTGAAAGTTCAATTATGAACTTCATATGGAAAAAGAAAAAACCTAGAATAGCTAAAACAATCTTGTACAATAAAAGGTGCTCTGGAGGAATCTCCATACCTGATCTCAAACTGTACTATAAAGCAATAATAATTAAAACAGCATGGTACTGGCACAGGAACAGGCTAGTTGATCAGTGGAATCGAATCGAAGTCCCAGATATGAATCCACACACATATGGTCACTTGATTTTCGACAAAGAAGCCAAATCCAGTCGATGGAAAAGGGATAGCATCTTCAACAAATGGTGCTGGTCTAACTGGATGTCTACGTGTAAAAAAATGCAACTGGAGCCATATTTTTCACCTTGTACAAAACTCAAATCCAAGTGGATTAAAGACCTCAACATAGAACCAGAGACACTAAGTCACTTAGAAGAAAAAGTGGGGAAGAGCCTGGAACATATTGGCACAGGAGACAACTTCCTGAACAGAACACCAACAGTCCAGACATTAATGTCAACAATTAATAAATGGGACCTCATGAGGCTGAGAAGCTTCTGTAAGGCAGGAGACACTGTCAAGAGAACAAAGCGATAGCCTACAGACTGGGAAAAGATCTTCACCAACCCTACATCTGACAAAGGTCTAATATCCAAAATATATAAAGAACTCAAGAAATTAAACACCACCAAACCAAATAACCCAATTTAGAAATGGGGCTTGGAACTAAACAGAGAATTCTCAACAGAGGAATATCAAATGGCTGAGAAACACTTAAAGAAATACTCAACCTCCTTAATCATCAGGGAAATGCAAATGAAAACAACTCTGAGATTCCATCTTACACCCATCAGAATGGCTAAGATCAAAAATTCAAGTGACACCACATGCTGGCGAGGATGTGGGGAGAGAGGAACACTCCTTCATTGCTGGTGAGAATGCAAACTAGTACAGCCACTTTGAAAATCTATCTGGTGCTATCTCAGAAAAATGGGAATAGGGTTTCCTCAAGACCTAGCTATTCCACTCCTTGGATAATACCCATAAGATGCTCCAGCACACAACAAGAAAATTAGCTCAACCATGTTCATAGCAGCGTTATTCGTAGTAGCCAGAACATGGAAACAGCCTAAGTGTCCCTCAATAGAAGAATGGATAAAGAAACTGTGGTACATATACACTATGGAATACTATTCAGCTATTAAAAACAAGTAATTCCCAAAATTTGTGGACAAATGGATTGAGCTAGAAATGATCATAATGAGTGAGTTAACCCAGAAGCAGAAAGACTCAAATAGTATATACTCACTTATATCTGCATATTAGCCCAAGGGGCATGTCCCACGAAAGCCTTCACTTACCAGGAAACTGAGACAGAGGGGAGGACATTCTATTGGGACTCTAGATGAGAGAAGCATGGGAGAATGGCAAAGTAGAAGGATCCAGAGTGTCCTAGGAGCCTACAAGTAGAACATTATGATAGGCAGATTTGGGCTCAGGGGTCCCGCTCAAACTAAGGCACCCGCCAAGGACAATACAGGCGGTAAACCTTAAACCCCTACCCAGATCTTGCCAATGGACAGAACACTCTCCATAGTAGAGTGGAGAGTGGGATATTACTTTCTCACATACTCTGGTGCCTCACCTTTGACCGTGTCCCCTGGAGGGGGAGACCTGGTGGCACTCAGAGGAAGGACAGCAGGTTACCAAGAAGAGACTTGATACCCTATGAGCATATACAGGGGGAGGTAATCCCCCTCAAGAACAGTCATAGGGGAGGGGAATAAGGGGAAAATGGGAGGGAGGGAAGAATGGGAGGAGACAAGGGATGGGATAACCATTGAGATGTAACAAGAATAAATTAATAAAGGAGAAAAAATATAATTGATGTTCATATAATAAAGGTTTGGCCAGGAAAAAAAATGTGATTGTCTTTCCCTGCATCTTTGCTAAGGTGCTGTATATGGGCATGAGCCAATTCCCCAAGTCTTTGAGCTGCCTCACCACACTGGACACCACAGCCTCTATGGCTATCTCGGGCCCATTTCTTTTCTTACACATTGAATATATGTGTAACATTAAGGAGTGAATTTTGATGTTGCCATGCACAAGAACATCAAATGGGTCAAACCTAAGGGATTTTAGAGGCCTTACGGTAAATACCCATGTGGTAAACTCTACAAGAATTACATGAAAGAAAAAAAAACCTCTGAGTTTCAGGTATGGCAGAGAGTTAAGAGAGATATTGGAAGCACTAGAAATTTGGAGCCCAGTTATTCTTTCACAGCATCAAAAGCAGCCAATGGCTCAGATTCCCAAGGCCTACAGAGAAATAGGAATAGACGCATGAGTTGAGTCCATAAATGTTACCAAATGTTTCTGTCACAACAAGCCTGGAGTTAGTGGCTCCACAAAGTAACATGCACAAGGAATAACCATATGTTTTTGTAGATGTGTGGAATCTGAGATCCTTAGATTCATCAGCAGAACTGACTAGGAGTTCTTTCTGAGATTTTCATAAAAAGCAATCACTAAGCCTGGCAATGGTGGCCCATGACTTCCATCCCAGCACTTGGGAGGCAGAGGCAGGCAGACTTCTGTGAGTTCAGGACAGCCTGGTCAACAGAATAAATTCCAGGATGGCCAGAACTACACAGAAAAATCCTGTCTTGAAAACAAAAAACAAACAAGCAAGTAAACAAACAAAAAAATCACTAATGGAGACTTTTAAATTTAACATTTTACCTAGGAATATTTGTCTCTAATAATTTGCCTTAAATTTTCTTTCTTCAATTTAACTTTGGCCTTATGACAGATTTGAAACAAAATTATTGAATAATTCATTTAAAATAAAATTTAATTTTAAGACAATACAAGTGATAACAATGTAAGGATTTTATGCATAATTAGGGACCTGTAGAATTGACTATTATTAAAGGTAAATGTATATGACTTGATAGTCACAGATTCACCTTACCCTCCCATTGGTTGATCAATTATTTTAGAATTTACTATGCACAGGTGGCAATTCCATGTGCTCGGCTTATGGCAGTGACTAAGAACAAATTGCCCACATTCATATAATTTAATTTTATTTGAGGTGATGACAAACTGAAAATAAATGTCCTAACCTTCCCCACCTGATCAATCAAGCTGACGTCTGACTGACACACATTTTACTGTCACAGTTTGAATCACTGTAATTGGTTAGTGTTTCCTAGGGAGATTTGCCTACTCTCTGCAAATACATCCCTACACAATAGTGAGTGGATACTGCAGCCCCAAAAGGGAGGATATATCCCTCACCCACCCTCCTTCCAGCTTCAGGGAATCACTGGGAACAGTATGAATGTAGAAGCCAGAGGTGGTCGGTGACTACAAGGAAGCATTAAGTTCTTCCACAGAATTCGGGGCTACTTTGAAAATCTATCTGGTGCTATCTCAGAAAAATGGGAATAGGGCTTCCTCAAGACCCAGCTATTCCACTCCTTGGAATATACCCAGAAGATGCTCCAGCACACAACAAGAAAATTAGCTCAACCATGTTCATAGCAGCCTTATTCATAATAGCCAGATCATGGAAACAGCCTAAGTGTCCATCAGTAGAAGAATGGATAAAGAAACTGTGGTACATATACACTATGGAATACTACTCAGCTATTAAAAACAAGGAATTCCCAAAATTTGTGGACAAACTGATTGAGCTAGAAATGATCATAATGAGTGAGTTAACCCAGAAGCAGAAAGACTCAAATGGTATATACTCACTTATATCTGCATACTAGCCCAAGAGGCATGTCCCATGAAAGCCTTCACTTACCAGGAAACTGAGACAGGGGAGGACATTCTATTGGGACTCTAGATGAGAGAAGCATGGGAGAATGGCAAAGTGGAAGGATCCCGAGGGTCCTAGAAACCTACAAGTAGAACATTATGATAGGCAGATTTGGGCCCAGGGGTCCCCCTCAAACTAAGGCACCAGCCAAGGACAATACAGGCCATAAACCTTAATCCCCTACCCAGATCTAGCCAATGGACAGAACATTCTCCACAGTAGAGTGGAGAGTGGGATATTACTTTCTCACAAACTCTAGTGCCTCACGTTTGACCATGTCCCCTGGAGGGGGAGACCTGATGGCACTCAGAGGAAGGACAGCAGGTTACCAAGAAGAGACTTGATACCCTATGAGCATATACATGGGGAGGTAATCCCCCTCAGGAACAGTCATAGGGGAGGGGAATAAGGGGGAAAATGGGAGGAGGGAAGAATGGGAGGATACAAGGGATGGGATAACCATTGAGATGTAACAAGAATAAATTAATAAAGGAAAAAAAATAAAATGATATGCAATTTGCCTTTAACTTGTGCAGTCTCCTACACATGTTAAAAAATCTCTGGATTGGTTATAATCCAATGACTAATCCCCACAAAAAATATGAATGCTGTGTAAGAAAGCAGCTGTGGGTTATTGAAGGGATGAGGGCAGAAAAATATGCTCACATTCAATATATTTTAAAAGTATTTTTCAAACAAATTTAGTTGCATCCATTTATTCAGATTCCTCATGAGGTCAAATGTAATGATGACACCTTACCACAAATTTTCAGGCACATTCTGTGTGGAGGAATACTTTTAATGTATACTAACATGTTCTGTGATTTGTAGTTATTTGATGTTTGAGCCTCAAGAGGACACCTTTTATCTATTCACGTATCGTCATGATTTTACATCAAAAATTCCAGTATTACATTTTCCCTAATGACCATTTTGCCTCATAAGGTCAGGTTCCTAGAAGGATTGAGTTTCGTCGAGAAACACAGCAGATGGCATTGTAGTTGCTATGATGACAACAGTAGACGCATTATAATGCTGTTCAGCTCTTTATTTTCATTTTGTATAATGCTTGGGAAAGGGTTATATCTTAAGCCTTTAAAGATTATTTCTCCTCTAATTCCACAGTGCTTTGGAATAGTTCATCCTTACTGAAAAAGGGACTGTAATATTTGCCACCAGTCTGGAGAAGCAGCGGTGGAATTTGAGGGAATAGGCGTAGTAGTTAGGGAGATATTTATGGCTGCTGTTGTATTTTCTTGTACTGGGGGTGGAGGTGGAGTGGGAGGATTGCTTGGAGGAGGCCTGTGTGGTGGAGGAGGTCTATGTGGTGGAGGAGGTCTATGTGGTGGAGGAGGTCTTGGTATACAAGGTGGATGAATACCAAAAGGAGGACGTTGGGGTGGCTGTGGAAGAAATCCTGGGTGAAAAGGAGGACGAGGTGGTGGTGGAAAAGATCCTGGACCGTAGGGAGGAGGGGGTGGTGGTGGAAAAGATCCTGGACCGTAGGGAGGAGGGGGTGGTGGTGGAACAGGACCTGGACCATTGGGAGGGGGAGGAGGAGGAGGTGGTCTTCTAGGATAAAGTGGTCCTCTTTGACATTCACTGGACTGTTGGAGAAAGAAAATAAACAATTTCAAATTAGGTATTTCAGAGACAAATATCAGCACATATACTTTCTGGGCTAAGTAGAAATTTAAAATGGCTTCTAAAAGTCCTAATCCTGCAAAACATTTGCTGGCCTGACTTTATCAGATATGTTCTTTTAAAGAACATTATGTAATCCTGGAGATGACAAGGTTAGAGGTTTCATGTTGCTGCAAACACTCTGTTGATCTATAATAAAGCTTCTCTGTACTGTAGAGAAACGTATGATAATTAGACTATGTTAGATCAGAGTGGCATCAAGCTAATGGCCAGAGACTTGTATCCTGGCCGCTTTGTAGTTCCTGGTCTTATCTCATATTTGCCCTGACCTCAGAAGACAAGTCAAAGAGTTACAGCCTAGGATGTGAGAGAGAATGCGTGGCATTTGTTTTCTGAGCATAGATGGCTGTGCTTAAAATGTATTCTAGTTCCATCTGTGTTTCTTAAATTTTCACATTTTATTTTCTTTAAAATTGGAAAATACACTTTAATAGATAACGTTGAGAATTATATACAACAGAAAAGCAGGAATAATACCGAGTACAAAAGACTCTAGTGTAGGAAAGGGCAACAGGGATCTGAGTTCGGGTAGAGGACACACGTGTCAGGTAGCAGAAAATCTCCCCAAATGGAATATGACAATCCCACACTGAACCCTGTTACTTTATGTTAATTAAATATTAATAAGCAAAGTCACAGCCATTCAGCACTAAAACACAGGGATATAATTCTTGGCGCTGTTGGAAGGATGACCTTGAGGTGAGAGTGGTCCTTCTGCCTTGTGTGGAACATGAGAAGAGAACATGCCTAAGCCAAGTACAGGTGATGCTATGATAAGCACATTTCTTAGTGTTCTAATTTGTGGTAATTTATTACATAGCAAAAGAAAACTCTTACATGTTTCTATGTCAAAATTCTGAAAGACAATCAAAGAAAATGGTCCCCCTTTGTTCTGAGCATACAGGTTCTTTTGTTGTTGTTGTTTTGTTTTTTGAGACAGGGTTTCTCTGTGTATCCATGGCAGTTCTGGACTTCCTTTGTAGACCAGGCTGGGATCAAAGTCACAGAGATCCTCCTGCCTCTGCCTCCCAGAGTGATGGGATCACAGGTGTGTGCCGCCACACATGGCTAGTATACAGGTTGTTAATGAAAACTTAGATGGTAGTGAATGGAAAGAAATATCATGAACAACATCTTAGGCTTGGCTTTTTGTAGACAAGGTCATTGAAGTTGATTCCAGCTGGGAGTAGTTTCCCTGAAGGAATGGAAAATGTGTGCATCATGCCAGAGCTTTGGATTCTTTTGGGTTTTAATTCCAAGACATTTCAAAACATGATACCGTGTTTGAACTTTTAGGCATAAGTTAGTTCAGCATGGGGGGAGGTATGTATGTTTAATGTGACTCTATAGACTGAGTAGGGACACTATAAGGTGGTGCAAATATAGGCCAAAGTAGGAAGAAGTGTTATCTCTGTAGTGTAAATGTTGTGGTTGGAGTTCTACCTGCATGTACCAACTGTGTGACTGTTGGTGTGAAAAACTGTTTCCACCTTTGGAAAATGAGAGTCATACATGTTTCTACATCCTAAGTCATCGGTTTTACAGTGTGATATGTTCGTCACTCCTAAGCCTTTTTTATAGGCTCCTTTTCTGTGATCTATTAGGTACTCTTACTTGCTATGCTAATACGCAGTTTAGTGATTTTTCATAAGGCACAGCATTAAAAATAATAATAGCTGAGAAGTGTTGCAGGCAACAAATGCACTAAGCAGTGGGAGTGCTTAGTTTTAGATGGATGAAGGGTTATGAATGGCTTCAGTGACAGGGCAGTATTTGAAAAGAGCTTGCAAGACATAAAACAAAGGAGGTCATTTCAATTAGAGGGAACATATGTGCTCTTAGTCCTGTGCTGCAGATACTAAGTCAAGGTAGCTTGGAGCTGATGTTTTGGTAGGATAAAGATTCATTCACTCATATGTTGAGTCCTCTGTCTAAATTGTTTACTGGACACATGCAACTAACTCCTGGAAAGACCTCTTCCAATTTACACTATGGCATCCAACTGCTTGTAGGGTTAGAATGCTGTCCAAAGTAATTTTATAAGGAAAGGATTGTTTAGATAATCCATTCTTTAAAATGAAAGCTCATTTTCTCTTGTATTCAGAAGACATGAAAATGTTGAAAATCAGCTTTAAGGTCATGTCATGAAGAGCTCCCTGTGAAGTTTCTAGAGTCTAGAAACACATACAATACATCTGTATAATTAAATCTGCATAAGGTCATAGACCTGAGCTTCCAATATGCCTGTCATCTGTGTTCTGTGACTATTAAATTAAGACATAAGTTCCAAGAAGAAATTAAAGTACTAGAATGGCATTTCAGCAATAAATTACATGCTTATATATTGGATTTGCAGGTAGCTAATGATAAAAGGTCTGATGTAAATGTTAACCAGAGAATATGAAGCTGTGTGGTAGGGATTAGTGGTACTTACCAGGAAACATCCTAAGAGAACCCAAAGGCCCAAGACCAGATACGGTGGTTTCATCTTTTAGAATCTCCTGAAAGTAAATGCAGAGTCTGATAAGCATCATTTAAAAAGTGAAATGGTGTTATTAGAAACATGTCCCAACACATGGGTGTATTTGTAGTGTAGTGCATCTTAAAATAGTTCACCTCACCGTTTCTTAGATGCTGTATTAGTGGAGTAGTATGGCAAGCTCAAAACATTTGACTGTAAAATGATGAGGCTAATTTTTACTTTTGATGTGTGAGCGGATGGGGGAGAAAATGCCACGTATTTGTCCATAGATAGTCTGAGCATCAGAAGATTTCAAGGTGTTGAAACCTGTTTAACCGGCTTAACTCTATAGTCCTTCCATGGAGACCTACTTTAGTTCCTAGCATGACTGTGGCTCCTCTGTTAACACAGCTATTGCTCTTAATACATTAGAATCCATTTTACGGCTGAGTCTCCATGTTGAGTATAAGGTGAAATTCAATTTAAGTTCTCAGACTTTTCATACCTGAGACCAGGAAGGTTCAATGCTTGCTGCTTTGAGTAAAACAATAGGTGATAAATGCATGTTATACTTGGGTTAAAGATAAATGTATGTTCTAATAGAGTTAAGAGACTGCAAAAACCTCCTGTGTTCCTTACTCCCAGAGAGGTGGAAAGCCCCAAGAGCTGCCCTACTCTAAATCTTAGTCAATCACCACCTGCCACCTGCTTACCTTGTGTTCAGAACAAAACGGATTCTTCTTGTGTTTAGCTAATCAAAGAGATGCAATCCTGCCCTCCTTCTTACTTCCCACCTGGTTAACTGATTGTTACTTGGTTATAGTTTTTCTTGTAAAAATCCTGCCTTAGAAATAGACCGTCATCATAGTCTGGCTCTAAGCCCAGATTATATCCCTGACTGATCATTTTTGTTGACTTCCATCAATCTGAGTCTGGTGTTTGAGTGGACAATGTGTAGCTATTCTTGAACCCATAACAAAGGTGAAGTTATTGGCTCAACCACAATTATTTAGAAATGAATTTTCCCTAGTACGTAACAGGTTTCTGTAGATATATGTTTGATATATTAACACTTTAATATATGGCCAAATGTGATAAATTGAATTTGTCATGACACCGAGAAGATAAGGAAGAAGCCTCCTATTAGATGCAATCAAAGAACAAAACATCAGTTATTAATTAGCCTAGATTGAATAGTAAACTAAGTCATGAGCATACACAATGAGTGCTCTCAAATCTGCTTTCTAAGATAGAACTATCTTCCATCAATAATCAGGTCAGAATGCAACAGAATTATTTTGTTCTGTTTTCCTGTAAGTCGCCTCCCAGTTGGTGGTAAATGTGAAGAACCAGATGCCCCCGCTCTTCCTTCATCCCACTCCACACAGTGGCCTGTCAGCTCCCACAGTCAACTCTACTGATAGTTAAACAGTGGCAGTGAATGATGTAAACATCAGAAGAATCTTCATAACAATTTCCCCCTAGATAGTAGGAGAAATTGTGATGATTGTTTTTTTCCTAAGATATATTTAACATAAACCTCAAAAAAAAAAACCAAGTAAAGTTAGTTATAAAGTTATAATTTAGAATAATTCTCCTTCAGAGCACATCTGAAAGCAGCCCATCATTATGAGTGTTAAAGAACCAGAAAAAAAAAAAAAGGAAGGAGAAAAGGGAACCATGGACTTTGGTAGACTCAGCATCCTAAGTGACCAGCATGAATACTTTACTATTACTTGATAAAGTTTTCAAAATGCGATAGATTTTATGACTTAAGATTTCTTGGAGGCACATATTCTTGCAGTGGTGAAAAAGAACAAATTCTAAGCAGCCTACTAAAATGTTATCTGCGAAAGCCAGGAAACATTTAATGTGAAGTCAATGGGCTTCATATTTCTCAGTACCTACCTTGGAGCAACTTCTTCTTAGCTGGTGAGTCTGCTGGTCAGAAGCACTCTGGTCAGTTGTGTTCAGGTGGTGGAAGATGAATGCCCCGAAGAGCTCGCAGCACTTATATATGTTCCAGTATAATTTTATTGGCAATAAAGTAACACAAGCTGAAAGTTGACCAAGTTCATTGATGCTTTACAGACAAGAAGCATCCTTGCCAATTTGGCGGTGTGCTCTTGCATTCTTTTCATTTCCAAATCTACTTAGTCACTAAGTGTTTGAAGTTTCCTTAGGAAACTGTACAGTGAGTCAAAATGTGCTTTTGTTTCAGAAAAATCAAGGGGAACTGTGGTGCCCATTTTCTATTTTAAGAGAAATAGAAATAAATTGTTTATTATGATTATTTTTATAGGTCATCTTTATTATATTTTAGTCTCATATTTCTTATTTTATTTTTAAAATAAACATCATGTGGGAAGTACAAATAATTAAAAATTGATTTCCCATACGATTTTGAGAGATTTTAGTAACAAAAATGAGGATAATTAAAAATCACTATTGAATACATGTTGCTAAAAACACACACACAACCATTCACGCACACACACACACACAGAGATTAACATGCTAATAATATTCATCCTTTTTAAAATATATTACTTGTTTGCTTAGATAATCTTGATTTGGGTTTTAAGTTGGAATCTGTATTAATGAAGTTGTAGTATAATTTTGAACTTGCAAGTGTGCACACATCTGCTCTCATGCATTATTCTCACATTTACACAACTTTGACTTAGCAGAGCCATTTTGTTTAGTGCTGGGGAATGAATTTACGGCACTGTTTTCACCTTTCTTAATCCTGTGACGCTTTAATACAGTTCATCATGTAGTGATCCCCCAACCATAATATTTTGTTGCTACCCCATAACTGTAACTTTGTTACTGTTGTGAGTTGTAATGTTAATGTCTGATGTGACCCCAAAGGGTTTTGACTCAGATTGAGAACTGCTACTCTCAGGGATCTTAGAGCTGACATTGCCTTCTGAGTGGCCATCATTGGAGTTTTGTGCCACCAAACTAAGCTGAGCAATACACGTGCGTGCGCTCGCGCACACACACACCCATGTGCTTGGTTTGAGATTTTGACTTAAAGACTGGGAATAGCAGGACATATGATACTATGTAATACTACTGGGGAGAGAGATCAGAGAGGCAGAAATCTCATGTAGTTTCTTAAATTTTACATTTTATCTGTCTTGTGTATGGCTACCCTAAGATTTAAAAATCCTTTTTCTATTTTTCTTTATTTCCCTCATCCCTCAATTCCTCCCAATTTCTGCCTACCTTCCTACTCCCTCAACTTTATGCTCTTTCTCTTTTTTTAAAGCAGAAAACTCTAATTGACAAGAACAACAACAACAAAAAAAAACAAGACTCCCCCTACCCCCAAAGAAAAAAACCCATAATGGAATAAAACAAACAAGCAAAAGACATAGGGGGGGAAAGCCCAAGGAAAGGGAAACGAGACAAAGAGTCGACAAAATACCACTGAGTTAGTTTTACATTGTCAAGCTACTCTGGAGATTGGGCCTGCTCTGAAGTGTCACTCATATGCCCAGTGAGACACCATGGAGAAAACTGTTCTTCCCATCAGGTATTAATTGTAGATAGCTTTCTGGGAAGGGATGGGACCTGGTGTCCACTTCCCCCTTCCAGTGTGAGGACCCTATTGGTCTGGAAGCAGTGTGAGGCTTGCATGTTGCCTTGAGTTCATATGTGTGTCAGCCCTGTTATGTCTGGAAGGCTCTGTTTTCTCGGCTCTTACAATCTTTTCTGAATGGGTCTCTGAGTTTTGATGGAATGGCTTTGATGAAGACATCCTATTTCAGATTGAGTGCTGCAAAGTCTCTAGTTCTTTGCACATCGTCCAGTGGTGAGTCTCTGTTTTTGTTCAAACTACTACAAGAGGATGCGGTCTTAGTGAGGCACTACTCTACTGGTATCTCAGTATGTCATCAGGAGTCTTTTTATTGCTGTGTTATAGTAGTAGATTTTCCCCTAGGACCGTGATCTATCTAATCTAATCACAGGTTCTTCTTTAGCTGTGTCAAACATGGGTTCTATCCAATGTAGTGGTTGTAGTCAGGAAGTGGCTGTTACGCCAGTAACATTTTTGTCACAATGAAATTAATATGTCTTGCAGGTACATCTCTCTTATAGGTCCCAGTGTTTGTAGCTAGAAGATATTGATGGTTACATTTCTTCCCTGGCAGCACACAAAATATCTTCCAATACGATGAATGCTAGTCTATAGGGGCAGACCTTCTAGGTAGGTAACAGCTTGACTTCTCTGGTTTTGGTGGCATATTTAAATGTTGTCTTCAGCAACAGGACCTTAATATCAGATTGTGGAGAGTAACAGTAGCCTTGGAAATAGCCCTTGATGTTTGGCAATTTCCACAGGGCCCCTTGGTCAGCATCCCAAACAAGGTGTAGCCCTATACTGGCACTGGAGACTTTACTGTATGGCACAACATTTCCAGTTGGGCACTGTCTCCTCTGTTATTTGGTGACTCTATTTACCTTACTTTCATATGTGTTTGTACTTTAGTAAGCTTCTACACTAGTAGGTTTCCATATGTTTTCTTTCCTTTCCTTTTCTTTTCTTTTTAAATTGAGACAGGGTTTCTCTGTGTAGTCTTGGCTGTCCTGGACTCCCTTTGTAGACCAGGCTGGCCACAAACTCACCAAGATCTTCTTGCCTCTGCCTCCCAAGTGCTGTGATTAAAGGCATGCGCCACCACCACAAGGCTCCTTTTGGTTTTTAAATGTCTCTTCCTTCCCAAACTCTCTCCCAACCCCTTTTCTATTTAATTCTAGTATTTTAGTTTCTCCTCTGCTTCTCCATAACAGGACATTCTATATTCTCTTCCTTGGGAGATCCTCTCCTCCTGATTGTTTACTTTTTTCAAGTGGCCCTTATATGGATGTTTTGGAAAGAAGAGCTACAACAAGATGTGTTTAAAAGTTAATGTACTGCTTTCCCATATTAACTTGAGGAAGTTAAATGAAAATTTAATGATAGAACTCCTTTAATTATGGGGGAATTTTACTGAAGTAGTTTTACTTAAAATACTAGTGAAAAGTACAGCTTTGTGCTTTTGGTTAATCCAGGCTTTGATGAGTCTGCTCACTTCAAGATTAGAACTCTTACTCATGCCCTGTGTCTTCTTCAGGTAGAAATAAGTGCCATACATCTAGTAGCATTATAGTGCCTTGTAGAGACCAAGTGACAGTTCAGCCTGTGCCCTTTCTTTTTTGATGTTAATGGAGCTATCAGCCAAGTGTCTTAAGTCAGGTGTGATGTACATTGTAATGGATCATTGCTTTGGAAGAAAAAAGAGGATTAACTCTGTCAAGACAGATGATTTGAGATAGGGCTATAAGTAGAAAAGTATTAGGGCAGCACACATACAGACACACACACACACACACACACACACACACACTGGAAGCACATATCTACCAAGACACGGATTGATCCCTCAAGCTAATGTTCAGTTAACTCCTGGCTTTCAGAGAGTGGACCTAATACTCTGTAGAAGAATACTTTCCCAGAGCTGATATCTCTTGTCACAGGAAATCCAAAGGACAGTAGAACCATCATGCTATTCCTAGGACAGAGACTTGTCTGGAGTAGCTGGGATTATTTTCCTGATATAAATAGATTAGCAGATTGAAACCTAGCAATACAGTGACACTTGATATCTGTTGCCCTGTGGTATGACTCTTATTTCTGTTGAAATGTAGAATCAAAGGTTATTGATTTTGATAAGAAAATTATACAAATGTGATTATTTTATGTGATTCCTAAATGTGAATTAGTTTCTAGATTAGTGCTTTCCTAAATATTTATCATGCTTTAGAAGCAACAGGATGCTTTAGAAATTCCATGGAAGGATTGAAAGACGTCAGTGACTGGATTTTGAAGGTGAGGCACTGGAAGAAGTAGTCAGTGGTGTAGCGTGCAGCTGGGAGACAAACTACACTTCTGACCTCTGGAGCAGAGATGCCTCAAGATTGAAAACATTGAAAAGTTCAAACCTCTTTGCAGGTTAGCTACAAACTTAGCCCTCAGTTTCCAAGCAACCAAAGTCAAGAGGACAATGATAAATCAAATAAAAAGATTTATAAATCAATAAAGTATAATCATAGGGATTGTTCATGAGAACCATCTTTTCTTCTTACCAAAAGCTATAAGAAAAATCCCTCTTTATGTTCAGACAGGAAGCAGATTATTATAATCAAGTAGGAAAGTGGTCTTTGAGTATAATCTGAATATTCCAAGATCATGATATTAATAAGTGTACAATTTTCTTTTATTCCTGCTGTATAAACCAGACGAGTTCAGTTCTCTTTCAATGTCTCTCTTGGGTAGTATTCTAAATTTTGTTTAATAACTTTTTGAGAATTTCATAATGAGCACTACACTTACATCCCTCCTACCCTTCTCACTTCTCTTTTTAACGCCTGTGTGCCTGCTACCACATTCATGATCTTTTCTTTATTATTGTTAGAAGTACACACATGTGTCTGTGTATATTTACCTATCTCTCTCTCTCTCTCTATCTATCTATCTATCTATCTATCTATCTATCTATGCAAACATGTATATATAACAGGGAAAATAAGGGTATCTCATGGAGTGAGGATCACTGCTTAAAAAAGAAAGAAATACATTTTAACTTCAAAATGTGTATTGCCTTAGATGGAAAAAAGTTAAAGTACAGACAAAGTTCTTCAACCAAATGTGATCAAGAAGTGAACCGATCTCACTATCTTAGTAGCTAACAGAATAGGTGTCAAAGTAAAACTAATCAAAAGACATAAAGAATGGCACTTCATTCTAATCAAGGGAACATTAAGCCATGAAGACATCACTATCCTAAAAATATATGCACCAATCTTTGGGGTCTCATTTTAATAAAAAGAATGTACTCAATTTAAAACAGATTACCATCATTCCATTAATAGTAGATGATTTCATCACCCTACTTTTTCCAGCACCCAGGTCATCTTGACATAAGTAAACAAAGAAATATATGACTTCAGTGATATAATATATACAGTGGTCTTAAGAGATATCTACAGGATATAATATCCAAACACCAAAGAATGCACATTCTATTCAGTGGCATGTGCAAGTTTCCTAAAACAGATCATATCCTGGGGCAAAACCCCAAATATTTATGAATTTAAATAGATTGAAATCTCTTCCCATATCCTGTCTGACCACAACTTAATAAAACAAAATTGACAGCAAAGATATCTCTAGTGAATATGCAAACTCATAGAGATTAAGCAACTCATTACTGAGAGAAATAAATGATTTTCTGGTACTAAATAAAAATGGAAACACAGCAGAACAATGTATTGGGAACAATTAGTCTTATGAGGTAAATGTATAGCTTTGAGAAGAGCACAAATATATGACTTAATGATGGAACTCAGTTGGAGAGACAAAATACAAACCAAATTTAAAGCCAGCTGATGGCAAAAATAATATAAACCAGAGCAGAAATTAATGACATAGAAACAAAGAAAATAATATAATGTATCTACAAATCTAAAAGCTGTTCTTGAGAAGATGAACAGGATTGACACACCCTTGGTTCAACTAAGGGAAATAAAAGGCAGCATTAAATTAACAGATATATAAATGAGCAGGGAACTATTACAAGCGATCACAAAGAAATTCAGCATATTATGAAGAAACATTTTTTAAAACTTGTACTCTTTTAAGCTATAAATTCTACAAGAAATGGATGTATTTCTAGATTCGACCCAACTCCAAAATATAACAAAATAGAAATGCAGACCTATAACAATGAGGACATTGAAACAGTAATAAAAAGCTTTACAGAAAAAAAAATCCAGGACCACTTGGATTCACACCTGAATTTAATGAGATTTTAAAGACTTACATCCAATCATTCTTAAACTTTCCAGAGAGATAGAGGAGAGAGAAAGAGAGGGGGGGGAGGGGCGAGTTTATGAAGCCAGTATCACTCTAATGCCCAAAACAGGTCAAGTCACAATAAAACAGAAGCTATGAGTCAATATCTTTGATGATTATATATTCATTTAATAAATTACTTGCAAATAGAATAGAGACATACATCAGAAACATGATCCACCATGGCCAAGTGAGCTTTCTCCCTGAAATACAAAGATGAATCAATATATACAGTCAGTGAGTATAGTAAGCCCCATAAATGAATCTCAAATCCAAAATACAAGACTATCTTAATAAATACAGAAAAAATCCCTTTGACAAAATGCAACATGCCTTTATGATAAAAGTCCTAGAGAATGTCATACTCTTGAGAATATACCTCAATATAATGAAACTCCACTGCACTGCCTCTCAACTCACTGACTCAACCAAACTGCCTGAACAGAACTTACTAGAACTCAAGAGATCTGTTTGCTTGAAGAGACTTGATACCCTATGAGCATATACAGGGGGAGGAGGTCCCCCTCAGTCACAGTCATAGGGGAGGGGAATAAGGTGAAAATGGGAGGGAGGTAAGAATGGGAGGATACAAGGGTGGGGATAACCATTGAGATGTGATATGAATAAATTAATAAAAAAAAGAAAAAAAAGAGCTCTGTTTGCCTATCTCCTTAGTGCTAGGATTAAAGGTATGTACCACCACACCTGGGCCTAAGCTTAGAGCCCCCTGTTCAGATATAGCCAATGGACAACTCATTGTCCACATTGTAGCAGGAGCAGGGCCTGCCTCTGACATGAACTCTGGTTCCCTGAATTTGATCACTTTCCTGTGGTGGGGAGGCCTGGGAAGGCACACAGAGGAAGGGGAATCAAGCTATCTCAATGAGACCTGATAGGCTGTGGTCATATGGAGGGAGAGGTGGTCTCCTTCTGTTAGAGTTCTAGGTGAGGAAAATAGGGCTGAAGCGGGAGGGAGGGTGGGAATGGGAAGATACAAGTGAGGAGGATGACAATTGAGAAGTAATCTGAGTAAAATGTAATAAATTAAAATTAAATAAGGAACTTGCTGTATACCAGACTAGCCTTGAACTCAGAGACTGCTTGCCTCTGTCTCCTGTGGTTAAAGGCATGTCAGAGTAACCATGTTTCTGCATGTAAATTCCTCTACAGCCTAGCAGGCTGGGAAAGAGTTGATGAATCACACTGTGGATTACTGCGCTTACCTTTTTGTTTGTTTGAGACATGGTTTCTCTATGTAGCTCTGGTGCATCCGGAGTCTTCCATGTAGACACATTGGCTTCAAACTCACAGAGATCCTCCTATCTATTCATTTTAAGAGGTTGGACTAAAAGCATGAATCACTATGCCCAGCTTTTGAAAAATCTTTGGAGTTAACAACCCCTAAAATTTCACCTCTACCTTGTCCTATCATCACAATTGCAACTTAATCCTTCTTATTCTACTCTTTCTCTTTAACTTGTATACTAGAGACTTTCCCTAAGACCTTCCTCCTATGGCTTCTTCCTCCTTCTCTGATCCATGTGTGTATTCCTAATGAAACACACATATCTGAAGATTAAAAGCTAACATCCACAAAGGACAGAAAATATGCAACATTTTTCTTTCCCATGAAGACTATTTCTAGGTCTGTTTTCTTACGAATTCCATCCTGATTTTCTTTTTAAAAATTTGTCTAAACAAATCACATTTTCATTATTCACCCATGTGTTGAAGGATAAGTGGACAATTTTCATTTCATAACTACTGTGAACAGAGTGCCAGTGACCATTGATGAGCAGGTATTTCCATTAGGAAATAGAGGGTTTTTTTGGGGGGCCATATTCCCAAGAGGAGTATAGTTGGATCTTGTAGTTAGAAGATGGTTGGGGCATTGTCTAAATCTGAGTTCTAAACCTTAATATTTTTTAACTTTGAGATTGAATTCATTTTTGTAGGGATCATGTTTTGTGTCACTGGTCAGACTCTACTTTCATGATGGCAATTAAGGCATGACTTAGTTCCAATGACAAGAAGTATTTCAGATATTATCAAACATGCCCCTGCGGAATACAGAATCCCAGTCAAGAACTTCTGCTTTTAATGAAGGAACAATGCCTGATTTTAGTACCTAATTGATTTGGATTAATTTCTGTAGAGGTTCCCCCCTATTCTGAGCACTAGGATATTATGTTGTAGGTGGTGTAGCAGTAGGCTAAACTGAAGAAGAAAGACCCCTTCAGAGGTGTTAATGCTGTTGAAATGGACGTTGATGGTAGTAGAAAAATAGAATCAAGGTACAAAGGATTCAATCTATGAACATGGATGGACGAGAAATGGAGAATGATGTTCTGCCTAAAGAGTTAAAGAAGAGGAAAAAGTTGGTAATTGACCTAAGGGAGTTGAACTGGACTGCAGTTTGTGAGTATACTGAGACATTTATTTCAGACTGAAGTGAGAAAAAGCACATGGGGCATAACACTGTTGGAGCGAAGGCAGGAGGCAGGCAGTACTAGTACGAATGAACTGCACCATGGGAACTCTAAGGTAAACGGCCTAGGGTTAGATGCCAGCAGTTGGAAGTTGTGCTATAATAGAGAGTACGAACCATAAAAATATCTCAAGTTCAGGGGGAGGAGCTGAGCCTAGAGCTCTGTTACGTGGAGGATGTGAATGCATGAATATAATTTGAGAATCTAGATTGCTAACCATAGATGAGAAACATGCTGACCTTGCGGAGTCCTGGATTTTGTGTTTTTTTTCCTAAAGCTGTATGATGTTTTCAGTAGCAGTGAAGTTGTTTTTAGAAGAAACAATTGTTTCTGACAACAACTGACATTTTACCAGTTTCATGGGATATAAGTGTACAAAATGAAAAATTGAAAGTGTTGGTGAGCTATTATTTGAATTGGCAATATATAAAATCCAAGATAGACAGAAGAGAAAGTTGTATGAGTGTTGGTAGATAATGTTTAGAAATTAGGCATCTTGTGCATGAAGAATTGCTATATTGATAACACCTTGGTTATATATCTGTGAATATGATATGCTGGGTATGTATTTCCATATGGGTTATAGATATGTGATCAGCTTATATTTGTGCCATGACCGAGTGTATAAGGTGTTTGAAGACTGGAGGAAAGATTATCCAAGGTGAAGAGATGAAGAAACAGAAATAGGTAGTTTTTTAAAAAAAATTTTTATTGAAAAATAAAATCATTCATGTTACATCTCAATAGCTACCTCATCCCTTGCATCCTCCCATTCCTCCCTCACTCCCGCTTTCACCTCATTCCCCGTCCCTATGACTGTGACTGAGGGGGACCTCCTCCCCCTGAATATCATGCTAGGCTATCAAATCTCTTCTTGGTAGCCTGGTATCCTTCCTCTGAGTGCCATCGAGCCTCCCCATCAAGGGGACGTGGCCAAATATGGGGCACCAGAGTTCGTGTGAAAGTCAGTCCCCACTCTCCACTTAACTGTGGAGAATGTCCTGTCCATTGGCTAGATCTGGGTAGGGGTTTGAAGTTTACTGCACGTATTATCCTTGAATGGTGCCATAGTTTGAGCAGAACGCCTGGGTCCAGATCTGCCTATCATAGTGTTCTTCTTGTAGGTTTCTAGGACCCTCTGGATCCTTCTATTTTCCCATCTCCTATATTTCTCTCACCTAGAGTCCCAATAGGATGTCCTCACCTCTATCCCACTTTCCTGGTAAGTGAGGACTTTCATGGGACATGCCCCTTGGGCTAGTGCCCAGTTATAAGTGAGTATATACCATTTGAGTCTCTGCTTCTGGGTTAGCTCACTCATTATGATCATTTCTAGTTCAATCCATTTGTCCACAAATTTTGGGAATTCCTTGTTTTTAATAGCTGAGTAGTATTCCATAGTGTATTGTACCACAGTTTCTTTATCCATTCTTCTACTGATGGACACTTAGGCTGTTTCCATGTCCTGGCTATTATGAATAAGGCCACTATGAACATGGTTGAGCATATGTCCCTGTTGTATGCTGGAGCATCTTCTGGGTATATTCCAAGGAGTGGAATAGCTGGGTGTTCAGGAAGCCCTATTCCCACTTTTCTGAGATAGCACCAGACAGAGCGAAATAGGTAGGTTTTATTGGGCTATGATGTTGCCTAGAGTAATGGTAGCACTTAAGACAGGGCAAGAATGTCAATAAAATTTTTTTCATAGTGTAGTATAATCAAACACTAATGTCAATAAACAAAAGGAGAAGTAAATAAATGTCAATGATTTCAATTTAGTGAGGGGTCTTTTTTAGGTTGGAAGAGTAATTGCCTCTGTTTAATTGGCTTTGACACATTAGCAATACCAAAGTCAGCAAACAATGTTCATCTCTATTGCTGTTTAACAAAAGTGACTACCATTTATAGGTGACAACTTGTTGAAGTGTGCCTTCCCCCTTTAAGTTATAAAAGTGCTGACCTCAAAACTCTATAAAGCAAGGCTTTAGATTTTATAGTATTTTTATTATTTATAAACTAGATATAATCAAAGTCTAAAGAAGGCCAATTGTGAAATCTCTGAAATTCAAAAGAATGACAGCATACCAAGTAGCTCCGTTTCCCACTTATCCAGCTGTGTCAGCTCCTCAGCATCTACAGTCTGGAGACTTCAGGAAGAAGGCAGGCTATCCTAGCCTTTATGATGGGTTCCCTTTCTCACTTGTTCCTTCTATATTTCTAGGCAAAATATTATAATTACTATTTTATCATTTGCTTCTAGGCTAATCCAAACTAGTTCCTGCAATCCAGGGGCGTGCTATAATTGACCTTTCTTTCCTTCTTTCTTTCTTTGTTTCTTTCTTTCTTTCTTTCTGGCTTTCTCTTTCTCTTTCTGTTTCTGTCTCTGTCTCTGTCTCTGTCACTCTCTCTCCTCTTTTCAGGGAATTTCCTTATTAAACATGTGCATCAGAAGAGTTGAGCCTTGATGATAGTAATTTAAATGCCATACATTAGCCAATCCCTCTCTTTCACTGGAGATATTTCTTTAAGATTTTATTGCAAAACAGTAATTAGTGCAACCTTCTTACAAATCTAGACCTAATGAGTACATAGATATTTAACTATGGCATGTAAATGCTCATAGGCTAAGATGGATGGTGATGCATCAGAGAATACACAGTGCTCACCTCTTATGTCTTGATCTTTAGCTTTTTGAGGTAAAATAATATTGAGAATTTTAAATAGTTATAAAATTACCCCTAACTTTAACATAATTGGCATTGTCAGGTATTGGCTTCTTTCCCTGACAGGAAAAAAAATTGAGAAAAATGATATCAATTATCTCAACACCCTCTTCACCACTTGATCCTTAATGATTCCTTATAATAGATTTTTACATCCTGCTCACAACCATGTGCTAAGTGTTGAATAATACAAAACCAGAGCCTTTGATAGTCTGACCTTTGCACTGATGTCAGGAAATGTTAATTTCATGGGGTGTCAACCAACAGCAGACACAACTTTCCTGGAAAGTCTACTGGTGAATAATAGATTTGTAATGCCCTTTGTTCAAGAAGAACTTGGCATCAGTTCATAGTACAAATAATTAGAGCATAGAGAAGTGCCATCCTATTTATCTGAAAAGTGAGTTGGAGGCCACTAGACATGTTGTCTCCTTTACTGCTGGCTTTTAAATTTATGCATAGCGTTCAAACACTTATTAAAGCACAGGTCACTAGGATGAGAACAATCTAGTACTAAACTGAGATGAGATTTCAGATCTATGTGGCTGTGTGCAGATATTTTGCATATGAAGTGACTAAGAGTTGGGGCAATGAATGACTAAATATTTTCAGGATCCAGCCTTTGAACCCACTGTTGGTGTGCACAGTTCCATCTTTTCTCCTGTACCAAGATATTTTAAGTATGTTTTACTTCTTATTTTTTATAGTGAATAAACTGTAGACTCTCTGACATTATTAGCTAGTCAGTGCATTAATTCCAGTAAAATCAGCTCATGGTATATGAACCAATAATTATATATATATATATATATATATATATATATATATATATATATATATATACATCTTAACTGTATCTATATATGTTGTGGGACTAATTTTATGGGTCAAGTTGTCTATTGTTTTGCTAAATGGTAGCCTATAGTTTACTATGAAGATGTTTAAAAAGACATGGAAAGAGCTTAACTAGGATAAACTCCATAACGAATGGGTCTAAGGATAAAAATAAAGTTTCTAGAAGAAAGGAGTTGTAACACTGACTACAACACAGAACTAGAATTCTGTCAGAGTTTCTTACCTGTTGGAGGCCTCCTGGACATCAGATTTAATTCTTTTTCTTCCGTCCCTTTCTTTCTTTCTTTCTTTCTGTCTGTCTGTCTTTCTTTCTTTTTTCTTCTATCTGTCTTCCTTCCTTCCTTCCTTCATTCTTTTCTTTTTTCTTTTTCTAGACATAGTTCTGTGTGTTCTTGGCCATCCCAAACTTGCTTTGTAGGCCCCGCTGGCCTTGATCTCACAGAGATCCACTTGCTTCTGCCTCCCTGAGTCCCGGGATTATAGGCGTTCACCATCATGCCTGGCTTCAGATCCAATTTTGCAGCAACAGCTCTTATCCAGATTTTCAGCCATTGTCTCTTCTTCTCCCTGTCTCTCTTTGTGTGTCTGTGTCTGTCTCTGTCTTTCTCTGTCTCTTTGTATTCTAGTGTTTTGTTTCTCTACAGAGTTTACTGTGGCATAGAAATGTGAAATAAATTACATGATAAAAATGTCACATTACTTGATAGATCTTGGAAATGAAAAAAGGTTGTAGGAATACTACTCAGCTATTAAAAACAAGGAATTCCCAAAATTTGTGGACAAATGGATTGAGCTAGAAATGATCATAATGAGTGAGTTAACCCAGAAGCAGAAAGACTCAAATGGTATATACTCACTTATATCTGCATATTAGCCCAAGAGGCATGTCCCTCGAAAGCCTTCACTTACCAGGAAACTGGGACAGAGGGGAGGACATCCTATTGGGACTCTAGATGAGAGAAGCATGGGAGAATAGCAAAGAAGAAGGATCCAGAGGGTCCTAGAAACCTACAAGTAGAACATTATGATAGGCAGATTTGGGCCCAGGGGTGCTGTTCAAACTAAGGCACCAGCCAAGGACAATACAGGCTGTAAACTTTAAACTCCTACCCAGATCTAGCCAATGGTCAGCACATTCTCCACAGTTGTGTGGAGAGCAGGGACTGACTCTGACATGCACTCCAGTGCTCCCTGTTTGACCACTTCTCCTTGGTGGGGAGGCCTGATGGCTCTCAGAGGAAGGGGAAGCAGGCAAAGTGGAGGAGACCTGATAGCCTGTGATCATATGGTGGAGGAGGAGGCCTAGGGGAGGAGAATAGGGTGAAAGAGGGAGGAACAAGAAGACACAAGTGAGGGGATAATAACCAGGATGTAATCTGAATAAATTATTTAAATAAAAGAAATGAGAGACAGGAGGAGGGCAGATGAATCCCCGGTTTCTGTGTTGTGACTCTCTGCAGATAGTGTCTTTTGCTGAGATAGAGAATTACAAGTAAGCTAAATATGAGAGAGGGGCAGTCTAACTTCCATGTATGTGCCTATTATGCTTGTGTTATCTGTGATGAAGCCAAAATAACATATCAGCAATACGAAGGACACACAATGTCTCTCCTGGGCATGTGTGCTCCTCCCTTTTTTTTTTTTTTTTTTTTTTACAGTCTCTTTCTCTGGCTCATTGTTGGAGTTACAAGTGAGGTCTACCTCATTGAAATCTTAAACACACATACACATGTGTGGAAGGAGAGGGGTTGTATCACTTGAGAAGTAGATGACAGTCAATTTTGTGGCAGATGAGAACTGGAAACTCAGTGAAAAATGGTAGATGTCACGTTTATCTACGACAGTCATGCCAATGTCATGGGGACTAAAATTCTTATTTTCTCATTCACAACCATGTATGAGGTACGTACTATGCACTAGGCACTCATCTTAGCTTTGAGTCTCTGCTATCTGGGAATTTCCCCCGCATCTTTCTATGGGATGAGCTGTGGGATGACAGAAGACCAAGTGGGCTGTAGGTAGAGGACGACACTGTAAGGCCCTGTCTCATACTGAGTTTGGATGTTCTCGTGTGCTTTAGAGGAGAGGCAGGCGCTTAGGGACATAATTAATTGGTAGAATGTAAGACCAGAAGTGGATGATCAGTTACAACTTGCACAGGAGACTGCCAGTGCAAATAGAGGATGGCAGTCGTGCGTGCAGTGCCCAGCTGGGGAGATTCGTCATTGCTCAGCAGTTCATAAGATAGTGTCACTGAACCTGGGCTTTGGTGTCATACACATCTGCCAAGCTGGGCTCTGCCAGTCACTCCCGTGCTTTTCTTAGACGAGCGGCCATTTGCAGTTTTGCAAAGGTGTTCAGTAAAGCGTGACTGCTCCATATATATGCCTGTGTCATACAGGTGGGAGTCAAATCTCGGTTTCATTCTTTTTTGGGGGGGGAGGGGTTTGAGGCAGGGTTTCTGTACCCTTACAAAAAAAGCTGACAAATTTGGAGGCTTGCAAAATTAATCAGTATTGAATATTTAAAAGAATCAGTCAGTTGTTAAATGGTTAAACATAGTATCCAGTACCTTTTGTGTTTTCGACAACTTCTGAATTATCTGGTTATTTATTCTGCTCAGTAGAGATGTAAAGATGATAAATGCATCGATAGGTGAATAGATAGATATAGATAGACACAGCATGAAGTTAGGTGAACACGGAGGTGGACGAATCCACAAAGTTAGGGGAGGGGAAAGAATATTATTAAAACATATGGTATGAGAAAATGTCCTTTTAAAATTTTAAATTAAAAAAAAAACTTTTTATTGACACTCTTGTGAGTTTCACATCATGCACCTGTGCTGCTTCTCATCTTCTCATATCTACTTTTTGTCTTTGCAACCTTCTCCCCACCCCCAAAAAATACACACACAAGCCAACAAAACAAGCAAAAACAAAACAAAACAAAAAACAAACAAACACCAAAGCTATCGTGTGCCACAGTGTGTCTCACAGTATATCTCTGTCCACACATCTTCGCTTGTTCATTGCAGTGCGCTGTTGGTCTGGGTTGAGAGCTTTGGCTTCCGAGACACCATATTGTACCTTCACCAAGCCTCCTCCCAGTTATCCTGTTGTCATGGAGATCCTGCAGGACTGGCCCTTACACGTCTCTCCCAACCATTTGCAGATTACAGATGTGGGAATGGGTCAGCTCAGAGCCCTGGATCTGAGCCTGAGTGGTAGGCTAAGCGGGTTAATGCGCTGGCTTTCCCTTATCTGAACCCCGCTCCCAGTCCCCGCCTCCCCCTCCCCCCCCCCCCCCCAGCACTGCTCAGGCTAGGCCATCCAATGCTGTCATCGACAGGAGGCTGGGTCAGTTCTCCTGCTCTTCTGCCCTTGGGCAGTTCACCTGCACTCATGCCTCTAGAGCCAGCTTCACTATGCTGCCCAACGCAAGGGACCTCACTCTAACAAGCGCTGTAGTCTGCGAGGGGCTGGGGCAGCTATCTCTCATTCCCTCTGGCTGGCTCATCCGTGCCTTAGCCATCAGGGCCAGTTTCACTGTGTGGCCCAGGAGAGGTACAGAGCTTTCTCCCCTGTGTGCTACCATCAACAAGGGGTCACGGGGCAGCTCCCAGTCTCACAAGACCTCAGTGCTCAGGTGACTAGGGGTGAATGAGAAGGGCATCACTACCTCCATCCCATCTCACCACAGAGGAGTGGGGAGGCCAGCTCTCCCATGCTCTAGCCCTTGGGACCAGCTCACCAGTACCCGCTCCCCCAGGGCCAGGTCTACTGTGCTGCCAGGCTGGTGCAGGGCCCATGTTTTTCCTCTCAATTTTGAGATTATAATGATATAATTTCCCCCTGCCTTTTTTTTCCGTCAAGCCCTCCCATATACCTTTTTTGCTCTCTTTCAAATTCATGGCCGCTTTTTCATTAATTGTTACCTGCCTGCATACTCATGTATTCCTAAATACAGTCTGCTCAGTCCGTAAATTAATTGTATGTATGTTTACAGGGGTGACCATCTGACATGGGACAACCAATTGGTGGGCCCTTCTATGGGGAAGATGGTTTCTCCCATTCTCAGCATTTCTTAGTTGCCTGTAGTTCTTTGTGGAGGGTTGAGGCTGCTGGTGGGTTTTTCCTGCCCAGTTTGATATCTCTACTGTTGTTACCTCTGTGCAGCCCATACCTGGGCAGTCATGTTGGTGAGACTTTCTGGGTGTTTCTTTTTGGAAACTACTTACATAACAAGGGCAGTACTCTTCACTGCCAAATATAATGTAACTTTCTTCCAGTTGTTTGATTTTAGATTAAATATAATTATTTCTCTATATAATTTTGATTGTTGTATCAAGGATGTTTTGTCTTTTTTTTATATATGCTTAGGTGGGTTTATTATCCTCATTTTGGGAAATGTAGTTTTAAAAAAAATGTCTTAAGTATATTTTGAAGAGTATTCCACTTTATATTTCCCCAAGTACTTGATTGAGAGAAATTAGTCAGGATACCCATGGTCTGAGTTACTCTTCATCTGATATTAAATGCTCATATTTTAATGTTTCTGGGTTTAAATACAGTACCATGTCTATCCCAGTGTAGACTCTACTTAAACCTCCCACTTCGTGTATGGTAATCACTATTTACTTAGTGTTTTGACTTGTTTAATTTCTTCCTTTTTTTGGTAAAATGAAACTATGGATCTTTATGGAAGATACTATTTTTGTTTTTGTCTAAGCAATGAATTTTTTCTTTCCTAATTCTAAAGAATTTTGTACCAGGATATCAAACACAGCACACGCAATAAATCAGTTGCTGCCAGAACGATTTATTGAGGAGAATCAGCACAGTGACAACAGGCCCACTTGAAAAGTCTATCAGAAAAGAATGAAGATACGCGCCCTTGATTTGCTAACCAGCTGCCTAAGAAGAAGAGAACATTATCCAACGTTTAAGATCTGAAAAAAAAAATTGACAAAAAATTTCAGGACTCAAATCTTACCAGGAAGAACATTATATGAATTCATGTGTATACAGTTTTTCAAATGAACACATGTTAAACTAATATTTTGTTTTAGTTAGCATCAAATATGAGACAAGAAGTATGTCTGATTTCTTGTGTTACACATGGATATTAAGCAATTGCAAGGAAGCTTTAATTCCTACATTCATGAGACTTTCAAATACATTATTATAATGGAAAAGAGTCACACATATGATAACAACAAGGAAATGTTTGTAATAAGAGTTTCAGGAAACTTTTTAGGGTTTCGGTAATTTTTTCATGTTACTTGATTCTCTTCATATCCATAATTTAATTAAATCATAATATTTAGAATTAAATGGAATGGCACATATAATTAAATATTGTAAAAAAAAAAAGGTTCTTTTACCTCTTGACATCTTTATGCCACTAAAATGTAGTATGGGATTTTTTACATTAAGTAGTTACATAACTCAAACTGTGACACCTAGGAAGCACTGAGATTGTTGGTTTTAAAATTGCCCTTCCATATATTTTGCTGCACGCCCTCTATCCATGAGCATCTGTATTTTCTATGTCTAATACTTGCCTTAAATGCCCATGTTATTTCTTTTAAAAGTTTTTCTTGCTGAGTAACTTCTTAGACATTAACACTATCTTTTAACCCATGGCGCACTAATATGTGGCCTCCCTTACGTCGCTGGTTTTACATCATGAGCTCATCCGGATCTTCTTTCAGCAGTTTGAAGATACCAGAGTCAGTGGTGGAGGGGTCCTCCTTGTGGTTAGGGCAATCGTCTATAGAGGTCACCACAGGAAACTCCTCCATGACCTCAGTTACCGATTCTATTGTATCGTTTTCAGACAGATCTTCTGCGATGTTACAGGTTGATTCCTCCCTGACGGTCTTAGTTTTCGAGGCAGGGACAATGAAGTCGTACCTGGATTCCACAGCAGTAAGCAAAACAGAACGGGAGTCTGCCTCATTTACAGTCTCTTTCTCCACCCAAGCATTAACACCATCAGCCGATTCCTCGTCAGTTAAGGTATCTTCTGGGTTATCTTTGGCTTTTTCAGCAGAGTTAGTGAGTTCAAAAACAGTGATAAATTTTTCCTCATCCG
Organism: Acomys minous; assembly: GCF_964271855.1. Taxonomy (NCBI): domain Eukaryota; kingdom Metazoa; phylum Chordata; class Mammalia; order Rodentia; family Muridae; genus Acomys; species Acomys minous. The sequence continues at coordinate 70,492,826 of NC_140497.1, read as the reverse complement.
AGTCCGTTAATTTAGTCACAACTCTGGGGCTATCTTCTGAAACAATCAGGTCGCTCTCTGTTATTTTCTCTTCTGCAATGGTGGTCATGTCTGGAATGGTGGTGACCTCTTTCTCAGTAGAGGGAGGGATTTCAGCCTCTGGACTAAAGGAGTCAGTGTCCTGGACTGCTCCATCATCAGGCACGTCGGCATTGATTGGGGAACTAACCTCTGTTTCCGTGTTTTCATCTGACAGTGCAGAGGTGTCCTCGCCATGGGCAGTGCTATCCTCCAGTGTGCCAGGGAGCTCAGGAGTGGGTAGGACTTCCTTGTCTTCTGTGTCAATGGTGGCTAAGAGGATGTCTTCTTTTCCAATGTTACTAGAAAAATCTATTAAAGAAACAGTACCAACTGGGCCTGAGATGTTTCCAATTTTCACTGGAATGAAATTTTCAGTAATCGACTCCTTAGTTTTGGAGTTTGCAGTTTCAGTCGGAGTGGTAGTTTCTTTCTCTGGAAGGGTTGTTGACTTCAGACTGGCCTCAATGTCATCTTCTAATTTGAGTTTTTCTTTCGTAGGTGTGGGCTTGTTGGCCGTTGTCGAAAAGTCACCATCTGGCGTGCAGTCATTTACTGAAGTGATGTGGTCTCCTTCAGACGTAATAGTTGTTTCTGATTTAAGAATGGTGTCGGCCCCGAAGAAAATGGCTGCTTCTGTGGGCGTTTCACTGTTCTCCCTTGGAGGATGAGAATAAATTTTGGGCGATCCATCTTCAGCCATGGGGCACAGGGGCACTGAGCACTCTCACAGGTCTTTCCTCTGAGCTTAGTGGCACCTCTGGGCATGGGAGTGGTGATCGTCATAGTGACTGAGGCACTGGTCATCATGAGGATTGTTGCATCAGTCAGCCAGCTAATGACAAGGGCTCACCTTGGAGGCTGCTTCTTGGCTGCAGCTAGACATTTACTAGAATGCGTATTAATATAGAAGAAAAAAATGGAATTCTGATTATAAAATAAAAATCATGCTAAATATTTTATTTTACTTTTTTTTTTTTAAGAAAACCTAGGATTAACCATATTTCTGCTGACAAGTGTGTGCCTTTTGACATGGCACTGGTGCCCCTTGACACAGACATACTCAAGCTTGCTAGGTACTTAGTGGTTTAGTGTCAGTAACAGAAACCCTGGCTGACTGTAGGCTATCAGCTTCTTTTTGGCATCAACTACTTTACAAGTAAGTGATGTTGTATTTTTTGAGGCAGGGCCGTGCTCTTCTCTGAGACTGATGTTGCTTAAATGTCTAAATTTAAAAGCGCTTTGGTAGTGAACAAAAATAGAGAAGATAATTATGCAGCAGAGACTTCAGTCAGCTATTTTCTTCTAAGAGGGAAATTTCATTTTAAAGTAGGAATAATAATAATAATAATAATAATAATAATAATAATAATAACAATAACAACAACAACAATAACAATATCAACAACAGCAAAACAATAGACTGTTCAGGCTTTTTGTGTTTTCTTCAGTTACCTTGAGAACAGTGTCTTAAGTGTTGTAGTTTTTTTTATTGTTGTTTGTTTTGGTTTTTTTGTTTGTTTGTTTTATTTCTGCCCCCTGCAAGTTGTTATCTCAGCCCCAGAAGACCTTTGTAATGGAAGTTGCTGTCACATCTCTAAACCCACAAAGCGGCAAGAGTCAGGGAGAAGTAACAGTAGCTGTTCCCGAAGATACTCATTTCAGATGGAATTTTCAAATAATCGTACAGCAAGCAATGATGACACTATTGACTTTAAAGTGTAGCTGATTAGATTAAGGAGGAAGAAAATTCAGGTTTTTTAAAGCCAGTCTCTTGCCTATGGATCAGAGAAAATGGAAAATTCAGACTCACATACATCGTAATCTAGGAACACTAGGTTGAATGGTACTTGAAATGAAAGGGAAGAAAAATTACATTTTGCGTATGGGACTTAGGGTCATTTATTTTATTAATGTAAGAAATAGTATTAATGAAATGAATGTAATCATCCTTTATCTCAAACTTATGCGACCATTCAGTTGGAGAATTACTGAGTAGGTCACTTGTTAGCAGGCCAGGGGTTTCAAGATATTCTGTGGAGGCCTCAAGAACAAACTGAGGGTTTGCAGGGCTTTTTGGAGCTACATATATTTTGTACCTACCTTCTTCTAACAGCATAGACTCTCCTTCATGACTGCTGTCAGTAGGATGAATGAAGGCATCTTCCATGGTGTGCATTGTGTTCACTGGTGAGACAGCGAACATAGCCATATTGTCTAATTCTTCAGAGAATTCATCATTAGAGGCGACACCAAATCCAGCCAGAGGAATATTGCTGTTCTGTGAATGTGATATCTCTGCCACAGTATGTTCTCTCTCCATACTGGATGGTGAGCCTGCATCATGATTTATAGAATTTCTGAAAACATTCGCTGAAGTTCTCGAAGGAACAATTGAGTTCACGCTAAGGGGACGAAAGTTGGCTTGGCGTTTGATGCCTTGGCTTTCTTGATTATCAGTTTTGTTAATAAGATTAACAAATTCAGTAATTCCTGATGCTTTAGGTTCTGAGCCTGAGGAATAGGTCAAAGGTTTGTCATGCACGAGGCCAGAATCCTTGGTTATGTTTTCAGGAATGAGAATGATGATGTCAGTTGTTAGGAGTTTAGCATCGCTGTTTTCCATAGAGCCAGTAGGAGACAAGGCCATTTTCATGGGCAACTGATAGAATTTAGTGTGAGGGTTTGTGATTGGCGGCTTCACGTAATCAACGGTAAGTGGATCTCCAGCCTGAGCCTTTGTTAGCTTTGTTGTGCTCAGGGTGGAACCAGGATAAGATGTTTCTTTTGAACATTCTAGACCTTTTTGTTGAGCAGAAGCAACGACCAGCTTCGGAATGAATAGAGTAGCTTTCATTTTATTTAACTCTCCTAAGTCCGCTGCAACGTTATCTCCAAAAGTGTCGACTTTTTCTTCTGTGACAGGCTTGTCAGTGCTGAAAGATATGCAAGCCTCAGTTCCTGAGGTGGCTCTTTCCTTTGCAGATGGACTGATAGACGTTTGTTGGACATGGTGACTTACAAACTCAGTAGCTTTATTTGTGCCTCCTTCTTTGTAGGTTGCTGTTTCGGGGGCTACAGGTGAGAGGGCCATGCCATCAGTTTCATCGATGATGTCTCCACCTTCAGTTTTGAGGATATGAGCTGCACTTACGATTTTCTCTGGAAAAGTCATAGGATCCTCTGGAGGAGCAGCGGAGACTTGGGAGAAGGACTTAACAGCACTTGGCTCATTAACCACTTCCCAGTCCTCTTCAGTGGAAGACAAGTGTTCTGCTGTTGGTTCTGATACCTGTGATGTCACTGCTGTATCAGATAACATGCCACTGTCACCAAGAGAAACTGCAGTTCTAGAAATTTTCTGATTGGGGATTAATAGAGACTTTAGACTTACAGGCAGAATGTCTCCTACAGTAGAAACAGTGGTGGTAGTGTTGTAATTGCCTTCCTTAGTTGTAAAGGCAAAAAAGTCAGGAGAACTGATTATGGCACTTGGTGACTTTTTAGTGACATTTAGCAGATTTAAAAGTGCCATTAAGTTTGTTTTGTTTATGCTCTTCCTAGCTTCACCAGGGTGCATATTATCTTTCACTCGAATGCTGGAATCTCTTCTTATAAAGCTGGGCACTGCTTCTAGGGTAAAGATATAAATGTTTGGAATATTTTCCTCCATCATTGTGTAAGCATTATCTCTAAAAAGTTCCTCACTGTTAGAGTCATGATTACTTTTTGTTGTAATCATTTTCCCTTGAACTTTAAAATTTTCAGGCAAAGGTTTTGAGACCACATTTTCAGGAATTTCAAATCCAGGTTGGCCATCCCTGTGTTTGATGATCCTTCTGAAAGTTGTAGCATCATTCACAGCAGAATTAGTTGAATAATGCGTGCCAGCCGGACTGGTTTCTTTGAGAACATAATCACCGTCTGTGGGTTTAACAGCAATGTGATTTTTGATGTTTTCTCCTTCAAGTGTATCTTCCTCTTCTGGTTTAATGCTTTCCTCATTTTGCCGATCAGTTTCATAGCTCAGTGTGGCATCCTGCTCCAAAGAGGCTTCTGGCTCATATTGTGGGCTATACAATATCTTTTCTGCATCGTGAGCACCTGTGGACATTCCTATTTTCAAAGCCGTTGTGGTAGTTTTATTAGGAAGATACGTTTGGGATGCCAAAATATCTCTCAAGGAGATTTCCTTAACAGAGTTTGTTGCTTGAGAAAGATGGAAAGGGGCAGTGGAGTCAACAATTAATCTAGACTTTTCATCTCTAGAGTCTTTGGTATAGTCCTGGGAAGTCCTTCCTGGGTCATCAGGTTTTCTTTTCAGAGTTTTAACATCAGTACTTTTGATGATGTATTTCTTTAATGGCCAGGCAGCAATTATTGAAGGCAAGTCTATTTTAACTTTGTCTTTATCATTATAGAACTTATCATTTACTGCCTCAGCAATGTCATGAGTACTGTTTCTTACATCATTCCTTGCTGTTCTTTGTTTATTGGCCAGTCTGTCATTTGTTTTTGCATTGATGTCAGTAGGGGTTTGATAGTTATCTTTGAGGTTAATTATGTCTCCACTGTCCATGGTGGAAGATAGCCTTTTATTATTGGTGTTCCAGGCCACATGTGGGTTCTTTTTAGTATTGAGAATTGGTTGAGAGATAACATAATAGTATACATTAAGTGGTCTAGAATAACCCATTCTTTCAATTTGGTGCGGAGAATTACTGGACACAGGGACTGCAATGCTACCTTTTGTTTCTACATTCTGTTTAATCCCTGTACTTTCACCTAAGCTACTAAGTTTTGTTTTTTTGGCCATTGGCTTAAAGTACATCTTCTTGTCTGTAGGGCTAGTTACATATACGGCATCAACATTTTCTTCCTCAGGAAGTCTAAGGTCTCTTTCATTTACTGTTATTTCAGCAGAAGGTACAACAGTAAATTGGGAAAGAGAACTTGTGGTGGCACTATCTAGGAACCCATCTCTTTCAATGTTACCATATTCTGATTCAAAGTGCTTTAAATCATGAGAAGATGGAATATCTTCTGTTTCCTGGAAGACAGCCTCTTCCTCCATTTCAGACTCTACTTCTGTATCGAGCTTTGGTTTTCCTTCACTGGGCATGTCCCTGTCTATTGAATGCCTAGAGTCCATTCTTGGAATAAGTATACTTTTCTCAGAAGGGGCTGCAGAACCAAAGAATGCATGTCCTTGTTCATCTTCATCACTGGTAGTGGTACCCGTTCCAAGAAAACTCTGTTCCTTTGCTGTGTCAGTGTCACTCTCTTCTGCCAAAGCAGAGAACTCCTCCAAAGAGTTGTGCGTGTGAGTACCAGAGTCAGAGGCAAACAGTGCTTTAGTTCTTCCAATGGATGAGAAGTGTTCAAGACTCTGAGTTATCTCTGCGTCTCTCTCAAAGTGAGGAATAGCAGAGGAATCAGTCTTAGATTGGTAATGAACCACTGACGCAGGCGATGAAATGCTGTTTTCCCTAGAAAGAGGCATCCTGATCCTTCTCTGTCTTATTTGGGAATTAGGTTCAAAGCTGGAAACAGCAGACATATCCTGAATAACATCAGAGGAGGTTGAAGCATTGCTCTTTGAAGAGTCTTCGTTAGTAGGATTTTCTACTGTCCCTTTGACATAAGCAAAGCCAACTGAAGGCTGATTAGTGAATAAGTTGTGTAGAGCATCATTACCAGGTGGAGGGAACTTTTGCAAGTCAGCTTTGAGTATCTCTAAGTGGTTTTCCTCTGAGGGAGATCCAGTAATCTCTGTTAGCCCATCTAACGGTGCAGGATAGCTACCTGAGTCTTCTGCAGGTGAATTTTCTTCTGTTTTGGGGGTGTGTGAAGGGTCACTTGCCATGTGCTTGCATAAAGGTGAATTGGCAGGAAAAGGTTGGTTTGTCTGTCTGTGTATTTCTTGACTCCCGTTATACTAAAGGGAAAGAAGGGCAACATTTTTTTTGTGTGTGTGTGTGTGTGACATTCCTCTTGTAGATGATTTCACTAAAAACACATCAATGCATAGCACTAATTCTATCAAATAAAATACCATTCTGAAGGCTTCTGTTTTCATCTTTATTGATTTCCTATTAACTTAGTTAAAATGCCCAATATCACTCTGAGGAGAAGCTGATGTTAGACTGAGTACTCTCCATGGTAAAGTTGCAACAACTAATCTCTCACAGTGTAAAAGAGAGGAAGAGAGCCTTTCAAACTGTATACCACAATACATGGTCTTTTGTGATCTTTAGTTCCACTTTATAATAAAATAATTAATTGTGGTACTAGGGATTAAATCCAAGACATCATATGTGCTAGGCAAGAGAGCTGCTCCTTGATTATATCTCTAGTCCAATGTTGATTTTTAATTTTTGAGTTAGGAGCTTGCTTGGATGCCTAGAGTGACTCGAAATTCACTCTGAGCCCAGACAAGCCTTGAGCTTGTGACATTCCATTCTGAGCAGCCTCTGGTGCAGGGGTGCAACATCAGGCCTAGCTTATGTAAGTAATTTTAATTATTTCTATAAAAATATTCTAATAGAAATAAATATATATATAAACAGAATATAAAATGCAATGGCATTTTTTTTACATCTTTTCTAAAGATAACTTAAAATCTACATTCATTTTCCCTCATCAATTTTTTAATTCTTTAAAAATAATGTTATATTAAATACTGAAAAAAAAACCTTACTGGAAAGAAAATCAGAAAGTTCAAGGTGGTCATAGTCAGGATCAAGATCTTCATCTTGTCTTGCTAGTAATTCCCTGCAAGGAAAGTACAGCATTGTTCTCTGTTAGTTACCCATTGAGCATGTGTATACACACACACATACACACACACACACACACACACACTTAAAAATATCAGAAAAACGTCAAAAGGTGGTGGTGCAACCTTTGATCCCAGCAGCCGGGATCTCTGAGTTTGAGGCCAGCCTGGTGTACATAGTGAGTTCCAGGACAGCCAGGGCTACGTAGAGAAACTGTCTCAAAAACCTAAAACCAACAATAAACAACAGCAAAAATCCAAGAAACAAAAACATACCACCACCACCAACAAAACAAAACCAACCAACCAAACAACTCTGTCAAATCAGAAGTAATTTATGCATATTCTACTATTATTGACATCTAAGTAAGATATCATTTTACTTAATAACATTGAAAATAGCTACTTTTAGTCCATTGTTAGAAATGAGAGTGTGGGAATAAAGTGCCGAGATCAACACCCTTCAAGTAGTCAGAGAGAGGAATGATTGTGTCTGCTTCTGTGTCTTTATAGAAGCAAGGAGTCAAGCATATAGCTTACAAACACATTTTCCCCAGAATACTTCAGAGAGGACCTCACTTTCTAAATTTGTCTTTAATTTCATGTTAATATTTTTTAAATTTATTTGCTGTATTTTTAAAGAGACCGTTTAGATAGAAATTAAGGAATCTATATTCAGTCAGAGTTAAAGTCCATACAAAAGGGTTATGAGAAAAAGTGGATGTTTGAAGAAAGGCTTCATCTAAAAGTTAAGATTTAGTCAGTATTTACCTTATAAAGGCTCTTTTTTATTTTCTCGGCTGCCTTCTGGTTTTACTTTTCATCAACTCATGAAGAGGAATCTAGACTGAAAAAGCATACAAGAAACCGAGGCTCCTTGATCTTTATTATTGGGCAAGGATGGGTGAGGGGGTGGGTAGGGTGGGGCGGGGCGCAGCAGCAAGGGGAGGGGGTGCTGGGAAGGCGGGGGGGGGGGGGGGGGGGGGGAGGGTACCACAGGAGAAGTGTGTGCTTTCACATCTAAGACATTGCTTCTGAGCTAATCCCAAGAGAAATGAAAGGAGAGGGAGTGTCTTCTGGCTTTCAGTTCTATCTTTCAGACACAGAGGGAGGCTATCTCCAAATTTAAAGAGGCAAAGCTCGTATTTTAAATATTATGGCTTCTAGTGCCAGTTTCCGCTTTAAAATGTTTTCCTTTCTTGTCCTTGACAAAATTTAATGCACTATAGTGGCATTTTAGGAATACTATAATTTACATTGTGATTGGCTGAATATCTGACCAAAAAAAAAAAAAGTTTTAGAGAGTCGCATATCTTCCCTCTGTGCATGCACTGTATCCCCGTATATAAGGCCTGTAAGGCCTGTTTCTTCCCCCACTCTTTTTCCCACTACCCTCGCCCAGAGGCAGCCTCTGTATAGTCTCTCAATAAAGCTCCCACTTGTGATACTTTTTCTCCTCTAAGTTTATGTAAATACTACACCAATCTCTGGGACATCTATTTCCTTCAGTAAACTTGACAATAGTTGATATCCAATTTCTGAAACTTTTTTTTACATATAGTGAACAAAAATACAACACTACTAGTGTACTACTTGCCTGAGTTACTTATTGATGTGTGCTTTAAAACCTTCATTAACCTGAATTTAAACGTCTATTGAATTTGAGCTACTTTTCTTCAAGGAGTACTATAAGAGTCTGTTGTTAGCAAGATAGAGAGAGCTTCAGTCTGAACTTGGCTGGGTGGATATATCTTTTCCATTCTAGGCACCTTGAAATTTCCATATTCATATTTATACATTTTACTCATATATTTTCATATATAATACATCTATAAAAATCCAGGATTGATTATGATAGAAAGGTCTGATATCATTAAACAAAATAAAATCAACCTCCTTATCAAGCTTTTGAGGGAGCCTTCTCAAGTTTCCCTATGTTCTGGGTCACCTCAATAGTATCTACTCACAGATGTGAACAAGAGCCAAGTCTGCACAGTTACGTTCAAGACTGGATTTTTTAAATCAGACAAAGTATTGATGTTCAAAGGATCTACAAACATTATAATTAGTGTTAGACCAAAAGCAGTGCATCATGAGCAGGGCAATTATAATGTTATCACTTTTGGAGCTTGAAAGCACCATCTTCATGACATCAAGATTGCTTTTCCAGGGAACTGAAGTAATTGTTTGGAGATCTGGGGAGCAGTGCTGTGTACTTAAGGCGGAAAGCTGATTCAATTGGTGATTATGTGCACAGGTTTTCATTTCAAGGAAGTGGATAGCTTCAGATGCAGAATCCCCAGCTGGCACTAACTCATCCATTAAGATCTAAGGCAACACAGATTTCAGTCTTTTGGTTTTAAAAGTTGGTTCTGGGACAGTGAAACCAAAGCTTTGTACGTTAAGAAACTTCATCTTGAATTTCTCTGTCTCTCTGTCTCTGTCTCTCTCTGTCTCTGTCTCTCTCTGTCTCTCTGACTCTCTCTGTCTCTCTGTCTCTGTCTCTGTCTCTCTCTGTCTCTGTCTGTCTGTCTGTCTCTCTCTCTCTCTCTCTCTCTCTCTCTCTCTCTCTCTCTCTCTCTCTCTCTCCTTTTCAGTAATCCAAGAAGTCTTAATTCATTGCCTCCCTTCGTTTGGATAAATAGTTCATGTACTTTTTTTTTCAGTTGATAATAATACTCAGTTCCCAGAATTTGTTTTTCCTAATGTCTGTGGAGGCTGAAGCACACGCATTTCCATAGGTCAAAAGGGTCGTGTTGAAAGAGGAGATATAAATTAGGAAACAGAGTATGACGGCCCTTTGTAACTCAAGTTGATTTTCACGGGATGGTTGATATTTTTAAAGCTCTAACCTTGTTGGCAGCAGCAGCACACATTTCATGAATGTCTATTCTGGATGCAAAAAGCAATGGCCACAACCTAGAAACATGGATTTGGGCTGCCCAAATATCATGCTTCCACAATGCAGTAGTCCCATGTAGCTTTTATAGCTATCGAACAACAAGATTGGTGGCAGCATCGCATAGGTAGGCCTTAGAAAAATGGGAATATCCTTTGCCAGAGTTCTCAGGTGCTGTGTGGTTGCTCCTTAGCTGTTAGGTTGGTGAAAATTAGGTTGAGTTTGGGGTTAGGAAAGGGTGAAAATCACAGAGCCTTATATGAGACTTGATGGACAGTCTTGCCTAGGGAACATAGACCCTATCATGATTATAGGGACATTGAAAGGGGAAATGTACGTGAGTAAGAGTGGCTGGGGTCTTTTTAAACCTCTCTCCTTGTCTTACGGTTGGCCTGAAGATGTAGATGCTAGGGGAAAATGTAGAATCAGACATTGCCCCAATAGAACCTTAAAATTTTATTTATATGAAATTGTTCATGCCTTTTATTATACCTGAAAAGTTCTCCTTCACTCAGATATTTTTTTTCAAAATTTTTATTATAATTTACTCACATTTCATTCCAATGTAATCCCCTCACTCCTATCTTCCTGCTCCCAGCCTCCCTCCCTCTTCCAACCCACTACCCTTACCTAGACTGCCTACAGGTGAGTTTCTCCTCTCCCCCTGTCTGACTACAGCCTATCCAGTCTCATCCTGCATCCTCTACCTCTGTGTTCCCACAGGGCCTCTCCACCAAGGGGCAATGATCAAATCAGGCATTAGAGTTTGTGTCAGAGGCAGTTCCCTCGCCGCCCTCCCAACCTTCCACCTCCAAACCGCCTTTCCCATGTGGAGAATGAGTTGTCCATGGGGTACATCTGAACGGGGGTGTGTGTCTAGGTTCTCTGCTTGTAGTGTCCTTTGTTGGTGCATCAGTTTGTGAAGGCACGCTGTGGTCCAAATCTGGCAGCCTTGATAATCTTCTTGTGGAGCTCCTGAGCCCCCCATCCTTCCACACAACTCTTCAATATAACTTGCAGCTGTGCGTCCCAGTATCTTAACTCAGCTCTTAAAACTTACCCAAATGAGCTGGGTGTGGTGGTGCACACCTTTAGTCGTAGCACTCAGGAAAACAGAGGCAAGTGGATTGCTGTGAGTTCGAGGCCAGCCTGGTCTACAAAGCAAGTCAAAGACAACCGAGGCTAGACAGAGAAACCCTGTTTCGACCCCCTCAAAAGCCAGAAACAACAACAACAACAACAACAAAGCCAGGCCAAAATAAAACTTGACCAAATTACAAACCCAAGAACATTTCTGGTAAATGATTTTTCCTTTGTCAAAGCTGTGAAGTTATATTCTTTTGATTATCTAATTGTCTTTAGGATAACTGAAGCCATTTTGCCTTTATTCTCCATTTTGATCATAAGGTGAAATTGAGTTCAAGTTCTCAGGCTCTGACTGACAAGCAGTGCCTTGGGTCCCGTGTGCCATCCAAAGCTTCAACAGTTTTTGGATGGCACAGACCAGGAAACTCCCTCTTTGCCTTACAGTCTCTCCAGTTGCAACCTCTGGCACCATCTCCTCACCGCCCTCATCTCCTCGGACTAGCCAGCACTGGCTCTTTTTGGTAAGCTCCATACTGCAGATCAGCCATGACCTCCCAGATTCGTCAGAATTATTCCATTGAAGTAGAAGCTGCTGTCAACAGCCCGGTCAACTTGTACCTGCGGGCCTCCTACCCCTGCCTCTCTCTGGGCTACTATTTTGATCTGGATGATGTGGCTCTGGAGGGTGTAGGCCACTTTTTTTTTTTACACAAATTGCCTGAGGAGAAGAGTGAGGGTGCCAAGCATCTCCTCAAGTTGCAGAATGACCTCAGGGGCCGCCCACTCTTCCAGGAGGGGGAGGAGCCATCTCAAGATGCTTGGGGTAAAACCCAGGAGGTCATGGAAACTGCCTTGGCCCCGGAGAAGAACCTGAACCAGGTCTTCTTGGATCTTTGTTCCCTGGGTTCTGCTCACACAGACCTTCATCTCTGATATCTTGGAAAACCACTTCCTGGATGAGGAGGTGAAGCTCATCAAGAAGATGGGCAGCCATGTGACCAACATCCTTAGGCTGGCTGGACCGTGGCCAGCACAGACAGGCGGGCCACAGGCTTTTCTGGGCGAGTATTTCTTTGAGAGGCTCACTCTCAAGGGCGACTCGGAGGTCTACTTCCCTTCTGAGGGCCTCCATCCTTTGCTCTGCTCTGCACCAGCCAGCCTGAGGATCTCCACCTGAATGAACCTCTCAAGGGACTAGGCAGCTTTGTAACCTACTTGGAGCCCCTCCCAAGTCTTGGGCCAAGTAAAAATAAAGCTTTTGAAAGAGAAAAACAAGCCTTTTACTTACAGTTCAATGTTGAATGTTCTGCTCGAATTAATGATAAATGTATGTTCCACGTAAACAAAAACACAATACCCTGCAATATTCCTTTATTCCAGAATGGTGTGTGTGTGTGTGTGTGTGTGTGTGTGTGTGTGTGTGTGTGTGTGTGTGTGTGTGTGTGAGAGAGAGAGAGAGAGAGAGAGAGAGAGAGAGAGAGAGAGAGAGAGAGAGAGTTCCAATGTTTCCCTAACCTAAATCTAGCCAATCAGCTTACAATGCTTTGTCTAGCTACTTAGGCACAACGTACGTACCTAGAATAGAATTGATTCTGCCTGCTTGGCTATTGTATTTTTCCTTTAAAAACTCACTGTGAGAACTCCTCTTAAAATGCTCAGCACTTGAGATCCTTGTTGCTGTCTACGCAGCCATCTTCAACTTCCAAGTCAGTTGGAAATGGGACTCTGGAGATAAAGAATGAAGTGACACATGTCACCATGGTGTTTACGTTTGTGTAGGGCCATAACTGGAAGGAAGCATGGAGGAACCTCTGCAGTGTTTAACTGCTCTGTATGGCTCTTACCCTGAGGGAAGCATGCAACACATGCTTACATGGTATACTCAAGTTTAAAGAATAATAAGATTACGTATTTAGGATGCATCTCATCTTTTAATGTTATTGTAAGCATGGGCTACTTGTGCATTCCAGGAATGTAGAAAGTTTTCATACTATGCTCCTTTGAAAAATTGGGGGTAGGGTGGGGAGATTGCACAGTTTATTTCTAAACACAGTCAAATGGTGAGTATGGGGCAGCAGGCACAATAGACCCTCCCACCCTTGCATTTAGCTTAATCAAGAACTTCCTTTTTTAAAAAAAAAATCCCTTGGCTGTACAAGATAGAGAAGCCACCCTTCTACAGGAGGGCAGCAAGTAACACAGTGGACTTCAATTAATAAAGTAATAAAGATCACTCTGCATGCAGCTGAATAATTGATTTTGATGGCATGGCTCCTTTTCTTCTTGGGCATCTTTTATAGAGGAATTTTGAATCAGAACATGGCTGCTCTGGCAAGAGATCACATCCAAAAACCTTTTAGATCTGTGTGATACAGCTGGAATACAAATATGCCTTTAATCCAGGAGACAGAGGCAAGAAGATCTGAGTTCAAGGCCAGTCTGGTATACAGCAAGTTTCAGGTTAAAAAACAAACAAACAAAAGAGCTTTAGGTCCAGGGATGGTGGTACATGCCTTTAATCCCAAACAATGAAGGTAAAGTTAGTTTGTAGAAGGGAGGACCCATGTTTGAAAGTGATGTCTAATTGAGTGCAGAAAAAGAGATGAATCAGAGAAAGATTTGACAGAATAGGATATGCCCAGTGCTCAAGAGAACAGAGAGGAAAGAGAAGCTACTTAGGGGAGCAACACAGAGAATGAGAGAAGAGGAGGCAGTTTTACAGGGAGAGTTTTACCAAAGGACGATGAATGAGGGAACGAGCTAGTCAGAGGTGAAGACAAACTGAACCAGAGAATGAGAAGGAGCCAGGAGATTAGAAAAGATTTCTCGAAGTTAGTTTGAGGCCAAGCAGAGCAATTTAGAGGCCAAGAGAAAAGCCAGATTGAATAAATAAGCTGGGAGAGCAGTTTGAGCCAGAACAGCCCAGAGCTCAGTAAGAACAAGGAAGGTGAGCTTATTAAGCAGTAAGTCTCAGAAGTTGAAAATGTTCCAGGCCTAGGTTATATTGTACATAGCCTAGAAACTTCCAGGACTAAGCCTTGGTTAGCTGACAGAGGCAGTAATCCTCTGAGACAACAATTGAGTCACATGAATAAAGATCCTTTTTACAATCTTTAATAATAACAAACCAAGTACAAGGCTCTGCAATTGACCGGGAGTGGCCCCAGCAGTCCGGTTTACCCAAGGCTACTGAGAAATGGGCTATGACCCCTACAAACAACTGGTTTAGGAACATGGATTATTAAGGGAGGCAGGGTGAGAACTGAGAGGCTCTGTGTTAGGAAGGGGCAGGGTCTTAGAGGACCTCAGTGAACAAGTTCAAACAGCATCAACCTCAACTTCCACTGCCACATTCATCCTGGGCCTGGAAACTCTGAGAAAACAACCACAAAGGTAAAATGTGGTAGGGAAATGGGAGTGGGGATCTGAGCAGATCATACCCCAGGCTCTAAACTTCCAGAGTAGCTGAGTCCTGGGAATACACGTTTGACGCACTGACCCCTAAATCCCTGATGCTCTGACTTTGATCATGGTGGAAGAAAAGGCTGTATCTATCTATCTATCTATCTATCTATCTATCTATCTATCTATCTAAAAAGTTTTAAATTATAATATATATAATACTATATATCTACTGAATATATACATATACACATATATAATTTAATACTTCCTGGGAGGAAACGGTTCCAAGCTTCTTGCCTCACCACGCAGCCTTCTCTAATAGGATGAGGACCAGAGAGTGAGTCCATTGGCACCATGCAATGTCAGGGTACCTGAGCTACCTGGATATCACCTGGATGGGTAGCCTGCAAGGCTGGAATGCCTGTTTATAAAAGCTTCTGTATTGTCAGTAGGGATAGGAGAAAACTGTAGGGAAAAGATTTCAAGAGAAGTCTTACACAGTAGAAATAGTTCTTTGACCTTTCAATATCCATTCCTGTATTATGGGGTATACTTGTGTGTGTACATGTGCACACATGCGTGCGTGCATGCATGTGTGTGTGTGTGTATGCGCGTGCACACATACACACAGAAACACAAATACATTGTAACAAGAGAAATGTTTTTAAATGATTTATTGAACAAAAGCTGAAGAAGTGAAATGAACTGATTCCTAGAATGATTTTAGTCTGCAGAGAGATGGCAATAAGTTCTTGAAGCAACATAGGCAAATGTCAGGGTTAGGCAGCTAAATATAGAGACATTGTAGGAGATAAGCATGATCAGATTAGTTCATAGTGTGATAGCCATTATGAAGTGTCATAGCGCCATAGCCATTATGGAAGTGTCATAGTGCCATAGTCATTATGGAAGTGTCATAGTGCCATAGCCATTATGAAGTGTCATAGCGCCATAGCCATTATGGAAGTGTCATAGCGCCATAGCCATTATGGAAGTGTCATAGCGCCATAGCCATTATGGAAGTGTCATAGTGCCATAGCCATTATGGAAGTGTCATAGCGCCATAGCCATTATGAAGTGTCATAGCGCCATAGCCATTATGGAAGTGTCATAGCGCCATAGCCATTATGGAAGTGTTTCATTCCGTGTTTGGTAAAACTTTTAATAGTGCTAGATATGATAGATTAATCATAATTGGGTTTTTAAAATTGTTTTTGAAATTTTTATCTTTTTAATGTTAGGGATTGAAACTAGAGCCTCCTGCCTGCCTGTGGAGTGCTCTACTACTGAGCCGCATCTATAGTTCTACCTTAGAGCTTTACATCATGGATCTGTTATGGCTAGATCTTCATTATATTGTATCTGAATTGTATTTTTCTGCATAGATTTTCTTTATTAATAATGACACATCATCATTTCAATATACCGTTAACTTTGGTCTAATTCTTGGTAACGTTGTCTGGAATAACTACTTACAATTTCTTTACTGTGATTTTCTCATTCTTATGTTTGAACTTATGTATACAAGACTATTTGTTTGGAGAATCTCAGAGGCCAGAGCTCATTATATTTAGTAGCTCATCAGATTAACACCCACCTGTGGATTCACTGAAAATCTTGTTGAAAAGTATAGTGTGTGTGTGTGTTGCATTTACATGTATGTATATGTGCTCACTTCTATAGGAGTGTGCAAATGCACATGTGTTGTAGACCTAATGTTGACATTAGGTATCATCTTTCTTGATTGCTCTCTACCACATATGCTGAGCTGGGGTCTCTCAGTTGAGCTCACATATTGCCAGTTTGGCCAGTCAGCATGCTACAGTGATCCCTGGCTCTGCCTCCAGGGTGTCGGCATTATTGGTGGTCCATCACACCTGCCTAGGGTGTATGTGAATGCTGGAGATCTGAATTTTAGTCCTAGTGCTTGTGTGAGAAATGTTTTCCTTTCTAATCCATATCCATAGCCTTCAGAATATAGTTTCTAAAAGGGTAAATAGAGCTCAGAGATCACTCTTACAAAGAAACCAAGTGGCTATGTTTCAACAGGCTATTCAACCATTTCTGGGATCATATTTCTTAAATTCTGACAGCTGACTTAGGTATTAAGACCTGTGGATTCTAGTGTTGGTTTTGCCACCATGTATTCTGCAATCAAACACACTCCACGCCTCTATGTATGTAAAATTAGAGTAATGGATCTTTATAAAATGCAAAGTCAAATGCAATCTTATTAGAAGTAACTAGAAGTGATTCAAGGTGTTTGAGGACACATAGAACATTACTAATTTCTTCATCTATTTCCTTTATATGAAATAATTTACATTAATGGAAATGTTTGAGAACGCTGTTTGCATTGATTTTTACCATGATGCAGGCTTCATGCTACTTACAGAGGTTTTATCTGTAATTGTAGTAGCAGTGGTGTCCTGTGCTGCTAGCGGCAGAGGCAGCTAAAGCTGAGGTTGTGTTTCAGTCTGTCCCGTTGGAGCTGTAGTTTCACTAGCTAAAGAATCATTTTTGTAACGGGGTAAATGTCATTGTGGTGGGATAATGGGCACACTGGCTCTAGAAGTAATTGTGACATGTGCAACTAAAGATGTAGAGGTTGCTGGGGCCAATGATTGCTGCTATGGGGGATTATGGTTGTAAATGAAGCAGCCATAGATGCAGTGTTCAGTGGTTAGACAGATGTGATGGTAGCTATAGATGTGGTGCCTATTTCTTAGGTTGTAGGGTCGGGTGGAGGAGCGAGGGCGTCAGGGAGTGGAGCTGTGACATTTCTGGCTGGAGTTGTGGCATCTTCAGAGGTTTCATTTTCTTCTGGTTCATGGGGATGCCTCCTGCTGCGGAGTTGTAGCTCCAGAATCTTGGGTGGAATTTTTACCCAAGGTGGTCAAGGTGGCGTTTTCAGAGATGGAAGAGGGAGCTACAGAGGTGGAAGTACCCACAAGGCTTGTACTGGCAGTAGCATTTGTGTCTCTAGGGGAAGTTATAGCCACACTGGTATTTGTATCTGCCCCAGAGCTTGTGACATTAGCTCTTGAAAGTGTTGTAGTGGCAGGAACTAGAGGTCTGGCTGTGCTGGCTGATGATGATGTGTTACCATTGGTGGTAGCTTTGGCGACAACAGTGACAGGCTGTGTGGTGTTTATGCTTGTTAAAGCTATAGAGGCAGCTCGGGTGGTAGAACCATCTGTAGCTGGAGTGGCAGTATTATCATCTTTGGCGCTTGCTTCCGTTTCTAAGTCCTCTTTGGTAGAATTAGATGCAGTGGTGGAGGCAGAGGCTGAATGGGTTGTGGTCCTGGCCACTGTGTCTGTGGATGTTGTGGGACTTGGGGTAGTCCCTTGGTCTGTGGGTTCTCCTGAAGGCTCCATGGACGTAGCCTCTATTGTTGAGTTAGCGGCTGATGCCACTAAGGTGGTAGTGGCACTCGCTGGGGTTGTGCTTGGCCTCTCAGTGGGAGTGGCACTTGCGCTGGTACTAAAAATCTTTGGCTTAGGTGATGTTAGTGATTGTTCACTGATAGATGCATTGAACATTTTCTCTGCCAAGTCAAGCAGTCTTTTTGTTTCTTCAAAGGTTTCAAGTGTGTTGTTCTTGTTATGTTTGTTGCATCTGGGCTTGGATTTGCCTAACTTGTTGTTTATTGCCGATGAAGTATACCTTTCCAGAAGTGACAGTTTAGCTCTAGCCTTCCTAAGCTGTTTCTTCACAGCCCTTCTAGCAGCTTTTTGTTTTTTCCTTTGGTTTAGTCTTTCCTTTCTAGCAGCTTTCTGTTCTTTCCTTTGATTTAGTCTTTCCTTTCTGGACCTACGTCGTTGTTGTGCTGGCGATGAGGCCTGCCTTCTCTTAGGTGATATTATAGATCTATTTTGCGTGAGATTCTTTTTTATAGCCTTTTTAGTATGTTTCCAATTTTCCTTTAGCTTTTGTCTTTTCTTTTTGGCCTTAGATGACCTAGATGAAGTTCTTCTCAAAGTTTCTGAGTTTTTTTCCCTAGGTACAGATTCTTGACGCGCTGATCTAGTCATAGGTTGTTTTAACTCTTTGTTATCAGGTCTAGAGTGGTCAGATCTTTTCTTTCTACTTAAATTCTTAAGCTTTGACAATAACTTTTTAGCTCCTTTTTTAATCTGTGTACCAGCCTTAGAAATGAAAGACTCTGAGCTTCGAGCAGTCAAGGAAGGCGTTTTGGAGAATCTGTTGGTAGGCGAGGCAGAGTCATGAGAAAAGGATGAAAGTTTATTGCCAAGTTGCAGAGATGGAGCTTGTCTTTGTGATGTCTTAGAAGTGGAGCGTTGGATGGGTAGGCTGTTGGTTGCCTTTTCAATTATCTGTTCCCATGGCTTCTGACTCTCACTGAACTAAAGGCAAAGGGAAAATAGTACCAAATAAGATACTGCATTAGTTACTTTTGATTTTCATTCTTGCTTCAGTTATTGATCTAGTCTTTTGTTTAGGAGGAACTGTGGCTTAAAAAACATGGAATAACCTGAAACATCATATTATATATAGAGCACCATGATAGGATAGGGCTTGTCAGTCCTTACTACTGAGTTTTCGTATGAAGTTCAAATAACAGCTACCAGTAAACTCAGAAAATCTTTATGAAAACCTCCAAAACAAGCTTGGAATATTCAAGTGGTTCACAGAAACAAATGAATGTGGAATTAAAAATGTTAGGACAATAGTTTCAGTCTGACAATACTACACATATCCTTCCCCACATTGACACAATACTGAACAAAGGTGTCCCTGCGATACTAGTGTCTATATGGTGACAAAACTGGAGGTGGTTAGCTACTTCCTGGTTCTTTGACACTTTTTTTTTTGTGAATCTTGCTCCAGCCTCACCTCAGAGAGAACATTGGGAGGAAATGACGCTGCTAGACCACGTTCAGTTAGATAGAAACAGCAGAGACTCAGAGCAGCCAACACTGTGAGGAGTGGGTGAAGAGTTGAGGAAAGGGGTATTGTTGACCCCAGCAAAACAGTGTCATGGACCCTGACCCTTCTGATCCATGTAAATGACAAGGCCTGGCCTAGAAACTACCAACCACAGTTCGCTCTTCCAGAACTTTTTTTTTCCTCCTTTATTAATTTATTCTTGTTACATCTCAATGGTTATCCCATCCCTTGTATCCTCCCATTCTTCCCTCCCTCCCAATTTCCCCTTATTCCCCTCCCCTATGACTGTTCCTGAGGGGGATTTCCTCCCCCTCTATATGATTAAGATCTCTCTCCTACAGTCTCTCACAGAGTCCAGTTTACCCTTCCTCTTAGTGCTCTGCTGAGTTTCTGGGTTGCGTAGCAGGTGCCTTCTATCGGAGTGAGCATAGTCCACCCAACCCCAGCTTTTCTGTATGTTTTCTCTTGTTTCTGCAGTGTTTGCCGTTCCTTCATCCCTGCAGGTTCCCTGCATCAATCCGTGCAGGACACAGCCCAGGACACTGTCAATCAGTTCTCTTTTGTCCATCCAGCTTGGTGTCTGAGTAGATACCACCCAACAGCACGCACTACCTGCGCTACCTGCCAAGCTAAGCTGGCTGCTTTCAGAACCCTCAGAGCACTTTCAATGTGACTTGAGTCCATAGATAACTGGTCTCTATAGTCAACCTTTAAAACTCCCCTCTTGTCCTCGAGGCCTGGCCTGTACAGAGAGGTTCCTGACTTTATAAATTTTACAGACAATAAGGCATAAGTTTGTTTAACCAAGGAGGTAAAAAAAATGCATAAAAGCTCCTCACACCTCTGTGCTAACAATACACATGTCTGTGTCCACACACTCTAAAGAAGCACAAACACTCCAGCCTGGGAAGCAGGCAGGCTGGCTGCAAACGTCCAGTTCCCCAGTCTCATCCCCCAGCTCCGCAGCAGGCCATCTGCTGCAGCCCCCCCCCCTTTTTGCCCTCACCTCCAGTGGTTTACACCACAGATCATCCCTTTCAAGCCCCACCCCCCACTCACTGCTTTACTTTAGCTTTCAACATCAGCAGGCATTCTCTGGCCATTTGCAGGTCCACTCTAGCCAGAGAAGCAAGTAGTCTAATGGCTGATCTTCATCTCTCCCTTTTCTCCTCCAAGTTCAGTCCCCCAGTCTTATCCCCAGCTCTGTAGAAGATCATCCTCCTTTCCTTCCTCTCTATGATGCACCCATCTCCAGTGGGTCACTCAGATCGCCTCCAACCTTCCTCCTCCTCCCTCGTCCTGTTATCCCGGACCCCAACTCCAGCAGACATTTCCTGGGAACCTGCAAGCCAAACCTGCCAGAGAAGCCAATAAGTCAGTGAAAGCAGGTAAGATGAATAATAAAAGGGGCTGCCTGAGGTATCACTATTCCTGACTTCAAATTGTACTACAGAGCTATAGTAGGAAAACCAGCATGGCGTTGGCACAAAGACATGCCGATTATTGGAACCAAACCGAAGACCCAGAAGTGAATCCACATACCTACTGACACCTGATTTTTGATAAAGAAGCCAGAAATACCCACTGGAAAAAAATAGAAGCCTTAACAAATGGTGTGGGTCAGATTGGATGGCTGCATGTAGAAGAACACAAATAAATCCATACTTATCACCCTGCATAAAGTTCAACTCTAAATGGATCAAGGACCTTAACATAAATCCAGATAAACTTAACCTGATAGAAGAGAAAGTGGGGGAAGATCCTTGAATGCATTGGCACAGGAAAAGACTTCCTGAACAGAGCATGATTAGCACCTGGCACTAAGATCAACAATTACTAAATCGGGCTTCATGAAACCAAAAAGCTTCTGTACAGCAAAGGACACCATCATTAGGACAAAGCAGCAACCTACAGGAATAGAAAAGATTTTATTCTTTTTTAATTTATTTTTATTCTTTTTTTCTGCACATCCTATAGAGCCTAATATCTAAAATAAGAAAGAACTAAAAGCCCAAAGCAAACTAGTTATCAAGAACACAACCCAGTTAAAGATGGGGCACAGAGCTAAACAGAACTCTCAAAAGAGGAAACGCAAATGGCTGAGAAACACTTAAAGAAACGTTCAGCATCCTTAGCCATCAGAGAAATGCAAAGCAAACTACTTTGAACTTTCATCTTATAAGAACATCTAAAATCAGTAAAACAACCGACAGCCCATGCTGATGATGATGTAGAGTAAAAGGAACCGTCCTCCACTGCTAGTGTGACTGCAAACTTGTACAACCACGACGGAGAGCAGTGCTCCTCAGCGGTTCCTCAGGAAGATGGGACTTGATCTACTTCAATATCAAGCTATACCACTTTTGGGCATATGCCCAAGGGATGCTTGTCCTCCCACAGTCACCGTGTTCATAGCTGCTGTATTTATAGGAACTAGAAAGTGGAAACAACCTAGATGTCTCTCAACAGAAAAACCTGTAGTGTATTTACACAATGGGGCATTAGGTTACTTAGCTGTTAGAAAAACAAAATCATGAAATCTGCAAGTAAGTGGATGGAGCCAGACAGAATCATCTTGAGTGAGGTATCCCAGCCCCTGGAACACAAATACGGTATGCGGCAACCCAGGCTGTTGCCGAGGTTGTAGGTCGCTCTCCACAAACTGATAGTGAAGTCTCATTGCTGAAAACAACACCAACACAACTCATTGAACGTGAGGAAGTTAATCTGGTGCCTACATGGAGCCTTCACCCCTGTGTTCCATCATCTTTGGTACAGAAAGGCACTTTGCATGCTACCAAAACAGAAACACAAACACCAACCCAGCTGCAAATCTTTTAATCTACAATGGTATCCTGTCTGCAAGACATGTTAATGTGATGCTGGCATAAAGCTTGCGAAAGTAACCAACTCAAAACTGAATTTATTTAAGGTTCACTCCATGAGATGGGACCCATACCCAAGACTGCATGGGTGACCAAGAACCTGAGACTAGATAGCCCGGGGACCTAGGGAAAAACCAACAATACTGCCCCCCTAAAAACACAGCAATAAAATTGACTCCTAATGACTTTTTGCTATACTCATAGATGAGTGCCTTGCTCAGCCATTGTCAGAGAAGCTTCCTGTTCAGCAGATGGGAACAAATACAGAGATCCACATCCAGGCATTCCATAGAGAGGGAGAGACCTTGGAACACTCAGCCTTGGATAGGCTGTCTCCATCAGATCTCTTTTCTCAGGGCTCAGGTAATCCTGCAGAAGAGGAGGTGAAAAGAGACAAAGGGGATGGAGGACACCAAGGAAACAAGGCTCTCTGCTTCTTTTACACTGTTCTGATGTGTTACTATCCCATAGAAGTCTGTTTTCTAATGGGAGAGAGAAAGCGGTTGGATTGGGCTGAGAACAGAGGTGGGGAAGAATTAAAGGAGAAGAAGGAAAGGGAACTTTTTTTTTGTAATAAGGAACATTGTTTATCAACAAAAGTAGAAGTACTACAAATATTCATCATCTGCTGAATAGAGTATACACGGGGTTCATATTTAATAGAATAAGAGTATTAAGCAGTTGAAATGAATATGGTATGGGAGCATTATGCCAAGCAAAATGAATTGGTTATAAAGCAATATAAACTAGTATAGTATAGAAGCATTTTGCCAAGTGAAATAAACTGATTACAAAACACGAAACTTTGGAATATGATTCACCTACTTAATTTACACATCAGTGGATTTCAGTGTTTCTACAGACATGTGCATTTGTCACCACAATATATTGTAGAACAGGTTTTATCACCATAAAAAGCCAGTCAAAGGTAACTATTGCACTTCCTCACTCTGCTTGCCAAACTTCATTAACAGGAAAGGAAATCTTAACCAAGGCATATTATGTGAGAAAAAGTATTTTCAATAAAAGGAAAAACCAAAACCCAAACACTCAAGTTCTACTTTCTGTAGCAACTTTCTCTGAGGGCATTAATGCTGTGGAGCAAATTTTATGAAGACATTAGCATGGAGGCAAAAAAAAGAGGCAATTATTTTGTAATAAATTATAGTTGAACAAAGTTGACAACATATGAAGACCAACTTCAATTCTAAAAATGGTGGATACTGCATCCTCCTACTGAAGGGAAACCTAACAAGTCAATATTTCATAATTAAACCAGGTGAACAGAAAAGCTCTTTTTAATAGCAGGTAAACAGAAAGGTAGAAACTTGCAAGAGCAGTTTCACCCAGAAAGCACATCAAAACCTAGTTTTATAGGTCACTCACGTTTCAGATGAGTTCAAGGTGTTAACTATTTTAGACCTTAGCCATCATTGCTTCTCCCTTTGCCTAGGGTCAAATGTAAACATTGGTGGAAGGAGCTATCCTCCTTGTTTTAAATCACCTTTGTCTTAGAAGGAGAATATTCATTAAAAAAAAAAGGGGGGGAAATACTTTGTAGCTCTTGAGCATAAGGATGCAAATAACAGAAATAGATGCTGCCTTTCAGAAGAAAATTTTCTTTACCTGGAGGTGGTGTGTGCACATGGCCACGCAGGCCCAGGGCCAGGCCACTGAGGAGCGGAGGGTGGACATTAATCAGCCTTGTTACTTTCTTGGTAATTTTAGATCCATATCTTCTATGTTTATTCAGAGTTTTTATCATACATTATTCTCCCCACACAATGGTCTGCTTTTACATCCTCTTAACTTTTTAATTTTCTTTTTACATCTCACTTTATTTGGACCTTTCTTTCGAAATTCCAGGTGGTCATTTGTTTATTCAGGCGTTCTGTGACAGGGTAGCACTCAATGGCCCAGCCTATCCTTAAACTTACAATTCTCCTGCTGCCTGGGATTTACCTGCTGCAGGTAAGTGCAACCACGTGATTTCAAATAGAGTTATTCCCAAAAACAAAACAAAACAAAACAAAAACAAAAACCAAAAAAACCAAATAGAGTTATTCCCATTAATGTTGGAAGAAAAGTCTGTTCCTTTCTATCTTCTGTTAGTTTATCCTGGCTTCAAAACACAATGTCATCGTCTTCCTTTTAACCCAGTCCTAATTTTACACAGCGTTTATTTTCCGGCATTTCTCATGTATTCTCAAGAATCTGGGAGTTTACCTGGAAGCAAATGGCAAAAGCCAAAACAAGTCCTTGTAGGATCAAAGGCTTCATCCTGCCCTTTTATCACCTTAGGGAAGGAAATCAGAGAAAGTATTTGTTAGGTTCCTGACAATGAGAGCATAACTTTAACCTGACTGCCTGTTGATTTTTTTTTTTTTAAAAAAAGAATTTTCAGAATAAAGTAATTTTTCTCTTTCGGTTGAATTATAAATGCGGTTGTGAAATTTAAGCACATGAATGTTTCTTTTACTGAATTAATGTTTTCATGCAATCTGATTTCATCATGTTTTTCTCCTTCCCCAATTCCTTCCAGATCTCCCCACTTCCCTATGCACAGAACCTTATGCTCTTTTTCTCTCTTTAAAAAACCACCACCATCAACAGCAAGAAAAACAATAAAACAATGACAAGAAACAAGAAACGCAAACAAAAAACCTACAGAAACACAAAAAAAAAACAGAAACCAAAATATATGAGAAAAAGACCAATAAGACAAAACACAAAAGCAAAATGAGTCCAGAAGTCTACAAAACTAGTGTTGAGTTTGTTTCACACACATGTTATGAAGATACCACCATCTTGGCAGTGAGCTCAAGGAAGACTCCCTTCTGATGTGCTATTAACCCCTGAATTCAGCCTTATTTGGCTTTGCTCCTAGGACTACGTGTGGTGTACACGATACACCATGTAAATGTCAGGACAGATTTATGAAATCAAGAAATTCTCATGTTATTTGACCTTTTTTCTTCTCCTCAGCAGATATTTTTTTCTTCTACAAGATCCTCTATGTAATTTTCTATAAAGAGTTTATAGTGTCATTATATTTAAAGCTACTGAATAATCAAATCTACTTCTGATTTGTACTAGTCTAATTCCTAAGAATTCAGTTCTTCTCACAGTAGATAGGCCTACAGTGGAAACCATATTGTGATACAGTGTCTATTTCCACAGTGCCAGATTACTTGCATGTATTTGCAGAGCACTTGGCGTCAGAATTTAGTGAACGGGAAAGGTAAAATGGAAGATGAAAACAGTCTGTATCTGAGTCTCCCTTGGAGTCGCTTCAGTGCAGTGTGAGGCTTGTTAATATAGGATTTTGGATCTTAAACTTCCCTGCCGTTAGTGTAAGTGGATGAACTTTTAGTTTATTTTAGCTCATGAGGACCACTAATTAATTCAGCAAATACTTTGATTACCTGACATTGACTAGGCACTATTATGGGGGACAGAAGTGTTAGAAAAACAATACAATGTGCCTTCATTCTGGTGGCACCTTTATTCTCATGGTTAACAAAAAAGAGATGGCTCAGCGGTTAAGAGCACTGTCTAATCTTCCAAGAGGTCCTGAGTTCAATTCCCAGAAACAACATGGTGGCTCACAACCATCTATACTGGGATCTGATGTCCTCTTCTGGCATGCAGGTGTACATGCAAATTGAGCACTCATACATAAAAGAAGTAAATACATCTTTAAAAACTTATTAAAAATTGTTTCTTAACTCATTCAGAATCCTACCACAGTATGATTAAAATAGCCATGAAGTAATTTATGAAGTGCACAGTTGGTTTTAACTTTTTGAGGACCCTCCATACTCATTTCTATAGTGCTTGGTCTAATTTACATTCCCATCAACATGACTCAGCTATACAAAGTTGTGACTCAAAGTCAAATAGTCATACCTGCGCAGTCTTGTCTCCTGGGGGCACTGTTCCACAATGGAATCAGACTAAATGCCAATCAATGCACGAACAGTTAAAAAAGATGTGGTATAGATTGATATACAGTAAGTTTTTACTCAGCAACAAAGAAACGTTTGCATGGCATTTGTAGGGAAGGGATGGGATTAGAGATGATCACATTAAGTCAGATTTGGAAAGACACATGTTAAGTTTTCACTCACATGTGACATTTAGATTCAAACAGATGACATAAAATATAAAAGAAATTCTTTGGGAATAGGAAGGAGATCAGTGGGGGCAGGAGTAATAACAAGAGAAAGTCGTAGTGGGGGCGGGGGGAAGAATATGGTCCAAGCCCATCATATCATATTCACATATATGCATGAGAATTTCACTGATGAGACATTTTGTGCAAGTAACATATGTAATAAAATATCAAATTCAGACCTGATTATTCCAGCTTTCCAGTTAAGAGTTTTCGTTGCTTCCCATTGGTGTTTATCCTATAGACAAAAAATAAGAAATAAAGAAAAATCTAGAAGTGGCTTCCAAGGTGTTTTAAAAAAATCTTACCTGTTAATATTCATTTATACATCGCTGTGTGTATATATTTGTGATATTTTATTTCTTCGACTCTTTTAGATTCCGTCACAATCGCTTTAATAAGGCTTTGCCTACATATTGAAACAGATCTCATCAAGTGAGCTAATTATTCTCCTTGTTAAAGAAAATCCTTAGAGGAAATTTTTTTTTCTAATCTCTTAGCAGGAATACCTCCATTTCTCATCCTGGCTTCATATATTTTTAAAATCCTTAGTTTCTTTCATGGATTTTCTTTCTTTTTTTCATTAAAGTTTCTGGGAATTGTTTTCTATGACAATGTTCGAGTGTGAGCTCATGTGGACAGTTTTAAATACCTTATAATGGATCACGATTAATTTTTCTAACACTTTCCTGGACATTTGTTTGTGTAATTTTCCCTGTAATTAAGACTGGCTAGAGTTGATCTCATTAATGCCCCCAGCTTCATCTTGATTAAAAAGTAGACATGAGCTGAGAAAAGCATATTCTGCGTTGGTGATGTTCTAGAAGAACATTCCATTACCTTGATGCAGTGCTGTCCTGGTCTGCCTCAATCCAGCAGTGCCTCCAAGATGGAAAGCCCACAGATAAGGAACTGATGGGTGAAGGCTTCTCTCCAATAAAGCGAGCCTGCCTTCTCCATGCTCCTCCTACTTTCCCGCTATTGGTTGTGTTATGGAGTAAATCCTAGGAAAAAATAATATATGGGGTGTGTGTTTTCATTTTTTCTTCCAGAAAATGCTCTTATTTATGTTTTCATTGGAAGTAATAAGAATAAAGCATAATCATTAACAAACATCATAAATTAGCACAAAGGCTTCTATGGCCACCTCTTATTTTTCAAAACTGTAATTTATTGTTCTAGAAAAATGTATATACTGTTAAAGATTACAAACGTTTTAAAATGTGAACAATTACATTTATATAGTTTGTTTAATTTTTCTGAAGTGTCATATAAATAAAGAGATTAATGTTAGAAATAACATCCTAAGAGTATGTAGTCTTTTCTCTATTGGAATAAGTATACTTTTTAGCCTTAAATTCCAAAATGCCCATGTTAGAGAAATTTATGAAATATGTCTAACCACTATACCCCCAAACACTTTCTTATACTAACTCTTAGGACTTATAGGCCTCCAACTCTTAAGAGTCTATGTTAAGTAGTTACTAGCCTGTTTGCTTGTTGTTATTACCATGCATGTGAGACATGTAGATGGTTTTCATCTATAACTAAGAAACAGTGCAACAGTTTTTGTAAGACTGTTACATTAATAAAAGGAACAGCAACCCTGGGATCAAAAAGCCTTGTCTTAGCCCTTACACCTATTGTTTTAACTATTATATAACCTAAATTCATTAGCAAATAGTATTTTCTTATTACCCTGCTGCTATGAGTTTATCAAACCAAAAAATACCTATGGAAATATGTTGTAACATTAAATATCATTATTATAATTGTTATTTTAAAATTCAGCTTATTTGCACATTCAAATTTCCTAGTAATTTAATATATATTAATACAATATATTTTAAGCATGACTTTCAATCTCACCATTATCAGATTTAGAAAGATCTCTTATTTATTCAATAGATACTTATTGGATTACCTATTATGGATTAAGTAGTAAAGAGGGCTCATTCCTTCATTGCATGGCTATGGATTTGTTGGGAAGGTAAAACAGTAGAATATAAACAAAGATGTTTTCACTTTACATAGCAAGTGCGTGTGTTTCCACTCAGCTATTTCTCTTGGATAAAAATTTTCCATCTGTCTTGTTTTTCAAAAACCGTGTAGAGTTTGGCTACACTTGAATCCCTGGGTACGTGCTTGCTAATCAGTATCATAATAAAGCATGTGTAACAGCAATACCCTGTGTTGTTTTTCCTGAGAATTGAGATAAGAACTTTAAAGTGAGGAAAATAACATATACTTATGACTGTTCCATTGATTTCTCTAATAATACAATTTACCTTTTTTTCTCTTTTAGTAATCAGACAATATTATTTATTTATTTTTGGATATATATATATATGTATATATATATATATTTATTCACTTTATATCCCCCCTCCCTCCTCTCCTTCCATCCCCACCCTCCATCCTCTATTCCTCAGAAAACAGGAGCCCCCGCCCCTACCCACCCCAGCTCATCAAGTCACATCAGGACTGAGTTTGTCCTCCTCCCCTGTGGCCTAAGTGATCAAAAAGCAGGCAGCCAAGTCCATGTCAATAACAGCTGCTGCTCCCCTTACTAGAGGACCCACATGAAGCCTGAGCTGCCCATCGGCTACATCTGTGTAGAGGACCTAGGTCCTGTCCATGCACGGTCCTTGGTTGGTGCTTCAGACTCCACAGGATCCTCTTGGTTTGGTTAGTCGGCTCTGTTGGTCTTTTTGTGGCGCTAAGACAATATTTTTTTTTTTTATAAAACCAATGTGATTTTAGGTTTATAGGTCTCATTTTGATTGACTATTGGAATACGAGGAAGGATGTTGTAAGCTAGGGACTTCGGTGCACAAATTCCTCAGATGTGAGTTTATGGTTAACAAGTTCATGAAGAAAGTCCTTATGTAAACTCCTTATTATATCATACTACAAATTTAGTATTTATATTAAAATTAATGATGCGTTCATCAATGTGACTTCAAGAATATTCAGAAAGCTTTAGGGAAATAAATTAAGTTTATTATTAACAGCAATAAAATACGCCACACAATTACTAATATATTACTTACATGGGAAAATACTAACTCAACTCTAAAGAACAGTGAAGATTATATGAAGAGTTAAACATCTTTAAATATTACCATTGTTTTGTTGTACTGTTTGACATTTTGTTAATTGTACTTGTATCAGACTGCTTTGAAAAATAGGAGAATTGATGATATGATTTTTTTTAAAATTTGATAACCAGAGAAAAGCATTTCAGAAGTTACCCATCTGTTTAGAAAACAGGCACTTCCTGCACTTTGATCACTTCCCCCTGGCAGGGCTGCCTCACCAGGCCACAGGAGAAGAGAACAGGATCATTCCTGATATGACTTGACGTGTTGGGGTGGGTTGGTGTGGGGGGGCTCTCCTTTTCTGAGGAGTAGGGGAAGGGGGGCTATGGAGGGAAGGTGGGATTGGGAGGAGAGGAGGGAGGGGGTAAGATCAGAAATAAATAAATTAATTAATTTAAAAAAATAAAAAGAAGACAGAAACATGGAAACAAGTGAATAGTAGAGCGTCTAAAGGAAAAATAAACTCGTGACATACATTGTTGAAGAAAGAATAAAAATGCTTGGATAAGTTGAGCCTACAATTTTAGGTAAACTCTGAAGAGAGCCTGAGTAACTCAGAGAAGAAATTTGTTAGTTTAGAGTCATTTGAAGAATAAGGAAATGTGTTGAATAGCTAGATCTTCATATCACCACATAAATACATATTAAAATCCTAAAAACATTTTTATTTCAATGACAGAATGGGTCAAAGTCCAAAATAAGAAATCCTTTCTGCACTCACTGTTATCTGAACATCTTGTTTCTTTGCCCTGTGCCAAAGGTCTGAGACTCATATATAGTAAGTTGAGTTCAGTCATAGCATGTCCCAGGTCTTTGGTACTAGTTTCATGCGTGGGTAACTTTTCTTGTTATTGAGACAAAATATGTGAAACAGCCTAAGGGGTTTAGTTCACAGATTTGGGTATCAGTCCTTTGTGGAAGGGAGCATGTGATGGAAATGAGCAGCTCACCTTTATGTGGCCAGGAAGCAGAGAGAGAGAGGAATAGAGGAAGAAGCCAGGACAAGAAATAACACCCGAGGACTCACCCCAAGTGACTTCCTTTCTCTAACTAGCTCGTACATATCATATCTTTTAGCACTTCCCAACAGTGCTATTGTATCATATAAATCCATCAAGGAACTAGCCCATTCTCCTTGTTGGAGTCCTGATGATGAAATCACTGATAGAGACAGACGTACTCAGAGGTGTGCTTCTTTAAGACAACTGATGTTCAACCTACCAACTTGGTAAAAAAGAAGAAAAGCCATCATGGTCAGTGACAAACAGAAACCAGCCTTAAAAAATATTCACCATTTAGAATAACAAACGTCTACTAAATCTAATAAAATATGTTCAACTACCCATTTGCAGGGGCAGCTTGAGTAGTGAGGCCATCTGTGGTCAAACTGGTGGTATTGTCTACTGTGACTGTTTCAGGTTTGAAGTCCTCTGGGTTAAAGTCAAATGCAGTGGTAGAAGCAGAGGCTAGGAGCATAAAGGGCTGGGCCCTGCATTTGAGCAGGTTGTGCACTGAAGAAGCAATTCCTTTGTGCATGGATTCTACTGCAGGTGCTGCTGAGGCTGGTGTAGAGGTAGGGCGGTTGTAGTAGAAAAAGGCTCTGAGGATATAAACCTTTACTGTCAGTGCCGTATGCTGCTAGGACCGTGCTAATGGTTACAGGCGATTGTGTTTCTGGTGCCTTGGCTTTAGCATTAAAAGCCTGAGCTGCAGCAGCTGTTGAATTAGTTGTGGCAAATATCAGGCGACTGGCTTCAGACACAACACTGCTGATAATACTTAAAAAGAGGCAGGCATGGTGTGGTTTACAGCGGTGTCGTTGATTGACTACCTGTGGTCCTTGTCAGAAGTGTTCTTTTCTGTGAGTGTGATTTGTAGAACCCTGCATATTTGACAGACTGTCATTAGTCAGTAGGAATGGGTAAATTTGGCACAAATGATGCTGTAGCATTTCTTTGGCGTGGATTGTAGACATTGGCTGTGGATGGTTGAAAACGCCAATTTATTCTCTCGCCATAATTTGCAAATGACTAGAGGACTTTTCAGTTATAATGCATAAGTACAATATGACACGAATCTGGCAGACACAGGCTTTGGTGCTGGGTAGTTACAAGGGAGGAGAGAGCCCTTTCTTGATGTTTCGCATGGTGGGGCAGATAAAACTTGCCATAGAACTTGCCATTGAATCTGGAGAACTTTTTTTGATGCTGGTAAAGTTTTGGCATGGCTAACTGTTGATGGACTATTCTGCTGTCTGATTCAGTGTGATGTGCCTGCTGCCTTTCTCTAAACTCTACAGCAATGGTTCTCTATCTTTCCTACTGCTGCAACCTTTTCATACAGTTCCTCATTTTAGGTGACACCCCCAGCCATAAAATTATATTTGTTGCTATTTCACAACTGTACTTTTACTACTGTTATGACTCACAACGTAAATATCTGTGTTTCTGATGATCTTAGGTGACTCCCATTTGACATCCCCCAAAGGGTTGTAACCCACAGGTTGAAAACCTTTGCCCCAAAGAAAGCTATTCCTTAGTAAAGCTCTTGCACTATTGCCATGTCGTAAACTTTTAGCATTAACGTGAGTTGTATCTATCATTGTGGCTATTGCCATATTTGGAGAAATAAGAATTTAAGAATTCATTAGGCTCAGAAGAGCTTTTGAAGAAATATTACTTTTTTTTGGAATTACATTTAAGAATTAGGCTGATAGGTTACAGAAGGGAGCTGTGCTGATCTCTTCAAGTTATTACATTTATCATGTAATTCAGCAAATTTTCAGATTTAATTTGGAAATATTAACGAGTTCATTTTCAAAGGCAAGCTGAATTGGTGAAGTTTTGCTTCTATGTAGAACTTTTCAGTTATTACGCTTAGCATTGTGAGCTGAGTACACGGTACTTACATTATGTGCATATGACAGAGTAAACAGAGATGCTAGGAGGCTATGCTATCGAGGCACTTGGATCTATGACTGTGCAGATAATATTTTGACCACACTCAAATATAACCAAAAGTAACTTCTTTAGGACTCAGTTATGAACAACCTATTTTTTTTAAAAGAAAATATTTATTGAATTCCATTGAATCAAAGTTTTACGCTAGGTCTAAAATGTAAAAGTAAATTTTCTATGAAATATGGAAGAAGAGAAAAAATACTGTCACAATCAATTTGTTCATATTGCTGAAGGCTAATTGAATCTATAGATTTTAATCCCAGCACTTTGGGGAGTAGAGGTGGTTGGATCTCTGTGTGTTCCAGGCCAGCCTAGTTTACATAGCAAACTTGAAGGCTGTTTATAGACGGACTCCGTCTCAGGGGAAAAAAAAACATGCTAGTGAATCATGCATAATTAAGATGAAAATTCAAAGAAAATTCTTTAACAAGTATCTCAAAAAAGTTAAAATACAGAACATACTACTTAACATTGACAGCCCAGTTTCAGCAAACCAAACAATCTAGGTCTGGAAATTTTTGAACAATTTGCTTACCCTGATGGGCTGAGTGGAAACCTATTGTTCTTAATAGTGGTAAGAATGGATTGAGTAGTGGTCCAAGCCTCCATCTTGTCCTCACGTTTCCCAGCAGCAGAATTTGTCACTAGTGCTTTGATACTAGATTAGAACTCCTTCACTAGGGGACATTTCACTTTCCTCTGTCATGGAACAGTGTGTCCAGGTTTGCAGCAAGCACACAAATGTGTGTGTGTGTGTGTGTGTGTGTGTGTGTGTGTGTGTGTGAATGATTTCTCAGTGTAAAAAATTAATTCAGCTTTTATTTATTCCATTTTCTCTAGGATTGGAGAAAGCCTAGAGTGGAGGGGAACATTTGTGCAGATGGGATTGCTGCAAGTCGACCTGGAAAAGGTAGCAACAGCATAAGTAGATAGGTATTTCCTGAAGAAAAGACTTTCCCTTGCAATCACTCTTCTTGTAGGTCTTTACATTGTCTGTAGTAGGATATGACAGTTTCTTTGCTATTGTTAAAATTAATTCTGTGATTTGTACATCTTTGTTCTTTTTTGAAAAAACTTATTAGTGAAAAGCATCACGTAGTAACTAGAGTTATTGAAAGGTAATTTCTATAACGCATTCTATGGTTTTAGCATGTTAATGGACATTATTTTTGCTTCATTCCATTTTCTTATTATTCTCATTGGATTTATAGTCAGTGTATTAGAATATAAAATATTAAAGTGAATTCTTCTAATTGTTTAAATAGGACAATTTCTAATTACTTTCTTTAGAGAAATTTAGGAACGTCTCTCTTGTTCTTATTTGAAATTGAATATCAGAATTATTTGCCCTTGTTTTAGAGGTTTGGGAATAAAATTCTTAATTATATGATGCTTCCTTTATGTGGTTAGTATTATATTGAAAGTCATTTTTCACTTCGTATGTAAACACATGTCTAGTCACAAACCAGGGCAGATGATGAACACTGTGTGCCGGAGAAGTGACAGTGTAAGCATCCATCATTGTATTTGAAAATTCACTGCAGTAATTACAGTAAAAATAATTATAATATGGGGAAAATTATCTTATAGATTAAATCTATATTCCAATCTTGTCACTTTGTAGCTTTTTTACTCTATTTAGCCTTAACTTTAAAAGGCTTATTAATACATGAAATATATTATTAAGTAGCTTAATTAATTAATATTAAAGGCTAACTCATTTATATATTGAAAGCGTTAACTTCATACCTTAACTGACTTGTAAGGAAAATGTTTGTATAGCTTTACATTTTAAATTTCCAGCATTTATAAATTCCATTTACCCATTTATTAGAAACAACAACTTTTAAAGGGAGCCTCTGT
The DNA here is from genome assembly GCF_964271855.1 of Acomys minous. NCBI lineage: Eukaryota > Metazoa > Chordata > Mammalia > Rodentia > Muridae > Acomys > Acomys minous. Next base: position 70,458,704 of record NC_140497.1, on the reverse strand, counting down.
TCTTAGCACTAAAGATATATCACCTTATTAATGATAGTAACTGTGCTGATAGGAAAACAGCTGGCCTGGAGTGACCTTGTTTTCCGTGTCCTCCTCCGAGCAGATTCATACTTCAAGTACGAACGTCATTATCGTGATATTTCTTCTAAGCCACTTGGCTGAAGTGATATGTAGACTTGTCAGTAACAGAACAATACACAATGCCACCTTTTCATGAGATTTGAGGTCATCTGTTTCAAACAGGAAAGGCCACGTGCGCTTCAGAGTGTCGCACGGATCTGACTTTTACAGTGGTTTGTTTTCTTTCCATTCGCTTCTGAACAATGATCTTCGTATGCCCTTTCGTGACATTTAAAAATCGTTGTTTTGTTAGATAAGGGGACATAGCCAAGAAGAGGTGAAATGCTCTTTGTTCTATGACATCAGAAAAAAAAGATAGTGCTTAGTTAACAGGCTTCTGAGGAGGGCGTCTTCTTCTTTGGATGAGCAGTTCTCCACATATGGGGACTTCTTCCTGGAAGCGTATGTTTGCTTACGCCTTTTATTTCATCCCTAACATGAAAACAAGTAGTTTCTCTTTTAGCCAGGGAATAAGTTTAACTTGTTTAAACCTATTCAAAAGACAAATATGGTTCTATTTAGGAGCTTCTAAAATGTGAGGTGTGCAGCACTTGGTGTTTGGCCGCCTTCTCTACCAATTGCCACTGGGACTTATTACTGGCTGCACCTGCCACATGCATTCGAACACCATCTTACTGTATCTTAAATGCAATACCTTACAGGATCACCCTCCAAGCTGGCATATCCCACCATTTGCTTGACCTTTCTGCTGAATTACTAAATAGGCATCTCAAACAAATTGTTAAACTCTTCTCTATCTTGTGTGTTTTCTTTTTCTTTTGTCTAAAACCTTTAATCATTCTGACTTACACTCTTTCCCACTTTTCACCCTTAACACCTGGTTGGCGAACAGCAAAGTCTTTTAAGAGTATCCAAGATTCTGTCTTTTTCAGTGTCATCTCTCACATAGACCACTTTAATGGCACTTGCTGGTCTCAGATGTATCAAGCCTCATAGCAAGGGTGTCATCTACTTCATGACCTACATCCGACACTCACCCTTTATGATTTTTTCCAGAATACTAGCTGAGAGACAAAGTGTTGTTTGAAGTTGCTGGAAACAAACACCTGTGTGTTTAATGTTGTTGCCTTCATTCCTTGCACACCTAGGGCTTTATCCTGTGGAAAGATTTGTATCTCCTAGCAACGTATATAAGATCTGCTTGGAAAAGAGAAAAAAAAAACAATTAGAGAAATCATATATGCCCCCAATTCATAATTAGCTATATAAGGAAACCATAACATGATGCCTTTGTATATGGTACTGTTTAGTGATTTAGATACCATCCATGTTAGTCAAGAAAAAAATGGCAACAGTATGATTGAATATATATATATATATATATATATATATATATATATATGTGTGTGTGTGTGTGTGTGTGTGTGTGTGTGTTCAAGACCAATTACTTCCTTACTCATATCCTCGTATACCCACTATCCCTCCCTTTTCTGCCCTATTTCCTTCTCCTAGTCCTCTAGTGGGAGGAAGGGGAACTACTCCTCCCCCACCATCTGACCATAGCCTATCAGGTCAAGATGAATTTTTTACCCCCTTGGAGAGAGGATAGTGATTTAGGGTACTTTTGTTGATTTCATTTTTCCTTCTGTTTTACAAAATTTCAAAATAACCACTATTCTAACGTATAACTTATGTCTTATAAAATATGTAAACAACTGAATGCCATTAAATTTTATTTTAATTCATGCAAGTTATTGAAAATTGCTTCATTCAAAGATAATTTTGTTTTCATAAAGTTTTATAAGGATTAGCAATTATTCTTGAAAATCTTGAAATTACTTTTACAAAATCAAGGTAAAACTTCCCAATTATACAAATACATCATATATTCAACTTGATGATCAGCTGTGCTGAGTCTCTGAGAAATACTTGTTAAATATAAAAAATGCTCAATTGAGTCTGAGTTATGAATGACAGCAAAAACAAAAGTCTTCTGAGTTGGCATAGCAATATTGTATATTGTGTCCTTTATAAACCTGTATGATGTAATTAGACCCGGTGTAGTAACCTTGTCTCAATTTTCTTTTTAAAAATTTTGATAAATAAAAATTTAAAATTTGATAAATAATTACAAACTTGAGTATTTATAACAAGTAGGCTTACCTATCTTAAATAAGCTAAAAGTACACATGACTAGTAGTCAATTTAACTTCAAAGCCAAATTCTTGGTTTTAAGATAGTTTGGAAGATACAGCCACTTGTTTTGATGGTTGTTGCCAACGTGTCCAAGCTTATAGACTAGTTCCTTTGCTAGTTAATAATTTACACCCAAAATTAAAGAAGAAAACAGCTTGCTGTTTCTAGACTCTGTATGAACTTGCTATCCTGCCTATCTAATCACAAGTCTTAATTTTCCCCTTTATTCATTGGCAATATTATCCTTATATCCAACTAACTGAATTTCTCAACAATTATTCTATGATCACCATTTAATACTTAAAAGTGGATTTTGCGTTATTTTCTTTTAATTTTGTGTACTTGTCTGTGTCTGTGTGGGGTTATGAGCGTGCGTGTGTGTGAGTGCTCATGGAGCAGGGCGCTGGGTCCCTGGAACTGGAGTTACTGGCAGCTGCGAGCCCCATAGTGTGAACTCAGGCCTCCTTTGGTAGAGCATCCAGTGCTTATAACTACTGAATTTGTCTATTTATTCTGGCTTTACTTTTCATTCATTGGTGCTGACTTCTCTATTAAAATGTGAATAATAGCATTATTTCTTTGGGAAATATGACTCATATTGTGAAATATATATTTATTACATATGTACATATAATCATATATATATATATGTATATCGTAAATAGAGAGTAGAAAACTTAGCTCATGAAGTAACAGGACTTAAAACTATTACATCCTTGGTATGAAGCTTGACACAGCAGAAACCACCAAAGTGGTTGTAATACATTTGTATGGAATGCTGTGGTTTAATAGATAAAAATAAACTGAGTTCAACATGGTTAAATTGTTTATTGCAATATTAACAAATATATTCTTAATCCACTATTAGTGAGCATGGTTGTTGTTGTAATAGAACACTATTAAAAATGCATTGACTTTTTAAAAAACTCTCTTGAGGGGACTGTTTCTAGCTATTTTTAATTAACGAATTTTTATTAAGTGATACATGTTTTACATGTTGGTTCATCTGCTTTGCATAGAAATTCATGCGCATGGTAGAAAATTAGAAAACAAAACCTATTAAAATATGTAAAAATTACCTGTTGTTTACAAACTTGATATTTCTTTAAAGTGAAATAGGTTAGTTAAATATATTTGCTTTAATTATAATTGTTAATGTTTTTCACACTTAATATTTTATATAAGCACTCAATTACATTACACATTAACTTTATAAAACATAATTTTAGTGACAGGCTCCTCGGTAACATATTGTTTCTAATTATAGCAATATTCCATGTATATTTCATTTGCTTCCTTGCCTTCTTATTCATGGCTATTGTGTATTATTCATGATGTCACTGTGATTTATTTACTTTTACTTCTTTGTAATCTGTGTTAAAGTAACTGCGTAAGCATTGGATGCATTGCCAACCACAGCAGTATGAAACTTTCAAGGACATCAGAGCTCTGGAACCAGGGAGCCATCATTCTGCTCAAAATTGCCTAGAGAGGGAGCTCTTGAGTCTTTCTCTAGGCTTTTCTGTCTCAAGGGAAACAAAATAATATTCAGTTCCTAACACACTATGCAAATTGGTGATTAATTGTATGGTTCAGACCAGAAAGTAAAAATTCTGCTTATTCTTCAAACATTATCCTTTTCCACAACATTTTCCCTGCTAAATATTGCCCTGGGCTTCTTAGTCTATAAAAGTTTCCCCTTCTATTTCCTGGGTCATGCTCTCCCCTTGTTTGTGAGTTCTGTTAGACTATAACAGTTATCTGTTTTCTCTGTGTTGTCTCATAAACAATATGGCAATTAGCACGGGGATCATAGATGCATACAATGTGTGCTTAACTGAACATATTAACAGCATATTTAATCATTCTGATTAGAGTTAAAGAAAAGACTCTAAATATACTTGAACAATATCTTAAGTTTATAAAAATCTCTTAAATATGCTAGAGTGAGCCAAACACCTATTATAAATTTGTTGAATATGCATAGCAAGGTGGTGCAGGTGGAAGCCCATGGCTGTACCTGTCAGACTCCATAGGCCCTTGGCATCTATATTACAATATTCTCTGAGTTTCTGAGAGAAGAGAAGCCTTGCCTACTAGTGAGGATTGAATTTATAATATGAATCCAGATAATTGGGTGCATCAATCAAGTACCTTGTGTAATTTCTGACTACTATTACCAGTTGTGTATTCTGAAGTATTTTGCTTAGGAGTAGTCGTACTTGAGATAAACGAGCACCAGAGCCTATGATTCCAGAACTGTGAAAGTTTCTACAAGTTTTGCATCATATTCATATTCAGAGGCTTGACCATTATCTTTAGGGGTGTACATCTATCTATCTATCTATTACACCCTTTGATGTCAGTAATATAATTTTCAGGTTTAAAATCAGCAGAGGTACAAGTGACACTGGTGACATTATGGGTAGAAAAATGTTATTTGTCCCACTATGAAGTATAGAAGTGTTATGCCCAAGTTGCAAGACCCCCAAAGACCACCAGAAACTAGCTGGATGCAAGATACAAAGGGTCTTTTATTGAGCAATCCCGTCAGTTCCCCGGTAGCTGGAGGAAGTGGACAGCCCCGACTCCTTAGGGTACAGGGTTTATAAAGACAAAAATGGGGGGCAAGTGGGGATTTCCAAGCCTTGGTGTTACACAATTGGGTAAGGGGCTTATAGAGAAATTGGCCTTAATGCTGATAGGGTAGGGGGTTTGGGCCAAACCCCAAAGGGAACTTTTATCTAATTTTTTATCCACTGTAACACTGTGGGTCTTGCACCTGATCAGTTAGCCCCCAGGTGTTACCAGGCATACTTTTGTGGGCTTTCCAAGAACCTGGGGAATTTGGGGAAGGGGTGTTGTTCACCATGAGGGCAAGACAGTTGCCTGGTGCAAAATGGCTTTAGTTTGGTCCCCATAGAAGTGGTCGCTCCTTGAGCAGTTGTCAGGGTTTTGAGAACATCTACATGGTTGCAAGTTCAGCTGCTTCCCTGAAATTAGTGATGGTGTCTGCAGAGCTGTCTGTGGAAGCAGCTGCAGTGGTATCTTCACTTCCAGCAGTCATAGCTTGAACTATATAGAAGGAGTTTCAATTACTGGACAGAGGGTGTGTCAGTTACTAGTTGTTTTCTTTTCTTTTCTTTTTTTTTTTTTCCAAGGGTCACAATTGATGCCTCTCCTTGCAGTAACGGTATCAAAATGTGGAATGATGACTTGAGGTGCAGGAAAGGCACCCAAGCTGGGTGCAAGTGGTGGACCATCTTTAATCCCAGCATTCTTGAGGTGGAGATAAGGGATTTCGGTGATGAGCTTGGTACTTAGACTACCTGAATTGGCTGTTCGCTTTATTATAGAAAATGACTAGCAATCTAATAAGATACACAACAAATTCTGGCCTCCACTATTGTACACACACTCAAACATATTTATATATTCTCTCTCTGTCTCTCTCTCTCTCTCTCTCTCTCTCTCTCTCTCTCTCCTCTCTCTCTCTCTCTCTGTCTCTCTCTGTCTCTCTCTCTGTCTCTCTCTCTCTCTCTGTCTCTCTCTCTGTCTCTCTCTCTGTGTCTCTCTCTTTCTGTCTCTCTCTCTCTGTCTCTCTCTCTCTCTCTCTCTCTCTGTCTCTCTCTCTCTCCTCTCTCTCTCTGTCTCTCTCTGTCTCTCTGTCTCTCTGTCTCTGTCTCGGTCTCTGTGTCTCTGTCTCTCTGTCTGTGTCTCTGTCTCTCTGTCTGTGTCTGTGTCTGTGTCTGTCTGTCTGTCTGTCTGTCTGTCTGTCTGTCTGTCTGTCTCTCTCTCTCTCTCTCTCTCTCTCTCTCTCTCTCTCTCTCTCTCTCTCTCACACACACACACACACACACACACACACACCATATGCATGAATACCAAAGAAATCTTCATAGGGTGCTTGTAGGAGTTTCATCCAAGATTGAAACATTCTCTGGTAGGGAAGCTCTGTAAAACAGAAAGCAAACAACTCAAAACAACAACAGGAAGTTCCTGAAACTGGCCACTCTCCTCCGTCCCCACTCCCCCAAGCCACTGAAGCTGTCTTTAGGCTGTGTAGTGTGCTACAGGTTTCTAGCTTTTGTGAATTGTCACCCATACTAGGATGGGCTTTGGTGATGCAGCTGTCTCTGGGTCATTTCTGCCCTGTGAATAACCCCTCAACCATATTCTTGTAAATAACTCCGATAAAAAAAATCATGGGCTCACCAAGATGGGCTTTGGTGGTTCCTATGACAGTTGCTGCCCTCAATGTGGGAGATCTGTCTCGTGATTTGAGTTTTATTTCCACAATGATTAAAGATGTTGTTCACTTTTATGCCTTTTCAGTAATGTATATTTATTTACATTTGTCCATTTCTTACTGGGTCATTTTTCTGATACTGAGTTTTCTGAGTTCTTTATGTATTTTGAACATTAATCTCTTATCAGATATATGGTTTGCAGATATTTTCTCATAATCTGTAGCTGTCCGTCATTTAAAATTTTTTTTCTCACTTTACTGTTGGAGTCATTCAATTTCATGTAATTTTGCTGTGGTAGCTAGAGCTTTGGAGTAATGCCAGAAAAATCACTGCCAAGGTCATTATCAAGAAGTTTTTCCCTGGAGATTACTCCAGAAGTTTCATGGGCTTAAGTCTTGGCTTAAGTCCCTTATGCATTCTGGACTGATTTTGCTGGATGATGTGGGTTACAAGTATATCATCTTTTGCTCATGTCTCCAGTTCTCCAATAACAATTTGTAAAGGGAGTCTTGTTGCCCCATGATGTCTGCTTGGTACTCCTGGTGAAGATTAATCAAGTGGACATGTGATGTCTTTAGGTTTATTTCTGCTTTTTGTTTATTCTGTTACATTGGGTTATGTCTCTTAAGGAGTGTGAATATTAAAGCAATACTAGGCAGAATCACATCTCAATACTCTTTGTAAAAATTTACTTCATTTCCATTGTTTCCCTAACAAGAAAATAATATGCAGTTTATGAGTAAAATGTAAATAAATATAATCTTGACATATATTATATATCACATAATTATTGGTTGCTTTTAAATTAAATTATTATTAGTATACTCAAATAATATGTATATAGAAACTTGTATATAGATGATGATTTTTTAAATTAATGAAGTAAAAATTTACTGTATATTATTTTGTTTCTTAAAAAGAAATTAGCAATATAATTCAAAGAAAATGAAGTTCAGCCACTTGAATGATGCATCAGTTGAACAAAATTGTGCAGAAGACTCAGTCACCATGGATCACAGCATGTTTGTGAAAATATTGTAGCAATGGACTATATTGTGTCAGGAGCCGTTTGTTGAGGCTCTCTGTCCATATGCATTACTCTCATGCTCTCTGCTGCAGCATAAGAATCACACGGATTGCTGAGACTGTGATTAAGCAAGATGTTCTGCCAAGTGCGCGGTCAAGGTCTTCAGACTCTCAGGAAAAGTACACTGTGGCCCCAAGGCCAAGAGTCAACTGAGATTACACCGCCTTTCCTGTGAGAACATCCTCATTATCTCCTGAGAATGACCTTCTGCTTTGATTCCCTATGCCTGAGATGTGTATAATTTGGACTGGTGAATAAAGCTGAGGTGTCGTGTGGTATTGACTGCAGGACCTCTTGAGTCTATACTGTGTTTCTGACTATTTCTTGCCTCAGTTTCTTATTTCTGTTCTTTTATTTCTCAGCCTTACTCCCTGGTCTAGGACCTGTTTGATACTGTCCAGAGAGGGCTCTGGCAATGGTGGTACCCTAATGTCTGTTAGGAAATTCATGTTTTCCTTGTATGAAGTCGTAAGTATGAATCAATCATATAAGTCGCCCGCTTATTTTCCTTGCAATTAAAAATGCGTATGTGCATGGGACATGTGAATGTGTGTGCAGAAACCTGTGTATGATCATGCTTAGGAATGCATCTAGCTCATTTGAGATAGTTTTTCACTGGCTTGAAAAATCACTAATTAGGCTAGGCTATCTGGCCAGTGGGCATCAGGCGTCTTTCTGTCTATGCCTCCCCAATGCTTAGATTAAAAGTGTGTACTACTTTGACAGGCTTTTACATAGGTTTTGGGAATTGAACCAGGTCCACATGCTTACACAGCAAGTACTTTGCTGACTAAGCTATAGGCTATGTTGTCATTTTAAACACTGATTATTCACTAAACATTTTTAGATGGAAGAATCTGAAATCTAAAGCATCCTACTGTAGTGTGTGTGTGTGTGTGTGTGTGTGTGTGTGTGTATTTGGCCACACACTTCGTGGATAAATCATGTGTGAGACTAGGCTTTGCATATCTAGAGTCTTCATGAAGCCCTGGTGTTTTGTGATGTAGCTGTGTTTGTAGTTGTGATTATCTCTGGGGGCATTCTACCCCTTTATTTGAGCATGTGCATTTAATGGCCAGAAGAGTTACTTAGTGGTCCTCTGGGTCACAGCACCATGGCTTAGGTCGTCTCTGCTCCCAGTGTCATAGTTTAAACATTTCAGTGTCATACCAGTGAGGCAGTTCTTAGTGTCAGGTCATGGATGACCGTGTACTCTGCCCACAAGTGAACTGTATTTTGAAAATCACACTAAACTTGCCTCAGGACATTAAGTCTATAGGGCTCCTTTAGGCAGTTTCTTCTGCTCCACTTATAACATTCAGTTATTGGCTGCCTAGCCTGACATGTGAATTCAAACCCTGCATCTTACTTGATGGAAGAACGAACACACACACACACACACACACACACACACACACACACACACACACACGATTTAAAAAGATATTAATTGCATTCATTGACTTTATTCTGTAAGAATCAAACCAAATTAACTGTAGCCTTAATGTAAAATGTAAGGGAAGAAGAGAAACGTCCCAGCCTGTGAAAATTTCATTCTCTCTTGAGTGATGGTGGACAAATGCTTGAAGGAGAGTTTGAAGTTGGAATTTGGTTTCAGTAGGACCTGTAAAATATAAAGATAGTTCAGGAATTCTGTGCATAGCATGCTAGCAGTTTTCACATTTAAGGTTTTCTTTAGCTTCCAAGAATCCTTTTATGTCTGTATCCAAGGACTTTACCAAATTAAATGTTTCAACTCAGATATGTTAAATTGACCTACGGTGTGCAGCATACTTCATGTAAGTTTTACAATAAATACTACATTTTACTATTTTCCTCATCAATGGTACATAGTAGTTTTAATTCAGGAATCTACATTTGTGATTTATGAACAAACATACAATTGAACAATGAAAGCATACTCATGCACTAAAAGCATACTCATACAATGAATGATTTTGGACCAATATAATATATGATTCCATATTAAATAATTGCTTTCATCCTTTTTCTTATTTTATTTTCTAAAACTCTATGCCGACTCATCTTTTTCTTAGCACAAGTTACTAAATAACAACTCAAATCCACGATTTGTGCCTGTGGCAGTCTAAGGAAGTTCAGGTGGTTTCTGTCTGTCTTAGTTTAGTCCTGATGGAAACATGGTGTCATATTAAAGCACCTACACTTGAATCTGAACAGGCTCTAACTTTATACATTCTATCCACATTTATACTTGAGGTGTGAGATCAAAATTGCAATACATTAAAATCCAGAGAGAATGAGGACCAGATAAGGTTACTACTGTAAAGGTAGAAGATTCCTCTTCTGGCCTGCAGTAGGCTTTCAGATCACAGACCCTTGTGTGATATCTTAGTCCATAGACTGGGTACCCAGTTTGATAGATATAAAAAGTTTGCTATAACAGAACTCAACATTTATACTTTTTTTCTCCAAATTATCTCACCCTTTGTGAGTTTTTAATAAAATCATTAATATTTCTTGATATTAACTTCCTAGAAGTTTTCAAATTGTTTCAAGCTCTGGTTACCTATTTATTCAAGTAACATTAATTTGCCTCTTGTTTAATATTCTGAGAGCATCCATTTAATATTCACGTGTTTTAGAAGTTAAGCATTTTAGTTCTTTCATGATTTCTGTAAAAATATTTATGAGGCTAATATATTAATGGATCTTTCCAGGAATGGCAACCTGAAAGAACTGCATGGAAAATATGTGATTTCTTTTACTCTATTAATATTCAAGTTAGAGGGCGAACAGTACTGTTACAGGTTTATTTTTCTTCCTTCTCTTCCATTGTCTCTCTGTTGCATTCCCTATTTTCTTTTTTTCCTTTCTTTACAAGGAATTGAGCTTAGGGCCTTATGCACACTAGGCAACAACTTCACGTTAAATTATATCTTCAGCCCTCCCTGACCCCCCTCTTAAATTTCTGAGACGAGGTTTTGCTAAGTTTCTCAGACTGGCCTGTTCTGTATGTAGACTAGGCTGGTCTTGAACTTATGACCTTCCTGCCTCAATCCCTTTAGCAGCTGGGATTATAGGCCCACCACTACATGCGGCTCTCCACTACATGCGGCTCTAGTATACAATCTGATAGAAGAAATTTCATTTTAGTAGTTTTAGACCTACAACATGAGCATGTCCAAAGTATTGTACTTCACTCTTTGTCTAAGTATGATGAGGTAAAACTACAGATTAAAGGCGAATTATAATCTTCAGGAAAATGTTTGATTAAAAATTTTTTTTCTTCATTTTGTAAAAATAGACTATTTTCATTTCTTATCGAAACAAAAACTCTCTTGTCAATGCTATATTTAGCCCAAATTACAATGCTAGTTAACTATTTTGCCTGCTTCCTGGACATGATTCATCCACTTGTACTAGTTTAGAATTTGTGACTGTGTGAATAAGTCCATGCTTTTACCAGGATTGGTCATTTTATCTTTGCTTACTTACCTTTATTGTCTTCTTCAATGTTTCCTTAGTGTTTTTATGCTGCAGGTGAAGAGACTGGGGCCGTGGAAGTCTCGGGGATATCGACGGACAGTGTAGAAGCTTCAGGGCTGGCCACAGCACTCATCATTGGTCCAGTGGTCGGAGCTGGTGTTGACTCACTAGGGGCAATGGTACTGACGACGGGAGCGGCAGTGCTACCTTGATTTTCGTTTGTAGGAATGGCAAGAAAGGATGGGTTTGGAATGACACGACGTGCCCCAATAGGCTGGGGGAAATTGGGCACTTGTTGCCATCTGGAGAAGGGGAATGGAGACCTCAGGTGAAGCACCATTATAATAGCTGGGTAAGCGTGTGCATGAAAAGGTCCAGATGGCCTATGGTAGCTGTAATTAGGTTCATAGCGGAGGCCGCTCCTCAGCGCGTAGTGAGCTGGTGTGTACAGCACGCTTTTCTGATCATACACCAATCCTTCCTTTCCATGGCACTGCAGAAACAGAAAATTGTACAGAAAGGTTCTGGCTGTAGATCAGTATGCGAAGACAGCCTCAGAAGCTTTTGAAATAATGCAATATTTTCTGCTAAGAAATAGACGATTGAAAGTATGAAATTCCACATTATTTTTTCTCATGTAAATGGATATGTGCATTTTACATTCTACATATCATTTTCATATTGTGAAACATTACTTTTAACAATATATAAATAATATTTATTTTTTTAAAAAATAGGGTAATTAATAATGTAAAGTATGTTTCCCCATATGGAAATACGGCATATATGGAAAATACTAACTAGAATTGCATATTTAATTGCAGCACCTGGGAAAGTCTCATAGAGAACTTTGCCCCATTATACACAAACACACACACAAATGTGCACAAACACACATGGATGTATTCTCACCACATAAACTACAATTGTTCATACATGTTATCAGCCTGAGAAATGGCATGATTTATAACATATGGGAAGATTTTTTTAAATTTAATCTTTGGATTTAAAATTTTTTAGTTTAATTTTCTTTCTGTTTTTATTTCTGCCAACGATGTGCAGTTACAAAGCTTTCCATGGCGATACTAACGTACCAACAAAGTCACACTCAACACAGGCATTTCCCATAAAAAAGCATGGTTAGTGTATTCCTTCAAACACATTTTGAAACAAAAGGAAGCCATCACTACAGACATGTTTAAAGATGGGTCAGGTAAGGCTTTTTTCCCCCCACCCAAACTTTACAAAGTGGACAGGAGAGACAATAAACAACATTTTTGTTCTTTTTTTTTTCTCAGCATTAAATATGAAAAGTTGTCTCATGAGCTAAAAAAGCATTAAAATGAGCTCTTATGACTTGGGCGATTCAAAAAACCTAATGCTGTCTGGCAAACATAGAGTTTGGTTCATCTTTTGTTCAAGTGGTGTTTTCACTTATCAAAAGATACTAGTTGCTTTGGTATAGATAAAATATTTATTTAGTGTTTAATTAGAAGGTATTTCTCTTTGCAGACTATTATATATTTTATTTCACTTATACACGTAATTGAAAATAGACTTACAGCCACTTGTTCCTGATTTTGCATCTCTGCAACCTGAGGGGTTAGAGGAAAACAATGAGAAATAACAAGGGAGAAAAATCAAAACAAATTTTTTTGGTTCTGTTTTCCATTTTTTGTGTTCCAAATTGTGTTAAAGACAAAATCAGTAATTGTGCTTATTTTTATATTGATAGAAAGATTTAACTGGCATCGCATTGCTGTTTCCATTTGCTTTGACTACTCATAAGTCTGAATGGTAAAATCTATAATACTTTGATTTTGAATTATTTCATCATGTCCTTGTGACTTGAAGCCTTTGAACCCATATTCCAGGTAGGGCGTGGGTTTTATACTCTAGACTTCTCAGCTGCTATGATTACTTACATATGACCTGTGTAAGATGCAGCCTGCCACAGTTAATTCCTAGCAACGCCCAGCCTACCTCCAAGAGGACGATGAGCATCAAAGAACATCCTTATGGAGATGGCTTCAAATGTGGCAAAGAAGCCCCTGGGGAAAATGTTCTCATTTCTACCACTGACAGAATTCTGCCTAAAAATGGACAAGCTTGGATGCAGGCAGAGTCGATGGCCAAACTCCGCCAAGACAGGGTAAGCAAGTCCTCAATAGTTCCTGCCTCACAAATATGTCTGTCATATATATTGGACCAGAAGGCTGAAGATAATGCTCCAACATTATAGAGAGTTTTGGGTGACTGCTCAGGAAGCAAACTGTCTCTGTCATCTTCTCATTTGGGAAGCTGCTAACCTGCACCCCCTGTATACTCAGGTAATTAATTTTATCCTTTCTCAAGTCTCTGATGGGGTTGAAGTCCAGATAGTTTAGTCTTACAATTAAGCTTAGTTTTTTTATGGGTTAAGATGTTTTTAGGTCTAGATAGATGTTTTAAGTTGATAATGATGAGATATGACAGATAATCATTTACGTTCAGAATTTTAGATGCACCAAGATAGGAAAAGTGTTTTCTTCAAGGCTGCCAAATACAAATAGCAAAACACTAAGAATGTAACATTTATATAATTCCTGATTGTTTTATGGTTCTTCTTGCTGTAGATATTTTATTGTATACATGTGTAATAATAAAATGTATATGTAAAAAATAAAAATATTTAATAAAAAAGAAAAAGAAAGAAAACAAAAGACTTATAAAGAAAAAAGAAATCCACATCTCTGTTTTCAGTGTTGAAATTGGTTGTATTGTTCATGGGATAAAGTTGTCTTTGAATGGTAATGAATAACTATTAAAATGTTGGATGTTGTAAATACAAAATATTGGAAATTTTAACATCTACTTTGGTATATATACAGATGCTAAATTTTATATAGAACAAGTGTGTTCACCAAATATAACATTAGATTTAAAGTTTCTATGTTTATTGGAACACCAAATTGATTTAATACATACAACATACAACATAATAAAGGTGTCTTTACAGTCTTAAAAAAAACATAAGCCAGTCTTTGTTTTAGCATCACTATTCAGAGAAGCATATTTGTTTCTCAATGTAGCCTATTAGCACTTCAATTTTAGGAAAAAAAACTTGTGCCTAAAGAATAATTATCAAACAGCAAATAGTTTGTGAAAATGATTCTCCAATCCACATAATGTATAATTTTCTCCATAGACATAATACATAAACAAAATATGACACATCAACACTGTTACACAGTCTGAACAGAAACCAATGTGTTAAATAAAAAGGAATACAATTGTTTGGCAAACACTTAGAAATAATACGTTTTTAAAAATGAATCAAGATCCATATGTTTTGGTGTATAAATATTAACAAGCATGTTTATCACCTACGTAAACCTATAATAATATACTTAGTTGGTCTTCACATTGAAACCTTCCATAAATTACAATGGTCCCAAAACTAATACATTTAATTATTGTAAAAGCGCTGACCAACTGGTGATGATATCACTATAAATTAAGTCCTACCTGTCCAGAGTAGCCACACGGAAATGGGACTACATTTAAATTGTTTCTATATAAAAGTACATAAAATAAATAGTAAATGCCATTTTCATCACAGAGCATAGAGGGGCTCACAGGACTTGTGAGAAGGACTTGGCTAGCCCACACAGTAGGAAGCATTTCAGTTTTAGGATAAGAAAGTAGTAATTTGAATACTAAAAAGTCTGAAGGTTTGCTAAACTTGTTGAAACATTTGAATACTTATTTAGCTTTAAGACAGTAGGCATTTTGATATGATTGAGCTTTTCAGAATATTGTGTTTGTAGTCAGAGTCTCTAACAGAGATAATATCAACTTACACTTGGATGTAGATTTTGCACCTCGGCAGCCTGAGGAGTTACAGAAAGAGAAATCATGAGAAATATGTCAACTATTTAATGTCTTTAAATGCTTAGTTCTTAAAGGGACTGGAGGATGGGACAGATAGAAATTCTATCAAAAGGATTTCCGATCCTGGACTGGGATTCCCATATTTATTGTTTATGAATTATATTTATAGTATTTTCTAACTTAAAAATAGACTTCTTTTCCATTGTATAGGAATTTGGAAAACTTTCTATGCATGATTTAGTTTGTATTATTATAACTGATGTACATGACAGAGATATTAATGTAACTATAGATATCTAGGAAAATATTTTACTAAACAAGTAAACATAGGAAAACTAGTAATCAACTGTTATACTTCTTGAAGTATCTATATTTTTATATTCATATATCTGGAACTCTTAAGTAAAAGTTATTTAATATCTCATCAACAAAATTTAAATAAAATCAACTCACCAAAAAGGGAAGAGTTAATGCCAGAATGTTCACAGCTACGATAAAATTCCTCATCATTGCACCTACAATTAAAGTTAAATGAATTAAGACTCTTGCTAACAAGTTAGAAGTGACTGTATGTAATGTTTTTCTTTTTTTTTTTTTTTTCTTTCTTTTTTTTTTTTTTTTTTTTTTAATACATTTTTATTAATTTATACATATTACATCTCAGTTGTTAGCCCATCCCATGTATCCTCCCATCCCTCCCTTCCTCCCACTTCCCCCCCCTACTCCCCTCCCCTATGTCTGTGTCTGAGGGGGATCTCCTCCCCCTGAATATGCTCATACGGTATCAAGTCTCTCCTTGGTGACCTATTATCTTTCCTCTGAGTGCCACCAGGCATCTCCATCCAAGGGATATGATCAAATATGGGGCACCAGAGTTTGTGTGAGAGTTAGATCTTCTTCTCCACTCAACAGTGGAGAATGTCCATCGGCTAGTCCGGGTAGGGGTTCAAGGTTTTTACTGCCTATTTTTTCCTTGGCTGTTGCCACAGTTTGCGGAGGACCCCAGGGCCCAGACTCGCCTGTAGTTTTCCAGGACCCACTGGATCCTTCCATTTCCTCTTTCTCCCAGGCTTCTCACACCTAAAGATTCAATAGGATGTCCTCCCCTCTTACCCATTATTCTGGTAGGTACAGTTTTTCATGGGGACGTACACCTTGGGCTAGTGTCTCGATATAAGTGAGTATATACCATTTAGCTCTTTTTGCTTCTGTGTGAACTCACTCATTATGACAATTTCTAGTTCAATCCATTTGTCCACAAATTTTGGAAATTCCTTGTTTTTAATAGCTGAGTAGTATTCCATAGTGTAAATGTACCACAGTTTCTTTATCCATTCTTCTGTTGAGGGACACGTAGGTTGTTTCCAAGTTCTGGCTATTATGAATAAGGCAGCTATGAACATGGTTGAGCATATGTCCCTGTTGTGTGGTAGTACATCCTCTGGGTATATTCCAAGGAGTGGAATAGCTGGGTCTTGAGGAAGCCCTATTCCCATTTTTCTGAGAAAGCACCAGATAGCTTTCCAAAGTGGTTGTACTAGTTTGCATTCCCACCAGCAATGCAGGAGTGTTCCTCTTTCTCCACACCCTCGCCAGCATGAGGTGTCAGTTGAGTTATTGATCTTAGCCATTCTGATGGGTGTAAGATGGAATCTCAGTGTCGTTTTGATTTGCATTTCTCTGATGACTAAGGAGGTCGAGCATTTCTTTAAGTGTTTCTCAGCCATTTGATATTCCTCTGTTGAGAATTCTCTGTTTAGCTCTGCGCCCCATTTCTCTATTGGGTTATTTGGTTTGGTGGTGTTTAATTTCTTAAGTTCTTTATATATTTTGGATATTAGACCTTTGTCAGATGAAGAGTCGGTGATGATCTTTTCCCAGTCTGTAGGCTGTCGCTTTGTTCTCTTGACAGTGTCACCAGCCTTACAGAAGCTTCTCAGCCTCAGGACTTGAAGATACAATCGCACAATTGGAAACAGTAATGTTTTTCTTAAGGGAGAAAAAGCTCTGAACTTATAGGTAGACCTCGCCAGTGCAAGAAATCTATTTTCTCAATGGTACAGAACTACCAAACTTGAAATAAGATTAGTTTAAAGTTAATTTGTGACTATTAGTGAAAGTGTTATTAAAATTTAACCATCTATTCATTTGATATAAATCTTCTGGAAATAAATGCTGTGTCAAATGTTGAAATTGTGGGGGTAGAGCTGGGCTCTGGCAGTGAGTGGCATGGGCTCGAATGGAAGATAAGGTTATAGACTGTGCAGAACCTACACAGTAAGGATCTCATGCTCTGTGTTGGAGTGTGAGGCCTGGGCTCCGTGAGCAGAAAGCTGCTCAGTGTGAGAGGACAGAGTCTGAACCTAGGCTCTACAATTGGGAAATAATGTCCTCTTTCTTTACATGTGTTACCTGTAAAACAAACAAACAAACAAACAAACAAAAAAACAAAAAAAAACCAGGACTCCAAACTGGGCCATTTCTAACATTCTGCGACCCTTAATTAATATATCAGACATGGAAAGGAACTGCTGGGAAACAACATTTGTTATATTATAAATGTATTTTTCCAGTGATATCATTAATTTCACTGCTTCAATAGGAAGTATACACATGGCACTTTAAACATCTTTGAGGTAATAAAGACACCAGTTAGTCTTTTCCTAAAGAAGTCACAGTGCCTACCTACCTGCTCATTTAATTTTAATAGTTCTTAAATAATTACATAACACTTCAAACTTCTAACACATTAGTGTATATTATATTTGAGAAGGGAATACTATGTCTTACAGTAACTTATTTTTGCTATACTTGTATTAACTTGAGTTATGGAAAAATAAACTTCACAAGAGTCACCGAATCAACACCTGGATGCTCCACGCTGCAGGAGGGAAAAAGGAAAGAATACCAACCCCCATTTGCCTCTCCTCATGTGCACCTCAGGTGATTAGAAAGGATTTTTTTTTCTTTAAACTGACTTCAGGCCACTACTAAGAAATCACTAGGTTACAAATATATCATGTACAATCAACTTTGGACAACCTAAACAAAATGTTTCCTTGAGTGGATAGAATTCCTTGTTAAATTTCTTATTTTCAAGTTACTGTTGCAAATCGTTACCTGAAAAATGAAAATTCTTTGGTAAAATCATAGACTCCTCTTCAATAATATAATATATTCTATTATTTATTTTATTTTTATATTTAATCTTCTATTATAAATATGCTATTAAATATCATATAATAACATATATAAATAAATATAATGCATATAATTAACATTAAAAAGTTTCTTTTCAGTAGAAAGCTAAACTTTTACTGTATGTATCAGCTATATAGTGGTTAAGTGCTTGTGTTTGTCTCTGTCACCTGTGAAGGAGTCATGGTTTGTGAAATTATGGATTAATTCAGCTTTGAAAGATATGCTTTAGTACAGTATAAGAAAAAAATATAATAATTACACTATAATAAAAGAAATTATGAGTTTTAAGTAGAAATAAGATTTGAAGGTAATTATTTTCTAATCTGAGCAATTTTTATAGTTCCAGCATACTGATAAATTAGCCCTCTCTATTTGTCTATAGGACATTGTCTAATAAATATCTTTATTAGAATTAATAATGTCTTGCATAATTTCACAGTGTCAAACCTAAACTTTAAGACAAAGCATAGTTAATTTTTTGATTACAATATTTTCTAGTCTAATGTCTAAGTTAGAAATTAATATTGAAATGATACCTAGATGTATTTAAGCTTAGGCTAAAAGGAAGAAGATATGATTTCAAAATAACCTTAGAGATATCTCAAGTAACTACTTTACAACATCACTGGCCTGGCCAGCTGAGGACCGTTACCTGTACTCGGAGTCAACTCTTGCTTGGCAGTGGGTTTTGCTTGGCCTCTTAGCTGCAGAGAAGACGCAAGATAAATAACCGAGGCCAATTATAGAGTATTGGTATAGGAGTCACATTCTACTTCCTTCCTACTTTTCACCCAATAAGATGATGACAGAAAGGAAAGATTTGACATCAACAGGTCATATTCAGTTCAGCTCTTGTAGGTACCCACAGACCAGGAAGCAGAGTTGTTGGGCAGGAAGGTGGAGGGAAAACAACCAATTCCTTAAAGAATGAATGTTTTGTATTTTGTACACATATAGGAAAATGTATTAAGTACATTCTTAACCTACTCAGTTCATGTAGCTGAATCTAAAGCTATTGCTAAAAATAAAAAATAGCCACAATTTTTTTTCACATTTTAAGTATTTTTTTTTCTTGAAGAACTTTACTTCCAAGTGATTTTATATTTAGTATGGACCATGTTGGTAATTTTTCCTGCAAATTTACAACTTGTTTTTAAAATTAAAATATTAACCAACTAAACTATGTGTTCCATTTGTAAGTTAAATTCAACCATGAAACGCTTTCATCACTCTGAAGGTTGATCACTTGCATTTTGGCTTCAGCGTGTATTCCTTATTACACTCAGTAATTAACGCTGAGTGCATACTGCCAGATTAATTACTTCATTTGGAAAAAATTGTTTTATGGACCTTTAAAGTGTCCATTTTCGATGCTCAATATTAAGTGGTTGAGTTTGGAATAATTGTTCTGTTTTTAAGGACAGAGAATTCTGATTCAGAACATGGATTGTAAAATTGCCAATGCTGTTAATAGTTTGAAAAAATGTAGCCAAACATATACTTTGCCTAAACAATTCAGGGAAGAATATTTTGCTCTACTGTGTTTTTCCCCCTGGGAGTAACGCAGAGTGACTTCACTTTGTGAAAACATCATCAGACCGAGGTATTGACTGGAATCAGTGTAGAGCTGCCAGAATGGAAACAAGACATAATGACAGCATTGTAGAATTTCTGTGCATCTCTGTCTGTTTCAAGGAACTATTATATGTCTTAGAAAGTTGGGAACATTGTTCTGATCCCTAGAATACTTGTGCAGAGTCTACACAGGAAGCCCAGACTTTCTATTTCTTAGAATTTGTTTCTGTTGTTCATGTGTTGTTGCACGTGAAATACCACCAGCCTGTCTACGTAGGTTATTAAATCATCCAATTTCCTTAGGATATTAAAGGCTTATTGATAAAAGTGGAAGTTTATAGTTTGGTCAGTCCTCAAATTCTAAAGGTGCTTTATTCCACTCTGTCATTTCTCTACCATCAATTAAGAATATTAGTTTTAAGCTGCTTTGTTATTTGGTAAAAAAAAATGCCAAAGACTCAAACTTTTCTTTTTCTTTTCTTTTTTTTTGCTCCAATGCACAAACTGTTGCACCAATCAAGAACAATGCAAGCAGTGAACCTAGACCCCTATTCAGATGTAGCCAATGGACAGCTCATTCTCCACAGTTGTGGGGAGAGTGGGCATTGCCTCTGACATGAACTCTGGTGTCCCTGATTTGTCCACTTCCACTTGGTGGGAAGGCCCTGCAGGCACACAGAGGAAGGGGAAGCAGGCTATTCACATGGGACCTGATAGGCTGTGGTCATATGGTGGGGGAGGAGGGCTCCTTCTGTTAGAGGTCTAGGGGAGGGGATAGGCCAGAAGAGGGAGGGAAGGTGGGAATGGGAAGATACAAGCAATGGGGTAACAATCAGGATGTAATATGAATAAATTACAACAAACGTAAAAAGGGGGAAACGATCACTTTAGTAAGGGAATATGTGTCAAGAATGTCCGCGAGTCCTTGAAACTTTTCTCTACAGAAAGGCATTTCTTTAGTGGATTAATCACTTGCTTCAAATGCTATTCTGCCCCAAAGATGCTGTGACAACAGTAACACTAGGGAAGTTGAGAATCACTGGTCTACAGAGAACCTGCAGTCTGGAGGGAGACCTTCCAAGTCTGCCGGGGCTCAGGGTGAACGTCACGGTGACCTTATGTTAGTGCGCTGCTGAGCTGAGGCTTTAGTAACTAGGATCTTCATGAGTCTGGAGTCATTGTAAGCACCCAGGCAAAAGGTAATGGATAAGAACAATTTCAGTTTCTACAGTGCATTATTTTTTTTGTAATATGTTCTAGGCCCGTGTAACCCTAACTTACATTTGCTTCAGTAGCCATCCATTCTTTTAACGTCATTCAAGTACACAGATCAGTGATCTTCATCCATCCAAATCTAGATCGCTCTGCAGTCAGGTCATAGCAGCCTTTGGTACCCTGTGGTTTTCTTTCTTTCTTTTTAATATTTTATTAATTTATTCATATTACATCTCAATTGTTAGCCCATCCCTTGTATCCTCCCATTCCTCCCTCCTTCCTGCTTTCCCCCTACTCCCCTCTCCTATGTCTGTGACTGAGGGGAACCTCCTCGCCCTGTATATGCTCATAGGCTATCAAGTCTCTTCTTGGTGACCTGCTGTCCTTCCTCTGAGTGCCACCAGGCCTCCCCATCAAGGGGACGTGGTCAAAAATGGGGCACCAGAGTTTGCATGAAAGTCAGACTCCACTTTCCATTCAACGGTGGAGAATGTACTGTCCATCTGTTAGATCTGGGTAGGGGTTTGAAGTTTACTGCCTATATTGTCCTTGGCTGGTGCTTTGGAAATCTATCTGGCTTTTTCTCAGAAAAATGGGGATAAGGCTTCCTCAACTCTCAGCTATTCCACTCCTTGGAATATACCCAGAAAATGTTCCACCACACAACAGGGACATATGTTCAACCATGTACATAGCTGCCTTATTCATAATAGCCAGAACATGGAAACAGCCTAAGTGTCCCTCAGTAGAAGAATGGATAAAGAAAATGTGGCACATTTATACTATGGAATACTATTCAGCTATTAAAAACAAGGAATTCCCAAAATTTGTGGACAAATGGATTGAACTAGAAATGATCATAATGAGTGAGTTAACCCAGAAGCAGAAAGAGTCAAATGGTATATTCTCACTTATATCGAGACACTAGCCTAAGGGGCATGTCCCATGAAAGTCTTCACTTACCAGGAAAGTGGGTCAGAGGGGAGGACATACTACTGGGACTTTAGGTGAGAGAAGAATGGGAGAATGAGGAAATAGAACGATCCAGAGGGTCCTAGAAACCTACAAGAAGAACATTATGACAGGCGAATCCGGGTCCAGGGGTCCTACTCAAACTATGGCACCACCCTGTGGTTTTCTCGCTGTAATGCTTTCTCCTTTGCTTTTCCTTATAAATCATCAGGTGCTCTCAACTTCTCTCATGGTTCATTTTATTTTCCTCAACCTAGGGAGAGCTTTCATGGACTCTTTCCGCTCAATTATTTCTCTCCCTATCCTTGGAATAATTTTGGTTAATTCACTCCATCCTTCGTTCTTTAAACACCCCCAGTGCTGTTTACTTGCCTGGCCTGCAGGCAAGTTGTGCAGCATCTGTGAACGATATCTCTACTGATGTGTGAACCAGACTCTCCAGACCCTGCAGGAAAGAAAGAGAATCTCTCAACATATCTCACTATTAAGCTAAGTTATATAAAATAATTGAAACAATATTAGAGAAAATATCTTTGTCCAAGTTCTTCAGGATCAGCATAAAATGGGTACAGGTGGCCTTCTTTATCTAGATCAAAATGCAGAGATTCAAACAACAGCAAATTAAAAATATTATATATATATATATATATCCAGGAAAATGTCCAAGTGCAAAAGTATTCATGTGCTCAGCGAGTGCGAGGGAGAGGATGTGCAGGCTGACAGTCTAGCTCTTCCACTATAGTCTCTAGCTGTCAGCTCTTTCATGGCCTGTGTAGTCTAGGCTTGTGGTGGATTCATCTATATTGGCCACCTTGTAGCCATTCCCCTCACACCCCACCATTGTAATTCCTTATAATTAAGTATCTCTGCTATTTACACAGTACTTTGTGTTAGGTTTTATGTGCAACCCAGAAACATTTTAATGCACATAAGCAGATATACATAGTTCATGAACAAGTACTACACTGTTTTATTCTATTAAGGAATGTAGGCATCTGAGATCCTGCTGTATCTGGGAGAGGTTTGGAGGGTTGCCTTGGAACCAATTGTTGTAGGTGTAACAAGATAACTGTTTTCATTGTTTTAAATGACAAAATAGTGTAACTTTATATTTTTCCCCATGAAAAAAATTCTAATTAATGAATTTGCTATCTACTGTACCCACAAGCTGGTTAAACTTTAAAACAACGCAGTTTGAGGACACATTCTTTTATTAACTGTTTTTTGTTGTTGTTGTTGTTGTTGGTGGTGGTGGTGGTGATGTTTTTAGATGCTGTTGGAGTGATTATATCATAGTTTAATTGTGAAAGCCTGAACAAAGTAACTTTTTAAATTGGCATTTTCCAGAATACACATGTCTATTGGAAATTTACAATGCAGATATTTTAATGATAAATACACAACTTTGGAGTCTTCTGATACAACGTTTGTTTCAAGGAGCACACTTTGGAAAATGGTAGGATATTTCCCCATGCCCCTAAAGTTGCAGGGTCATAATAGGAAGTAGATGAAACCAAAGCTCTAACCTGAGAGTTAAGGGCATGAATAGAAGGAGAGAGAGAGAGAGAGAGAGAGAGAGAGAGAGAGAGAGAGAGAGAGAGATGGAGGGAGAGAAACAGAGAGACAGAGACAGGGACAGACAGAGAGACAGAGAGACAGAGACAGAGAGACAGAGACAGACACAAAGACAGACAGAGACAATGTTACTTGAAATTCTACAAGTTCATAATTAATAGCTATTGTTAGTATCGGGCCCCTCCCATGAGTCTGGGGCTTCCATTTTTTCCCATGCTTGCTCTTCTCCAGTCCTACAGTGGCTTCCAGTATGTCAGCCACCGGCTTCAGAGGCGATCCCTGTAAACTCAATTTATTATAGCATTTGGTCCTCTTTATATCCTAGTATTAAAGGCTTTAATAAAGGAATCATTATCCAAAAGCTTAAGGAATCTGTCATCCCCGAAAATGACCAAGGAAGACAGAAGTTTCTCTCCTCAAGTCTAGCTAGGTTGCTCACTTAGGCTGGCCTTCATTTTCAGCCAGGATGTACATGGAGGGTGATGGTGTCTCCATGTTTGGTGCAAAGGGTCTCATCTGTAAGCAGACTTATTGCAATGGAGAAATACAATGCTAGTGCAAGGAGAATTTTTTTAATTTCCTGACAACTAACAATGGAGACACAGTCAGCCTTTGTGACACAATGAAAGGAGAGATTTTGTTGGGTGACTTCTGTCTTATATTGCAAGATAGTTTTTATTTTTCATTACACCTGGTGGCTCTCCCTCTTTCAGGACATTACTCTTCAAGTGTTCATCATGAGATTAATAGGAAGTGACAGAGAACAGGAAAATTGTCTTTGTATACCATTCTGCAATAGAAAAACAACCCCAGCCCCTCAAACAAACAAACAAGCCACTTGATACAGTCCCCAGGAACCTAAGTGTTTAATGCATGTATAATGATACTCATGAGTTGTATTCAGACCAACATTTTATATATGACTTGATATTTTATGGATCTTAGAGTTTTTACAGCAGAAAATGGGTAGACAGAAAGTCACTCAGCTGACTGTGCTAATATTGCAATGGAATAGAAGAAAACTGTCAGCATTCCATATCCGGATTATGAGAATTTCATTTCCTGAGAGAATGAACCTTTATATCACTTTCCACATTGATGCAAGTCAGGGATGTAAAGATGCTCTTTTTGAAAATTAGGGATTGTTGGTTCTTGTTAATATGTTCCATTTAACAGTCCCTGAGCATCTAAGAACTGGAGCACAGTTGAGTTGATGATGGACTCCAACAGCTTTAGTAGGATGCAAAAAATGAGGTAGACTGGTCTACCAGAAGGTGTAGTATGAACAGACTTATAAAGGACAGAAATTAAAAAAAAAAAGTGTGTGAGAAGGTCAAAGTGGGGAATTATTTTTGAGAGACTGAGATTTTTTTTGTGTGTGAAGATCATGTTTGACCTGATTCTTAAAAGATGAGTCTCAATACTGAAATGGAGGACTGTATGCTTCCCGAGGAGAAATCACCACAGCAGAAGCACAGTTGTGTGGTGAAGCCTGGTCACAGAAAATGGTAATGCCTGGATTTTCTGAGTTTGTGATATATGGCAGGCAAGCGGTAGCAGAAGGTTTAGAAAAGAAGCTTGGGATTAGAATGTGGAAGGACTTGGAGGCCATTGGGGGAAATGGACTTTGCCTAGTAGGCGATACCGAAGTTCAGTGGTGACTGTGCACATCAGCAACGAGGTTCAACTTGGCCTTGGAGGCAGAGCGGCAGCAAGCTGACACATTAACAGCTGGCAGTCATCTTAAAAGTCAGAATGATTTTTATTCCTGAAACGAGGTAAAAAGCAATAGAGTTAGCTAGTCTCTGACCCTGACTCAGGACATGGTTTACTACTAGTGCTACTGAAAGCAAAGCAGAAGAGACTGGGTCTGGCTTTGCATTTCTGCCATATGCTTGATCTATGGGCATCTGAGATCCACAGGATTTCTATCATTTTTAGTTTCTCCAAATAAGAAAGAGCATTGGGAATATTTAACTAGATGGTGATGTCAAAGCTTCTGTAACTGGAAAGAATGATATTAATGCTATTTTAAGGATATTAACTATTACTGGCTTCTTGAGTTTAGAGACAATGTGTTCTTTTGCTTATGTCCTTTCCCAATGAGCTGAGCTTACTCTTCTGCAGTGTATAGGATACAGACCCAGTTGTTCAAATGTATTTTAGTTAAATTAAGTAAATTTGGTCTCTTGGATACTGTCAATGAATTTGTACAACATAAATCTGTGGACACCTTCACTCAGTACACTCCAGGTGATTCAGTCACCTCTAGTCCTCACGCTCGCTCCAAAGTGTTTAACAATCAAGTGGTGTCCGTTCAGGGCTGGTAGACAGCAGAGTGAGTAAAGTGCTTCCCATGTGTTGTGTTTTGAATGAGAAATAGCCCCGTAGGTGCGTATATTTGAAGGCTTGGTCTTCATTTGGTGGAACTGTTTGGAAAGGATCAGCAAGTGTGGCCTTGTTGGAGGAGGTGTGTCACCGAGCGTTTAAAGGCCCATCCCGTCCCCACTTCACATATTCTCTCTCTGCCCTGTGCCGTGATTCATATAAGCTCTCAGCTACTTCTTCAGCGCCATACCTGCCTGCCTGCTGCCCAGCTTCCTGACTCACCCTCTGAAATTTATAAGCAAGCCCCCAATTAAATACTTTCTTTATAAGTTATCTCGGTTATGGTATCTCTTCACCACAGTATGAAAGTAACTAAGGTAACATGTAAGCAAATGGATGTTGAGTTTGGTATCTAGAACTAACATAAAGCAACAACAACAGGTACGGTGGCATGACCCTCCTATCTCAGTGTTGGGAAAGCACAGACACACATGTTCATGGGGCTTGCTGGACAGTCATTCTAGCTTAATCAGCAAGTACAAGGTCAATGAGAAATCAGGTCTTGAAAAATAAAGTGGAAGGCACCTTAAGGAACAGCATTTGAGGCTGAACTCTGACTTCTTTTTTTTTTAATTAATTGATTCTTGTTACATCTCAATGGTTATCCCGTCCCTTGTGTCCTCCCATTCTTCCCTCCCTCCCATTTTCCCCTTATTCCCCTCCCCTATGACTGTTCCTGAGGGGGATTACCTTCCCCTGTATATGCTCATTGGGGATCAAGTCTCTTCTTGGTAACCTGATGACCTTCCTCTGAGTGACACCAGGTCTTCCCCTCCCGGGGACATGGTCAAATGTGAGGCACCAAAGTATGTGAGAAAGTCATATTCCACTCTCCACTCAACTCTGGAGAATGTTCTGCCCATTGGCTAGATCTGGGTAGGAGTTTAAAGTTTACCACCTGTATTGTCCTTGGCTGGTGCCTTAGGTTGAGCGGGACCCCTGGGCCCAAATCTGCCTATCATAATGTTCTTCTTGTAGGTTTCTAGGACCCTCTGGATCGTTCTACTTTGCTATTCTCCCATGCTTCTCTCATCTAGAGTCCCAATAGGATGTCCTCCCCTCTGTCCC
This sequence comes from Acomys minous, assembly GCF_964271855.1. Taxonomy (NCBI): domain Eukaryota; kingdom Metazoa; phylum Chordata; class Mammalia; order Rodentia; family Muridae; genus Acomys; species Acomys minous. The sequence goes on along the minus strand of NC_140497.1, from coordinate 70,431,755 downwards.
AGTTTCCTGGTAAGTGAAGGCTTTCGTGGGACATGACCCTTGAGCTAGTATGCAGATATAAGTGAGTATATACCATTTGAGTCTTTCTGCTTCTGGGTTAACTCACTCATTATGATGATTTCTAGCTCAATCCATTTGTCCACAAATTTTGGGAATTCCTTGTTTTTAATAGCTGAATAGTATTCCATAGTGTATATGTACCACAGTTTCTTTATCCATTCTTCTACTCATGGACACTTAGGCTGTTTCCATGTTCTGGCTATTATGAATAAGGCTGCTATGAACATGGTCGAGCAAATTTTCTTGTTGTGTGCTGGAGCATCTTCTGGATATATTCCAAGGAGTGGAATAGCTGGGTCTTGAGGAAGCCCTATTCCCATTTTTCTGAGATAGCACCAGATAGATTTTCAAAGTAGCTGTACTAGTTTGCATTCCCACCAGCAATGAAGGAGTGTTCCTTTCTCCCCACATCCTCACCAGCATGTGATGTCGCTTGAATTTTTGATCTTAGCCATTCTGATGGGTGTAAGATGGAATCTCAGAGTTGTTTTGATTTGCATTTCCCTGATGATTAAGGAGGTTGAGCATTTCTTTAAGTGTTTCTCAGCCATTTGATATTCCTCTGTTGAGAATTCTCTGTTTAGTTCCAAGCCCCATTTCTCAATTGGGTTATTTGGTTTGGTGGTGTTTAATTTCTTGAGTTCTTTATATATTTTGGATATTAGACCTTTGTTAGATGTGGGGTTGGTGAAGATCTTTTCCCAGTCTGTAGGCTGTCGCTTTGTTCTCTTGACAGTGTCTCCAGCCTTACAGAAGCTTCTCAGCCTCATGAGGTCCCATTTATTAATTGTTGACATTAATGTCTGGGCTGTTGGTGTTCTGTTCAGGAAGTTGTCTCCTGTGCCAATATGTTCCAGGCTCGTCCCCACTTTTTCTTCTAAGTGACTTTGTGTCTCTGGTTTTATGTTGAGGTCTTTAATCCACTTGGATTTGAGTTTTGTGCAAGGTGACAAATATGGATCCAGTTGCATTTTTTTACACATAGACATCCAGTTAGACCAGCACCATTTGTTGAAGATGCTATCCTTTTTCCACTGAATGGATTTGGCTTCTTTGTCAAAAACCAAGTGACCATATGTGTGTGGATTCATATCTGGGTCTTCGATTCGATTCTACTGATCAACCAGCCTGTTGTTGTGCCAGTACCATGCTGTTTTAATTACTATTGCTTTATAGTTCAGTTTGAGATCAGGTATGGAGACTCCTCCGGAGCACCTTTTATTGTACAAGATTGTTTTAGCTATTCTGGGTTTTTTGTCTTTCCATATGAAGTTCAGAATTGAACTTTCAATGTCTTTAAAAAATTATGTAGATATTTTGATAGGGATTGCATTGAATCTGTAGATTGCTTTTGGTAGGATGGCCATTTTTACTATGTTAATTCTCCCGATCCATGAGCAAGGAAGCTCATTCCATCTTCTCATGTCATCTTCAATCTCTTTCTTTAGAGTTTTGAAATTTTTTTCAAACAAGTCCTTCACTTGCTTAGTTAGAGTAACTCCTAAGTATTTTACATTGCTTGTGGCTAATGTGAAGAGTGTAGTTTTCCTAATTTCTTCCTCTGCAAGCTTGTCATTTGTGTATAGGAAGGCTACAGACTTTTTTGAGTTAATTTTGTATCCAGCCAATTTGCGAAGGTGTTTATCAGCTCTAGGAGTTCTCTGGTGGAATTTTGAGGGTCACTTATGTAGACTATCATATCATCTGCAAATAGGGATAATTTGACTTCCTCCTTTCCCATTTGAATACCCTTGATCTCCTTTTGTTGTCTTATTGCTCTGGCTAGAACTTCGAGTACTATATTGAAGAGATATGGAGAGAGTGGGCAGCCTTGCCTTGTTCCCGATTTTAGAGGAATTTCCTTGAGTATCTCGCCATTTACTTTGATTTTGGCTATTGGCTTGCTGTATATAGCCTTTATTTTGTTGAGGAAAGTGCCTTGTATCCCCAATCTCTCTAAAACTTTAAACATGAATGCATGTTGGATTTTATCAAATGCTTTCTCTGCATCCAAAGAGATGATCATGTGGTTTTTTATTTTCAGTTTGTTTATATGGTGGATTACATGGATGGATTTCCGTATATTAAACCATCCCTGCATGCCTGGAATGAAGCCTACTTGGTCATGATGAATGATATCTTTGATATTCGTTTTGCAAGTATTTTATTTAGTATTTTTGCATCAATGTTCATAAGAGAAATTGGTCTGAAATTTGCTTTCTTTGTTGAGTCTTTGTGAGGTTTAGGTATCAATGTGACTATGGCCTCATAGAATGAATTTGGTAATGTTCCATCCATTTCTGTCTTTTGGAGTAGCTTGAAGAGTATCGGCATTAGCTCGCCCTTGATGATCTGGTAGAATTCTGCACTGAAACCATCTGGCCCTGGGCTTTTTTTGGTTGGGAGACTATCATTGATTGCTTCTATTTCTGTAGGGGTGAACTCTGACTTCTATATATGTACATGTGTATCTGGACAGACACATGCCTAGGTACACAACACACACATGTGTATATTAAAGTATATTAAATTTTATGTTTTACATTTATTGTGATAAATATATTATTTTGACAAGTGGACTGAGAATCAAACTTCTTTCAAATTCATATCTCTTTACCTGCATGTTAAAAAAGCTGTCATAACTCATTGGAGATGTTTCTTTGGTTTATGCAGTGGTTAATGCGGAAACTCAAAATTGGTCAAAATTCATAGGATAAGTATCTGTATAGTTCTCAGCCACAGATGGGGCATCAATATCATATTCTTTATGCAAGGCTCAGGGAAAATAGTGGAAGAAGGGTAGAAAACTTGTAAGAGTCAGAGGTTGAGAAGAAAAGCAGAACAATCCAGATTCTTTTCAACCTGACATTTGACTGCGGGACTCATGAAAGGACTGCAGTTCTGCCAAAATGGAGCCACTCAACATTCCTGTGTGAAGAGGGCCTTACAATATTATGACAGGTCATGGCTTCTGGGAGGAGGCGAGTCAATGTTTTTTAAGGATGTGGCTCAAGTGGATAGACATACACCCACTAGTTTATGGGCAATATAAATCGGACCAGGCAGTTTATAAAAAAAATAGAGAGGACACAAAGTAGGGAGATGTGTATCTGGGAGAAGGGAGGGGGAGTGCTGGGAGAGTGGATAACATCAAAATACATTGTATGCACATATAAAGTTCTCAAAAATTAATAAAGTGTTATATTTAAAAATAAAAAATAAAAAAATCATATAAAACTGTTAAAAGCCCAGGACCTCCCCTTTCATGCTTAATAAAAAGACTCCTAAAGAGACAACAGCATATGCTAATTCAACTGCATTTATTTTTCTCTCTTAAAAGGAACAGTGATCCTTCAAGGAAGCAGCTCGCAGTCAATTTCAAAGTAACCTGAAATAAATGGCAGGTATATAATTATTAATCCAGATGGGCCATTCTCTACGGCACCTATAAGATACATATGTACACACATATATATGTACATATACACATATATTGCGTTTTTGTCATATACGTTGCCATATAAATATATGTAATTCAAGTACTGGAAAACATTCAATACATGAATGCTTAGTAGGAAAAGAAAATGTCAGAGCCTTTCCTTGTGTCTGTATACACATATTACATACTATATTATATATATGTGTGTGTGTTATGGGTCTGAATTTTATCTACAATATAGCCTATACTTTCCCAATCCATCCATGACTTGCAGAGTCAGCACTTTGATACTGGTATGTTCTGACGACAGTACTTCTACTTTAAGCAAACCATAGGGCTGTAGAGGTTTTTGTTGTTGTTGTTTTGTTTTTTAATGTTATAGCTACAACAATGTCTTTGGTTTTTAGCATTAAAAAGCTTATGTTACTTTTCTGCGGACTACGATGAACTTTCTTTTAGGGTCTAGATAAATGGACTCATCCAGCCTGAGCTTTATATTAAAAATCTGCTTCTCCTAGTTCTGTGGTTCAGCCCAAAGTGAAAAATTGTTTGTATTAGTAGAAAATGTTCAAATAAAAATATAAAAGGTTTGCTTTTATTGTATTGTAGCAGATAAGGACTTTAAACTGCTGTGTTATTGGGTCTATAGTGTGTGTGCATGTATGTATATACACACATACATATACATACACACACACACACACACACACACACACACACATATATATATATATATATATACATATGTATATATACACACATTTCTACCGTTGGTGCCAACAATATTTACTGGAGAAAAATACTGAAACCTATGGGATCCTAGTAGCTAGGAACAGTGTAGCATGTATTTTCATGGAGTGATACATCCAAACCGACAAACAGGAAACAGAGCAGCCAAAGTGTAGACATCCAAACCCACAAACAGGAAACAGAGCAGCCAAAGTGTAGTATCCATACTCACCGCTTGTTTCATCTTAAATCACACTGTAGCTTTTTTCTCATTCTGTTGGTAAGGAGATGGAGTTCCAGGGGGAAAGAATGTCAGGAGACAATAATAATAATTCCACAGATAGTCTTGATTTGGCAATGGTGGGTATGGGCCAAGTGGATTCATTTGCGGGGGCCAAGGGAGCCGTGGGAGAATTTCATCACTGTCACTGACCTGGTGATAAAAAAGGACGGTCTGTGTTACCATTGCTTGATGCAGCTCTCTTCCATGTGTCTTTTCCTTATTAAGGAGAAAGCTTAATTGGTCTACATTATTTACAGTTTTTATATGTAGAATTAACAGGGACTTGATTATCTCAGTTTAGAAGATTAGAGACAATTATTTGTCCAAATCTTAGAATTCAAAGTAAATAGTTCTAGTAATTCCTTCCATAGCTATGAGACAACGAAGAGACGTGAAGATGTGATACATGGATCTCTTTGATTCGTGTGACCATTAATCAAACCACATGTGAAAATCATCTCTCTGCATCTTTTTCTCTCTGTGTCCATTTTTTTTTCTATCAGTTTTGGTGCTGAGAGGATGAAGTCCTATATTATTGGCCTGAGCATGGTCATGTCAAGGATCCCAGTGTCTCAGGCTCATGGGAATGGCAGATCAGGGTCAGGCTCAGAAGAATGGTTAAGCCGTCCCCTAGCCCACATACAAAGCATTTTCAGTTAGCTAAAGCCGGCGTGTGCAGAAAGCATCACATCCAGCTTCCTCCTCCCTAATGACTGCAACTTAAGACTGCTCCCACTCAGAGAGCCCCTGCTGACATGAGCTGACCACATCCTCCTTGTACTTGCTGTATATAATAGAACACTGCATTTCTCAACTGCTGGTGGTTCCTCTCCTTCATAGCACATGGCCTACTCCATCCCAGCTTTTCTGCATGTATGTGTCTGCCATTTCTTCATTCCCACCGTGCCATTTTTCTGAAGTGTTTTTGCTTGTCTGTTCATACTAAAATAACGTTTCACTGGATTTTTCCTACTTTGGTCATCAAGGCTGGTCTACTACTATCTGGAAGGAGACGTCAAATGTTCCCAGAAGGATCAGCTGTTAAAGACTTGGTCCAAAGATCAATGCTATTGGAAGGCGATGCCTTAAGAAGAAGAAGTTTTAGGTAACTGGGCGGTGCCTTTTGTCACAGACTGGTTCACAACTAAACCTGCGCGTCATTGTTAAACGCAATGAAAAGATAGTTCTCTCTATAGGAAGATATTAATCAAATAATTTATACTGGATTCAGATGTGCCTCCAAAAATCAAACTCTATACCTCTGTCTACTGCTATACCCCAACAATTCTTGAGAACCTCTGCACAGGCCGAGAGATTTTCATAACTAAATGCGTTTAACCACAGTTGTGGCGATCTCACACAGAAAGCTGTCATATAAAGATGGAAAGCAACTTACACTTCTTTTTACTCGTTCCTGGTCCTGAGGCACCTAAGGGTCAAATGGGGAAATTAATGTGTGCTGATGAAAATGGATGAGAAATAAATACATATACACATACACATATACATACATCTACATATAAGAACTAATTCAATTCAATTACTGCCTAATGCAGTTTCATGCTATCCATTAGAATATAGGACTTGGTTGCTATAGAGATGTTATATATGATATAGAGAGAATTGTTATTTTTTTTCTTTTTCTGGTGCTGAGGATCAACAATCAGCCCTTGGGCTTTGCACAGTTAGTGTCTAGGTTTTTTTTTTAATCATCTTGACACAGGGCAGGGTTATCTGAGAAGAGGAATCTTAATCAAGGAAATGTCTCCATCAGATTTCTGCTGGGCAAGCCTATAGGGCATTTTCTTGTTTAATTACTGATGTGGAAGGGCTCAGACTGCTCTGCGCAGTACTACTCCTGAGCAGGTGATCCTAAGTTGTGTGAGAAAGCATGATGAGTAAACCATGAGGAGCAAATTAGTAAGCAGCTCCTCTCCGTGCCCTCAGCTTCAGTTCCAGCCTCCTGTTCCTGCCTTTAGTTGCTGCCAAGATGTGCCTTAGTGATGGAGTGTGACCCAAGAGTTGTAAGCTGCATAAAGTCTGTCCTCCCCAACTTCTTTTGGTTGCAGCATTGATCACAGCAATAGAAACTAGCCTAAGACAACTACCAGGTAAGTTCTGTATAGCACTGAGTGGCATTTCTATTTCTTAGAATGCGTTTTAATAATTTACTACATTTGCTACTGCACAAAAACTACATGGGATCAAACCATGTATCAGAAAAGCATATGGCATTGTCTGAAATATAACGCTACAGGTCAGGTTGTAAGTATCTCTATAAACTGAAATGTGTAGAGAGACTAATAACGCCATAGAGAACTGTGAATCATAACCGATGTGCATGAACTCTTTTAGAGATCAGACGTGAGTACTCACCGGGAGACAAGCAGTTACTGCCAGGATGGCGCAGAGCAGCAGGACGGCTTTCATCGTTCCCAGAACACCCTAGACATCATAAGAAAGATAATATTGACAGAAATCCAGAAGATGCAATCCTGGACCACGGTCTGTGACTAACAGTTCTCCAGACTTAGCTAATCATTTTCAGTTGTATTGTCCATTTACTAGTAGGTAACGTAAAAAAATTAATACAGGGTGACTTGCAATTTTATCACTTTATTGTGTAATTATTAAAAAAACTATTTATTTATTTATAAATGCTATTTTATAGACCTTATCGAGTAGGGTGTTACTGATTAGTACTTTATACAGTTTTCTGAAGAAGATCTAGGGTTTTACACTGAGGAAAATGTTGATTTACCATGCTATTAACATCATCTTGGTGTTATTTTGAGACCATGGATATTCATTTTTATCACTTACTGAACTTTCCCATGAAGAATAAAGTATAAAAGAAAAAAATATTGCCACACCTTGAACTCTGTCTCTGTTTTTCTTCATATCAGTGAAAATCTGAATTAGAATCTACATAGTACTAGGAAATGATGGATGAGTTTGAAGGCAGGAATTTAAAAGTTTTTCTAAGTTTAGCAAATATCAGACTCTCAGTATAGAAAACTCATAGTATGGTCCTCCTCCCCACCTGGCCCCGCCAACACACACACACACACATGCATATACACTTCCACCTTCCTTGTTCAAGCCTGGTGCTAGCCACTCTCAAGGATGTAACAATAAAGCTCTTTCAGGTAAAGGCTAGTTAGAGATAGAGTTATGCATTTATAATGTAAAGCAGCATGTGACAAATACTATACACAGACGTTACAGAATGTTGACAGCATATAGAAGAGACAGAATGTGGAAATAGTTTTGGAGGGAATAGAATTGTAGCCGATTTTATACAATGGGATGGCTTTCATAGATAATTTACAATCTCATTAAACAGAGATAAACGCCATCACAGACTCCTTTGGACTGTGTTTTGTAATCACTGCACATCATAATTACCAACTACCTCTTTATTTTTTATTGCTCAAGCCTTAGCAGTACATTGTTATGTTGAGAAGCCTTATGCTATGAGTTATCCAGGTGCATTTTTCTTCACCATCTATTTCATTCAAAGATTAATAGAAAAGACAATTTTAAATAATTTTTATATTAAAATCAACATGATATATCAGACTGGGGGATAAATGATGATACTTTAAAGATGAAACAGGAGGTTATTAACAAGATGGCTGCTTTTTTTCTTTTTTGTCAAGACAGAGTCTCACTCTATCTCTGGCTGTCCTGGAACTCACCAGGTAGACCAGGTTGGCCTTGAACTCCCAGAGATCCACTCACCTGCCTCTGCCTCCCAAGTGCTTGCTCCACTACTCTTGGCAAGGTCAAAAGTGGCACTTCTTCACTGCACCTAATTCCCCAAGCCTTTGCTGACTTGGTCCACAAAATTTAAAATGATAAATCTGATCTCATTCTCCTTCCCCTGCATCTGTGTCGCATTCAGGAAAAAATTCCTTTATGGTCACTCTAAAAAATATATCCTTACTATAAAAAAAAATGATAGTTTTAAAGAAACTCTTACAAGCAGAAATACACAAAATAATTGTCAGATTACTATTTGTAAATTTAAGCCAGTGTTCCATGATAATTTCAATTCTGGTAGTTGATAAAAAATTACTATGCGTATGTAGCATCCATCTCCTGGAAGAGTTCTATGACCATAGCTTACAGCGACAGTTCTGACCCCTCTTACCTTAAACTCCCCGCTCGGTTCCTTCCAGCTGATGCTGCTATGAGAGGTGGTGTGTGCTTGGCATTTCAGAGTTGCATCTCTTTTATACACTCCCAGTGCAGTGGAATGGAGAAGTGTCCTCAAAGCCGCTCCCTGGGATCAGTTATCAGTCAGCTGACTCATCAACTCTCACCATCCGTCCACACTGAGAAATAACCAGCATTGGCAGTTTTCTGGAAACTATGGTTGAGTGACTGACTACAGAATATTTCCTTTGTGGTTTTCCTCTAAATTTTGTTTCTTGTGGATTTGAGGTTTATTTCCCTATAGACATAAGTGTTTCATGTCTGTTATTCCATTTAATCTGTGAAACAGCCAGCAACAAGCAAAAATGATCATCAAATCTTCCCATTGTGTAGGCCAAGGGCCTGAGAAATTGTGAGGGTTAGTACTTGATTTAAAAGACCGTAACTAGAATTTTGCCAATACTGGGCTGATTGCTGGTTCCAAGACCCACCTGTAGTGAGCATTTTACAATGTCAGCCTAAGGATAGAAAAACCCAGAGAAACATTAAAGTTAATTTTTATGCAACAACATTTAACCTCGTTTCGCTGACTTAAAGAGAACTGAACTGTTGAACTGCTAAATACAATATTCACCATATATTGGTTTTCATTTTGATCATTGTGAGCTTAGAGTACGTTCACTTCCAGGAATAGAAATGAAAAGTGCATGTGTGTGTATGTGTGTCTGTGTGTGTGTGTGTGTGTATGTATGTCTGTGTGTGTATGTGTGTGTGTCTGTGTGTGTGTATGTGTGTGTGTGTGTATGTGCATGAGTGCACATGTATGCCTATGTATGTGTGTGTATTGCATGACATGCTATTGAATGCCTTTACTAAAAGTTGATTTTAGTTTCTTCTACTTAGCTGAAAGTATTCTAGGAAAAACTGCTAATTGTTCTTTATTTTTGAAACCAAGATGCACTGTTCTGTCTTCATGTTATGTGTCTTGACATTTAATAATGACTTTTGTTAAAATCTTTTGCCAAAGATCTATTTTTTCCTTCCTTAGTTTCTTCAAATTATTTTATCTCCCCAGATATTTGATCACACTCTCACTCCTCTAACTCCTTCTAGATTGTTCTCACCTCTTACCTGCCCAATGTCATGTTTATCCTTCTCTGAAAAAATTATCCTGAATACCCATTTCCTCCTGTTCCTTTGCCTTTTGCAGCAGCCTCATGTGTTCTTCTTTTCCTCTGAATTTGCTGTATGTGTTTGATCATGTATGATTTTAGTCTGCACTTGGAGGGAGTAGTATGATAATTTTCAGGCACACCATGGTTTAGCTAAGATCTTGTGGTCCACAGGGTCTTTTTATCCAGCTGCATGGGTCATTGTGATGCTGGGTGCATCCCATAGACACAACCTAACCAAAGGGAACTTGGTATTTTTCTTTTCAAATCTGCTGTCAACCAACTATGTAGCTCTCCAACAAAGAGATGTGAGCTCAAGACATTTTTCTTTTCTTTTTTAAAAAAAATTTATTTTTATTAATTTATTCTTATTACATCTCAATGGTTATCCCATCCCTTGTATCCTCCCATTCCTCCCTCCCTCCCATTTTCCCCTTACTCCCCTCCCCTATGACTGTGCCTGAGGGGGACTTCCTCCCCCTGTACAGGCTCATAGGGTATCAAGTCTCTTCTTGGTAGCCTGCTATCCTTATTTTCTTTTTTCCCCCCATTTTATAGTTTTGTGCATGCATATAATGGATTTTAGTCACTTCACCCTCCTTTATTGCTTCCCCCCCCTTTCCCCCACTGAAATAGTTTTTCTCAACAGTCCTCTTCTTACCTTCATGTCTTCTTTTTCTTTTTGTTACATGGGCACCTTTATTACTATTCATTATTTTCACACGGTATATTTTGGTTATATCCATTCCCTTTGCCCTCCTCCTGCTAGATCCTACCTACCACCCTACCCACGTAACTTCACACTCTTTCCTATCACTGTCAAAAATAAAATCAAAGCAGACGAATAAAAACCAGTAAGACAAAGTACTAAGCCAAATCAAACTAGTGGTGGCAAGATCATAAGAGCCAGAAATGGTGGGTGTCACCAGGAAGCATCATCTCCTAGACACAATATACACATGGCCTCACAGAGACTGAAAACACAACCAAGACCTGCACAAGTTCAAAGGAGGCAAAATCCCAGCATGGAGGGATGAGGAGGTGGACACCAAATCCCACCCCTAACCACAAAACTATTTACAATTGATACCTGCTGTTACCAATAGAAGCTCAGCTTTCTCCAATGGAGTGACTTTGGGTACATCACTCACCCTTCAAGGCAAGGCCTCAAAACCTGGAGCCATTGGCTAACACAAAATAGCCTTCATGTCTTCTTCTTCTTCTTCTTTTTCTTCTTCTTCTTCTTCTTCTTCTTCTTCTTCTTCTTCTTCTTCTTCTTCTTCTTTTTTTGTGTGTGTGTGCTACTCGCGTTGAGCTTAGAGTTGTTTGCAAATAATTACCAGACATGGGAGGAATTTATCAGAGGCTGCTGCACTGAAGAAAGTGTATCACTCCTTTCAGCCATTAGCAATTGCCAGTAGTCTCCCAAGGAGTGGTGAGGACGCATGGGTCCCTTCGCCATCCTCAGTGACATGTTAGTAGACTCAGTCTAACTTAGGTTTGGGAGGTAACTATAGCTGCAGTGGCTTAACGAGTGGCTACGTCTTGTCTCGACAATATGTTTTCGCTACACATCTCTTCATCATTTTGCTTGTACACTCTTTCTTCCTCCTTTTCCATTATGCCTTCTGAGCCCTGGAGGCTATGGATAGGCACCCTATTTAGGGACCGTCACTTCATCAGCACTGACGTCTCCTTTTGACCTGTTATGAGTCTCTGTTAACTCTTACCTTTTTTGAACAATGCTGAGAGCACCACAAATCTATGGAATGAAGTTTGGAAATCTGTCCATATAGCAAAATGATGCTAGTAGGCTCCCTCTGAGGGCCTATGACCTTCCTATCCAGGGCCACTGCTCTAGGCTTAGAATCCTAGGCACACCTCCGTCCTATTGGTTGGCTACATCAGAGCACACATCTTGCTGTAGCTCACAGCAAGCTCACAGATTGGTTACATGTCTTCACTGTAGCTTACAGTTTCCTAGCTCAGTTTCAGCTTCAGCTTCCTATTTGTCCATCTAAGGTGTAGAATGCCTTCAGTGACTGGGTCTTGTCAGCTAGTGCTGGTGGATAAACAAGAGGAATGACAAGAGCCAGCATTGTTTTGGGAGCTTCTAGGGCCTCTCTAACAACTCATACAGAAGCATCCTACAGCTCACATTAGGGGATGGAGTGTGTGTGTGTGTGTGTGTGTGTGTGTGTGTGTGTGTCTGTGTGTGTGTGTGTCTGTGTCTGTGTATAAAGGAGTTTGAGGGGATTGATATGAAACAAGGTGGTGTCATACACAAGAGGCCATAAGCTTTTGGGGGAACTTAGATGTCAGAGGCAGGAATTAATAATGATAACACAGTAGGATGCTCTAAAAGGACAAACTTGAAATATTAAGAACACTCATCTCTGCAGATATCCAGGAAGCAGCTGGGAGACCACAGGCTGAGGTGCGGCTGAAGGTATTTCTGAGTAGCCAATGGAATTAAATGATCTTTTTGCACCATTTCAACTATAATGCATAGGCTGGGTGGCGCAGGAGGAAAAACCACTGTTATATTCTAGCAGGGATGTCAATAAAAAGTCCTTTAATCTTTAGTGGTAGGGAAATTCACATTGCAAATCACGGTGTGGTAGGTAGGCCTTAGTGGAAGGCCCACTGGTTCTTATTTCAGTAAGAGAATAGAAGTCTGTTATACCACATTTGTGGTCTGTAGAATCTGGAGCTTGGAGAAGTTTGGTGCATCTTACACAATTAACATAATTTTGTATGAATTGAAAAACCTTGAGAAAAACATTTCACATATATCAATAACAAGGACAAAACTGTTGCCTTTCTATTAAGAGAATGGGCACAAATTCATGCCTGAGTTCTCTTTAACGTCATATTCATTTACAAGTAAATTCAGTGGCTAAAAATTCCTACAAACTAATTGTGTGTAAATCCTGCAGTGACTGAGTAAATTCACCAGTTTCTTGGCTATTTGGCCTACAAGTGACTTTAAAGAAAGACGTTGTAAAATTATTGTTTGAGTTTAATAGAGCGAGTATTAGAATTCGTTCCAGACAGGCTGTGCCCACATCACTGAGCAGCGGAATGCTTCTAGCTCGCATTGGAATCAAGTACGTGCTTACTGAATTCTACTGAGTGTGTGAGTTGGGTGACTTTTCTGGGGATTTGTATTGTATAATAGTTTAAAGCCACAGTCCAGGATCTGAGCATCCATGTCATTATTTTCTGTTTATTGGAATCATGACATGGTTTTGCCATCATAATTTGAATTTGTAACAGATATAATCAATATTTTGATATAGTATACATGGTATTAATGTTCATAGTTGACATGCATTACAATATTTTTTATCACAAAACTTTTTTCTCTCTGCAAATACATGAATGAATATAATTTATGGTATTCAATAGTTATCTTTATTTTGTGTGCATTCTGCCTGTGAGTAGGTAAGTGCCCTGTGTGCATGTGAGAGAGGTTCAGGAAAAGATTTGAAGAGACATACATATTGGTCTGAGTCAGGCTTTTCTCCTGCTGGCTGATTTAACACAGACAATCTTTTTTTTGTGATCAAATTTTTATTTTGTTTCTTTTTTAAAATATTTTTTTATTAATTTGTTCATATTACATCTTGATTGTTAGCCGTTCCCCTGTTTCCTCCCATTCTTCCCTCCCTCCCACTCCCCCCCTTCTCCCCTCCCCTATTTCTGTGATTGAAGGAGACCTCCTCCCCCTATATATGCTCTAAGAATATAGAGTCTCTTCTTGGTAACCTTCCCCTGAGTGCCACCAGGCCTCCCCATCCAGGGGACGTGGTCAGAAAAGGAGCACCAGAGTTCGTGTGAGAGTCAGATCTCACTCTCCACTCAACGGTGGAGAATATCATGTTCGTCGGCTAGGTCTTGGTAGGGGTTCGAAGTTTACTGCCTATTTCTCCTTGGCTGGTGCCTTAGTTTGAGGAGGACTCCAGGACCCAGATCTGCCTGTCATAAAGTTCTTCTTGTAGGTTTCCAGGACCCTGTGGGTCCTACTATTTCCCCATTCTTCCATGCTACTTTCATCTAAAGTCTCAATAGTATGTCCTCTCCTCTGACCCACTTTCTTGGTAAGTAAAGTTTTTCATCCCTTGGACTAGTGTTTTGATATGAGTATATGAGTATATACCGTTTGTCTCTTTTTGCTTCTGGGTGAACTCACTCATTATGATAATTTCTAGGTCAATCCATTTGTCCACAAATTTCAGGAATTCCTTGTTTTTAATAGCTGAGTAGTACTCCATAGTGTAAATGTACCAGAGTTTCTTAGTCCATTCTTCTACTGAGGGACACTTAGGCTGTTTCTATGTTCTGGCTATTATGTATAAAGCAGCTATGAACATGGTTGAGCATATGTCCCTGTTCTGTGTTAGGGCATTTTCTGGGTATATTCCAAGGAGTGGGATAGCTGGATCTTGAGGAAGCCCTATTCCCATTTTTCTGAGAAAATGCCAGATAGCTTTCCAAAGTGGTTGTACTAGTTTGCATTCCCACTAGCAATGAAGGAGTGTTCCTCTCTCCCCACATCCTCACCAGCATGTGGTGGCATTTGAGTTTTTGATCTTAGCCATTCTGATGGGTGTAAGGTGGAATCTCAGTGTCGTTTTGATTTGCATTTCTCTGATGATTAAGGAGGTTGAGCATTTCTTTAAGTGTTTCTCAGCTATTTGATATTCCTCTGTTGAGAATCTCTGTTTAGTTCCAAGCCCCATTTCTAAATTGGGTTGTTTGGTTTTGTGGTGTTTAATTTCTTGAGTTCTTTATATATTTTGCATATTAAACCTTTGTCAGACAATCTTTTAACTATAGATAACTACTCAATTATTAAGCATTAAAGTATAATAAAGCTTTTCCTCCTTTTTGAAACATTGCTTCAACAATTTAAACACAATCATACTTCTTTTATGAACTGTAACAATATCAAAGGTTTTGTGCTTGAACTGATAATATCCTTCTGATGTTTATCTGACATTGGCTACTTGGCCTACAAGTGACTTTAAAGAAAGGTATTGCAGAATTTTTGTTTGAGTTTAATGGAGCAAATCACGGTTCATAATTTTAAGGTTCTCCCTTTACTTCTATATTTGAATTATTAACATATAACTTTTCTGGGGCTGGAGAGATGGCTCAGAGGTGAGGAGCACATACTATACTTGGAAAAAACCAAAGTTTGGTTCCTAGCACCTATGTCAAGTGGCTTAACTGCCTATTTACTCACGTCCCATGGTATCTAATGCCTCTGGTTCAAAGAGCAGCTTCACACATGTACACATGTACACACGCACACACACACATACGTACACACAAATACACATATTTAAACATAATAAAAACAAGTCTTTGAAAAATGAAAGATTTTTATATTTAACAAACCTTTTGATTATAGTAAACCCTACATGATATTCAATAATAGAAAATTATGTTAGCGCCACAATGTTTAAGATAACTCTATAAAATACTTGCACACTGCTGACCAATATTAAATATTATAACAACAAACGTATTATATATGTACTCTTTCAAAAACAATTCATTCTTAAGAGCCCTATGGAATAAACTACAAAATATCTTTATTTTAGAAAAAAATTTGGGCTTAGAGAGTTAGGGATATAAGAGTATAAATCCAGGAAGCTGTGTAACTTGAGGTCAGAGCCGGTTAATCCCTAACCACAATACAAGGATCATGAAATGAATTAAGAAACCATCCACCAAATGAATCGTAACAAGATTCTTGAAACATCGAAATCTGTTTTTTAAAAATAATTTCCTATTAAAGGGTTACATTAGATTTATTTGACCAAATATTAACATGTTCTAGAGACAGTCTTTTCATTTTAGATAATTTAACTGGATTTAAAAAATAATAGATGCATTTAGCTAGAACAAATATTATTTTTTTATTTTCCAGATATAGCAAATCCGTAAAATTTAATATTCTAGAGTTTATGTTCATGTTTTATTGTTTGGGAGAATTAGTAAATAGCTTATGTCTGGGTCTTTGTCATTAAATGATAGAATAATTAAACTCATTAAAGATTCATTGTTTATTATATGCCAGAAACTGTGCACAACAATACAAGGAATCAGGACAGATATTGTCTTTGCCTCCATGAAGCTTAAAGCCATTTGGACAATTGGAAAAAAAAGATAACGCTGCACTTTATATATGAAAGAGTGAAGATGAGCAAATACTACAGAAATTCACAAAGGAGAAGACCTAAATTGCGAGGGCATCACTAACTGAAAAAGACTTTGTTTCATTTTTAGTAGTTTTAAATTTTAAAAATAATAAATTAAAATAAAATATTTTAGTATGTTTATTAATTTTAAATTAGCATATTTATTTATTTATTTATTATAATTTATTCTTGTTACATCTCAATGGTTATCCCATCCCTTGTATCCTCCCATTCTTCCCTCCGTCCCATTTTCCCCTTATTCCCCTCCCCTATGACTATTCCTGAGGGGGATTTCCTCCCCCTGTATATGCTCATAGGGTATCAACATATTTATTTTACTTTTATTATTATTTAGTTAGCTTACCTCACAGGTCATTTGTGTGTATAGGGCTTTGCGTTTGTATGGGATTCCTGTGTATCTCTGCATCTATATGCATTTCTTTTTTTCAAATTGAAAAATAAAATCATTCATATTACATCTCAATTGCTATCCCATCCCGTGCATCATCCTATTCCTCCCTCTCTCCCATCTTGTGCTTTTTTCTTGGGCTCTTTTCTTCTGCTTGTTTGTTTTGTCCTGTTTCGATAACTTTGCTCTGTTTTATCTTATTTTTAGATGTCTGTTTTTCTCTAATGATAGAAAGAGTGCAGATTTGGAGGGGAATGGCGTGGGGAATTGAATGAGGAGAAACCATAATCAGAATATCTTTTCTGATAATAATCTATTTTAATAAAAGAAAATAGGAGGAAAAAAAGAAAGGAAAACAATCATGAGAAGCTAATATGTTTAAAATCCAGTGCTCAGCTCTGAAATCATACATATATAAGTAACATTAATGTACCAAGCAGATTTTATTTATATATTTAGGAATATATACATACATATATATGTGTGTGTATGTATAAATCCTATATATGCATACACATATAGGAATATATACATACACATTTGTGTAATATATATCATATATGTATATATATATATCAACAATGAAAGAAAAAGAGGCCATTAATTTAAGAAAAAGCTAAAGAATATATGGGTGAGGTTGGAGGGATAAAAGGTAAGGGGAAATAATGTAATTATATTTTAATTTCAAAAATAAAAATATTAAAATGTATACATATATGAAAATGCAATGATACACATTATATATAATTAATATATGTTGCTCAGAGTTTAAATTCAGTTGTCGAGAAAAAAAAAAGAGAAAAGAGAAAAAAGAACAATATTCTTGTGGAGGCTGGGAGCAGTGGCATAGGGCATAATCCACAGAAGACAAGAGTTTTCTTCAGCTGGAGTGGAAAGGCCACGGGTGCACGGCGGAGGGGTCTGGCACCTGAACCATCTCACCTTGCACCTTCCAAGCCTACTAAAGGACCCCAAAAGGAAACAGAGGCCACCTGGAAAGGTGTGAATGTGTTCAAGCACAGATGGGACATAGCTAGGCTTCCATTTTTGAATGATCATGATCTCATAGGTCAAATTTAGTGTTCTCCCCTGAGGGTGACCTGTGGCTCGGTAGTGACAGTGAAGCTAAAAATATATTCAGCAAGTACATATGAGAGAAAACCTCTGATAATGGCAGAACCTTATTTATATATTTACCCCCATCCTTGAAAAGCAACAGTAGTGGCCATGATGGCTCATACACACAATTACAGCATTTGAGAAGGTGAAGCTCGTGGATTACTGTGGGGCTTGAAGCCATTTTATGCTACACAGGGAGTTCCAGGACAGCCTGGACTACACAGTGTGACCCTTATCTCAAAAGAAGGAGGAGGAGGAGGAGGAGGAGGAGGAGGAGGAGGAGGAGGAGGAAAGAAAAAGAAAAAGAAAAAAATGGAGTGTTGGCAAAATCTCATAGAATATAACACTTGCAAAACAGGGTGATATCTGTAGTGTTTTGTCTTTTTCTGGATTGACAGTACACATGCTCAGGGGTAGGGACAGGTAGGCCTCAATGAGGAAATCATAGTCAGAGTGGCCTGAGACTTCAGGGATGGAAATTCCAGGCTGGGCCTGTGTAGAAAACTCTGTAAGTGAGGAAAACTCAGAGGATGGGGCCAAGGTGTGTTCTCTGCTCTCACATTCTTCGTTGATCCTCAAGTAGGCATGAGTAAGGCAAGGTTTAGCGCGGCCCAGGGGGAACTAGAGCTGGAAAGCAGAAATGCTGACCAGAGATTCTGATGAAATCCGCTGCTTTCGAGAAAGACTTGAGACTTAAGAGACCTAATTGGAATGTTTGATAGTCACCCTGTGTTGACTTAGCAGACAGGCAACCCGAAAGCTGTAAAGGCCATGTTGGTAGAATTTAGTTTTTTATTGGAACTTAGGGTAAGAAAAGTACACAGAGACAGGAAAGACAAAACAAAACAAAACAAAACAAAAGAAAATCCATCTTATCCCAGGAAGAATGGTGAAGATCAACAAAGCAATGGGTGACAAAAGCTGGAGGAAATGTGAGGGAACTGAAAGGGAGTCCTTGTCCACTGTTGGTGAGCTTGCAAACTGGTGCAGTCACCCTGGAAATTAGTGTGGAGAATTCTCAAAACAAACAAACAAACAAACAAAACCCTACCACATGACCCAGCTTGACCACTCCTTAGTGTGTACCCAAAGGACATAATATCCTACTCTACAGATACTTGCTCAGTCATGTACATTTCAGCTCTATTCACAAAGAGAAGGGAAAACAACCTAAATGCCCTTCAAATAATGAATGGATAATGAAAATGTGATACACACACACACACACACACACACACACACACACACACACACACACTATGGAATACTATACTATTCTGTTGTATAGAAAAATGAAATCATGAAAATTGCCAATAAATGAAGAGACCTAGAAAACACTATTGAGTGAGGTAACCCAGACTCAGAAAGACAAATGTCTTATGTTCTTTCTTATCTGTTGGTCTGGCTCTAAATTTTCTCTTGTATGTGCAGAGACAGGAAAAAGAAAGGAGAGACTGGGGAGAGGGGAAAGTGAACTCTAGAGGGTGGGATAGCATGGTACAGGTGATATTGATAGAGGACAACGAAGGAGAGTAAGAGGAGAGTTAAGAAAAAATAAGAATTCTTGAAAAAGACATGGGGAAATCCCTATTTTGGACTTAACTAAAATTGCACATAACATATGTAAGTGTATTACACAATATACATACACACACACACATACACACATGAAATTACACCATATGGAGTGATACTATTCTCTCCAAGAGTCCTAGATCATCCAACAACAACAGAAAATCCCAGTACCAGGCATGAGAAACCATTGTCTTTCAAATTGTTGGTCAGAGGAGTTAGATTCATAAGCTAATATATTTTAAAAAATATTTTTAATTAATTTGTTCATATTACATTTTGATTGTTAGCCCTTCCCCTGTTTCCTCCCATTCTTCCCTCCCTCCCACTTCCCCCCTTCTCCCCTCCCCTATGTCTGTGATTGAGGGAGACCTCCTCCCCCTATATATGCTCTTAGAATATCGAGTCTCTTCTTGGTAACTCGTCCCCTGGATGGGAAGGCCTGGCGGCACTCAGAGGAAGGATAGCAAGTTGCCAAGCTAATGTATTTTACTGCTATAGCTTTTGGTTACATCCCAGAAGTTGAAAATAAGTCTCTATTGCTGAAGAGCTACACATTTCAAACACAGGAGGTTGTTCCCAGGGCAGGAGCATATAAACAGGGTAGTACTGAAGCATCTATTCATGAACACAGAAGTACACAAGAAAGCTCATTAGATCAGGATGAGTGACGGCTTTCACTCTTTCAATGTCAGTAATACTTTAAAGGTGGTATTATGGGTAGGAACTACCAGTCCAAGCAGAAGTTTTACAAAGCATAACAGTTTTACACTGTTTACCAGATCGAGAAACAACTTGAACTCAGCATAATACAGGGCTTCATTTGTAAGAATATATGGTCACAAGAACGTGGAATGAAGGCTCCTAGATGCAGAAGAGATAAAAAGGGAGGAAGTCAGAAGTATATGTGTGTGGGTGAATCTATACAAATTAAAGCATGTATGAAAATATGACTCAGAGGAAGGATAGCAGGCTACCACGAAGAGACTTGATACCCTATGAGCATATACAGGGGGAAGAGGTCCCGCTCAGTCACAGTCATAGGGGAGGGGAGTAAGAGGAAAATGGGAGGGAGGGAAGAATGGGAGGATAGAAGGGATGGGATAACAATTAAGATGTAATATGAATGAATTAATAAAATATACTTAAAAAGAAAATGTGATGTTGAAATCCATTATTTTGTTTATGTTTGAGATTATAATCTAATCACAACATTTCTCCCTTCTCCTTCTTCCTTCAAAACCTTCCATAGTCTGCTGCCTGCTCTCCTTCAAGTTCATGGCTTCTTTTTTGCACTAATTGTTATTGGGTACGCTAAATGTTTAAATAAAATAACTTCTAATCAACAAACCCTGAATCAACCATGTGTCAGATCAATGCAGATACATACTCTAGAGGGAAAAGAACTCAGAATTTTGTTTGGCCACTTCCAAAGTCAGGGGCCAGTTTTCAGATAAAGGAAACGGCAGGGATATGTGAAAGAAACAGGGAATATAATGCTCAAAGTAAAAGCGGTCAGTGGAAAAGAGCCACAGACAATCTGAACATTGAAGTCAGCAGATATAAACGAGAAGAGCTGAAATAAAATTAAGGGATTGACAAGGATGTGTAAACATCTAGAAGTAGTAACTTCAAAACAGAAGACACACGAATGACCATTAGGCATAAAAAATTAACACAGACATAAAACTGCAAAGGAAAGTCGTGATGTGGGGCTGGAGATCCTGCTTGGACCGAGAGTAGGGGTGGAGCGCCTCTAAACCCCAGAAAGCTCCTCCTGAGTTAGGCAGGAGGAGAATCACTCCCCACTAGCCCTTCCCCCCCATCTTTACCCCCAAGAGGGGGGTCCTAGAGCCGGGTAGCCAGGTTAAACTTCCTTTCTCCTTATAAGGCCATGTCTGGCAGTGTCTGGAATCGCTTCTTATGCAAATGAGGCACCCCCAGCACCCCAGCTCTGGTCAATGGCATTCACTCATCCCAAGAGCCCCTCCCGCACCTCTCCAGCCTCGGGCATCCCTCTTATATTTTGTTTAAAAATTGGGTACTTGATAGAATGTGTTCTAGGTTGTATTCTCAGTACTTGATTTGAATTTCATCATGTACCCTTAAAAATGCCTTTTTGAGTGGTTGGTTGAAAGTTTGGGAACCCAATCCTCTTAGTTGCTGAGCAGCTGCGTTTTATTATGTAAACCTCTCATACTTCTCCAGTATTTGTCATGTCTGATGGTAAGAGCTCAGTTAAGCACCCTGAATTACATCTCTTAATTCCATTAACCTGGGGTAAAGAACACAGAACAAAATGAAGGCACAGTAGATTGTTACTGGGTTGCTCTTCTATAGAGCAAGTTGTAGATTGCAGAGTTGTAATAATATTAAGTGTAGAAGCAGCTAAGAGCCTACAGAAACGATTGACTATAGAACCTAGAACACCACATTTATTTAAACAGCATAATAGCTATTAATATAGGAACTCATTCATCTTTCCTTTAATGTATGAAGATTCACATACATCTACCAACTAACATGTAAGCCATATTAAATGCCAAATTTCCCATTTTCTGCTAATTCTTGCTGAGGGTCTGAAATTGAAAAAAGAAGTCGAAAGTATTTTTAGGTTCATGTGTGAAAAGAGAGAAAAGTAACTCCTGAGTACTTGTGTGTTATTTTAAGAAGCACTTTTAGAAATGCTAAAATTGATTTCTCATTCTGTCCTATTTACAACTGAGGACAGAGACTCAGGTTTAAGTCACATCATGAGGACCTAGATGAGATGCAATCCAAAATCTATGCCTCAGAGTGTGTAGGTTGCTGTCTCCCCAAACAAGCATGTGTCTTCCTTTTGTTTTGTTTTGTTTTAATTTAGCACCCATCTTTCTATGTAGTTGTGGTATACTAAGAACACACATGTCTGTTTCAAAACTGTTTTAGAGGGCTAGGTGTAGTTGTGTACACCTTTCATGCTGGAACTCAGAGGCAAGTCTGGTAGATTTCTATGGGTTCAAGGCCAGCCTAGGCTACCTACTAAGGTACAGGACAGTCAAGGCTGTAAATCGAGACCCTATCTCAAAAAAACAAAGCAAAACAGAACAAAGCAAAACAAGTTTTATTTTCATGGAGAATTAATCATAAGCAAGCTGACAGATTGAGCCAGGGAGAAATGATCAGATTTTGACATAAGAAAAGCAGACACATAGTTTAATCTCACCAATACCAATCACCACACTCATCATAAATCTATTGATTAGTAGATATTTATTCTCTAGAATGACACCATTTTAGAGACATATTTTATTAACACAGTTATTGATTTGCTATTATGAGCTTGTGTGTGTGTGTGTGTGCCAGCTTTTTATGATCAAGTTTAAATTTATTATAAAATGCTGTAAGAAGGCATGGTATTTTAGTTAAATATGACTTATGAGCTTTATTTTCAGTGTTTGTTATTTTCCAGATTTATAGAATATTTGGGGAGAAAACCAGCCTTATAAAGATAAGACATATTACATGATGTATTATTTTTTTTTGTGACATGAAGAGCATATATTTTTAAAAGTAAAGAAATGAGACTAGTGAAGAAGCTTTACATCATTAAACAGATTCTTATTAGCATCAAAGAAGAAAAAATCTTTAAAAGACAGCCAAGGTACCATCACATCTTCTCCCCTGAAAGTAAGACAGAACAGCATGTCAGTACTAGTAGGTTCCTTTGAATAAAATTGTCTATCTATTTTGGAAATTTTTTATTAAAGAAAAAAAAATCTCACTGGCTGTTTTATGTTGACCAAAGTTCACACTGTACTGTAGTAGTTTTGAAAATTTGGTAAAATAAATTGCACGGATTTGCATGATAAAGATAGCACACCAGAGAGGGATTTTTCTGAAGAGGTACTGAAGCTCTTCACTACTGACTGTGTTTGTATAGAACTGCACAATGCTGCTTCTTTCATAGAAAGAAGTGTCAAAATAGGCTCATAAGAAATCCGTAACATAAAAAGCCAGGTGTGGTGGCGCACACCTTTAATCCCAGCACTCGGGAGGCAGAGGCAGGCCGATAGCTGTGAGTTCGAGGCCAGCCTGGTCTACAAAGTAAGTCCAGGATAGCCAAGACTACATAGAGAAACCCTGTCTCAAAAAGCAAAAACAAAAACAAAACAAACAAACAAACAAAAAAGAAATCTGCAACACTTTATCTGTTACTTTGCTCTTAAAGTAGCTTGCATGCCTTTTTATGTGTTTTTATTTGCAGTACAATTTTCAGGATGACTTTCTAATAAACTAATGCCATAGCTTCAGTAGCCTCCCAACTTGATTTAGACAGACAATTCACCATGTCTATATTTAGTATATAATTAATTTTGAACCCATCATGTCATTATACAATTAGTTTATTATTTTTAGTGTATGTAAAACAGATAAGGGAATGTTGGCATTATCACAATGTTTTGCTTACAAAGAGAAAAGATGACTTGAGAGGAATCACTATAGAGAGCATGCAATCTTTTTTTTTAATATAGAAACAATATATTCAGCATTTATATGAGGCCTACCAAGTTTATAGTTTAGGCAGGTGATGTAAAAAAGTTAATTTTGATTTTTAAATCCAAGAAAGTCTCATAATTGGTATGGTCTTTGCAGGTAGGTATAAAACCGAACTTGTTCTCCCATAATCATTATGCTAAGAATTCTTCATTAATTTTCTGATGTTTTTTTCTTTTAGGAATTGTCATGGTATTTAAGGCATATCTTCAGCAAAAATACCTACCCAAAACACCTACTCACAGACTTCTTAGTGGTTTAGACAATGTGTTATGGTTCTTTTAGGCTATCAGTCTTGGCCTAGTGAGAAAGAACATTATAAGAAGCTTGTGTCAAATTAAAATCAAATTATGCTCTGACACAATGATTTAAAATAATTGTTAACTGTTTTATCCAGAGTTAAGGCCACATATTATATTACTTACACCTTTATTGCAATGTCTGACCCTATAAATTAAGTTATCACTTAGACCCTAGATGACAATTTATTTTATAAAGTGATTCTTTTTTTGTTCACTCTACCTTCTGTTCTGGAAGTACTGGGGCAATCGTCGGGTCTATTCCAGAAGTGAAAAAATTGTCCGTGCTGGGGTTTGGTGAAGCTGGAGGCATGAGAACCCCTGCGTTGTCATGCTTGAAGGTGATTGGTTCTCTTTGTGGATAAAGTGGCTCTCCTTCTGCTGGCTGGAGAAAACAAGAATGGGACAAAGCGTTTACAGCTTCGAGCAGAGGATTAAAATGGAGGAGAACATGAGGTTGCATGAGAGAGGAGCACAAAGAGGCATCACATTCAAGATATTTATTTCTTTTTGTTTTCTTTAGCCCATAGCTGTCTTAGAAATGTTGTGATATTTTACACAAATGGTTGTATATTAATAACTACTTTTAATTTATTCATTGAGAATAAATCAAATGCATACACGTGTGCAATGTGTTATGATTCTAAACACACCACATTTTCCCCTTCTAATTTCCTCTGGAGTCTCTTAGCACATCTCCCTCTCAACTTCTGGCCTTCTTCCTTCTCCTCTTCCCTCCTCTTTAAAAAAATACATATATCCACTGCATTCAGTTATTAATGTTATTATACACATTGGTGTGGATCACCCATGGGTTAAATATCAGTGACTACACCACCAAAGAGCAATGGCTTTCTCTTTTCAAGTCCCCATCAGCTGCCAATAGCCCTCAGCTTTTAAACACGGCGCACCAAAAAGCTTCTGGAAAAAGACTCTCAGTAAATATTTGAGAAACTGTAGGACTTAGATCTTGACGGACAAAGATTACAAGGGGGAACATCAAAAATTGTTGATGTAATGGTGTTTAAATGAAAATAAATGCCCCTGGAGGACCTTATAGGTTCTCCCAGGTTGATTTCCAGTTGCTGCACAAGCTGTGTTAGGATTCTTACCATCCCAGGAGTTTCAGGAGCTGTGCCTACAAAGGCGTCAAAAGCTGGGTGCGGCTGTCCTCCTGGTACAGCCTGAAGAGACAGAACATTAAGGATGTCTAAACCAGTGATGGATAGTTACACGTTCTTCTGTCAACCAAAGCACTCAAGCACTCTTCAACGTCTTAAGTTGAGAGCTTAGATTTGAGAAAGAGAAAAAAGGGGTCATGGGTGGCCGAGCACTGTTCTGAAGCTGGGTTCTGTTCCGGTCTGTAAAACACCGACCCCAGGGAAGGGCGCTTCTGAGCATGATGAAGTTTAAAAAGTGTGGCTTTATAATGTTATCTAAAGGGAAGCGCAAGAGACAGAGTGCAAGTGTCCTCACATCGTGGCTCCTGCTAATGGCTTGCTCCCCAGTTACAGCCTCAGACTTGTTCCTTTAACTGCTGTCTCTTTAAGAACCCCCCCCCCCAGACACTCAGATACCCCCACTTCTGGAGCATGCCTATTCCAGGGCTGGTTACTACTTGACTGTTTGCTTTCCAAACCCGCCCAATGCTAGTCCTGCACATGTGAGGACTCTTTCTATGGTCGCTTACTTGTGTTCTCATAGCAGTGTGTGGGGAATTCTGACTTCATCCATCTACAAGTGTTTCTATGGTATGTTAGTTCCAAGTGTAATTTTAGAAATAAAAATAATATGCATTTACTCACAGGCTCTGCTTGCTGTGGTATGTATCCAAACTGATTGTAGAATGGTATCTGCCAGAATTTTGAAAAAAAGGCATTAGATTTATTGTGATGATTTTTGGTCATAAATTTCTGAGAAATTACTACTTAAACCTACATATCTTTTACATTAACTAAATGCTTTTGAATTTACATATTTTAGTTGATAAAAATTATGCTACATGTCAAGATATCTTTTAATACTGTATTGTGGGAGACCTGAGAATTAAAATTCTCAGAATTTGTGGTGGTATATTTACAAAGTTGAACATATGGTTATTAAATTGTATCTTAAGTTCTAGTGGGCACAAGTATTTTTCACTGCAATCTTTTATACTTTGGCATTTTAATAATAAGCATATATATATATATATATATATATATATATATATATATATATATGATAAATGCTTGTAGATTCTGAATGTGAGAAAAATCAAGTTCAGAAAAAAATCAGTTTTGGACCTGGTTTTAGTAGAACCATTTGTTGGCTTCATTCCTTATAATTATAGGCTTAGTGCATCACCACATTAGTCTAGATGAGACACTGTGTCCTCTACTGTGAGGTCAAGGAGTTGAGAACATGCCTTAAACAGTCTCAGTTTTTCCTTACAAATGGAAATGAACCCATTCTGAAATTGAACCACAGATTAAAACCAATCCTTCAGAGTACCTGTTCCTCAAACAGCTGCTGCCCGGTTTGCTGTGGTGGTGATGTGACAGTCAGCTGAGGTTGTTCCCAGGGCAGGAGCATATAAACAGGGTAGTACTGAAGCATCTATTCATGAACACAGAAGTACACAAGAGAGCCCATTAGATCAGGATGAGTGAAGGCTTTCACTCTTTCAATGTCAGTAATACTTTAAAGGTGGTATTATGGGTAGGAACTACCAGTCCAAGCAGAAGTTTTACAAAGCATAACAGTTTTACACTGTTTACCAGATCAAGAAACAACTTGAACCCAGCATAATACAGGGCTTCATCTGTAAGAATATATGGTCAAATAAGTTACAACATTGTAGATTCATCTAAGTGAAGGAAGCATCTTGGAAATGTTATATGTAGGCTATATATATTAATTTATTCACATTACATCTCAATGGTTATCCCCTCCCTTGTATCCTCCCATTCCTCCCTCCCTCCCATTTTCCCTTTACTCCCCTCCCCTATGACTGTGACTGAAGGGGACTTCCTACCCCTGTATATATATATCTTATATGTAGGTTAACACGTAAACATCTAAGGAGAGAAGGGTCTATGTGGTACGTAAAATTCTGAAAATCATCATTCTACAAAACATGATATTAGAAGTTCTGTTGTAGTGAATGAAAAAGAGATTAAATACTTTAAAAAAATTTCATTTGGTTAAAGTAAGTCTTGGGCAAGGGAGAAGGCTCAGAGATTAAGAGCACTGGCTGCTCCCATAGAGGACCCGGGTTTGGTTGCCAGCACAAACATGGTGGCTCACAACTGTCAGTAATTAAATTCTAAGGCATCCCAGTTGCCTCTTCTGATTTCTTCAGGCCCTGTCTGCACGTGGTACACATATATACACACAGGTAGGACACTCACAGGCAGGAAGACATCTAAAAATACTCTTGTATATTTTTGAATATTGAATAAAAAAAAACCTAGGAAGAGATAACAAATACAAGCACCACCACCTATCCTGTCATATACTGGCTTCTGAGTATAGGCCTCTATGTGCTTGCATGTAGAGAATATGTGAAAAATAAGGAGCATGCTACACGAGTACATTTTTAATGCTGTTTCATGTTTTGTATTGTAATGATTATATTAGATACAACACTAGAGATAATTGCAACCGTGTTTTGTGTTTTAGAATGAATACAATCTGACTAATAAGGGTTTTTTTTTTTTTTCTTGGCCAAGAGTAGAAATCACCCATTAAGCCTTCAGAAACCTAACAATGTTTGTCTGGCCAAGGTGGGTTTTGATATTTTAGGCTTAAGGTAAGGCTTAGGCATTTGTAATTTTAGAAATGGCCCACAAAGCTTTTGAGGTAGAGCTACCAGGTTAGTGGTTAAAAAGCAGGTATGGGATTGACTTCTAAAAGCTATTTAGCTCACGGGGTTAAGATACTTAATCTTATTAAAACTATGTTTCCTGGTCCTTAAAATGAAGTCATTGTATTTGTCACATATCTTACTCTCTACATGCTTAAGATACACAGTGAGATAATGTCTAGAACTGTGTTATTATGTAAAGGGGCTGGGAGTGAAACTAATTGCGTAATTATAGGAAGGCCAAGTGCTGAAACTCTGTTTGAACATGTCAGTGGTCTTCATGAGAATAACAATCTATATATAGCCCTGTTCCATTGACCCCAAGGTATTATACAACTAATTATCCTAAAATCATCAGGGTTTTCCATGTTCGCATAATGAATCTAATAGTTAATCTTAATCTAAATATTTTATGACTGAAGGGAAATGCTCGTTTAACTATAATGTGGAGTCAAATCATACACACTGCAGACAAGAGACTGGGCAAGCTTCCAGTGGGTTTTGTAACAGACCCATAATGTGTTAATGTTATTTATGATAATAAATATTATTATAATAATGTGTGTTATTTATAACCACACACCAGATATCAATGCAGCATCATAAGAAACAAAATTTGGGAGGGTAAGAAGTCAGCTCATGGTATTACTCTTTAGTTGTTGCCCAGTGTTGGCACTTAAATACATGGAAGACATGTGATTGGCCGTCCTGGACTCATTCACTTGTGGCGCAGTGATGCCATAGGTAGACATGTGATTGGCCGTCACTTGTGGTGCAGTGATGCCATAGGTAGACATGTGATTGGCCGTCACTTATGGCGCAGTGATACCACAGGTAGGTATTCAAGGGTCCTAGAGACCGTTTGGGCTGCCTGTTCTGAAAGCCAGATGCCTAGAGGCCACTTGCAGTGTCTCTAGAGAGCGGTGGGTGGTTCACCTTTGAAAGCCCTGACACTGGAGACCTGGGGGAGCGACAGAAAGTGCTGTGGAGAGTGCAGTGAGCTACTTCTGCCTTGGTCACGGCATTCTTTTCACTCACCTGTGCTTGATCTTGAGGCACTTTGAAGGGAACCACATAGGACATCTGAAGAAAAAAAAATACCCAGAAAGCCATGTAACCAAATCCTTCTCAACCTGTTACAATTCTTGATCTATTTTCCATAGAGCTAGCTTCCCATGTATCATTTGCATTAGTTAACATCCCACTAACATTTGTTGTCTATATATTATGCATCCACGTGTTGTTTCTAACTCCTGATTACTGACTATATTTTAGGGCAATCGATTGTAATTTTTTTCAAATGTCAAAATAGGAACTATATAGAGATACTTATAGTAGTGGTTGAAACAGCATAGGAGAAAACTTAATAAGCCTCCCATTATATTTCAAAGCTAATTCACCATAACTTTCGTTTTCTGTCTTACAGAAGCAAGATGGAAGAAGCCTGACTTACAAGGTTAGTGCCCTGTTGGGTCTGTGGTGCTGTCTGCGCCTGTGACAGTTCTGGCTGACCAGCCTGGCCTCCTTGGACAACCCCAACCTGTCTTGAGAAAGGATTTGGGAAAAGCCCAGCAAAGCTCTCTAGTGTTGACAGTGGGAGCTGTGGGCGTCCTGAGACCTGAGCCTGCTGCTGCTGCTGCTGCAGAAACCCAGGGAAGGCAGGAATCCAGGAGTTAAATGCACCCTGTGAATAGCAAAGACAGAAAGAATATAGTACACTTTTGTGTTAAAAGAAGAACTTTGACTCAACCCTGAGAAAGAAAGGCAAAAAAGTAGATGGTTTATACATTCGATGTTTTATCAGAAGACCGCATTTCAACTGCTTATAAACATCACAGATTATGAATTTTTCAAAGGCTGAGAAATCTGGAACATAGAGGGATAAAAGAAGATACGTTTCTGGAGGCATTTGACTGTATTAAAAAGTTCCGCCCCTCCCCCACAATCCTTGCAGATGGCTAGACATGGCTTGGTTTCAAATAGCTAACCATCTCAAAGACCAGCAAAGTTACTACCTGGTGCGTGTCAAATTTGTAACGAATATAAATGGGTGCATCCTGTTTTCATCTCATCCCATAAGACATGCTCACTAGGAATACAGTCCTTTGAAAATGGATATTTACATAGCAGTACCTGAAATTGCAGTGGCAAAAGTTGACCATTATTAAGATTCAGTAGTAACTAGAAAAAGAGAGACGACATGGAAACAAGATTATGATGCATCCCGGACCATTTTCTACAGACAAAAGCATAAGGCAACCTCCAGTTCGAAGGGACACACTACTCCCACCATGACTGTCCTGAACTATAGTGACAAGAGGTGAGAGTTGAAGCCAAGGTTCGGGTTTACCAGTGCCACCCCTTGTATTAATTAGATCACACAGTGTCAGCTCCTCCCAGTGGTATGAATATTTTATATGCTTACACATCTATATTTAATAATACCCACATTAGGTAAGATTGGAACAAAGTTTACAAATGACACAGTTGTATCTGTGTTTAGGGGAGCTTACGTTTGGAAAGTTTAAGACCTAAGTGGGCTGCTTGCAGGCTTTTTAATCTCTTCCCAGTGTGTTTTCACTTATGGAATACAGGAGAATGTTTTAATTACTTAAACTAACCTCATGACTGTTGCTAGCAGACAACAGACGCTGTGAGACAAGCTAAAAAAAAAAAAAAAAAAAAAAAAGGAGAAGAAAAAGAAAAAAGAAAAATGGTGAAGGAAGGAACTGCATAGGTTTACATGGTGAAAGCAAAGGCACCATGAATCACTTACCGGGGCTGATGATGTAGCTCCTATGAGTCCAAGAAGAATTATAATTTTCATTTTCAGATGATATACCTATACAATGAATTACAATACTGCTTAGCGCCAAAAGATACTCTTTGCTTAAAATTACATGACGAAAATAAAGGCACGGCAAAATTTATCAGATGGCACTGTCTAGTGCAAGTGAGTGAGTAGGTGAGTAGATTCCTCAGTATTTACTTATGTTTTATGGCTCACAATAGAAAAGTTATCTTTGTGACTGTTTTCTCTCAATGTAGATATTTATGGGGAAATACTGTCTGCTTGACCATGAAGTTTATTTCTCGGCAGGTGACTGTTAGGCTGTGAGCACAGAACCCTCTGCCTGGGGCATCAGCTGACTGGAGCCGCATTATTGCCATGATCTTAATGACTGCAGTGAGAAGGAATCATGACAAAGACCTGACAGTCCCAGGCCAAAGAGAACTGTTCCATCAGAAGTCTAATAATATTCATGATTATTAACTGTAGTGGGTGCAGCATCGTTTTCCTAATCCAGGAGAGATGGAGAACGTAAACAGCAGCAGGGATGCATAACGTAATTGATGGGTGCTTCTCATCCCTTGGCTCTACTTGTAAAAGTTCCCATTGTTCATCACACATAGACACACATTAAGGTGGCCATGGTAGTGTACCAGAGCTGGCTTCTTAAGCTATCAAAGCAAAGATCGGATAACTTACCTTATTCCTTTGCAAGGTCTGCGTCCCTTTCTTTCTCAGTTCTGACGTTCAGATCCTCTCTTAAAATTTAAAACCCATCTTTAGGGGGGAGAAAAAAAAAGGGACCAATCATGATTGAAAGGGACCAGTGATTCAGTGGGTTTTAGACAATGGCTTAGATAACAACCCCTTTCCTAATCATCTTCGTGGTGTATGGACTTCCACACCCTAAGTAATGATTCCAATTACCCCTGAGACTTTTTTTGGGGGGGGGGGAATCACTCTTGGTTTCTCCTTGGTCATGACTAACTTCCCTAGGCTAATTTTGTTCCTACTCCTTTTATCATCTTAAAAACAGACACCTTAAATAAGTAACCAGAAAACACTTTACTAAATTCAAGACCAAATTAGTGATTTATTTATTTATTTATTTATTTATTTATTTATTTATTTATTTTTAGTGAAAGTGTACTTCATTTTACCTTGTATTTAAAAGATATACATATCAAAATAAGGCTTAAGGAAAGTCCAGATTCATATTAATGTGTTGGGATTTGTTTTCATCTAGCTTGGATATCTCTTAAAGTTCAGCTAGTTAGCAAGACAAATAAATAGTCAGTGTATTCATTTTTACTAGATATGAATTCACTCTTCATCTTTAATAATTCTCTAATACTACTTTGACTGATCTTTTCCTCCCACTATTTCTTTTATAAATGTATATGTAAAAATAAAAAAGTTTAATTAATTTTAAAATTGTTTTAACTTTGAGAAGAAAAGTCAGACTGAAGACAGAACATAGATCTTAGTGAAAATTCAAAGCTTAGTTGCTGACAAATATTTTCCAGTGTTCTGGCATTAGGCTCAGTCAATGTCAGCTAGATTTACAGAGGTGGTTATTATTATTATTATTATTATTATTATTATTATTATTATTATTATTATTACTTTATTCAAAATAAATTCTTCTCTCATACAATACAACCAGACTGCAGTTTCTTCTTCCTCCATTCTTCCCAGCTCCCACTGCATCTCTGCCGTCCCTCAGATGCACATCCTTACTGTCCCTCTTCAGAAAAGAGCATGTCTCCAATTGATAAAACCCAAACATGACAAAACAAGATACAATAAGACAAGAGGAAAGCCCTCATATTGAGGCCAGACAAGGCAACCTAATAGGAGGAAAAAAGTCTCAAGATCAGGCATAAGAGTCAGAGTCACACCCACTCCCATTTTAAGGATCATTTCTATAGTTTGTCATTTATGCCTTTTGAAAATAGCACTGAATGCCCTTCTTTTTCTAAAAGAAAATTCTAAAAAAGTCTAAATTTCTATGTATCTATGAAATAAAAGCTCATAACATGAAACACAGTTGCCTACAATTTTCTATATTGAAGTACAACAGAATTATTGATTTAACATCATTATTTAAGAGTTGAGATTTTATTCTGAGTGTTTGTCAATATTTTAACCTTCTATGCTCTAATATGCTATGATCACAATTGATAAGGGGTTATAAATTAATTTCCTTTATAGGGGAATTACTTAGTTAATTTGATCTTATCAGGTGGTAAAAGCTAATGGCTTTCTAAAATAAAGTGTTATTCTTCTTTGTAAGATGGTACTTAGAATTTGAGAATTGGTTAAATGTAGTGAATGGAATCCATAAAGGTCTAAAACATTAGTTAATATAACATGATCTTTTCCATATGAAGGAAGAGAAGTTATAAAACCACTAGGTTTTATATGTATAAAAAAATCCCGAGATTAGATATACAGATTGTATTACAATGTGACAGCTAATTTTCTGAAACATGGCACTCAATGGACTAGCCACTCTTGCCTCAAAAATGTAGCAAATTAATTGAGTGGTTAAGTTGGTAGAAGGTTTTATATTTATATACATGCAATGTGTACACACACATACATATGCATATATGATTTCTATGTTTAGACAGATCTTGGGTTATTTTGAGTATTGTCAAATTAAATTAAATATACTGTAAGTAAGTAATCACTTCAGAATTTCTATTCTATGCCACAGGCTTCCAAGCAGCTAGCCCATTGCTGAATCAGGAACTTGCCAAGGCTTTGCACTAAACAAGAGATGACAATATCCTTATATGAACAGTCATCTCATTTTATTCTTAAAATATGAAGATAGTTGAGATGCCTGTATTATTTTCTTTTATTTTAAATTTCCATTAGTTGACTATCTTAAAGAAAAGTAGTTGAGGGGCTGGACAGAAAGCTCCATGGTTAAAAGCATTTGTTGCTTTTGTAGAAGACCTGGGTTTGGTTCTCAGCATCCATGTTAGGTGGCTCAAAACTACACGTAACTATAGTTCTAGGGGGCTCTCCTGGCCTCCACAGACACCGCACATACCCACGTGCACATATATACATATATACATATATTCACACACATATATTCAGGCACACATATGTATATAAACTTAAAAACAATTTAAAAAGTAGTTGAAACTTTTTTAAATAAATGGTTTACTTAATTTAAGTGAAGATAAAGATGGGATAGATTCAGAGCAATGGCATTTGGTATAGGTTAAGGTTCAAGGACATATGAGGAGGAAATTCTGATGCAGACAGATACTGTCAGAAGAATATCATTATTTTTTCTATTACTAGCCCCCCAAAATAAAAGAACAAAATCCACATGTGCCATGTGCATAGCACTGTTAGACTTAGGAACCAATGAAATTATCTTTATCCATGCTTTGTCTCAGTAACTTCAAGGATAAAGTGACTTGGATTGTTCTTTCTATATGTTATATTTGCTCCCTCTATTAAATATCCTGAGGCTCACAGACTACTATTGTGAAGTTGACTGCTGTTCTGTGGATTATGAAAAAAATTTGCATTTTAACGCTCTTTAAAAATGATTTTTGTTATATATGAACTATAGTTTCCAGGAACTTCTAACACATACCAATGTAGTCAAGAGGAGTTACATGTTAAGTGAGAAAGGTGAGGTCCAGGAAGCCTAGCATCCTCATTCATTCCTTTGTGACACAAGTAGCTCCTAGAAAGCTTCAGCCATGTCCTTGTCAGGCACCAAAGGGACCCTGATGTTAGCAACAAGAGATAAGGCTGCAATCTCTAAGGAAATTAAAGATTTTAATTATTTAATTCACTGTCAAAAAATGTGAGAGAAGGGGCTGCCGAGATGGCTCAGCAGTTAATAGCACTGGCTACTTTTCCAGAGTACCTAGGTTGGATTCCTAGCAACCATATGGCAATTTACAATTACCTGTATCTTTAGTTCAAGGGAATCTAACACCATTTTATAGTCTCATGGGCACCAAGGTAGGCAAGTGATGTACACTCATATATGCAAAACACCCACATACATGAAATTAAAAGAAAATTAATAAACAAAAAGATAGTAGCTGAATTGTGGTTAGAATTCGAGTCTTTTCATCTGAATCCAGCATTCTCTCTCTAAGGCATGTAAATATCCAGTTTGAGAGGAAAATACGGGATACCATAATAATTATAACTGATGGGAAAGTATAAATAAAAGTGAGTGAGTTTATATATTCTCATAAGTGAATGTGACTTAACTCAACAAGGTCAATAGGACTTTGTGACCAAGAATTACTTCACTAATAGCCCTTTCTGAAAACCACTGAATAAGAATCCCAAGGTTTGATCTTTTAAATTACATAGATATTTATCTTTAACTTCTGCAAAACTACTAAAATATAGTATCACTTGATTTTAACTTTCTGCAAAGTGTGCCACTGGCTGATGACTGATGTATCTATTTTACTTGTCTGGTGCTTTCATTTTTAGCCTCATTAATAGTAAATTTTCATATTTTATTCTTTCACCTCTAGTGAACAACTTAATTAGATCAGGACTTCTTTTTTCCTCGCAGCTATATTCCTAGTGCCTCTCTTAAACATACCTCACAAATATTTGTTGAACAGTTGAATGATGACTTAAAATTTCTCAACACATTTTCACAATGAAGCTAAATATTAAAGAACTCACAAATGTTGCCATAAAACATTTACCAAGATGCTACGTATATTTGATGAACATAATTGCTCTTCTATATAGAAACTTGTTTTGCCATATGGGCAAATTACAACGTATCATAATTATTTAGATTGCTTTTTATACTCTAAGAAGAAACTATAAATGCAGTTGGATTTAATTTTTTTCTTTATGATAGACTCCATTGCATCATTTCTAGTGCTTATGCAAGAAAAAGGAGTGGAGATTTGTAATTATGAGTTTCCATTATTTTCCTATACATAAGCAGCTTTGAGAACAGCTGCTTTTATTTTTTTTCCTCTTGAGAACTGAATCTGAATGTTGAGAGAAGGATGAATATGGGCGACATACTGCCCTAAAACGTGAAGCTACGAGAAGTGACGCCCGGAACTGGATGCGGGAGGTCTGTCTGAGAAGCCAGTGTTACGGGATCACTGTGGGCAGACCTACAGGAGTCTACAGACACCACTCTGTCATCCTGCTCCCGCTCTCAGAATATTCTCCTACCTTTTAGTCATTACTCACTGGTTATCCACATTCACATCATCCCGTTCTCTGGAACAGGATGTTCTAAACTGCCACCGTTAATTTCTACCCCCTTTTCTCAGAATTCTGATTGGTCTTTGCAGTAAGATGTGGTGAAGTGCTAATTGTAGGCCCACTGAAGAATCAGAGTCTCCAGCTGCTGGGACTTCCTGTCCAGCTGCTGGGACTTCCTGTCCAGCTGCTGGGACTTCCTGTCCAGCTGCTGGGACTTCCTGTCCAGCTGCTGGGACTTCCTGTCCAGCTGCTGGGACCTGATATCAGGCAGCCCCTTGGGAATTTCTTCCCCTGGTCCTCCAGGCGTGTTCTGTCCAGTGAACACCCTGTGACTCACTGATCCCCAGGCTGCCCATGGACCCAGCTCCCCACGTCTTCCACTGAGCTCCGAGGATTACACAGCACCTTCACATCTCCAGGTTCCTGTTCTTGCCTTCTTTCTCTTTCTGTAACGGAACTTAGCTTCAAGGACCCTTAATAAATTCCTTGCATGCATTATGTACTTCAAAATATCCAGTTTAGCTTGTTTTAGGGCCTCAGCTTGAGATGCTTGCCAAGGCTTTGGACATAAAGATTTTTATCTGTGAATGCTATAAAGAATTTTTCTTTTTGCACCAGGAGTTATCCATTATGTATGAGCTAGCCAGTTTTGACTTATATAGAGAACAGGTTATTTCTAGGAAGTCATCTCTAACTTGCTCATCCCAACCACTGAACATTAAATTGTGGGTATTATATTTGTGCCCTAAGGCTACAGCGTAATGTCTAAACCTAAACTTCTTATTGACTTGTTGTCATTATGAATTTAAGGAAATAGCACCAATATTTTCTGCTATAATGGGTATCAAACAAAAATCAAATTTTATGCTATAATGGGAATGAAATAGCTAAAGAAAATATTTTTTTTCAGTTTTTTAAAAGATTTATTTATTATGTATACAGATCTCATTATAGATGGTTGTGAGCCAACATATGGTTGCTGGGATTTGAACTCATGACCTTTGGAAGAGCAGTAAGTGCTCCTAACCTCTGAGCCATCTCTCTAGCCCATCTAAAGAAAATCTTAAGGCCTTTAATGAGCCTTTTGTCTTTTATGTAGAGTCCATGATTGAAGAATTTTGATGAATTTTCATTTTATAACTGCATTTTTAAACCCCCTCCTGTTACACGGCTGTAATGAATTTCTAACAAAAAATTCCAAGCTTCATACATATATATAGAGAAAGAGATTTCTGTTGGTGAAAAGAAGCACCTGGAAGGCATGTGAAATGTCCTGCAGACATTTTAGCTGTCTAGTATGAAGAACAAAAACAAGAAAAAAAGAACAATGCAAGTCTTCACAAAACCCATAGTTTACTGCAGCTGTTTGTTTCCAGTGTTTAACTTGTGCTCATCTTGAAGACAGCCTTTATGATGTGGGGCATACGAATGTGAACTTTGGAATCATTCTGCCCCGTGATAATTAAAAAATATCACTCTTTCAGCTGCAAGCTCTTGAATTGTGAACAAGCTTTAAACCTTTCTCTCTCTGGGACATGGTTTTATTTATTGCAAAATGGATTAGACTTTTTAGGATTGAGATGATTAGTGTTTTGGGGGTTGGATTAAGCAGTAGGTGTTATGTTATCTAATAGATTGTAAATACTTTGAGCATCACTAGGACCTTAGTGTAGACACAGAATACTTATTTGTTGAATGAATGAGGGAATGAAGTACTTAGTTTTACAGCATTTCGTAGGGAGAAGAAAAATGAAAAGCAAAGAGGCAATGTTGGTAGTACAGAGCACCCCAGTTTTCTGGGGTTAGTGATAGACTCTATTGTAAAGATATGCAAGTTACCATTTTTTCAACAAAACTATTACTTTTATAGTATTATCAGGAAGATTCCACTTCCTTTTACAGACCCTTATCCCTTTACTTCTGTCCTTTCTTTTAGGCAATGGTGCACTTGGAACTAAATCTCTGACCAAAATTAATGAATTAGCAAACACAGAAACAAAACTCCCAAACCAAATCAAAGAATATCAAAACAATAAAAGGTGCTTCTTAATGCTACCTTTTCTACCAAGTCTAATTTCAAGCTATTGTTTAACAATGGGCTATTCACTGTTGCATCTAAAGAGATAGTCACAGCAGGACTTTATGGGGTGCACCTTAAGTAATGGGACACCAGTGCCTTAAGTTAGAATGCCCAGAATCAGGTTCCTGGCTTTGTGGTATAAACGTGTTTTCTCACTGAATCCACCTAAGCACCTGCAAAGTATGGTTATCATTATCAAATTGGTAAGAAAACAAATCCTTAGAGGTTAGTGTGCTAAATGTAGCCTACTTCTTCAGCATTTGAGTTCAAATTTGAACTGTCTGTTTACAAATCAATTACATATTTCAATGTCATATACTTTGCTTTTACTTGGGACCAATACACTGGATAGTTTTCTCAAGTATCTTTGAGTCTGTTGATTAGTATTTGTTTTTTTATTATTAATATCTTGAGAGTTTTATACAAGGTGTTTGCATCATATTTACACATTTCCCAGCTCTTTCCAGACACACCCTTTTCTACCCACCCAACTCTGTGTCCTTTTAGTTCTAAATTGTGCCTCCCAGATATTCTTAGATCTTTTTTTCCCCTCTAGACAGCAGTAACCTTACCAAGAGCTATACTCTCAGAATGATTAAAATTTCTTTTCAGCATTTGTTGAAAATTCCCCAGATCTCTTGCCCACTATGACCCCCTGCATATATGTTCTTGTAATCACCACCTTTCAACTTACAAATTTTCTGTGGCTAATCTTAGGTTGTTGGAGAGTTTTCTAAGCTATAGAGATAGACTAGGGTAATTTTGCTTCTTCGAGAGCTCTCAGTAGCTTGCATCTGGCACGAGGAAATCAGTCCAGGACTGTCCCAACCATCAGTGCACTCACTTGAGAGTACTAAGCATGAAAGTCACTCAGTAAATTGCTCATTGTTCAGGCCACATTTTAGCAAAGAAGCATAATGTTTCT
Organism: Acomys minous; assembly: GCF_964271855.1. Taxonomy (NCBI): domain Eukaryota; kingdom Metazoa; phylum Chordata; class Mammalia; order Rodentia; family Muridae; genus Acomys; species Acomys minous. The sequence continues at coordinate 70,392,883 of NC_140497.1, read as the reverse complement.
CTATTCCTTTTCCAAGGACGTTTTCTACCTGCAATAATAATTAATGGAAGCAACCAAAGCCAAGAACTAATAAGCAGAAATCACAAGACAACTTCCTTTCCTTAGAATGTTTTTTTAGAAAGAACAAAAGCTGTGGAAATGCCAAGATTGAAGAGTATGTGTTACATCAGGAGGCTGACTGAATGAGTTCTATCAACTTCTGTTTTTATCAAATAAAAAGCTCTTGGGATTTACGATATTATTACCAAAGATCACTACTGTTCATATTTATGACTACTTTGGAGACATTAAGAGTTTCAAATGCATATGCCATTATTTTCAAAAGGTGTGGATATCTGACATGTAGACTTTTCCCTGCATTCTCCTTTAAAACGTGACATTCAGCACCTTTTCCTGAATGATGATGCTAATTAGGACATAAATTATACACCATTTATCTGACATCTGGACTGTGCCTAGCCTTGTATGAATATTTTATTTGTATAAATAAATTCAATTGCACTGCTTCTTACTACAACCTAAGTCATATTTGATATGATTCGATGGTCTCATTTTCAAGTGAGGAACACAAGACCATTAGGATTAAAAAGTTTTAACAAGAGTATGTGCATGAGGTCCAGTGTGAACTGAAGTCTAATTTCAGAATCCTCTTTTGGACAATGCCATTAAAATGTATATGCTGAGGTTACCATGACCTTCTGGCATGTAAGGCCACATTCATATTAATATATGTTTCTTCTATTATTATCATATACAGATATAAGAATCAAAAACACTAAAGCATTCCTGATAATTTATTAGTACACCTCTCTGATGATTACACTATCCTAGAAAAATATTTCCTCATTATTTTATTCACAAGACAAAAACCAAAATAAAAAGTCTTGTAGATAAGCCATTTTTAAAAGTGTTAATAAATGGTATCTAATACAAAAGGTGTAAATCGACATTTTTTTAACCAACAAGGAGAAAGTATAAATCAATGAAAAAATATTGTCATTTAAGATTCACTAAATGGATTGCTAGTCTCTACAAGGAAGACTAAAGAGTACCATGAACAAACAAGCCCATGACTTATGGCCTGTCTGTGGATGGGTAGTGCCTAAGCCCCAGCTTTGAATAAATGCTGGGTTTGGCTGAAATGTCTCTTCTTAAATGCCAGGGTGGCTGAAATAACAGGTGTGGAATATTTTGGGGGCAGTGAGGTTGATGTTTGGTTGCACAAACGGCAGGAGGAGGCTGACTGCCGAGGCGCCCTCACCAGCAATTACTCATCTTACTTGCACAGAACACATCATATCGCTGAGTGGGCATATTAATTATTTCTGCAGAAAGCACACCCCTTGGGTTTTCAAGTGGAAATAGCATAGGGACTTCATAAAAATTCTAAGTCAAAATATCACAGAAAGTTAGTAAGTTACTCAATCTTTATTGTAACTAAAAATATCTCAAGGCACTTTTAATGTCTGCCTATAAAATATGCTCATATTTGAGTATAGGATTGAAACATACTAGTACATTTTCTTATTGTATATTTTAATAGGTAACTTTGGACTTTTAGACTTAAAGAGTAGATGAACTTTCGGTTAGTTCCTCTTGGCACAGGAAGATGGACACAGGTTGAGTCCAGAAAGGAAGAAGTGTCAAGATCTGACGGGGAAATAAGTCTGTTCATTTAGAAGGATATTCCTGAGAAGTCCCTGGCAGCTCTTTCATGATATTGAGAAACTCTCAGTGGAGAATTCCAAAAAGCTAACTGCCTTGTTCTTTCCTCTAAAGGTCAAACTAGTGTGAAATAACTCAAGGGCGTATTCTCCATAGTGATGCAATCATGTCTGAGTGGGTGGGTGGGATGGCTGAGGTTTCTGGAATCATGACCACCTTGAAGCACCTGAACCAGGGGAGTTAAAGCTGTCAAAAATGGCTGCTGTTATTAAAAACAAGGAATTCCCGAAATTTGTGGATAAATGGATTGAGCTAGAAATGATCATAATGAGTGAGTTAACCCAGAAACAGAAAGACTCAAATGGTATATACTCACTTATATCTGCATATTAGCCCAACGGGCATGTCCCATGAAAGCCTTCACTTACCAGGAAACTACGACAGAGAAGAGGACTTTCTAGTGGGACTATAGATGAGAGAATCATGGGAGAATGGCAAAGTAGAAGGACCCAGAGGGTCCTAGAAGCCTACAAGTAGAACATTATGATAGGCAGATTTGGGCACAGGGGTCCCGCTCAAAATAAGGCACCAGCCAAGGACAATACAGGCAGTAAACCTTAAGCCCCTACCCAGATCTAGCCAATGGACAGAACACTCTCCACAGTAGAGTGGAGAGTGGGATATTACTTTCTCACATACTCTGGTGCCTCACCTTTGACCATGTCCCCTGGACGGGGAGACCTGGTGGCAATCAGAGGAAGGACAGCAGGTTACCAAGAAGAGACTTGATACCCTATGAACATATACAGGGGGAGGTAATCCCCCTCAGGAACAGTCATAGGGGAGGGGAATAAGGGGAAATTGGGAGGGAGGGAAGAATGGGAGGATACAAGGGATGGGGTAACCATTGAGATGTAACAAGAATAAATTAATAAAGGAGGAAAAAAACAAAAAAACAAACAAACAAAAAAATAAAAATAAAAATGTTTTCTTGTAGTACTAAAAAAAAAAAATGGCTGCTGTTTCTGAAGTAAGAGTTCAGCAAAAACTGTGAGTTCCAAGCCTCCATCTGCGTAAAGGCTTCAGCCTTAAGCCTGTAATGTGTTAATCCTGTTTGGTTAAAACTACTGTTAGGAGAAGACACTGGTGAAATGCAGTTTGGTGGTTCACTAGGATAGTGGCTCCCAGTAATGCTTGGATATGATAAATGTTTACATAGCTAGTTCACTCCATCTACCTAATTTGTTTCCTGTACATGGCTGTTTGGTAGCATGAGTTCACCTTGTGACGGCTTAGATCTGAACCGTTCATGCTCTTAATAGCTATAGAACTTTGGGCAAATTATGATTTATTTGCATCTATTCTCATCCCTGTAAAATGGGAAAAATTATAGGGATATCTACAAAAAGAGAAGTATCCTGTTCATTATTGGCTTGGCCCCTCAAGTCAATTTAAAGGGAATATGACACTCTTTGATCCTACAGGGAGAAGGCTACATGAGAGAGAGAGCAGGTTTGAGAAGTGTCTCTAAATTGACTTATCTGTATGTGAACCTCCACTGCAATTTTAAAAAATCATCAGGTTTAAAGGAGAAAAGTTACTTAGATAAAAATCAGTGTGATCAGTTAAAGCCACCAATAGGATTGAGCACCTGCTTACCCTCCCCTTGCCCCATTCATTGATGTTAACCACTTTGCTAAACCATAGTTTTCCTCTATTAAAATGAAGACAGGCTTTATTTCCAAACCAAAATTGTTTATTGAGTACCATGAATAAGGCAGAAAAATTTCACTCAAAGAATTACTTACAAACAAGTGAGTGTGACATTTTTGTGTATGTATGAAGACTGATAAAAATAAAGCTATGGGTATGTGCATTAGGGATGTGGTGACATAATAAGCCTTTGTTTGTTTATTGTTATTTATTATGTGCCTTTTGTGATAGGCTTTTAATAAGTTGTAAGGATTGCCCACAATTTACTATATATTCAAAGAAAGCCTATACACCTTCGTCCTCCTTCACCAACCTCCTAGGTGCTGGGCACACGGGTATGCTCAACCATCTCTGGTAAAACTATGTAATATGAAAACCTTGGGGTTGAGGCATAGAGGCAGGGAAGGGTCTTCTCAGGCATATACCCAAGGGAAGAACACTAAGTAGAGTGTATTGCATGTGCAAACACACGGGCGTGACGTAATTTCACCGTTTGGAGATCATTTCTAATTCGGGATAATTGGGATGTAGGATACTTGTGGTGAATTGACAGAAGACGTGGTAGAGCCAGTAGTTAGGGGTCACTTCACGAAAGCTTTTCTCAGACGAGTAAGTATGACTGCGTTTCATCCTGTAGGCATCTATTAATTAAGCAAGATGATGTATATACATCATCTGCTAGGAATTTCCATTCGTCTGGGACATTTCACGGTCTGGTTTGCAGCTTTAACACTTGGTGATTTTACTTTGATCAGCTAAATATGAGTGAGAAATATATGGTACTTCTGGCGAGAAGCTCTACGATAATGTATAGTTTCTCTTCCTGCCGTGGCCACCGGCGACATTCCAGATAATGGCCGTTCATCAAGCTCAGGTCTTCAGTCTGGATTCCCCAGGGGGAGGAGCATGTTCAGCAGAGCCTAACGAAGGCCTGCAGTGTAGGGGAGAGGGAGAGACAAACACACTTCCAAATTGGTGGGAATTTAGGTTTGTCACCACATGGGTTTTTTCTCATTAGTGTCAGAATTATAGTTTTGAAAGCTCTTTCTGGAAGAAGTGTTGCAGACAGAATCAAGCCGACCAAAGAAAAGCCAAGGCAATCTTGTGACATGTGGTTTGGCAAGAGCACGGGGACCCAATCATAATCTATTTTGCTACTTAGATATATGGTCAAGAAGTCATCTGATACCTTCAGGAAAATTGTTTTCACAGGACAGTGTCTTACTTACTTCATAGCTAACCCTACCATCCACTTATACAGTTATATGCTCCGGATGACAAAAAAAAAAAAAAAAAAAAAAAAAGAATGAAAAAGTTGTTGGCTAATGTGCGTGTGTGTGTGTGCCCTCGTGCACACACACGCAAATATATTTGAATCACGGATTTCAGTAAGTGTTCTTATTGGTTTCCGATTCTCCCACTTTCAACCATTTCTTATACTCCAACCAAATAACTTACTTTTTCCTTTAATCTTAAAGATGTTTTATCCCAGGATCTTTCCAGTGGAGGCAGTTGGCATGGGATCATCCCTGCTCTGAAATATTTTACCTGTATTTCTGGGAAGAACCTACTCTTTTGAGAGCTTATTTTCCTGTCTTCAATTATAGCAAGTAACTATCATTTGGTATCATTTGATTTGTGGCATTACTGTGGGAATTGAAATACATAATCTAGGAAATATTTTAAATACTATCTGAAGTAAGGGTGCCCATAAATCTCATTAGTCACTGTGATATTTGCAATGCATTTTTCCCAGTTTCTCATTCTTAGTGTGCTTAAGTGTAACAGGATCAATTTTCATCAGGTGTTCTCTTCATCTGATGAACAGTTTCCCCCTGAGTCCTGTAACAATTGTTTCTCCTCATCTGATACCAAAAATCATCTCTCATACAGAAATACTAAATTTGATAAAATAAAATAAAATATAGAACCATATTATATTTGAATAAAATAAAATGATATATAGGTTCAAAGAATTGAATAAATGTGTCTTTCTATATCCTAGGGAGCCTAATCTTAAAATATTTTGTCTAAATATTTATGCGGCTAATTGAAAAGCACTAGAATTTTATCATACGTAAGTACCTTTCATGAATGATCATGTTCAGCAGCTAAGAATGTTGTACTGATATGGATTTTAAAGAGATAAATCTATTTTAATGTCTGAAGTGGGTACAGTGAGGGCCTATGATGTGCAACTGTCAATCCCAAAGCTGGTTAAATATCAGCTCATTCAAATGCTGCGGGCCTGTAGCTAGGTGGTGCATTTCCTGAAGCTCTACCACACGAGGGCGCTCTCTCCACCAGCTATAAATTTGTTTTGTTAATTTCCCGTAAGGTTCTTTTTTTTTTTTTTTTTTTTTTCTTATAACAATGTAAAGTTAAAATTTTTGTGAATCATTAGAAATTTCATATAGATTTCCTTCCTCCAAATACAAATAGCTGAAGATAAATCATACTTCATTTCAGTCAGTTTTATGCATGGAAGAAATTGGAAAGGTTATAGATCCTATGGGTGAAAACCAGATCATTCCAGAATTATTTGTGGTCTTGGAACTTATGAGTGATGGTAAATATTGTTTCATGTTTTCTCTAAGGTATAAAGCACGGGCAATGTGTATGATTGAGTGGGGAGGACAATTGTTTGGGAGAGTGCTGTCCTATTGAAATCTAATTCTGAAAGCGTACCTAATAGAAACACGTCATTTGCCTGGATTTTACATGATGAAATTTAGTATAACTCAGAGCATAGGCCATAATCGCTTAAGGTCTGTGAAAATAGTCACCGTGTACCAGCTTCCGTAGGATCTCCTCTGTTAAGGGCTTGGACTAATGTTGCTGAGGATAACACAGAACAGATGGACCCAAGACGTATTCCAGGGATTAGGGTGTAGTACAAGGAAATTAGATGCGGTGAGAGCAATCAATGAAGCTATTCATGAGATGAAAACGGGCTACCTTGTCTGACAATCAGAGGCAAGCCAAAGGAAACAAAGCCAGAAGGCAGAGTCACAAGTCAGTCCAACCCAAACGGAGCCACTGCTTTCCTCAAGTTTCCTCAGGACAATGACATTGTCAGTGCACAAGAGCTCAAAAAGAACAGCCAGGGGCCAGCCACCTGTGTTCCCTGAGGCAAAACTGAAATGCAGTTTTCCAGCTTTCTTCCCTTCTATGTTTTTCTGCTCATCACCGGTTCAGCGATTCCAGAAAGTTCCTCAGAGGAGCATGATTTCATTCTGTGAGGGAGTGCTGTCCGTCACTGAGAGGGAACCCTCACACCTTTGCTGGAATGAATAGAAGACAAGCATTTAGGATCTCAGGAGGTGGGAAGTGGATGTGTAGCGAGAATGCTCTGTGAAAGGTCACGTTTGTTGTTAAGGTGGCGTCCAGAGACAAAGCTTAGAGGCACGAGACTATGAAGAGAGTGGGCCCATATCAGAGAGGGAACAGGATGATGAGCTCGTCGTGACCAAAGCCAGCTTTGGACCATTTCTAATTATTTCTGGTATTAACGAAACCTTCCTGGTCTGTACTGTTGTCTTTCTGACTTGTTCTATTGCTGGAGTTGAAGAACAAACTTCCTGAGGTTAGGGAAACTTCACTGTAAACTAGCCGAAGAAAGAACTGCTTTAGATTCATGACCTCAAGTGTGTGGAATGTTTCCAGAAAAATCTCAAGGTTGTAATGGCTGTAATTAGTTACCTCCGGACCTGCTCACTTCATATAAGCTAAATGGAGGAGGCCTTTGAGCCTGAGCAGAACTAGATGTCAAAGACAATGAATATTTTTAGCTGCCTGGAGTCGAGCGGTGTGGTCTGGGTTCTTTGCTCCACCACTCTGCGCAGAGCTGAGGTGCGAAGCTGACTGACAGACATTTCTGGAATGCCCCTGGGTCTTTGCTTTCCTTCTCCAGGAAGAACCACAGTAACAAAGCCTCCTGCCCCCAGCTCCGCACCCCCCTCCCCCCACAAGGGCTACAAGGCTTCACACGAGACTGCATATTACTTACATGTATTTTGGGTGAATATTTCTTTTTTATTTATGAAACTTAGTAACACATTTCCAGGGTGTAGAGAATTTTCTGATATGACATCTTCTGTCGCATTAATCAGCTAGGAGCAGCTTTTCCTTTATTTAAAATCTGAGGATCACAAGCCTTTCTCTTCGGTCTTGGGAACTATTCATTTCTTTGAGAAAGATGCAGCTCACTTATTTTCCGTCCATTAAAAAACATCCCGTGGTCAGTCTCTCACAGGAAGACTTATATTCCACCCCCCCAAAAATTTGCAGCTTAATTATTGCTGTTTGAAAACTTATTTTTACTCTGCTTTGCTGTAAAAAGTTGTACAGCCCAGAACTGAAATTGAATAAACAAGAAATCTCTCTGAGATTAGTGTAGTTGCGTGCCTGTTAATAAATATAATTTGGAGATTCAGGAAGAACTGATTCCTCCTTCCAGTATTCACTTGCCTTATGTTACTTGTAGAAAAATGATATTCTTTTGTTCTTGTTTTTGGAGAGAAACCCCATTACTATATAAAATGACACCAGTATAACTCAGAAGCCAGGCTTCCAGACGCAGCAATGAAAGACATTGGGAGTATATAAGATTGTCTACATTGATAAAAGACTTAAGTGGGGGAGCAGAGAGAGAGAGAGAGAAAGAGAGAGAGAGAGAGAGAGAGAGAGACAGAGACAGAGACAGAGACAGAGACAGAGACAGAGACAGAGACAGAGACAGAGACAGAGACAGAGACTAGGAAATCACACCCTCTCTTTCCTAGTTAAATTGGGACACTGTAGCGGATTGCTTGGTTTGGATTAGTGGAATGGGAGCCTGGTGGTGGTGGTGTGGGCAGAGAATTCTCTCTGCAGTTTGCCCAGCACCGAGACTTAAATGGATGCTTTTGCTGATAGAGTTAGCCAGAAGCCTCACTCTCCCACACACGGAGAGGGCTATTGAATTGCATTCAGCCTTTTCTCTGAGCATGCCACTGTCAGCCCTGAAGTAGGGTAAAAAAATGAACGCTGATCTACCCAAAGAGGGTTTGGGAATAGAAAACCTTAGAGTGCACCTTATTTCAGAAATTGAATGAAAATGTGGGCCCCTCAGTGACTACAATGGGTCTGTGGGTGATATAGGAACATTTACAGATTAGTATAAGGAAGAAAAATATATGCAGCGATATTACACCAAGTATAAACATTTTACCACAAGCCCCACCATGTCCTGTCAGTATCCAGTGAAAACAGCTGACAATTTTCTCTCAGAGGGCAGAAAAGAGAAATCCTTGATGAGCTTAAATTGGGTTTAAATTTGTTTTCTGAGCTGTGACCTAGATAACATTTTTTCTGCTTAGGTAGCACAGAAGAGTAAATAAACCAATTATAGAAAGGGAGCATTGGGTATTTACAGCCGTATTACAAAGCCTTTCCGTGGCATTGCATATTATGGGTACTCAAGGAAGAATTAAAAGTTTACCTGGGGGCATTCTTATCAGTACAAAAAAAAAAAAGTGGATTGAGGATTAAAGCAAGCCAATGAGAGAGGAATAATATGAGCCATAGAAACACCCATACACTTATCATGAAAGAATCACCAGGGACCATGACAACATGCAGGGGCAAACAGAGAAGGTGAGAGACTAGGGGCTGAGGAGAAACAAATTTACAGTGAAAAAAAAAATACTGGTGGTGAAGATTTATCTTTGATTAAATGTGTCAATGAAAGTTAAAAAAAAAAAAGGCATTTAAAAGAAGACAAGCAGGCCAGGCATGGTTGTGCACACCTTTAATCCCAGCACTTGAGAGACAGAGCCAGGTGGATGGCTGTGAGTTCCAGGCCAGCCTGGTCTACAAAGAGAGCTCCAGGACAGCCAGGGCTATTACACAGAGAAGCCCTGTCTCGAAAAACAAACTAAACAAGAGAAAGCAAGCATGCTAAAGACTTTGCAACTTGCATTTTGAGTTCTTTTTTGTTTGTTTGTTTGTTTTTGTTTTTGTGAGGTTGATATGTTTAAAGGGTGATAAGTTAAATACATCAAAAATCAAAATTTGGAGGGAATAATAATAAATGTTCGGTGATCGTGTTATCCCAAGAAGTCTGCATACCAGTGCACAAAGCAAGGGATTCTGTAGTGTGGAACCAGCAAGCCCTTTTGTTTTCTCTCAGTTTTTCTCTTCTTCTTTTGTTTAAGTGAAAGGGTCTCGCTATGAAGCCCTGTCCTCTAGGTTATAGTGTGCAGCTCGCGCTGGCATCAGACTCTGATAAAATTTCTTGCCTCAATGCTTCTAAGTGTTTGGATTAAATGCTACCTATATTTTTGTATAATTATATTGTAATCATTCTTTTATATAATTATGTATTTCTGTAGAGAAGAAACAAGGTTTGGAGAAAGTCATACAATCAAAAGACATACAATCTACTCCGCTTTCACCTTATACCATACTGCATTTTTAGTAGATAGAAATTTTTTTAAGTAGATATAATTTTCCTTTCTTTTCTTTTCTGATTGCCACTGATTACTTTAAAATGTACTGGTATATTGACTGGGATTATATTAAAAGAAAAGATCACTTCAGCTGGGTGGGGGATTTAGGCATAAAATATAAAGGTGATAAAAGGTAAGAGGTTGGCGAGCATCCTAAATGGTGCAGCTGAGAACGCAATCAGAAATGCCAGCTCTTTTCAGTGTCAAAGTTCCCAGTGTCCCCTGTCGGGGCATCTTAGAGAGACCACCTGTACAGCAGCAGACAAGGAGTTTGGAGAGTGAGGTTGCCCAGGACGAACTGAGTGGCTGGAAAAGAGAAGTAGAGACTAGGCAGCTTCTAGGAGGTTCCTCTAGGAAGCAAATTGCCTAGACCAGTGGAGATGCTGAAGGAAGGAATGGAGTTAAGGCACTGACAGGGACCGACAGGATGGCGTCATCATCCATGCAGTCTGTTACACTACCCTAGTCTCAGTAGCTGAGCCTTGGGAATTTGATGGTGGTTAGGTCAGAAAGATTCTTATAACACGTAAGAGCCTAGAGGGTCTTGCTTTCCAAACATAGGAGATAGTGTGATGATGTACATCTTAGAGGTGTGCTGAATGTCTCCAGGTATTGCTGGAGCTGAGTTCACAAACAGAAAGTTTGAATGGAAGTGGCTCAGATCACAGGACTGAGATACACTTTTACTTGACTGTGATGGCCACCATCTTTCCATAAGAACCCCATATGTGCCCAACTTTCAGATAAATGTCTTCCCTCTGATGCACTGAGAGGGGCCAGAGGATGCTATACATCTATACTAACGTTTATTAGTGGTGCCCAGTAAAGATCCGTGCCGGTCTCTATCGAAGCACTGGTTCTGTCTGCTTCAACACTTCTTTTACCCACATCCTGTTTTATCGTTTGCCTTTTCTGTATACCTCTGCTGTAATGTAATTTGACTGAGAACAATTACTTTTCTGACTTTAACACATCAGTCCCCACTCCATAGAATGGCTCCTGAAGCAGAGGAAAACTGAAAGGTATTTATTTGTTAAGGACTATATTTGGAGTGGAGCTCAGAGAACAGCCACACGGTGATGTCTTATTCCATGGAATATGTTCCTTAGCCTGGGCTTTGCCAGTTTTGGTGCTTCGTTCTGCAGACAGCAATGGGCTAAATTTAGATGAGTGGAAAATGATGCGATATCACATATGATACACATGTGGTAAGGCAATGAAGATTTAATAATTAGATGAATTAAACCAAAATATAACACAATATAGCATTGGCTGCAATGGATAAGACCCTGAGAAGTTAAATAAAATAAAGCAAAAAGCTTACTGCTTGTAAGAGATTTATTAGTAAAAGCAAAGAAAGTCCAATTTCAAGCCACTGCAGCTGCCATTCATCTCCACAGATGTACCCGTTGTGATCCACAGTCGCATCACAGTGGAAACAAACACTTGAGATGAGGGTCCTAAGTAAATATATAAAGTAAGTATGTAAATCAGTGTTTTAGAAGGAAGATGTTTCATAGGTTTGCACCAAAAATTTGAAAGGCAATATATTAGCGACTCAAAACATAAAGCACCAGTCTTATTGATTTCGTGTGCTTGCCCTCTGAGCTCCTTCCAACCTTTGGCTGTCAGGCACAGTGTGATGTGTGATGTAAAGTCTAAGGGCCTTGGTTCCTTCATCATGTTTTCAGACTTCTTTTTAAAAATATCTTTTATTAATTTATTCATATTACATCTAAATTGTTATCCCATCCCTTGTATCCTCCCATTCTTCCCTCCCTCCCATTTTCCCCTTATTCCCCTCCCCTATGACTGTTCCTCCCCCTGTATATGCTCATAGGGTATCAAGTCTCTTCTTGGTAGCCTGCTATCCTTCCTCTGACTGCCACCAGGCCTCCCCATCCAGGGTACGAGACTTCTTTTCAGGTGGTGGAAGCTCATTATATTTTTTATTTCCTGGCTATGGCAGGTTAAGAGTGTTCACCCTTACTCTTCATCCTTGGCTTGAAACTTTGAGGTCATATATACTAGACATGTATAGAAATATGAATATGTAAGACTTATTGTGAGGAAGAAATAATATTCAAATACATTAATATTTTAGGGTAACTTGTTTCCATAGCATGATGAGTCTCTTACAACTAATATAATGACTCTTGGACTTATTGTCTAAATTTGGGGTCAGTCATTGTAAAAATATATACAGAATTCATAAATAAACAATTACATTATTTCCAACAAACATAGCCTTGCTATACTATTTTAGAACATCATGGTACTTTTTGTTAATTATACTGCTGTTTATTACAAATACAGTATCTCAGTTTTCACCCTACAGTCTTAACAACATGAAGGGGACTCTTGGGTATATCAAGAGAGTGTAACCAGTGTGGGTAAGTTCTCTGTCACTCACAGCAGTGTAATTTCAGGCAAATTAGCCATATGGGTCTTAGTTTCCTCATCAGTGGGATGCTTGGGAAATACAAATTAATACTTGATTTTGAAAGTCTGTTTCTGCTGAAATATATCAGTTTGGTTTGTTTATGTGCATATTCATAAACTGAAGCTGGAAATTGATTTATTATGCTAATGAGCTAAGACAAAATGAATACATATCATATTTAATTATATTGTCATAGTTTTCATTTTAAACTAAAATGATTCCCTGCAGAGGAAATAGTCTTTTAAGAATCTTGAAGCAATAGCAATCACATCCATCCCTTGTTAATTTGGTATGGCTTCGTCTTGTATGTTACTCAAAATCTGGTGCCATCTGTACTGCAAACACAGTCCTTGAACTACCATCATTTCTAATTAAGAGAGGTGGGAACAAAATCACACCAATAACCAACAATTGGTTCGGGCGATCCTGTTACTAAGCGCTGATCTTGAGATACTGAGTGATGTATTCTAACACTCAAAATTACCTTGTTTTCACTACAGAGGAGGTGCAAAATAGGGAAATTCTTCATTACCATCGAGTGGAAGATATTGGAATTTGTCCTCTGGAGGCGGATGTTTGAAGGAATCACCATCATCATCATAACGGTCATTTAAATTCTAAGGATAAAACAGATGAATATAAAATATGGTTTTCCTATGCCTGCCCTAGCTCTGAATAATGACACAGTGACCTTATATATTTATTGTAAGCTTAGGGCACTATATCTGGGTGAACTCGGACCTATTCTAGCCTGACAATACTGGTCTGACCTACTTCCCAGCCACATGGTCTGTTACTTGCCATCTTAGTCTTGCCCTGGTACCTCTGTCTTCAACCGTGTTCTGAGGGTGACTCTCTCTCTTTCTCTCTCAAGGCAATGGAGAACAGCATTTACAAAATACCAAGACAGGAGATGCTTCATAATAAATTACAGTGCCAAAGTCCAGACTGCAACCAGATCTCTGGGCACAGAAATCATTATTTGAAGACACAGCGCACAAAAACATCCTCCAACGGACAAATGAGGAATGGAATGCTTGTGCTGATGATGAGATCAGCAACCCTGACAGCCTCACTAATCTTAAGTCTGTAAGAGGGTTCTGGATATGCGTGCATACATATACATATTTTACATATGTTATTATATATCTGTTATTTCTAACCTGAGGATGGGGTGAAATCCTTGGGGCATTTGGAGGCCTTTTAAAAGCTCTCACCCTGTGCTTTTCTGAACTCAGTAGTAGGTGATGAAGGTAGGCATAGGGAGATGTAAGGTGAAGAGTGAGTCACTCTGGCGACATACCTCTTTCCCTCCTAGAGCATCTTTCAATGTCTCTGATATCACCCCAGAATTTCCCATCACATTAGGTACTCATTAAATCATAATGCTATGGTCGTTAAAATATTTTTTTTGAATAAAGTTTTCTTCTTTATATGAGAAAATTGACCAGCTAACCTTGCAACTAAAATTTAGGGTGCCCATACAGTAATTTTAAGATGCTGTCTAGACCCTTTTGTACTTTTTATTGTGTTTTATAACAACTGCATACGTTTAGGGGGAGGCACATATTTATTTTTGTGCAGGAACATTATCTCCTTGTACAGGTTGGAACAAAGCTGATGTGATAGTAGACACATCTAATGGGGGTCACCACAGCAAGGAAAATTTCAGCACTTGAAGTGTAAGCGGGATGTTTTCCAGCTGCATGGGCCACTGGCCCCTTTAACCAGTTATAAAAATAGGTAGCTCAATGTTTCAAACACGGAATCAGTTAGACCAGATCAGTGTGTCCAGGAGACCAGGGTAGACAATGTTCTGTGTCACCGAGAAGGCCCTGAGGCTTCTGTAAGAAGCTGCTGCTCCCCAGAGAACGCCTGCGTGAGTGGCTAGGTGGAAGGAAGGAGGAGGCGAGTCGAACAATAAGATGCTATCCCTTTCAGCATTTGTGTACAGCAGTCTTAGCTTCACAAACTGACGTGAGGGACAGTAACAGGGATTGTTGGTTCCTGAGCAGTGGAGAAGGACATAGCCGTTAACATATAGGAGAATGTTCCTTTCTTTCTTTCTTTCTTTCTTTCTTTCTTTCTTTTTTTTTTTTTTTTTTAGGAATACAACCAGCCATGTTTCTTGTTAGAAAAAATATGCAAAATAAGGATTTTATGCATGAATGAGGATTGAGAATCCTTTTTTGCTTGCATAGGGAATACAGATGTTTTTGATAATCAGAATCTTGTTCACCATGGATAAATCAAGCCTCAAGGACATCAGGTTTATCAGATTGCCCTTTCTTATGAGCAACCTGGCCTAATTATAGGACTGCTGTGTTGCAGCCTCCCAGTGGATATGAAAACTGCATGTAAATGTGACTGGGATGTAATATCCACCTTATAGTATGATTACAATAAGAATCAAACTGTATTTGTGATTTTGTGCAGAAGCAAAAAAATTGATGGAAAACTCGTTTTTGTATTTAAACTACTAAAATCATGGATAACATAGGAGTTTGTTATACACATCATCAAAGGTTCTCTGTTTTGTGACAAAAGGATTCTTGATGAAAATTATGCTCTTTTAAAATAATAGTCCATTCCGTTTAGCTCAATGCTAAACTCACACCGAAGAAGTGCAGTCAACCCCTGAGAATGGAAGCTATTTCAGTTTGCCCTACCATAGCTGTCCCTTAAGTCACATGACAGCTTGTCTAAGTCATTTTGACAGGTTCTTTCCCTGTATGATGAGTTTATTTTCTCAATCATCTTTCATGACTGTCAGTTGTATATGTCACATTGCTGGCAATATATATGATCAGGGCACTTTCTTCCTCATATTATGACTGCATTTCTCTATAGTGAAGTCTTAGAAGGCATAGTCTTGGTTTCTGGATGATATATGTTAATGTAGGAGAGGTCCAATCTTAGGCTGCTAAATAATTAAAATTTAAAATAGTGTATTATTACTTAAAATGACAGTTTGAGCAGTTATTTTAATATTTAAATTTTTTCTCAATTTCTATGAATTCTAATATCTAATGTGACCATAAGTGTTACTCATTATATAGTGGAGGAAGCATCTGTCAGATCTTCATTTTTTAGTTTTAACCCCCAATGAGAATATTTTTAATTTTTGTGTTTACATCGTTGCAACTTGGCATTTCTAGTTGCATGCTTTTCTGTCTGTTGCCTTTGTCTTTTAAAAATGGACACAACCCTATTCTTTTTTCCCATATTTTCCCTCTAAAGCAAAGTAGAATTCTTCATAACAAACAATAATTTTCTATCTTTCTGAGTTGCCTATGCCTTTTTCACTGACTTGTTCAAACCACACAGAAAGTCTAGGTTCTTATATTTCTCCTTCCACCCTATTGTTTGTCTGTCTCCATTCATTATCAAATATCATTTATTTTTCTTTTAAATGACTCTATTAGTATGTTTTGTTGTTAAAGTGAACAGTC
The DNA here is from genome assembly GCF_964271855.1 of Acomys minous. Lineage (NCBI taxonomy): Eukaryota > Metazoa > Chordata > Mammalia > Rodentia > Muridae > Acomys > Acomys minous. Next base: position 70,377,119 of record NC_140497.1, on the reverse strand, counting down.
CTTGATGAGAAAAACATCACCCACCTATACAAGTCTTCAACAATACAGGAAGGATAACGTAACACTCTCCACAATAAAATGATTCTGAATGTATTTTAAAACATTACAGAAGTAACTATAATGTTGGAATTGAAAAATGTAGGTTTTGTAAGGCTACATATGCACTTGGGGAAGGGGTCTACATTTATACAAGTGTAAACTTTAGATATGACTAGAGTATAAAAGTGGCAAAATTGTATGGGGTAACCAACTACTTTGTGGTGGAACTCAAGACTTATTTTGATTAGTGGACAGAGTATCAAACTGCCTTCTAAATGCTAGTTTGTACTCATAGATAAATAAGATAGCCTCTTAGTCCTTTATCAGAGTAACTTCTTTGTGGTGGGTGGTGGTTAATGCAGACTTACACTTGGTCAAATTGCAGAGAATACGTGACTATGGAGTTCTTAGCCCTGAGACATTACACACACACACACACACACACACACACACACACACACACACACACACAGCAAGCAACACAGAGAAGAAAGGTGGAGAGATTGTAAAGATAATGAGGAGGACTGCTGCAAAGCGTTGTCTTCTGGACCTGGCAGAGGTGTCGCACTCACGACCTCAGAGCAGCTGCCATTGCCTGAGAAAGACCTGACCCTGCTCCTTGCCGCGTTATCCCTTGAGAACTTGAGCTCCATGTCGCCACTGGCTTACTTGCACACTCAGTGCAGCGTATTTGAGAAACGCTGGAGATACGGAAGTCAGTCTTTAAACTTAGTAGAATCTTTCCAGGTGCTGATGTCGATCCTGCCCTGCATATTGGATCTCTGGATTTCCAACAACTGATATTGTAAAGTTGAGTTCTTGGAAGTTAAGTCTTTAAGCTGCTTCGTAAACATCTCCTTGACTTTTTCCATCTCATCAACCAGTTTCTGCTTCTCTTCCCCTTCCCATCCATCCACTAACTTCTGAAAGCCCTCCTCGTTTGTTTTCTGCGTGTCATAGTCTTCGGAGAGGCGGACTGTGTGGGTCGGCTGGGCAGACTCTTGAGTGTGACTTGGTGAATTGCAGCTGCTCCTTCCACGTGTTAATCTCCCTGGGGGACTTGTCATTCCGTGTATTTGCATTTCTCCCAAGACAAGAAGTTGCAGGGTGGCGGTGATGAACGTGGCTCTGTAGAAACGCTTGGTTCATGAAGGCTTTGTCACAAAAATGACACTGGGAATGGTTGGCTTTGGCCTGGCCCATCATCAGCTGCTGAGCAGACAGCATCTTTTTTCTTTGCCTACACTCCTGCTTGAGCAGTCTGAGCTCCTCAGCCTGCTTGGTGAGGAGCTGTTTGTTCTGCTCAAAGCCACTCAGGCTCTGGTGCAACCGTTCCTCCACTACGCTCAGCTGTGAGGTGAGAAACTCTTCAGAGTGCATCAGGTACGCAATGGTGAGCTGTGCCATGCGGATGAGCTTCAACAGGAGGGGGTCCACCCCCAACTGGTAATACGGGCACTTCCTATCCCCTAGCTTGCAGAAGGTGATGTTTGTTAAGTTATCTTTAAGAGTCAATACGTCCATGGTTCCCACCACCTTGTCCACGTCAATGGCGCCCAACCGCCTCCAGTCTAAGTTTTCCAGAAGAGGCTGGAATTGGAAGAAGGGCAGGGGTTCAGGGGCCAAGTTGGGGGTGACAAAGGCCCCGGGGTATGCACCAGCCTCTGGAGCATCACGTCTCTCCAGGCTGTTGGGCAGAGCATAGCAGATGTGTTTCTCCAAGGCCATTCTTGGGAAAAACAGGGCAGTCTCTCTTACCTAGCCAGGCCAGCCTGTAGTTCCGCGCCATCACATCCAGTGTGAGCAGGCAACTGATGGCCTGGACTCCTGCTGCAGCGGTTATAACCTAAAACCTAGATGTCCAGTACGTTGCTATGGCAGTGTGCAGCCTCAGCCTGGAGTTCTAGGCATGTCTACTCATGAGCATTCAGACTGCACCAGAGGACCTCACAAACAGGGAGAGCAGCATTCTGAAGAAGTTAAAACCTTACAACTTGCAGACCATTTAAGGCTCTCACTTTGGGGAGTCTTTGTGAAGGGCAGGGGTGGGGGCTGCTAGTGGTTTCCATAGAGATCATTGAGCCGAGAAAAGCCAGGTAGATTTTTAATCTACAAGGGAGGATTGAATCAACCGACCAACCATGAGGACCTTTTTTTTTCCTCTCTCATTCTTTCTGACATTTCCGTGAACCTTGGCTTCCATCCATTGGGGTGTCAGGGGCAGGGAGAACAAGATGGTCATTGATCACTGAAGTATTACCAGAATTTAGCATACTGGGAGAAGAAGGAAGAAGAAGAAAAGAAGAAGAAGAAGAAGAAGAAGAAGAAAAGAAGAAGAAGAAGAAGAAGAAGAAGAAGAAGAAGAAGAAGAAGAAGAAGAAAAGAACACAACAACAACAACAAATGGCTTACAGACTGTGCCCAGTAGTTGCATGAATAAAGAACAGTTGGCTGAATCTGGCACCTAGTTAAGGAGACAGTGGCTCCAGGCCCATTTCCTTCATATTTTCTCTGATTGGGGCAAGTTAAAGGAACAAACCCCAACTCTGGGCTGTAAGCCTGTGAGCTGTTTATTTGTATATCACTGACCAACAAAGACGTTCTAACTGGGGGTTTCAGTCTTTTTTTCCCCCCTAACACACCGTATCTCTATCAATCGTTGTACAACTAGCATGTTCAGCTCATCATTCCTTGCTCTCAGTGTCCTTGTTGACTGCGCAGAGAAGAGTGATTTTCTGAAGGCCCTTACTATGTACAGCAGTTTGAGAAGTCCTTTATAACCCCAGGCCACTAAACTGTAATTTTTTTTCCCAAAATATTCCTTACATTCTTGCAATTGTTTTCAAATTTCTCAACATTTGACCATAGGTAAACCACTGTGCAATGTTCAAAAATTTACAGATTGAGGGCTTGAGAGAGAGCAGAGATCTTCCTGAGAGAGCAGGTGGGGCAGAGGCATATGAAGGCAAACACCCGTACCCAAAAGTTGAAATTTATTATGAGTATAATATTCTCTCCTAAGGAATTTTTGGTGTCTTGCCTCTAATTCAATACAGGATATTTTTCTAGGAATTAATTTGATATCGTTTTCATCTCGTTATCATTTCCTGCCTCCGTGCCCATCCCCCCTCCCACCCCAACTCTTGCTTCTCTTGGTAGTCCTGGGTTCCTTTGTAAGCATGGCTGGCCTCAAACTCGGACTCTTCTTGCACCTGTCTTCCCACTGTTGGGATGATATGATGTGTGTCGTTAGGCTAGCTTCACCTGTCCACCCTGGAGAGTCTGTCTTAGCAGACAAGTGCACTTTAGATCATATGAGCTGTGACCAGCTGCCTGTGATGAGATGGCACAAGAGGCTTTCTCAGGAAGATCTCCCTCTTAAACATGGATATGAGCAGAGTAGTGGCCAAAGGCTTAGACTTGAGCAGAACCAGGAAGCTGACTTATTAAGTGAAAGGCTAATTAACGTAATACATGCTGAAGGTCAAGTAAATCATTTTGGTTTAATAAAGTGAGTCGCAGAAAAGATCCAGCTAGTGGAGTTATATTCACAATGATTTTTTTTGTTTTATCCCTAAGAAGATTTCACTGTAGTAGCCCACGAAGTAATGGAGCAATATGGAGTAACAAAAAGTTATTGAGGAAAAAGTGTCATGCGTTGTAACTATTGGCACAGCAGTCTTTGTTATTAAGTTAGGTTGTAAAAACAAAACAAAACAAAACAAAACAAAAACCCTCTCAGCTCAAATGCATAAGACTCCATTGAGTACTTGTGTCCTCAGATAGTCAAATCCTTTAAAGGCATAGGCTTTATATTTAGTTATAATCTATAATACTAATTACTTGATTGAGATGTTCTTTCTTTTGTTTTCTTTTCCCTTTGAACATTTTTTTGGGTTTGACGGACCAAAAAAAAAACTATTTTAAAAGTGTATAATGATATTTGATGTATATACCTAAATATTTAAAAATATATGTATATATATACACATACACATACATATACATGCATACACAGAAAGTAAAAAGATTATTACTATTAAATGAACTGACACATTCATATTATCTTAAATAGTTGCCTTTGGAGGAGTCACTATCCTTAAAGTTCTAGTATATAATACATTAGTACTTGGTCCTCTAGCTGCAGTTTTCGTTTCAAGAACTTTTCAGTCTTCTAACTGAACATTTATACCCTCTGAACACTGTTTATGCCATTATTATCATTAAGTGCTGGGGCTCCAGCCTTCCAAGCAGGAGTGGACTTTGGTAGTCCAAGGATGGAAAACTCCCTTCTCGTATCATTGGAGAAAATCATTTCCAGAGGCGGAAATCATGCACATTTCTCTTCTTTGGCTTTCCTGTTTGGTTTAGAATGCTGCAGTGGTGGTAACTTTCTAAGTGGGAATTTATTTTTTTTTTCACAGTTATCTTGCACTTATCACAAGACCACAATTCAGGGAATAGCTAACTTGTCTTTTTTGTTCAGTGTGCCAGAGCAGGAAAAGTCTCATTCGTTTGCAGTTAAAGATCTTGATTTTTTTTTTCTGACAAGGCAAGAAAGTGACTGTTCTGTATTTGTGGGAGGAAGATTAAGTGGTTAGATTTTTAACCAGTAAGGTAAGATGTGCTGAGATTGGCTGTTTATTTGCCAGTCTAATATTTCCCAGCTTCTCTTTTATTTCTCTGGGTTCATGTGATTACATATCAAAGAATTGGAGGTGTATAGAAGCCAAAAACTGACAGCCCAAGGCAGAGAATGGAAGAAACGTCCCCAGAGCTTTCATAGCACACTGATTATAATTTAGCAAACTTATTTAGAACATTTGACTTTTCGTATCATGAGAAAATAGGTTTCTGTTGTTATAAACTGTGCAGTTTGTGATCATTTGTTGCAACAGTCGGAAAGAAGCTAATAAAACCACTGTTAAACACCACATTAATTTTTACTTTACAGTTAGTTCCTTTCCAGTAATATTCAAAGTCCATAATTTCTCGGTATGCTCTTTCATGTTGCTGCAAATATTTTGTAGATATTTAATCATCAGTAAGTCATTGTATTTAAAATGAGAACAAGATCTATTTGTATGATTATTATCAGGGTTGAATCTTTGAAAGGAACATGGAATGGCTCCTGACACCAGTGCCGTGCGAGGTGGTATTATAAATGCATTATTCAGAAAAGTTGATGACATTTTGAAGAAAAGAAAATGGTGAGTGGGTGGGGAGTCAGTGGTCAAAATGGTCCCTGGGGGAAAGTATTTAGACACAAAAGACAAAAAGTGTACACTTGTTGTATCCTAGAGGCTATTTTTTAAAAGAGGTATTTAGTCCATTACCATATATTTAAATTTGTTGAAATTTCCGTAGGTATACCAATAAAGTATGTATTTTAAAATTTGAACTGAAAATAAAGCATTCCATCAATATTACTTTGTTATAAGGTCTAAAGAAATCCAGCACAAACCATTCAATATGGGGAGACTGATAATTTTAATAAAACATAGTAAACTATTTGTAGAGAAAAGAAAGACCATTTAGATTTCTTTGATTTCTTCATCGATATCTGTAAAAAAAAAAAAAAACACATCAATTTTGTATAATAAATTGTCAAATTTCTTACACATGAAGCAAAATAATTTTTCTTGACTCATGAGTTTGTTATGATAAAGGGCTATATAGAATAGTCATCTGAAAATACACATCACAATACACATTTAAAAGAAATAATGTTTTGCCAGGCGTGGTGGTGCATGCCTATAATCTCATTACTTGGGCAGACAGATCTCTGTGAGTTCGAGGTCAGCCTGGTCATATGTGTGTGTGTGTGTGTGTGTGTGTGTGTGTGTGTGTGTGTGTGTGTGTGTGTATGTATATATATATATATATGTGCATATATATGATGTGTTCTATTTCTGTCTGCTTAAGTATGCATTAATCTTACAATTACATCTCTTATAGGAATTAATAAGCATCCTTGTAACAGTTTAATTAAAATGCAACACCACAGTTTATTTGAATGCATATATAGGTATCTCAAAACATGGGCTTGTGTAGCTATTGATTTCAAATCAATACTGTCTCATGATATTGAATAACGTAAAAAAGAATTCTTCCTCCATTTTAATAGACTTTCCAGAATGTAATGTGCTTCCACTTTACCTATTCAGATTGAGTCTCTTATATGTAAGAAACCTGATACGCATGCTTGTGAAAATGCGAAATTGTTAAATGTGTCTAATATCTCAGTATTATTCAAAAATAGGCCTCTCACATTAAACACTAGTGAAGTAAAATGTCAAATAATTTAGCAGTGAACACTGAACATATCTGATGTCCTTGGGAACGGACCTTGTTATGATGCATCAAGAACAGTGCTACCTGCCATCACATTTGATTCTCATCCTGACCTAGGCATGGATGGCATCTCAGGAGAGTTTTTATTTGGCTGACACAATAGTGTCACCCCATTTCCTTGTCCAGTGATCACATTTATAATCCTAACTTGGTAATAGTTTGGGGGTGTGACAGAGAAGTAAGTACTTGGAAATAGTTTATTCATTTAATTTATCTTGCTCATTTTTTTTTTGAAAAGGCAGGAAGTGGGAAGATGCTTAACCGAGCATGTTGGCCAGTGCCTTTATTCTTAAGTACAGTGTGTGAGGGGAGATGGAGGCGTAGGAGGTGGGTAAGAATGGAGGCTCAGCACATACAAAATGCCTTAACAGGAGGCACTTGTCCTCTACAGTTTAGTCTCCTTCCCATTTATAGAAGCTTGTTCCTAAATTCATGACTATTACTGCACGCAAGTTGAGTCATAATTTGGATCAGTCTAAAGAAGAATTTTTTTCTAGTCTCAAAACAGTCTGAAAAATATTTGCACACGACATAAATTCATCACGTCTTAACATCTGAGGCACAGATAGCCAGCAACCACATCCCACTTTTTCATTCTCATGTAGTAAAATAATATATATCAAGAGGTAGTTTCAGCAGAGGAGGTACAATATGCTTATCTACAGCCCCAACATCTCGTTACTATGTAGGACTTACATAAACACGTGAACAGATCCCTCTCCTCCAGAGAAATTCTCATTTTTCTTCCTAAAAAGGAAAAATAGGTTTTCATTTATGATTGAAATATGCTTTGTTTTGTTATCACCTGGGCTTGCTATTCTAAATAATTTAGCTATTCTGAGATGCTCTACAAAAGGCACGAGACATTTGCTTCCAGACAAAATGAATACTATAAAATGGGTCTCCTCTCTTGCCTGAAATAAGTGTGTGTTTAAAAGTATGGGACAGACTCTGGGCGTGGCGGTGTATACTTTTAGTACTAGCACTCAGGAGGCTGAGGTAGGTTGATCTCCACGAGTTCTAGGTTAGCCTGCCTTACATAATGAGACCCTGTATGCAAACCTAAAGAGTTACGGGGGAGAAGAGGGTTTTGTTTGTTTGTTTGTTTTGTTTTGTTTTGTTTTTTTTTTTTTTCATGATTTGAACTTCACGTTCTGGAAAATAGTTGTTATTAAGACACAGGAAGCAGAAAAATGAACCGGTAATTGTTGTAGCATGTTGCCTGCCAGGTATTACACATTATAGGTTAAATGTTTGTGCATATATGTGTACATGTGTGTGTGTATGTGTGTGTGTGTTATCTGTGCTTAGTATATGGGGAAAAACTTAAATCTTCCACTAATATGAGGAATAATGTAAGACTGTCAAACTGATCACTTGAAATCTTTTTTTACTATATGTGTATGAATATTGTCTGCATTATATATATATAATATATATATAACACACACACACACACACCCCACGTACAGGCCTGGGCAAGTGGAGGCCGGACGAGTGTGCTGAATGCCCTGGACCTAGACTTACAGATGGGTGTGAACCTGTGTGTGGGTGCTGGGAATTGAATCTGTGTTCCACTCGAGAATAAGAGCTCTTAACCACTGAGCCATCTCTACAGACCCACTCAGCATCCTCACCTAACAAAGTTCATCAAAGGTGTGAGATACGAGAAGACGCAGAATAGAGTAAGGAGTATCGAGGCTCTAGTGGGTATATTCAAATATTCAAATCCTGAAAATTCTTTTCATGGGTATACGCAAATGTCCTATACACGTTGAATATTTGCACTTATTTATTGACTGACTTCTAAAAGACCATCTCCAAACCTTCAAGCGGGTGTCTTTCTTGTACAGGAGTTGTGTGTTTTCCCCTCTACAAAGCCCCGGCATTGCAGTGGTATGGGGTAGGTAACCTACCTGGTAAAAAAGAAGAGGCGGCGGTTCTTGGCCACCAGATTTGGCTTCGACAGGCTCCGTTCCCTCCTGTTTCACTTCAGTAGGCTCAGCTGTAATAAGTTTTCCCATAATAGTCTGGCTAGAAATAGGTTCAGCTAGAGGGGGTTGGGCTGGAGGAGGCTCAGCTGGAGCAGGCTTTGCTTCAACAGGTTGGCCTACAGCAGGATCAGCGAGTATAGCCTGGGGTGCAGCGGGTTCACCTGGAGCAGGCTTGTTTTCTACAGGTTGAACTGCAGGAGATTCACCTGGTATAGGTTGGGCTACAGCCACAGATTGGGGTGGAGGGGGTTCAGGTGCCATGGCGTGGGCTACAGCAGGCTCAGCTGCCCCAGATAGGGCAGAAACAGGTTCAGGAGCAGCAAACTGGGCTGGGGCAGGCTCAGGTGCACCAAACTGGGCTGGAACAGGCTCAGGTGCGGGAGGCTTGGGTTCAACACCTGGTGGGGGTGGTCCAAGTTTGACTGCAGGAGGTAGGCCTGGAATAGCTTTGTCTACACCGAGCTCGGGTACCAGACCCTCTCCTGCAAGAGGCGCAGGAGGGCCACTTGCAGGCTCAGCTACAACAGGTGAGACAAGAGAAATCTTTGGAGGTAAAACAAAGGGATATGGCCTGGGAGGAGGCAGAGGAGGAGGAGGAGGAGGAGGAGGCAGAGGCGGAGGAGGGGGAGGCGGAGGGGGAGGAGGGGGAGGAGGAGGGGGAGGAGGAGGAGGAGGAGGAGGAGGAAGAGGAGCAGTTTCTGCAGGAGCATTCATTGAAGCATCAGCCGGATAGTTAGGGTTTTGGTATACATAGTGAACTTTAGAAGAAGTGAGGATCCAAGGGTATTGAGGTGGCCCTCTTTCAAGTTCAGGATTATTTCCCTGGAATTTGGTGATGCCATTTCCTTTGTGAGTGTCAAGAGGAGGCAAAAGAAAGGGCGGTAAATTTTCATTCCATAAGCCGTATGGGATATTCAGTGATGGACTAATTGGGTAGCGATTTCCATAGTAATCCTAAATGGAAGGAAAGGAGTTGATTGTAGTTTATTGTTTATATAGCTAGCTATATATTATTTCTGTTATGACAGTGGGCATATACAAGTAATGTCTTTTTAAAAACTAATATGCACTCATAATTACTGAAACGAAAATAGTTTGAGAACATCTGATAGACCCAATCTCAAGGAGAAGTACCTTTGTCTATAGGCAAATGAGTGCTACATAGTAACAGAATACACTGCCTAGGCCAGGATGGGTATAGAATACAGACAACTGCAATTTAAAAGACTGACATAGGATGAAAGAACTATTTATTCTAGCCTTCTATCCGCCATGTTTTTTCTTGATGCCTGCTGAACTTAACTCTAAATTGTCCTACTTGAACCCTCCCACTTTCATACTCCTCTTCCAGGTATATGACTATTTGTGACCTGTGCCCTGGATTTGCCCTGTTTCCTCAAGACTTCAGTTCCTTCAAGGAACTGTTATCAGAAGGGTAGGCAGAAAATATGGAAAACAGACTTGGTTTTTCATATATCATTTTCCCAGTGGTATTTCTTTTCTAAATGAGTATTTTAATAATATTCCTGAGTTTATCATCAAATTTCTAATTCTCTCTTGTGGTAGGACCTACACCTTTTCCTCCTGCTGTCCTAGATTTATGTATCCTTTTCTGGAAAATTTCCAGAGAGCTCAGGTCACATAATTATGTAAGAATTCACAAAAACAGAAATGTTTCTTACTGGTGCATATATAGTGCTTTTTAAAAAATTGTATCAGTTTTCATGAGATCTTAGAATTTTGGTCTGTTATACAACTACAGCTTGATTATAATTCAAAGAATTATACTTAATGTTTCTTATGCCCAGAGTTGTTTTCTTTAGATGCATTCCAATGTATTTTCCTAATGATAGACTCCCCATGGACATAGATTCAGTTTTCACATTTTCTTTGTAAAGTTCTGCCTTTCTTATCAACTATACTTTCTATAATGTCAAACTTTATAAGATTATGTTTTTCACTTTAATCCACTCAATGACATAAGCAAGTACAGTGATGGGCAGGATGGCTATCAGGGTGGATAAAAAGTTCTATGATGTATAAACATGAATATGGCTACATATTCATACATAAATGGGTCCATGAGAAGAAAAAAAGTGAACATTTTTCCAAAATGAATGCCCTAGTCCTTCAAGGAAAAGTATAATAAAGCCAAATTATTTAACATTATTTGATGGAAAAAATAACTTAAAGAAAAAAATAGTACAAGCTACATATTAGTACAGTTAATTATAAATAGTTGTAAGTGTACTTTACCTCTTCACTGAATGTGGGTGATTTCTGAAAGAAAGAAAAGATTTATTTTAAAGTTGATGTCATTGAAAAAAAAAACAACACTTCAAATCTCTGCTTAAAATCGGAGATTTAATATTATTATTATTATTATTATTATTATTATTATTATTATTATTATTATTATTATTATTATTCTTCTTCTTCTTCAGTATCTTTCTACATGGCCTTAGGCCTGGTCCTTGATATATAGCCCAAACTGATCTCAAAGTTATAGCAATCCTTCCAGTTTGGCCCCTGGAGTTCTGGATCACTGGCTTGTGCCATGATGTCTGGCTTCAGTAAACACCCTTTAACTGTGGTATGATGCTTGACCATGCTAGTGTGTGGAAGAACCTGAGGCGCAGTGCAACAATGGCTCTAGGAGAAATCACTAATATTGTTCTGCTAAAAGACTTCTAATGACACATTGCTATACCCATAGACCAGTGTGCTGCTCAGCCAGCACCAGAGAGGCTTCTTGCAGTAGAGATGACAATTAACACAGCTGGTCAATGTGCACACAGTGAGAGACCTTGGAACACTTAGCCTTTAACTAGATGTCTTTCTCAAACCCTTCTACTTAAGGATCAGGGATATACTCAGAAGAGGAGGCAAAAAGAATGTAAGAGCCAGAGGTGGTGGATAACTCTAATGAAACAGTGTCTTCCAGACACAAGAAGACTGATCCACATACTGACTTCCGGAAACTGTGACAGCATGCAAAAGACCAGCAAGGACCAGGAAGTGGGCACAAAGTCCCACCCCTAACCCAGAAGCTATTTGCTGTTGATCCCTGCTGATCCCAGACTGGTTTTTTTTTTTTTTTTTTTTTTTTTTTTTTGGTGTGTGCTTTTCTATTGTTTAGTGGTTTTTTTTTTGCTTTGTTTTGTTCTTTGTCTTCTTTGTTTTGTCTTGTTTTGTTTTCCTGTTTTTTTGGTTCTTTGAGGTTTTTTAAGAGAGAAAAAGAATATGACCTTGGGTGGGTTTGGAGGTGCAGAGAATCTGGGAGGACTTGGGAGAAGAGAAAGAATATGACCAAAATATATTATATGAGAAAAATTTTAAAATAACGAAAATGTTATATAAATAAACAAAATTTAAAGAGTGATACGGTGATATACAGGGCTGAGGGGATGGCTCCGTCAATAAAGTTCCTGTCATGTAAGCATGAGGACCTGCCCTTTTATCTCCAGTGTCCACATAGAGTCCAGACATAATAGAGTTGAGGGACAAGGAATAAATATGGTTAAAAACACGTTGTGTCAAATGGAAAACTCTCAAACTAATACAAATAAAGGATATTGTATATGTAGAATTATTTTTTAAAGAGCCAGACACAGAAGTGTACACCTATAATCCCAGTTTGGGGTGAGGGTAGGGTGAGACGTGAGGACAGGAGGAAATCTGCAGTTTGTTGGCTGGCCAGCCTTGCCTAGTCATTGGGTGAGTAAGGAGAGAGACCTTACCTTGAGACATAATGTAGAGAAACCAAATAGGATGCCAACTTCAACTTCTGTCTTCCACATCAGTGTGGACACACACACCATCACACACACGCACAGCCCCCTATGAGCACATGGATATACCCCCCTCCTACACATAGCACACCATGGCTATTAAAGGATTACTCTGTTTACCCAGCTCCTGTTTCTATGCTACCACTTAATTTTTGAAGTTATATTTAGAAACTTTCAAGTAGCAGAGCCAAAAATTTTGATTCACTTTTATATTTAGTTTGTTATTTTATATCTAGTTTATTATCATCATTTGTCCCTGCTGCAAAATCTTAGCTATGAAATGAGCCTTTCAGCACAGCTTCTCAATAGGTAAACTTTTTTTTTCAGGGACTTTGAAGTATTTTAATATTTTTCATGAATAGTATTACATATAACACACATAACACATACACACACACACACACACATTTTATAAACATTAGGATCCTAGCTATTACAAAATGCAACCAGATTTCTTATTCAAATGTCTGGAATACTGCCCCTGCAGCCAGTCAAACTTTCCACTTAAAATTTAATATTGCGTTCTAATTTTAGATTTATTTTTAGAATTACTAATATTAAAGTCTTCCAATGGATGTTTTTCCATATTTCATAAAGTACAAGATATGCACAATAATAATATCCCACGTCAGGCCTAGAAGTGAAGTCAATTATTTTCATTATTGGTTAAAAACCCCAGAATCTGATGATTGTTAGTTTAAAATTTCAAAATACACATTATACTGTTTCAGTGTTGAAGAATTCAGAGGTTTTCAACTGCTTTGCCATAAGTTTAGTCATTTTTATTCAGAAGCATTTGCATCCTAGGCCATTTCTTTTGTTTTGTTTTGTTTTATTATACTTTGTTTTTTTTTAAAATAAATCCATAACACATTTGTGGATAAGAATACTTGTAACTTTCTTAGTACATATTTGTCATTGTAGTTTTCATTGTCTGCATGACGGTGTCTGCATGATGGTAAAGATGCCTATAATGCTAATCCTTGGGAGGTGTAAGCATGGGTATCCAGATGTTTAGGGTCAGAGTGTTCCAGGCTAGCCTGGGCTGCATGAGACCTCTTCTCAAGCTAAACAACCTAGATACAAACAAAATGTATAATTGACTATATAGTGGTTTGGCATGTTTTCTTCTGTTCTAATATCTCATGTCATCACTGTCTCATAGATCATATTACTTAAGTACAAATTAAGAAATATCATAGAGAGATGAAGGAAAATCATGGCCTAACAAACTTTGATCCCACCATAAAAGGAGTCCATTTCACATTTTTGGTCATCAAACACGAAGGCTTGCCGGTAAATATGATTAATGCAAGAAGTATATTTATATTTTATAAAATTTTGTCATTTAATTTGAAGCAATCAGTAAAACAAATATTTAATGGCAATTAAGGTCAATTGCATTGTCAATAAATGGAGAATCTTTGAATGCAATATACTTTAATGATAATAACCGATATTTGTATAGAAATTGAAAGGTTTTACCTTATGAATAAATGGGTAACGCCGCTAAAAAAAAAAAGAAAATATTTTAATGTGGTTATTTATTTGAGGGCGCTTGCATTCAGACTTTCCTGTTACAGAAAAATTTGCATAGCCCCATCCTATTTTGGGTGAATAGAATTTATTTTGCAATTTTGTGCAATATTGCCATATGAAAGGTCATTTGGCTCTTAGTCATACATGTTATTTCTCTTCTTCTCTTTTACCACTCTGGTGTTGCCATGTGTGATGTATATGCGTGTGCGTGTTTGTGTGTGTGTGTGTATGTGTGTGTATGTGTGTGTGTGTTCTATTGCCACTTTTTGTAGACCCATGCATTGTTATCTAATGAAACTTCATCATGGATAAGATACCATACAGAATTAAAAACGAGAGTAGGAAAAATCAATATATACTATTTTAGGACTTAGAAATTATTTTAGATACATTTAAGGGACATAATAATGCTTTGGAATTTAGTCAAGATGCTAATAATAATTGTAAGCGTCAAGTAGTCTGGATTTCTCTATCTTAGGAACTTTGCAGAGAGCACTTTCAGTAACTATCCTATTTAGTATTCAACGCAATGACTTGGAGGGGATGCTCCTTTCCCAAAGAGAAAGTTTAATATGCTCCCGTGCTAGAGTTAAGACTGCTTCAGACCAGGCACCCACACCTTTATCCCCAGCTTCCAGAAGGCAGAGTCAGCCAAATCCCTGTGAGTTTGAGGTCATCATGGCCTCCATAAGGATCTCTAGGCCAGCCAGGACTACAGAGTGGGATTCTGAATGTTAAGAAAATTGCTCTAGAGCCTTATCTGTTTACATTAAACTGAATGTCATCGTGTGCATTTCCTTCTGCCCCATTGAGTACCCTTTGGCTCTTGACATGGCTATCTCAGCAATAGGCTCTCTCTGCCAGAGAAACCCTAAGATTATCTGTATGGGATTGGAATTTCCTACAACACTTTCTCCTGTCAGCTTCCTGCATCGAAGCCCACCTCCTATCCACACTGTTGATCTGTTCCATGGTTCAGAACCGTATTATTTTGCTTTTGAAAATTTCTTTTCAAGATTTTTGACGTAGCCAAACTTATGCCCACAACATGTTTCTCCGATGACTTATACCTGTCTCGCCAACACTTAGCTGCCATCTATATGCACGGATACCAGTCCTGAGAGTCTAGCTACTTACCCTCTTTGCAAAAGCAACACACATGATGCAGGCCCAAAGAAGTAACTTCATTTTGATTGACCCTGCAAACGTAAATAGGAGAATTCATTTTCAGAACATACACAATATGTTTTAAGTTATTTCTCTCTGAGAGAGAAACAGACATTAAATGGATTTACTAGTTGGGCAAGGAAGACACTGAACTGAAAGCTTGTCCTGTTTTTAACTTTATCAGCATGGCTTGACAGAGATGACACTAAAGCTCGATCATTTTTCTTTTCTTTTTAGTAATTAATCAACTTCTAACTCAATTTTCTTTTTTCTTTATATATATATATTATTAATTTATCCATATTACATCTCAATTGTTAGCCCATCCCTTGTATCCTCCCATTCCTCCCTCCCTCCCACTTTCCCCTTACTCCCCTCCCCTATGACTGTGACTGAGGGGGACCTCCTCCCCCATATATGCTCCTAGGGTATCAAGTCTCTTCTTGGTAGCCTGCTATCCTTCCTCTGAGTGCCACCAGGTCTCCCCCTCCAGGGGACGTGGTCAAATATGGGGCACCAGAGTTCATGTGAAAGTCAGTCCCCACTCTCCACTCAACTGTGGAGAATGTCCTGTCCATTGGCTAGATCTGGGTAGGGGTTCGAAGTTTATTGCATGTATTGTCCTTGGCTAGTGCTATAGTTTGAGCAGGATACCTGGGGATCACTGGCTGTAGAAGCTACCTCTCAGTCTTCTTTGTATGGAAGTTGACTCAATTTGTTACTGAAGGGCATCTTTTGCAATTAGTTTGAAGGACATACCAGGAAATGGAATTGTTTTAAGTAGTCATGTTGTGGAGTACCTTATTGAGAGTGTGCATCTACAGTTTCAATGGGAGACTAAACCATCTATCTGGAAAAATTTCTCACTGTAGTTTTTTTTTTTCTAACATGCCATTTGGCATGTTGGACTTTTAATTGCCTCATTTTTTTTGGCCTTTAAGAATAAAGGAGTACTTAATTTAAGTGTATGTCTTGGTTAGGTTTTTTTGTATAACAACAACAAAATTCTAGCTGCTTTATTGTTGATGTTTATAGCTCTTTCCTTCTTCAAAAACATAAAATATCTCCATTCTTGAAAAAAAATATGTTTATACAAAGGCAATACTGCAGGATAATTCTGAGTTCCCAAATGTGAAAAATAGAAGTATTCCACCTGATATCTTTTACTAGGAGTAATAATATTAAATCTTTGATCTATTCAAAATGAATATCTAAATAATCAATATATCTAAGGTATGTTACTGTTTATAATTATGTGTTAATAATTTTATAATTATTTCCATAATTTTTATAACCTATATATTTTTGGCATAGGTACTAATTTTGTTATTCTATTGTATATTCTAATAATATGAAGAAATTTCAAGTTTACTGGATAAGACCATGGATGGCGGTTGCTGCTGAATCTTTAAGAAAGTGAAGATTGTAAAACTATGTTTACAGAAAAAGACCTGGAAAAATACATAGTGTCCATGTCTTATTTTTTACCAGCTCTTGCTCAGCTGCTTAAACTTTCAAGATGTTTTGAACCACTTGTTTCATGGAATCTGTTGTGATCCTTGAATGGCACATCTGGTTTTTATTGAGACAATAAAAGAGTAACAACAGACATAATGCTGTCTAAAAGTTGTAAGACATTAAAAAACCATTTGTGTTCTATTCTGTTTATACATGAATAGCGTTGGAGAACTATGGGAAAATCCTCATAGGCATTTCTTGAGCTAATAGTTCAATTATTTTAATGTTTTGGAAACTCTAGCTTTTCTTTTGCACTGACAGAAATTTTCCATGTTCCTACTGTTGTTCAGTTAGTCACAAGACTGTGAAAACTTCAAACATTTATCATCTATCTTCCGGAGTTTATACCAACACCTAAATATAGCCTGGCTCTAGAGGGTCCACAAAGGAAAGAATGTGAAAACATTATATGGTTATAGTTGTCCTGTTAAGTTTATGCATCCCAAATCAATTGAGAATCTTTTTTAAATCAAGAGCATTTTAGGATGGGAACAAGGTACCTTGTTTTCAGGGTTGAAGCAATTTTATATATATATATATATATATATATATATATATATATATATATATATACACACACACACACACACACACACATATATGTGTGTGTATGTGTGTTTCCTAAAGTTTTTTGTAGTTTTATATTTTATTAATTTATTCATATTACATCTCAATGGCTATCCCATCCCTCATATCCTCCCTTTCCTCCCTCCCTCCCACTTTCCCCTTACTCCCCTCCACTATGACTGTGGCTGAGTGTTTCCTAAAGTTTTTAAACATTCTTAATACTAATTATCCATCCCTCACTCCCTCCTATATCTTATTCTTCCACTCCACTCCATTTAGATCTTCCTCTTTACTTCCCTTTCCTCCTTCATCTTACCTGTGTTCTCCTATGTCCTTCCGTAAACTCTTTCTCCCTCCCGCACACCCATACCACTTTTCTATTTCCCTAGATTCTACAGGCATTCCAAGTTAAACACACAAATTTTAATAATGACCCTTGTGGAAAGACATGTGGATCCCTGCAGTACTGGCAGGGATGTTGTAAGATAACCAACCAGTTTCTGACTGAATTGAAGGCCTGCTTCACAGAAAGAAATCGGTACCCAGTATGCAACCCTGGTCAAGAGCCTATGGCTAGGGAGCCCACAGGTTCCAAAGGTGAGTATACTACTATGTTTTGTTAAGTGCACATAGTATCAATTTAATCTCTAAGTTTGTATTTCTGTGTTTGAAGATCAGTACATCTCTCGGGCCTCACCAGAGAATTTTCTTTGTGTAGTGAAAGGTGGTTAATAAAAAAAAGCTCACAATGGTCATAGTACAGAGAATAAGTGTCTGCGGAGTGCCTAGCTACAAATGGGACATCTGTATCACCTACTTCTCTAAGATCCAGGGACTGTTTTGAAAGAGAGAGCTGTAATATCATAAGAGCCAAAGGTCAGGGAAGACCAGGGTACACAAAAAATTTCCGGACGTGACAAGACCAGGGTGCTTATATACTCACTGTAGCTGTGGTTGTCTTTTGTAAGACCCTCCAGAATATCAAACCAATCAGCATTTCAGCATGATGGGGCGGGGGCGGGGGAGGGGAGGAGAGGCTCACAAGCTCCCACTCCTAAGAGATATTGATCATTGATGGCTTCTGGGAGGACAGCCTGTTCTATTTTTATTAGTGTATGGCTATGCTAGGTGCCCCACGGTCATGAAGAGACACAAACAGCATTCTGTTGGATACACTATATGCCACTGAGTCCAACTTGTTGAGAGAGGGTGTTTGTTTGGGGTGGGTCTTGGAAAAGTTAGGGAAAGGATTGAGGGGTGGATGTGATGAAAATAAACTCTATGCATGTATGAAATTTTCACAGACTGAAAACCATTACGTTTAGATAATATGGATTTCCTACTGTGAACAATCCTTAGAAACTGGAAAATCTCTCCTACAGTATGCATTTACTATTCACAACCTACTATCTCTCATAAAGTTTTAAATAAATGATGTTTATACATAGTACTGTCTAGAAGTTCCCTGGTCATTCATCAGAGCATGTGTATCATCTGTTAGATGCTTGCTTGGATCCTAAAAATGGCTGCAGTATTTGTCAGGAATGAGAAAAAGGTCACTTTTGTGTGCACCATGTGGTCTCTCATGCATGAGAATAAAACACTCAACACTAGTGGTCTCTCAGAAGAAAATATATGGTTATGTACCAGCATCAACATATTTATCTTATTACTGAACTATAACATACATCAGACATGCAAAAAATGCAGAAAAGCAAGAAAAAAATGTCTGATGATCGTAAAAAGTACTGATAGCATGGATTTTGGAACTTTCAAATGCAACATTTAAAATAATTTTAATGGCTTGAAGATTCTGATAATAAAAGGAAAGATAAAAGAAGGAAATTTTGGCAAAAAGAAGAAAACTGTTAGAAAGAAGGAAACGGAAATGCCGAGAATCCAAAGGTTAGTTATAGAGGAATGGAATGTTTTTCAATAGTTCGTGGATCAACAAAGCAGCAGAAAACCTAAGATATTTTTCACGGAAATGACCAGCATATAATGCAACTTAAACAGTAAATGTCTTAACACATACATGGTTGTAACCACAGGAGAGTCAAAGACCACAAGACAGAACAGTTAAAGAAATGATGGCTGGTAAGTGTCTCTCAATAGAAAACTGGATAAAGAAACTGTGGTACATTTACACTATGGAATACTACTCAGCTATTAAAAATAAGGAATTTCTGAAATTTGTGGACAAATGGATTGAACTAGAAATGATCATAATGAGTGAGTTAACCCAGAAGCAGAAAGAGTCAAATGGCATATACTCACTTATATCTGGACACTAGCCCAAGGGGCATGTCCCATGAAAGTTTTCACTTACCAGGAAAGTGGGATAGAGATGAAGACATTCTACTGGGACTCTAGGTGAGAGAAGTATGGGAGAATGGGGGAATAGAAGGATCCAGAGGGTCCTAGAAACCTGCAAGAAGAACACTATGATGGGTGGATCTGGGCCCAGGGCTTCTGCTCAATCTGTGGCACCAACCAAGGACAATACGTGCAGTAAACATCAAACTCCTACACAGATCCAGCCAATGGACAGGACATTCTCTACAGTTAAGTGGAAAGTGGGGACTGACTTTCACAGGATCTCTGGTGCCCCATATTTGACCACGTCCCCTGGATGGGGAGACCTGGTGGCACTCAGAGGAAGGACAGCAGGCTACCAAGAAGAGACTTGATACCCTAGGATCATATACAGGGGGAGAAGGTCCCCCTCAGTCACAGTCATAGGGGAGGGTAATAGGGGGAAGCGGGAGGGCGGGAAGAATGGGAGGATACAAGGGATGGGATAACAATTGAGATGTAATCTGAATATTATCAATAAAAAATGTATATAAAAAAGAAATGATGGCTGAGAGTCTTCTAAAAGTAATGACAGACACAAAAGTGGGCTGCACATTATACACAACAGCAAGAAGGTTACACACACACAACGTATATGTGCATACACACACGTACACACACCCACTCACACTCATACCCACACCCACATGCACATACACACAGAGGGGGAGAGAGAGAGGGAGAAGAAGAGGGATAGTGAGAGTGAAAGGAAAGGAGAGAGAGACAGAGAGACAGAGAGACAGAGACAGAGAGACAGAGAGACAGAGACAGAGACACAGAGACACAGAGAGAAAACAGAGAGAGAGACAGAGACAGACAGACAGATAGACAAAGAGAGAGAGAGAAAACATAAAACAAGGGTGTTTATCACAGACAACTTGTTAGAATTCATGTAAACAAGAAGAGAAAAGAAATGGCACGCTGGGAAGAACCAAAGAAGAATATTGCTAAAATGCAATTATGATTTTTAAAGAGCTGAGACCTGGCGCTTCTGGTCTAGACCCACAGCTTGAGACAGGCCCACTCCTCCTCACAATTCTTAAATCTTAAACGTTATCAGATATTTTGACAGTGCCCACCACATTTTTCTCCTTTAGGTCAGTAAGCGACTACATGTTTAAATCGACTCACTTTTTGTCTTTTGACAGTTCCGTATGTATATATAAGGTATTCTGATTATTCCCCTGGCTCTACTTTTATCTCCTCCTGATCCAGCTCACACCCCCTCACCCCTACCAGCACCTTTCCAAGACTCAAGACTTTTGACTTTTGGTTTCCTTTTGTGATCCATAATGAAATGTTAAGTTAATAGCTAGGATCATCTGTGCGAAAACTGGCTACCTAATGGAGATTTATGGGGTCATCGACGGAGTGTGAAAGTGACTGAAAGAAATGAGTTGCACACTGGGAGAATCTATGAGTTATAAGTAGTTCAGCCACAAGGGTGGAACACATGACTTCTTACTCTCTTCCTGCTTGGCTGTTAACAGGTCCATTCTTATGCCAATGCAGTGCAGATACCCGCAGCTGGCGTAAGCTTTGGATTTGAATGGCTGTGCCTCACCCAGATCTTACTTTACAGTCCTTCTTCTTATTTCCTGCACCTTAAATTCCTTTCGCTCCTCACTTCTGCAGTGTCCCCTGAGCATTAGAGAGGGTGGTTGTTTATGGCTGGGTACTCATCTGTCACCCGAGCTCTGCATCTTGTTCAGCCATAAATCTTTGCATGCACCCTCTGCTCAAGGGAAAGAGGCGTTCTTTGATTAAGGCTTACAGGCAATTGTTTATGACTATAAATGTATTTATTTAGCAGGCAGTAGAACATTATGTACATTTAAATAAACAACAGAATAAAGCCTTTACCCTCATGCCTTGGAGAGGCTATGATCTCCTCATAACAGAGTTTTGTTTAGCATTCAGTACCGGGTGCACAGTCCATCTTGAGGGGTGGGTCTCTCCACATCAGTACTGCCACTATAGCACCAGTGGCCACATCCTGCTTGGCATGTTGGTCTAGAGCACAGGATACGATACACAGGCCGCCGATGGCCTTTCACCCCAGCAGCCTGAATAGAATTTTCTGTGACCATAAAAACTGCCCTGGCGGGAAGAAGCTTTCAGCTTAGTCCGAGCTCACTTCCTGTGTCTTGTGCTTCTGAGGTGTGTTGTATCAACGACAGGTCTTATCACCTAGTCCTGGTGGGCCTACCAAATGGAGAAGCAAGAGTCTCCCCCCACCAATGTCAAAGAGACTGATGATAAGTAAGGTTTTTTGTTTGTTTGTTTGTTTTTGTCTTAATTCTAACAATAACCTTTAGTCAGCCAGTTCTCCATCTCTCATTTCAGGGATGCAATACCATGCCTTTCTTTTTTATTCTGTCAGGTTTATTTTTTATTTTTTTAATTAATTTATTCTTGTTACATCTCAATGGTTATCCCATCCCTTGTATCCTCCCAATCTTCCCTCCCTCCCATTTTTTCCTTATTCCTCTCCCCTATGACTGTGCCTGAGGGGGATTACCTCCCCCTGTATATGTTCATAGGGTATCAAGTCTCTTCTTGGTAACCTGCTGTCCTTCCTCTGAGTGCCACCAGGTCTCCCCCTCCAGGGGACGTGGTCAAATATGAGGCTTTATTTTTTATCTTAGATTTCCATGCCATTTTGGTTTATTCACTTTTCTTCCTATTTGCAATAATTGCAAATTATTCACTGTTGGTAGGTAAATGTTCCATTCTGACTATTACTCACTGATATAGTAGTGGGTCTCCACTGGTACACTACTGTCCTAATGCTTCCCTTGAATGATTCCTGTGTACTCAGCTCCTGTTCTTTCCCACAACACTTAGCAACCACTTAATCATCTTCCAATCCCGTATTTTGGCTCCTTATTTTTCATTTTCTTGTCATATTTTCTTCTTCTAACTTTCTCCCCACGGAAATAGTCAAAGGAAAGTGTAAGAGTTATTAGAAAATGTGTCATGACAAGGAACAAGTTGTGTGGTGCTCCTGTAAGAAGCATTTCATTTGTGATATAAATTTATCATCACTGAGCTACAATATCAGTAGTTATCTTATTAACAAAATAGTAATTTTAACAACAACAACAATAACAACAGCCACTACTACTACTACTACTACTAAATGCCTGGATAACTTTGTTAATAAAATCATTACTACTTCTGATACAACATTCAAGAGGCTAGAAAACAGAGTAAATAAAAGAAGAGTTACTAGCTTTGAAGTAGGGAAAACTCACCTACACTTAGAAACTTGAAGAGGAGAGTTAAAGTTATTTTCAGATTTAGCTCATGTTATCAGCATATCACACCAAGATTAAAATAAAGTTATCAATGAATCAAGAAGTGACTAGTGTTTATACTCTATGGGGGTCAATATTTTTCAATTAGGGAAGGAAATAGTTTTGAAACTTAAATTAATTCTAAGAAGACTGCAAACTTTCATTCTGACAAAACCTGGAATCCGGTAAGATGTCCTTCTCAACCATCAGAGAAGAAACTTACTTTGAGACTCAGATGCTTAGAGGAAACGGAAGTAAACATTCATTTCAGAGTCCTAAGTGGCCAGATATTGTCCTGGGAGGGTTGCTTCAGTGTAGAAAGGCAGAAGAATTGTACTGACTATGAGGATAATATTTTAAGTTACCAGGGATGAAGTCTGGGAGACGTGAGGCCACCAGAGAATGGCAACAGAGAGAATGCAGCGTCATCAGGCTGCTAAGGAATGGAAGGTTCTAAGGAGACAAAGAAGAGTTCTCATAGCTTCTGACTGGCCTATCTCTTCCCAACACATGGCAGACTCGCCCTTTACAGAATAGCCTTTGACCCTTTACACCGTACAGAAAGGAGCTAAGGGGATTTGATAGACTGAACTATGCAAGGGGCAAAGCGAAGGGACAGTTTATGGTGTCAAAGATACAGACTTTATTTCTTGTCTTTGCATCAGATGCCATGCAGTGTTTCCTACAAAGCCCATCTAACGCCCCTCCTATAGCTAATATGTATAACAGATTTCTAAACTAAAATAAACACTCCCCTCCCCTCCATCTTCCCCCTCCCCTGCTCCTTTGCCTCCTTCATAATCCTCCACGCCTCTATCTTCTCTGGAAGTACTTAACCATGTAGGTGCCTTCACAGGGGCACGGGGTGATTGCTTTTGCTGTTTTGTCATTTGAGAACACTACAGATGGGCGGATTATGTTCTAGGTGAATTGACTCAGGAAATGGCAGCTTGTCCTGACTCTATTTTGTGATTGCTCAGAAACTTCTCAGCCTTCTATACCCTCAATAGTCATGTCTGCCTTGGCAACACATCTAAGATTTTTTTTTGTGACCCTGACCATATTCCAGATGTATTAACCAAAAAAAAAATTTTTTTTAAACTTTTAAACATTCAATTAATTTATTCAGATTACAACTCAGTTGTTATCCCATCACTTGTATCCTCCAGTTCCTCTCCTCCCTCCCGCTTTTACCCTATTGCCCTCCCGTAGGTCTAAGACTGAGGGGGACCTCCTTCCCCACTATATGGTCATAGACTATCAAGTCTCATCTTGGTAGCCTGCTTATTCTTTCTTTGAGTGCCCCCAGGCCTCCCCACCAAGGGGATTTAAGAAGGTGTAGGTAAAAAATAATTATCATGCTATGTCTTAACTACCTTATTCTGCAAAAAAGAAATGTTGCGAGGTACTTTACTATGACCCATTTAAGATTTATGTAATTGTGGTTTGTTCTTTTTTAAAAAAATGCCCCTGAGGTTTGGTCCCAAGAGACCCTGAGGTATTTGCCCACTCTTTATCACTAGCCAAAGATAAAGGACCTATGAACTCTTCATTGGCTTAATCTATATAAAAGATGTATCTTTCTGATGTAGTTTACTTCACTAGCAGGATTATGATGTTCTCAGTGTCTGATTTCTTTCTTGTGACTATGGAATTGGAGGGAACATGAAGGACGTGAAGAGGCTTTGTGATTAATGCTGTGGCAATCTGTAAGCAGAAATAAGCAATGAGAGGGTAAACTTGTGGCTTCCCAGAACTGTGAACCTATGAGTTGTTGGAGTTACGCTTTAAGTATTGAAGGACCCAACCTGCTGGGTCAAAATAGGCAACACAAATTACAATCACACGTGAAAGAATGCACTTGAAGGTTTATTGTTTGAGAAGGAATGTAGTTTAGTGACACATCGATAGTGAAGGAAACATACTTAATAGTCCTCAACCTTGCAGAGATGAAATCCAAATGTAGACCCAACATTCTCAACATGAATTAACAAGAATAGAAGTCATTCAGGCGCTGTTTTGTAGTATTCCTCTGGCTCAGCATATCTGTCTCATTAATAAATCTGTCCCAATACGGTGGTACCGAGAAGTAATTATGATAGAAAAGTAACTGGAGATGTGAATTTTTCCCACTCAAACCTGTTAAACAAAAGCCAAAAATGGATTTATGTTCCAAAAGATAATGTTGATCTGTATATAGGATACAGACATACTCATCCATCCTAGTTTAGTATAATATAAGTATTTATAACTAATATTAGTATTTTCCAACATTCAAGATGATGTCTAACACAGTAAGGTTTTTAAGAACTATTTCTGTTTATGCCTGATGAAAAGTTCAGAGAAGCCTTTTTTTTTTAATTACAACTTTGAACAAACTAATGATTGAGAGTTAATAATCAGCTTCTTCAGTTTATTATGCAAAAATACTATTTCTAGAATTTATTAATAGTGGCAGATTTATCTTGTGAGTAAATTTTGGAACATTTTAATTATTTTCTTAGTTTCTTAGGCGTATAAAATATTATCAGTAATATTTAATCAACTAAATAACTAAGTATTTTTCATTGAAGTTAAACATACATTCTTAAAAAGTATAATAACATATTCATCTCAGAAAACTCTGACTTAAATTATCACCAAGGTTATAGGCACATTTATCAAAGTAAAATAGAAGCATTTAATTCAAGAATCTTAAAAATATCTTTAAAAAATATAAAGAAATAATGCATTTTATTGTCAGATTTATATAAAGAAACAAGCAAAAATCTACTTACATCCCATGAAAATATTTACAACACTCTATTCTTTTGGCTCCTTCTATACAAACATCAGGCATAAAACTCTTATCTAATACAAGTAAAATATATTTAAATGCTATATGCATAGCATAAACATTGCTATAAAATATTGAGAAACAGCCTAAGGTCAATTTCTGACAGGAAATCCCATGTTGTTAATATTAAGTTGTCAGTTATCTAGGTTCAGTATTTTCTTTATTCCTTATATTAGAAGATGTATTTCCTTTGTGTATTTTAAAAAGTTATTTTGATTCCTTTAAGCATTGCCATAGGAATCAACAGTTAAAATGCTGTCAGTAAACATTTAAGTTAAAGATCAACAC
Organism: Acomys minous; assembly: GCF_964271855.1. NCBI lineage: Eukaryota > Metazoa > Chordata > Mammalia > Rodentia > Muridae > Acomys > Acomys minous. The sequence continues at coordinate 70,351,372 of NC_140497.1, read as the reverse complement.
AAATGCGATTTCCATCTAAGCGAATTGGCCTTATTATATGATTCATGGTTTATTTTTCCTGCTTTAGCAAAATTTTACCTAATTTCCCTTCGATTTCTTTATTTGAGAAAATTGCAAAGTTTTCTTTTATCTCTTTATCTTATTTCTGCCAAAAATTTAATTCAGCTTTATACTGAAAATAAATAGCACACTCACCAGGCTGGGAGTATGTGGGTAATAGCTCAATAGGTTCATAGTTTTCTGATATTGATGAAGAAGCTTTACAAGCTGAGGCCAGGTGATTTTGTTATATTGTTTCATTTTGTTCTAAGGAAAAAAAAAGACACATGTGATTATCTCAATATCTCATGCTTCATAAAAGACTTGGACACAACTGAAGGAGGAAGAACCTGGTATGGATGAACTCTCAATAGCATCCATATGCCCTTAGCAGAGGGCTGCTTATTCAAACAAAGCAGCTCAGAGGGTACGTTCACAATGAAATAGAGGCTGTGGAGAACCTGTGGTCAGCTCAGACCCAAAAGCTAAGATACTGAAGTGAAAGAGCCAAACAGAACAGGAAGTGAAAGAGAAATAGGTACAAGAGCAAGAAGATAATTTGTTAGTTTGTTAAGATAAGTGTCTTAGCTCAGCTTCTTTTCCACGTGTACTGGAAAACCCTTATCCTCAGGGTCAGAGTCAATTAAGGGTGACTTAATTGAGTACCATCTGTAACATCAAATTACTTTGTCCGTGGGTGTTAGCTACCTTGCAGAAGTAAAGAAATTAAGAGAGAGAGAGAGAGAGAGAGAACACGCTGCACAGGACACTAACACAATTCATGACTAATGAACATTCTCATGTCCTGTTTCGAAATCATCCATGTGGACCTGGCCACAGAATATTGTAGGGCTTAAAGCTCCAATTAAACTCAGTAGCATCTTCCTCTAGGATGAGCTCCAGTTAAATGTGCTTATCTATCTATCATCTATCTATCATCTATTTACTATCTATCTATCTATCTATCTATCTATCTATCTATCTATCTATCTTCATCATCATATATCTATTTGTATGTGTGTTTTTGTGTTCGTATGTGCATTTGTCCCACATGTCATGCAGAAGGCAGAAGACAGCTTGTGGGAAGTGGTTTCGCTGGCTACCATGAGGTTTCTAGGGGTCGCCCTGTAAGGCTAGGCAGTAGAGCCTTTACCTGCTGAGCCATCTTTCTGGCCCTTCAATTTATATAAAGTGCAACATCGATGTGTTTTTGAGAATTACCACAGAATACTTGCTGGCTGGCTGTCACCTGGAAGAGAATCGGTGTTCTGAGAGTCAGCTTTTTCTGTAGCATCTTTTACAAGACACGAGGGAGACTTTCATAGTCACCGTGTTCACTTTAACGTGAGTGTAGGAAGTGGAGTGGGAGGGGAGGATTGACTTGAGTTTGGGGTCTGGCTTCGGGTAACTAGCAAATTCAAAGACAGCTTTGTCTTTCTCAAAACCAAACCAAACCAAACCAAACATGAGCCATAATTAACCACCACCACCACCACCACCGAACCCTCAATTTTCCTTAAGAGTTTTCTTTTCGTTATTAAGATTTCAGCAGTGTCCAAAAGCGCATGTGTTAAAGTGAACATGTGGAAAGCTTACCAAGTAGTCTTGGAAGTTCCTCTCTTCTTCAGTCATCACATTTTTCTGTTAAGAATAAAAATAGGTGTTGGAAATGCAAAATAAAACGTTCTGGGGTGATAGTTAGTTGAATAGAAAATACTTAATTTCAGCGAGAACCTCAGTGGATTCTTTGGCGGGTGAGGGGATGGTCGCGGGGATTGCTTCAGTTGGATAACCTGCTGACAATTTTATCTACAGCATTGCAGAAGGGAGGTAGGGCTAATTTTTTTTTTTTTTGAACAATCCAAGGCCATATCAGTATTACCCAAAGTGACGTTTTACAGGGATTTATGACTTTAAATATTTTCAGACTATGTTCTCTCAACAGAAGAGTAGTTAGCGGAAGATATGTGTTACTTTGTATTCTTAATTCATTTTCCTTATTCTAAGAATTTTAAGGTTTCAAGAAGTGTAGGAAGGCAGAAGGAAGAGAGGGGCGGGGTTGAAGAGGAAGGAGTGGAGCTACTAGCTCTGCCAGGGCGTCTGGCAGAATCCTCCTGCCTTTTCTTGGCGGCCTGGAGTTCCGGGTAGCAACGCTTTCCAGGCACCGAGGAGGAAGACCTTAGGCTGTGCCTCAGGCTACAAGACTCACACCCAGCTGCACCTTCTCATCCCAGGATTTCTCCCAATTCTGTAGCAGCAAGTATGTCTTTTGTGTTTTGTTTACATGATTTCTAGGTCAGTCCATAAAATAGTGTTATGGAGACGTCCCATGTAAACTGTAGCAAAGGGGAGTGCTCCATGGAACCAAAATCCAGCTACGGACCAGTTGAGCGCATGGGAAGGACAGATGGCCTATGCTGGCCATTCGTTTTAGACCTGTGGATGTGCCTATTTCTTACGGGAGTTTTATCTTTTTATCTGTACTGGATATGTAGAAGGATGGGGGAGAGGTTAACTTAGTGGAAGAACACTTGCCTAACAGGCATGAAGCCCTGGGTTTAATTCCCCGATTCCCCGTGCATGTGCACGCGTGCACGCGCGCGCGCGCACACACACACACACACACACACACACACACACACACACAGAGAGAGAGAGAGAGAGAGAGAGAGAGAGAGAGAGAGAGAGAGAGAGAGGCATTATTGAGTAAAATTAACAATACCTCATTTGATTAAAGGTACTGTTGGTCTCTAGATCAAGGACTAAGAGATTCCTTGAGAAATAAAAACAGTAATAATAATACCACGAAATCAATGAAGAGGGCTACTGAATCTTTTTAAGTATGTTATCAATAGCTGTGGTTTTAAAGGTCCTTTTCATTTGACAGGGGCAACAGTGTAAGAAAGTCAGAGACCAACTCCAGTAAAGCTTGTAGCTTAAAAAGAGTAAAAATTTGACTTTAAAAAATCCAAGAGAAAAGGAAACCCCTGAAACTGTGTAAAACTTAGCTTCTGTGGAGGGAGAGCGTACATGAAAGTCCTTACCCGAAAACTTCAGTTCGGTTAAAAGACTCAGAATTAAGAGGTTTAGAGAAATTTCATCAACACATTAGTTATCTCTTGGAAATGTGGACAAAATACAGCTCATATAAAACCAGTTCACTATTCTATCAATAATCATCCTTAGGGTTTCTTTTAAAAATAAATGAAGGATTAAACACATTATATATGTGTATATATGTATGTGTGTATGTATATGCAATTATGACTTAATAAAAAGAAATATAAATTACCTTGTACTAGTTCCTTTAATCACAGTTGTATGTATCCCCCAAATATGAAAGCACGTAGGGGGCATAATGCTTGCTAAATGTTTATCTTTAAATAAATAAATAACAAATGAATGAGAAAATTTCTAGGGCTAATTTAGATAGCAATGTCAATCAATGTTAATAAATTAAATATATATGTTTATATTTGGTATAGAAACATGTAACCACATTGTAGAGCCAAGTGAAATTTGCACAGCATTAACAATAACTTTAAAATATAGTACCTTAAAAAATGTTAAACAAATCTCAGCTTAAATAAATAGGTAAGAAAACAGCACTAGTAAGTTTTCAGTTTCCAAAGAATGAAAACCCAAATGAAAAAAGAAATCTAATTTGGGGAATCATCTACTCAGAGAAGCCGTGGATCAAACTGCCTTATCAATAATTGTCCTTAAGTTCAAAGACTCTCAGCCTTATCAGAAAATAGACAGAGACTAGTTAGCACAAATACCCACAGTTTGTCAAAGAGCAGAGAGTGGGAGTAGGATGTTCAGCCTTTGATAAAGCATCTGTATTGTCCCCATCCCCAAACAGCTCAGGAACACTGCAGAAGCAGATTTTCAGTAAAATAGGGCCTTGTAGACAGGACAGGGCTATTATAGCCACAAACTCTCAGCAGCTGTGGCTGCCTGTTCATAGCCTGCTCAAGATCAAGCCAATCAACAGAGCAGGAAGGGCGACGGCATCAGGAGGCCACACCCTTAGCTGAGCAGCTGAGATGGCTATTGGAAGAGGGGGGAGTCAGGTTTCTGCTGCGAAACAGTCCCTGATGGTTTCTGTGTTCCAGTGGGTGGCTCTGCACCTATGTGCACACGGGATGAGCTAATTATACTCGGTGGATTTTTAAACAAACAAAACGGAGGAACATCAAATTGGGAGATACGAAGGGGTGGTGGTGGTGGTCTGAGAGCAGGAAGGAGAGGATTGAGGAATAACTACTATCAATGTACATTGTGTATATATATATATATATATATATATATATATATATATATATGTAAGAAATTATTACAGAATAAAAACATTTTAAAAATAGGAAAATGATATTCATATAGTTCTACTTGGAACTGGAAGGATGAGAGATCTTCCCAACAAGAGACTAAATAGATGAAAGTGTGTGCAGTGAAACAAATTTTAAAAGGTAAATAATACATAAAAATAATGAAATCACTAAATGATCAGGCCTCCGTTGCTAACGGGAACTCACAAATTTAATTTGGCCCACTATTCTAGTCCATATTCAATATTTACTTGATTATTTATCAAAGTATAGGAAAAGTAATTGTCGTTATTATTACACAGTTATTTCTGTTCTCAAATGTTTGGTGGTCATTAGCACCATGTGAAGTTAATGAATCTAAAAACAAAATAGGCAGCTTGGGTGTCACTTGCTGGAAGATGTATAGGCAAGACTGTCAGTGTGATCCCCAGGATCATAAAATAAAATGTGTTTTAATAATAATTTAATAATAATAAAATGTGACCATCTAAACTGTGTAGAATACGTACACGCACTCATATCCACCTCACTCCCTAGCATATCTTACCCATAAAAATGTGAAATATTTTAGATTTTTTGATAGTGATACAGCACTGAGTCATTTTCCACTCTCCTGTGTTCAAAGATCCCTGATGTACTCAGATAAATTAAATAGTTCCTGACTTTATAAAAAGGATGGGGAGGCCTGGTCGCACTCAGAGGAAGGATAGCAGGCTACCAAGAAGAGACTTGATACCCTATGAGCATATACAGGGGGAAGAGGTCCCCCTCAGTCACAGTTATAGGGGAGGGGAGTAAAGGGAAAATGGGAGGGAGGGAGGAATGGGAGGATACAAGGGATAGGATAACCATTGAGATGTAATATGAATAAATTAATAAAATTTAAAGAAATAAAAAAATTTTTAAAAAGGAATGCATTTACAAAATAGTGGAAAATTTCCTATTCAGCAAACTATCTGTTGGTCTCAAATTAAGGTTATTCTGAGTTTTTGTTTGTTTGTTTGTTTGTTTGTTTGTTTTTGTTTTAGAATTTATAGCCTGTCTTACTTAGGGTTTATATTGCTATGGTGAAACACAACGATCAAAAGCAAATTAGGAGAAAAAGGTTTATTTCATCTTTTAACTTATAAGTCCATCACTGAGGGAACTCAGAGAAGTGAGATGGAGACCAGACCTGATGCAGAGGCCATGGAGGGGTGCTGCTTACTGGCTTGCTCCCCCCGGCTTGCTCAGTCTGCTTTCTTATAGAACCCAGGACCAGGGAGGCACAGCCCACAGTACTCTGGGTATGCCCACATCAATCAGTTAAAAAAATGTACAAAAAGATGGCCAGGCTAATGGGGACATTTGTCAGTTCCCTCTTCCCAAAGGACTCTAGTTTATGTCAAGTTCACCTAAAACTTGCCACTGTACATGCTAATGTGTAAGGTGATTTTCAGGCACTGCATAATAAATACAGTGTGAGTATGTTGGCATAGGAGTATTGACCAAGATCCTGCTGAACAATTGACTTTTCAGGGTTACTCTGAGTAACTAGGACCTTCAAGCAAAATTAAAGATGTGATTTTTTTTTTACTTATTCTGATAGTGAAATAAGAATGCACATTAGCAACAACAAATTTAAGTTAACATTACAAATGCAGTTAGGCCACTAGTCAAATGATTTACTGTTGCATACTGTTTTTTTAAAAACTCTATTCTAACTGCTTTTTTCCCCTCTGAAACAGTCTAATTCACATGTGGCACATAGTAATTTTGCAAACAAAGATCCTCATAAGTTCCAACTTAGTGATTTTGAGTGCTGGAAGGAATAAAATACACATGTTTCTCCTCACTAAAAACGAGTATGGTACAAGTACACCTCTTTGGTAGTCTTGAAAACAAACGACCACGTCCCCTGGAGGGGGAGACCTGGTGGCACTCAGAGGAAAGATAGCAGGCTACCAAGAAGAGACTTGATACCCTATGAGCATATACAGGGGGAGGAAATCCCCCTCAAGAACAGTCATAGGGGAGGGGAATAAGGGGAAAATGGGGGGAGGGAAGAATGGGAGGATACAAGGGATGGGATAACCATTGAGAGGTAACAAAAATAAATTAATAAAAAATGAAAAAAAAAAAAAAAGAAATCCTCCCAGGAGCCCTGACGTTTACAGTGTGGACACAGAAGAGCACAACCACTCCTCTTCAGGACCTACACATATATTCATAATGTGTAAGTCAGCTAACCACCACCTTTCACAACCCTAGATTTCAAAAGATGCTGGTTGAGTGTACAATAGGTAAAACATACACGCATTTAATTTGCATCCCATTAATGAAGCAATACAAGATAAATATTACCTCTCGGACAAGCTTACTCATGTCCATCATCTTCTGTTTATATTGCTACAAAATAAATAACGTTTATTATTCCAAATAGAATTTTGAGCGGTGAGCAAAATGAAAATAATTTTCTAATTGTAGTTGATATAACTTGACCAACTTGCTGAGAACTGATGTCAGAGTCCTTTAAAATAAAATAATATGTTTTAATTATTTTATCTATAGGGCTAGGGCACTGAAACCTCTCTATCATCTCTGATACATGGAAGGCATTGGCCTGATTGCACTTTCGATGGATCTGGATGAGAGTTCTTAGTCCACGGTGACTCACCTGACCCTCTCACCCTGCTGATGGTGCTCTACCTGAGTACCCCATTCTCTGGTTTAACAGCAGTGCTGATGCATGTCTTTATAGAAGAGGAAATAATATTAGAACTTTTGGCAGTGTCTCCTAGTGCAACTTTACTTTTTTAAACTCTTGAAGGTTTACATGATCTTTTTCTTACAAGGCTCTCATTTAAGTTCTTTAAATGGATTCTTTAAATTTATTACTTTATAAAGGAGGATGAAGAGCATCCGCTACTGTGTGTAGCATCTTGTTAGTCACAGGATATTGCTTTCATAATAAAACGCTTCACCCTGTTAGTCAAGACCTATTCTCTGTTCTCCGTGAGAAAGAAAAGAGAAAGGCTGTGACTTTACATTCTTATTGAGAGCTGAGAGGGACTCATCCTACGGAAACAAGGTGCTGGCTATCCCTGCCTTATAGTTCCTCACCCCACGATTCTCCTATTAAATGAAGACAATAGCTTCCAATTCCTTCTACAGTAAAGAATGTTTAGGAAACCAGCTACACGGGAATATGAGCAAATACCAAGGGCATGCACAGTGAACTTAATAACATTTCTCATTCGTGACTATTGCTATTACTGAAAATTATTTTTGTGTTCAGGCTATACAGTAAGCTTGCTTAAAACTTAGCTTTGTGTTTTCTCCTTTCATCGAAAAAAAATTTTTGCTCGCATAATATATCCTGATTATGGCTCCCTTCCCTCTACTCTTCTCAGTTTCACGATGGTCTTTCTAAATTACAATTGGGGGTGTTTTAACACTAATTACTCTCTGCATGTTCATGCTTTACTCTTTGCTCTGCTCAACCCAGACCTTACCAGAGTGTGAGTGGAGGGGAAGGCATGGTTCACAAAAGGACTCCATGGGTTCCTGGCAACGTGGTATTGGTAAGGACCCTTGAAGGCTTGTGGTGTTTTGACCTTCTGAATAGATGGGTAGCATTTGTTCTAGAGAGAGGGAAATATTCAACATTCACTTCAGTGTTTTCTGTTGTCCATGTATCCCAGCAAATATGGACAGAATCAAAAGAATTAGAACTTCAATTAAATAATCGATGGTGACGAAAATCTACTAGCATGAAGTTTCCTGTAACAGCATTTACATTTGTAGCCTATTGACAATTAGAAATACTGTCTTATTAAGAAATATTTCTACATTCATTATGTATATAATACATAATAACAAAGATTACATATATCACACAAATTGTTTAACAAAGGCAAAGGGAAAAGACTGAAACAGAAGTTGTGTGTCTCTTTTTCATTTCTTTTCCACGTATGTCTCAAGGTCTTAGGAGACAGAAGGAACCAACCTTTAATTTCTTTGGGTTCCAAGTACTGACACTTAAAGAAATTGCTTAATCTCTTTGTGTCTGCTACTACAGATATAGCAGTTTGCATAGCTGAACGACATTGCAGTAAGTCCTAAAACCCTGAGTCTGACTTGGTATGTTCCTTTTACACATAGGGTATAAAAGTACATGGCCTCTTTCTTCAGGAAAATTTTCATTTTTATCAGAGATGAAAGAAAATGGATTGTACAAAATAAATGCACACATATTTGTATCTATTTAGTTATGCCACAGTGCCTGTGTAAAGTGTGGAGGTCAGAGTGCAATTTACAGAAGGAAGAAGTTCCTTCCTTCAGTTTAGCCTGGAGGCTTGAACTCTTGTCATTAGGGTTGGCAACAAACAATTTTATCCTGTGAGTCACATAGCTGGCCCATATGTAGACCGTTATCATTTCCTGGAGCCATCGTTGGATGAATTCATAGTTACATTAGGAGTGAGAACATTACTGGAAGAATTTTCACAAAATAAAATGAGTTTTACAACAATTAGAAATCGTTGTAATGAGGGACACTTAGGCTGTTTCCATGTTCTGGCTATTATGAATAAGGCTGCTATGAACATGGTTGAGCAAATTTTCTTGCTGTGTGCTGGAGCATCTTCTGGGTATATTCCAAGGAGTGGAATAGCTGGGTCTTGAGGAAGCCCTATTCCCATTTTTCTGAGATAGCACCAGATAGATTTCCAAAGTGGTTGTACTAGTTTGCATTCCCACCAGCAATGAAGGAGTGTTCCTCTCTCCCCACATCCTCGCCAGCATGTGGTGTCGCTTGAATTTTTGATCTTAGCCATCCTGATGGGTGTAAGATGGAATCTCAGCGTTGTTTTGATTTGCATTTCCCTGATGATTAAGGAGGTTGAACATTTCTTTAAGTGTTTCTCAGCCATTTGATATTCCTCTGTTGAGAATTCTCTGTTTAGTTCCATGCCCCATTTCTCGATTGGGTTATTTGGGTTGGTGGTATTTAATTTCTTGAGTTCTTTGTATATTTTGGATATTAGACCTTTGTCAGATGTGGGGTTGGTGAAGGTCTCACTTGGATTTCTTCAGTTTTAAGCTTTCAAAGACAACTATTTCAGCTATAAAGATTTTGGAATGAATGCCACCTATGTAGAACTATACAGTGCACAATATTTTGTGTAATTTAAATGTTTGCTATCCAATATAATCCTTCAAAGCCAATACACTTTGCACTGCCAGTTGAAAAAACCCTGAATTTTAAGAGCTTGAGTTGGAATTAAATTAGAAAATTCCAACACTGACCTTTCCCTTTGTACCTATCAGTGTTCTCCAGATGGCTGGAATTAGGAAATCCTCTTGCTTGTCAATATTTTGAAGTTTATGTCTGCTATGCTACTATGAAAAAGTTTAACAAGTGATGATGTAATATTATGATGGCATTTTGAAGTCAATGAAATAATATTCAGTATACACAAACAACAAAAATATACTCCTCATGTTGCACTTATATATTTGTAAATACACACACACACACACACACATATATGTATGTAAAAATAATAATCAAAGAAAAAGACTATCAATGTGATAATGATAGTGAGGGCTGGAGGGAGGAAATAGAAGGTGGAACTTTATGTGATTTTATTTCAATTAAAAATATTAAAAATATCCATACCTAGTTGACAACTTCTTGGCCGGAAATCAGAACAAAGAAAACAGGAAAAACTTAGTCCCTATAAATTGGAGGGACTAAATATCTCACTGAAATAACATGAATTATGAAACACTCAGAAGAAAAATATAAATTTGATATGATTTTCTTGAAATTATAACTTGTATGAGAAATTTGATGTTTTTCTTCCATAGTGAACTTAGCTGTGTGATAAGAAGCTTGTTGTAAAATACACAAAATTCCAAGCCACTAGCAGTTCATATTGATTTTATATTTCAAATGACTAAACATCATAATTTGAAGTTATTTACTTTATACTAATTATAACTATTTTTCAATTAATCATGTCACTTAAAAGAAAATTTCTTACCTTCAAGGGAGCTTCAGCAGATTCCTTAAGAAAGAATAATAACATTACTTACACCTTAGAAATAATATTTCACCCTAAAGTCATGCTGACATGTTAGAGAAAAGTAATTGGATAATTTGGGTCCAAATCATTACTAATGAGCAATTTATATCATTCACTGGAAAATTAACAGAGTAAATGAAACAAAATATTTAGTATCAGAAACATCAGCGAAATAACAGTACATGATTAGAGTATGCTTTAAGTTTCTATTAACTCCACACACATTGTAAATATCTAATGCTCCAGTCAATGGGCAGGTGACACAGAAGGTTGCACATCACAAGCCTGATAAGGTGATGCCACAAGAAACTGGTGTTGCAGTTTAAAGAGAAGGTCGCATAAGCAGGACAGGATTCACTTTATACCTAAAGCTATGTGGCTCAGGGCTGCTCTCTGTGTTCCTGATGCCATTCCTAATCATGTTTATAATTTTGACATTCCTACCATACCAGTGACCCTTGCACACCCTCCTAACCCAAATCCTCACTCACTCCCATTGCAAAAAATATCTTCACAGTTGCACCAGAAAACCCATTGAGTGTGGTGCTGATAGTTGGGAGCTACTCCACTGTACCCTTGTAAGATGTTTATGTGGAGTTAGATACTTGGTCTCTACTGTGAAAGAATGCTAAGCAGGAAACATTGGATACTGTACAGATGGCCATCTTCAGGCCTCACCCATCAATGACAGTATGTTTAAGTAAGGGCTTCATGAAAATCTACTTGTTAAAAATCTGCTCTTTCTGGGTGAACCGGCTTTTTGATGTTAAAGTTAAAACTTAGATTAGCATCCTTGAGAAAAAAAATGTAGTGAATAATAAAAAATCTGGCAGCCCTCAACTTATTACACAGTTGGCTGAAAATGTCCTTATGAAACCCAGGACTTTGAGTAATAAATATATGCCTATTAAAATTTCTTAAGATTAAAAATCAAGGTTGGAAACCAAGGGAAATATCTACTATTATTTATAAAATGTTAAAAATTATTTTGATTTAAGTCCAATATTACCTGCATGGTCATTAGTATAAAAAAGGATGATTGAAACAGTCAGGTTCGTTGACTGACTCCTTGGTAAAAGGTAAAAGGGATAAAAAATGTCTCCAAGAAACAAGACCAATTTGGGTGGCTACTGTTAAAGTAAAAGGGAGAAACTGTGTACTTTGAAAAAAACATAAATTATCACTCATTTATTAAAAGTAAGGTTTTATTAAAAGAAGATATGTCCTTGTATGCCAGGAAGACTGGATTATTGAACGTAATAGTACAAATAGTACAAATAGTACAAATCAAAACTTTTAAATAAACAACAGTTCTTACTTCTTGAGGAACGTGAATCTTCTTTACAGTTTCCTTAAATGAAAAAGAAAAACAATTATATCTATTTTCTCTAGAGTACTAATCATGAAGCATTTCTCCTGTGTGTGTGTGTGTGTGTGTGTGTGTGTGTGTGTGTGTATGAAAATTCCCCTTTCCATAAAGCAAGCATCACAACGGATTCTCCACCATTGCAAGCTTTGTTGATTTACATCTGAATTTCTCACTCGGTGGTAAACACAGAACCGGTAGATACATGGACCGTGAACATGGAGAGAAAGAAATTCTGCCTTCATATTCGTTGCAGCCCCAGAGCTGGAGGAAGCCATACTAGTTTGTGAGATAATGAATGGCTACTCAAGATTAGCTCAGAAAATGTACTCATAATTTTTCATTTTATTTGATATTATTTGTTTTATGCTATATATTAATAAAAATGTACCACTTGGGCTACCAATATGTTTTTGACAACAAGTACATCATGCTTTCTTAGGAGTTTATTGATTTAAATCTAAATGAGCCAATTAAAATAATTTTGTGCATTAATTAAATAGAAAAACCTAAGTAGGAAGAGAAGGGTGAAGGGATAAAAAAAAAAAAAGAATGAGGACTGAAGTTTTTGTGGGTGGGTTGGTGTTCCTCTCCGTCTACCAGGAGACTTGTCTAGTTAGAGGGTGTCCTCTTCAGTCTCTATGGCCCCTGCTGCGAGGAGTTTCTGCTAGGGTCCCTCTCATGTCCCCCAGGAGCCTACCCTTACATAGATCTCCAGCTTGTAGCAGATGTGCCCCATCTCACAGTTTCTCTTTTATTTCTACAGGCCTTTTGTTCTTCTACCTATGATCTCCCCTTTCTTATCTCTCTGTATTTCTTCTCCTACTTTGTTCCCTAAATTCACCCCAACTACAGGATGGGTAGAGCAGATAAAGCTAAGATTGATGGAAGGGTCCAAACAATGCCCGGCCCAACCCAAGAGCCACTCCATGGGAGAGAAACAACCTCTGACATTATTAGCAATGCTTCCCTATGCTTGCAGACAGGAGTCAAGGGGAGCTGTTCTCTCAGAGGCCCCACCCAGCAACTCCTTGAAACAGATGCTGAGACTCCCAGCCAAACATTGGGCAATACAGGAAACCTTGTGGAAACGTGGGGCGGGGGGGGGGGGGGTCGGAGAGAAAAGGACCTGGAGGTGACAGGAGCCTACGAGAAGACCAACAGAGCCAGCTAACCAGGGCATAAAGGGTGCTGGCGGGACTGAAGCACCAACCAAGGGCCTTGAATGGACTGGACCTAGGCCCACTACAAAGATGTAACTGAGGCCCAGCTCAGGATTCATGTGGGTCCCATAGTAAGGGCAGTGGGGCCTCTCACTGAGATGGACTCTCTTGATAGCTGTTCAAGGACTGCCTTGCCAGGCCACAGAGGAAGAGGACAGACTCAGTCCTAATACGACCTGGGTAGGATGGGATGGGGCAGATGGGAATATAGGAAGGGGGCTCCTTCCTTCTGAGGAATAGGTGAGGGGCATGTGGGATACGGAGGGTGGGTGGGGCTAGGAGGTGATGAGGGATGGGCCTATGACCAGGATGTAATGTGAATTTAAAAAAAAAGAAAGAAAGAAGAGAGAGAGAGAGAGAGAGAGAGAGAGAGAGAGAGAGAGAGAGAGAGAGAGACAGAGAGAGACAGAGAGAGAGACAGAGAGAGAGAGACAGAGAGAGACAGAGAGAGAGACAGAGAGAGAGAGAGACAGAGAGAGAGAGACAGAGAGGGAGAGAGAGAGAGAGAGAGAGAGAGAGAGAGAGAGAGAGAGAGAGAGAGAGAGAGAGAGAGAGAGAATGTGGACTACTAACTCATGAATACTCCAGAACCAATAGAATCTGTGAATAAAATGTATTAATTAATTCATGTGACTATACTGTGCTGCACTGTATTACAATTTTAAAATAAAAGGTTTTATTAGCATTTCATTCTTTGCAAATGATCTTGGTTTACACATTTGGTTGTCTTGATATTTAATTAATTTCTAATTTTTAGATTAATTTTAAGTTGACTCAAAGCAAGGCCTTTCTTATCGATGGTTTTTAAATGTGATATTCCGAGAAGAAAAGGAATGAACTGTGATATATCACTTTCTGAACTGAATTGTGACAGCTTTCGGGATAGCGAACCAGCAAAGCACAGGGTTTGAGTTGCTAAGACATTTAGATACTTTCCACTTTAAAAACAGGGAGAACAAATGGCTCAGACATCTTTCCTGGGGCTTCTTCATAGTAGGCCATATAATTTTGGGAAAACAAAAGGAAGCTTTTCTTTTCAGAATCATAAAATACTCATTTTTAAGAGAAAATGACATAGTTTCATAGAAACAAGTATTGGTCAAAATTATTGGTTAAAATGATCAATATTTACCTGACTGGGAAAAATGACTACATCCATATCCTGCTTAAACTTCTGCAAAATAAAATTTGATTTTACAATTTTGATAAAATGAAATGTTACAATATTTTTAGTTTGCAAAATAAAAAAAACCTACTTCCTGAGAGATGTCCATGGATTCCGTAGAAAGAAAAAAAAGTGTTATTCACCCCGTGAGTATTTGCACTACCTACAAAGTTCCAATCCACATCCATAGTCAATGGGTAGATAACATGTTTGCCTGAATTCTAGAGCAGAGTTGATAAAAGTCTCACTCTCTATATAATGAGCTTATCATTGTCCAGATAACAATTCATTCAAACAATTTGTTGAAACAAAAGTTCTTATGCATGAAGAACACAGCAATTAAATTATTTTCTATTTCTCCTGCACATTTCCTAATTTCTTTCTATTCTTGCTTCCTTCTGACATCTTTCTTCTTTGTATTAAATTAAAATTAATTACATAAGTTTTTCCTTTCCTTCCTCTAAGTCCTCCAATATGACACTCCTCCTGCTCTGTATCAATTTCATGGCCACTGGCACCTTTTTATTTAATTATGTTTACATATATAATTATATATAAAATCATAAGTATATAAATATGATCTTATCAGCCCATATAATGCTATTTTATGCATATGATTCTACTAAGCAATGAAGAAGTTCTTATGTGACATTGATCACTAGGTGTTAGGTCTTTTTTTTTTTTTTAATGCACCTGAGATCAGGGAGTCATTAGGAATTTACATTTAATATGGATCCAAAGAAGCTTGCAGGGTGCTTAATCCAGAAATGGAAAGGGACATTGTCACAGACACCACTCTGACACTCACAAACCTATATGTTTAGGCCATAGCACATGCTTACCAAGTGAAATTATTTTGTATTAATATTAAAGTGTCTTACCTCACTGGAGGAGTACTGTTCCATCTTCTATAAAAACATAGAAAAAATGTAAAATTTACTTTTATGGCTTATGCAAAATATGAAGTTATCCTTGCCATTTTGTAAAGAAATTTGATGTACTTTGGGGAATCTTTTTGTTTCTTTTCTTTTTAAAAGCAACAACAAATTTAAGGTGTTGGTGGTTACTTCCCTACCAGAAACCTCTTAAGCAATTTAACATATCAGGCATGCTCGTAACGTAATCTGTGCAACATAAATGTGTCTTACTTTCATTTTTAAAAAAAGAAACCATAAAAATTTGGAAGGAGGTATAGGTATAAGGTTATTGTGCAGTTTAAAATCTGATTTACTTTTTAAATGTTGTGTAAACTCTGCTTTCCAATTGTCCCCCTGTTATTATTTCAATAAAGCAGCTTACAGCCAATCGCTGAGCAGGAGGGCGAATAGGCCAGGACTTCCTGCCAGCCAGGGGAGGAGGAGTTAGAAGAGGAAGCAGGGATTCGGCCATGAGTAGAGGTCTAAGGAAGACCAGGAGGAAGGAGATGGAGCCAATGAAAGCTACAAAGTGCGAGTATCTCTTGCGATGTTTGCTGGAGTAAGTCAGGGTAGCATAGAGGGCTAAGAACAGACAAACTGACTAGATTGTGTTGTGAAGCCTTGTATTATAAAAGAGTCTCAATTATTTGTGTGATAGCCGGGTTAATAAACAGGCTAAGAGAAATAAGCAGTTTTATGAAAATAATATCATGGAGGAATATGTGGAAAGTTTAGGGGAAAATGGGAAAGAGAATGATTATATTTCATACAGATATACCATAACATTATATATGTGTGTATATATATACATGTGTCTGTTTAAAATTCTTAAAAACAAATATTTTTCTTTTAATGGAGAGGCCTGGTAAAATGATTTGGCAGATAAAGATACCTGATGACAGCAGGCATTTCAACCCTAAGAATAATGGTAGGAGAAGAAAATTGATTTCCACAAGCTGTCCCCTGACATATACAAGTGCAACATGACATATATTCATACATTCACAACAGACTCCGTAAACACTCGAAGTAAAGAAATAAATGTAAGAGATTTTTATTGATTAAGATAAATATGAATTGCCGGGCGTGGTGGCGCATGCCTTTAATCCCAGCACTCGGGAGGCAGAGGCAGGCAGATCGCTGTGAGTTCGAGGCCAGCCTGGTCTACAAAGCGAGTCCAGGACAGGCAAGGCTACACAGAGAAACCCTGTCTCGAAAAACCAAAATAAATAAATAAATAAATAAATAAATAAATAAATAAATATGAATAAAGTCATATAATGAAAGAAGTGAACAAACCATAAAGTTACATTTAAATAACATTTGTGCAATCAGAACTCGGACTAACTATCAGGATGTCACCAGAACCCCTTTCCTGCTTGTCGCTCACTCTTACAAATTCTCTTGGTCATTTTTCTATTGCTGTAACAAAACAATATGACACAGGCAATGCATAAAAGAAAGCATTTAATTTGGGCTTACAGTTACAGAGGGTCAGAGTCCATGAGAGTAAAACAAAGAGATGGCAACAGGCACATCTGAATGCTTAAATCTTGATCTGTAAGTAGGAGGCAGAGAAGCAATAGCAGTGGGTACTAAGTCTTTTGAAACTTCAAAGCCTAACACCAATGACAAACATCCTCTAGAAAGGCTTCATCTTCCATTCTTCTACAAACAAACCTACCAACTGAGGACCAAGTTTTCAAAAATATGAATTTATGGGGATCATCTTGTTCAGACCAGCACAGACCTCAGTTTTAAAATACAAAATTGTTCTCTCTAGTTTTGAAACACAAAATGCAAATACTACAAACAAATATAAAAACATGGCATATTTCTGTGGTTCTTTAGTGTGGCAGCCTGTCACAGCTACTTTATTATTTGCTGTCACTGTAGTTGGTTCATTATTGTTCTTTAGATACATGAGAATATGTATATAATATGAAAATTAGATGTGTATAATAGAACATATGCATAATATATGTTATGTATACTATGATGTTGAAAACACATAGAAATAAACACACGCATTGAACATCAAGCTGATGCCTACATAGAAATATCATTGGTATATTCCAATGTTTTGGTAGGAAAGGTACTTGTCTGACTACCAAAAGAGAAACATAAAAACTAACCAAGCTGTAAAACCTTTACTCTACAATATGTTCTGCCTTCAAAACATGCTAGGGCAATGGTGCTACAAAGCTTGTGGGAGTAAACAACTGATATCTGATTAGACTTAAGCTTTACTCCATGAGATGTAACCTATACCTGTCACTTCTTAAGGGAGCAAAAACCAGACAGTAGATAGCCCAAGAGACCCAGGGTAAAACTAAATATTACTATTACTGGCCTTAAAAAATCAATAAAATGGCTGCTAACAATATTCTGCTATATTCATAGAACAGTGTCTTATTCAGTTATTATCAGAACAGCTTCACAAAAAGGAAAAAATACAGAGAGAGAGATCCACAGCCAGACATTAGAGAGAGAGAGAGAGAGAGAGAGAGAGAGAGAGAGAGAGAGAGACAGAGAGACACACAGAGAGATACAAGAGTGATAGACAGATGGATGGAAAGACAGACAGACAGACAGACAGATGGAAAGACATACATACATACATACATACATACATACATACATACATACATACAGACAGACACACACACACACACACACACACACACACACACACAGAGTGAGAAGAGAGAGATGTGAAAAGTTCAGGGCTTGCATGGGTCTGTACCTGGTCACCTAAGTAAAGCTTTCAGTTTAGCGTTTTTATGAGACTTGAGTGTGTGAACGAGAGGGTCTTAGATTCTCGTGACCTCTTTTGGGTTTTTCCCTTCAGTGTATGTAAGTTTAATAGAATAAATTTTCTTTACACTGTTCCAGTTTAAAATATGATACATGCAAACCTACATCACAGAATCTAAAATGCTTAACTATCATGGCATTCTGTATTATCTTGTTTGGTTTTTATTAACCATTAAAATTAACATGGGGCAAGTGCTTTTGTCAAGTAGCATAAAAGATGAAGATTAAGTTTTTGTGTGTGTGTGTGTGTGAAGAACTGCCGTGTAAGCTCAACTGTATACCTTTATTTCCAATAGTATCTAATTCGGTAACTCGCTAAACAAACAACTCTAATTTTACTTGAAGGAAGTCCTTCTGTTTAAAGGAAACATTGAGAACTATTACTGACAAGAGAGAAAGGAGAAGTGTGGTGAAAACTAAAGAGTGAAGCTTTCTAGTGACACTGAAACACTACTTTTTAAAGGCATTGACTTGAATTTTACCCAATATTTCTTTTCATATCTTCAAGTTTAAGAGGTAACAGACACTAGTTAATATTTATGAGTAAAGAATTGTAGCACAAAGTATGAAATGCTGCCTCTCTGAGGAGTGAGAAAGGAGGCGAGCAAGAGGAGTGCATAGTGTGGACTGTCAGAGAGAAGAACAGAATCAGCCACCTTGAGGAGGTAAGCAGGACATATATACTCTTTAAAAACATATCACATGACGTATCCAGGCCGGATTCTATCATTTGTGACACCAATACTGCTGTACTATCTTCACGCGAGTGGAGAGACTGCTTTTCAATAAGATATTTGGAAAGAATTGTGCAAAGCTCCCCCATTGCTTGCGTAATAAATTTCGCTTGTGAGCCAGGGTAGTCAAGAATGATGACTTACCTCTTCTTTAGTTGAAATCTCCATTTTTAACTGTGCCTTTCTTGTAATTTTAGAGAAATTTATCAGAGCAATGAAAACGATTCATTATTACATTTGGGCAGATATAGAAGGAGATCTCCCTAACCTTGTAAGAAGAATACTTCGCAGAGACCATGCCCATTAAGACCATTAAGATGGTCTTAATTTTCTCATAGGACTTACCTGCTTTGCAAGAGCAACAGCCAAAAGGCAAGTAAGAATGAAGAACTTCATGATTGCTAAGTCCTGTCAAATAGATAGGAAGTCAATACATTTCTTTCCTTCACTGATATCATAAATGTCTTTACTGATTGCTACTTCAGCTTCATCTCCTCTAATAGAGATAGAGCAATGGAGATTGGCAGAAGCAGATTAGCTTGGGAATCACGCATGCATGTAACAAATTCTTCATAAAGAGAGCATAATGTGGAATTTTCACTTCTGAGATATGCAAATGTATCAATTTATTCATATTTGCTACCACGTCCTAGGAGATTTCATAGACCCAGAGATACAAGGAAAGTACAAGCACTCTCGATTTCTGAGTCGTCTCTCCAGCCTCAGGACTCATTGTTTACAATTTATTTTCAATCTCGGAAGAGAGAACAAGAAACAGTAAAACACAGGAAGATAACACTCGTGGATTAGAGTTCTCAGCTAAGCCACATTTCTAGGTTTCTAAGCTTCCTCATGGGGTCCCTATGCCGCATCATTAAGTCTGGCTCCTCAACTGGAGGAGTGTCTGAGTATGATACGGTGTCAGGCATCAGGATTCCAGGCTTAAGAAAGCCACCTAGTATGGTGCCCTTCATTTCACATGTCTAGACAGTGACAGTCCTTGCAAGATTTCGAAGATTTCCTTCAACTCAATTAGTCTCTACCCAATGGCTACCTCTAGTTTTGTAGTTTTTTTGATCACACATCAACTTAACTTTTCCCATGAGCTATCAAAATAAACACCAGCAACAACACCAGAAAAACAAAATAAAGTCATTCTTAGGCTTTACTGGGGTAAAATAAATATTTTGCTGTTTATTTTCTACAAACATTAAATTATTTTAAGGGACATGGCATTTTCTAAAACAATAACGGTATGCCAATGACATAACTATACTCATTTAGGGAATATGTACATGAAATAATTTTTCTGTATTAAGAAAAATATTTGCAGTGTCAAAGTTTATTATTAATCCTCTACCCTACTAAAATGCCTACTTTAAAAATATTTCTCGGGAAAATGCATTTGTTCATATGATACTTATTTCAGAAGTATTTAATTTTAACATGTAAGGTCATAATTGCTTCCTCTTAACAAAGCAGTTTTTATACATATTTTGTGTTGCTTGGATAAAATAAATTGGAATTGGACAAATATTGAGAGCTAAAGTAATGTTTTCTAGTTAAAGAAAAAATTTAAATATGTTGGTAACAGAAATAGATGATTAATAACCAGCTGCTCTATCCAAGCACAAAGCTATCTATAAGAAACTAATAGGTAAATATTGATGTCTGGGTACCAAACATCAAATACACAGTAACCTGGATTTCCATTATGTTGAGCAATATAGTTAATTATCTCTAGTGTCTGTATGGTAGTTCTTTCTACCAACACCAAAAGAAGACAAATTTTTAGATTTTGCTAGTTAAAAATACATATTCTCAAAGACCTTTAAGCTACTTAGCACTAGTCTCTTTACACTTTTGGCATAATGGCAGTCTGTTTTACAATAATAATATTATTTACAGCAACAACAACAACAATAATAATAGATGAATAAAAGAAATGGAAATGTTACCTTGCTTCCTAAACTAAAGATGAGCTGTCCAGGCTATGAGAGACCTGAGATGAGTCACCCAGCCCCATTTATATCTTGTTTCTCCATGATATGGTAATTGTGTGGTTCAAAATAACCCTAGAGAGACTTGAGTTCTAGGAAGTCATGATGATTAGAAATTGTTTTTCCTTCCATTTTGTGTCACTTATTCCTGGGAGTTCTTCCACTTAGATTGATTTAGAACATGATAAAACAAAATGAGGATGTTATGATTATGACATCAAGATCATCCTTATCTTTGCTGTGTGTTTGAGCAGCTCACTTTTACCTTGTACTGGCTGCATCAGCAAATGTAAGGTTGTTTTCCCTAGAGAGACTTTCATGTCTGTACGTTACAAAATGCTCATATACATAATAATCTCGAAAATCCTAAATTCTATATTCTTAAATATAAGTTAAGTCTAAAATGTTTGCCTCAATTTTGCTATTTCTATATTGTTAACATTTACTTGAAATATTTTACATATTTATAATAAATTACAATTGTCAAAATATTATCTATGATTACTAGTAAAACTATAGTAGGCTTTTTCCAAGATGATAGAAAAATTTGATTTTAACTGTTTGGAGAAAATGTTAACTTTCGTGCATCTATAATTATTGGGAAATGGATCATTTTAGAAACCCAAGGTTTTGGTTAGCTGAAGAATTAATGTTTAAGCTCCAGGATTTTAACAATGCTCGTCATTTTGTGTAGAAATATGTATATCATTAATAATAATTAAGACTGCATTTTTAACAATATGATGACCACCAATAGGTCATAGGGCCTCTTTTCTGTTATTCTGTCTGTAAGATCCATTTCTCTTACAGTTTCTTAAATACTTATTTTCTGAAAGAGATATAGCCGCTAGTTATGCTGAACTAAATTTTTTTGTGTGTGTTTTGTACTATCTGGAATCAAAAATATTTGTCATAGACGCTAAAGCCTCAAAAAATCCTTAGTAATTATTTTTCCCCCTCCAGTCTTGGCAATATATCTTATCATCTTACATTTTTCTATATTAGCAATGTTTCCAGAGCACTTTAGAAGACACCATGGTTCCTCTATTTCAGAATATCCTTCATTCAAACTCTATGTCATGGTATTGCATGCATTCAAGAACACAACACTCAGATTTGAAACAATCTGAAAAGATCTCCCAGACACTTGATAACAGTGACTCATGTTCTTTATGCTTGCGATTACAAATCTGCTACCTCTGGTTAAATTGAAAATATAATTAAAATTAGATACTTTATAGACTGGATACTTTTTTATTGCTCAGAAATGCTAGGAATTATTGTAATCATATTGAACTGTAATTGTTGTTTTCATTTCCTCAGTTGAAGTGATCAGATGAGAGCAGTGCCTAAGCTGTGTGAATACATGGCTTGGGCTGAGCCCAGAGCATTTCCTTCTCTGTTGCAACTCTCCCGAGGCCTGCAAACTTCTAGCCTTCATACAATCTAATCTGAAAACCTGAACCTTGAAGATTTCAGCTTCTAGCTTTTGTCTGCTAACCTAGACCTAGAATGTTTCAGCTTCTTAAACTCATCCTTTCTAGTTCTTTCTGGACTCTCACTGGCTGGTTCAACTGAGCTTTTCTGGCACAAACTCTTCTCCAAGCTGACAGACCAAACTTGCTTCTCTAGAATTCTCACTGACTTGCTCTGCCTGCCCTTAAACTAATTCTGGAAATATGTCTCAATCTTCTGGCTCATTCTCATTCTCTGACTCATTATTTATTTCTTTACCAGTGTCTAGCTTGTTTTCTCTGTAAAGCTGCCCTGGTCAAGAACGTCAGTAAAAATTTCTCTTCTTTCCCTACACTGCCTTTTAGTAGCCCCTCTTTTCTGCCCTGTTTGCACGAGAGTTGGGTATATCCGATATCTGACTCATTCTGTCAAATCTTTCTATGATTCATCACTTCGTTTGTCCCTCAATTAGATGTCACTTTCAAACATGTACTTGACGACTTGAAGTGCACTGAAATAATGCTAGCCTTTCTCCAATCCAGCCTGAAGAAATCTTCAGAGAATGACATCACATTCCCTTTGAGGGGGATTGAGTAAGTTTCTATTTGCTCTCTTGGTCTACAAATGCTTACTTTCATTAGGAGGTGGTTATATGTTATTATTGGTCTTATACAGAGAGAAAACTAGGCTGAACTCAGGAATGTCTCTCTACTCATCTTTCTCTTGTAGGTAAGGAGATAGGAGCTGAAATGAAAGAAAAGAGGATAGAGAAATACAGAGGGAGGACAGAACAAAAGGTTGATGATTGAACCTACTCCTTAACTCAAGACCTTAATGCTATTCACAAAGAAGGTTATCTCTAAGTCATTGGTATAGAATTTTGTATATTGACGCAAATCATAGGCATGTCAAATACTAGTCTGATTTAGTACAAGAATATATATCCTAAGACTAACAGATAGATATGATTCTATAGATCTATAAGATAAGATAGTTAAATAAGGTCTTCAAAAACTGCAGAGACCCACAGAATATGGCATTTAAAGATGTTTTTATTATTCTAAAGATTCTTTGACAACAAGACAAGTTAATCTGGCAACACCCAGCCAACCTCAAAGAAGATGATGAGCATCAAAGAGCCTCCTTATGGAGTTGGCTTTGGATGTGGCAAACAAGCCACTGGGCAAAATGTCCTAATTTCTGCCACAGACAGAATACTGCCTAAAATTGGGCCAGCCTTAGATGCAGGCAGAATCAATGGCCAAACTCTGCCAAGACAGGGCAAGCAAGTCCTCAATAGTTCCTGCCTAGTGAATAAGTCTGGCAGAGATATTGGGCTAGAAGGACGAAGGTGAGGCTCCAACGTTTTAGAAAGTGTTGGGTGACTGTTCAGGCAGTAAACTGTCTCAGTCATTTTTCCATTTTGGAAGCTGCTAATCTGTACTGCTGGTTCACTCAGGCATTGAATTTTTATTCCTTAAGTCTCTGTGGGGGGTTGAGGACCAGATAGTTTAGTTTTACAATCAAGTTTAGTTGGTTAGCAGGTAAGATCTTTTTAGATCAAGATAAAGGATTAAAGTTAATAGAGATGAGATATGATAGGTATTGAAATTTAGACCCAACAAGATAGGAAAGACGTTTACTTCAAGTTTGACAAATACAAATAGCCAAATCACTATGAATGTAACATTTATATAACTCATGATTGTCTCATGGTTCTCCCTGCTATATGTAGTTTGTTTTATTCATGTGCAATAAAATAAATGTATATGTTAAAAATTCATACAAATTTTGAGCTTTAAACAGATGTATTGATTACATTAGGAAAATTCTTAATTGATCATTGAAAGTGGACCTATTGGAAATACTTTAAAATTTTTATTCAGTTCTGAATCTGAATGGAATTAGTCTTTGGAAGGAAAACAAAACTCATACATAGTGAGTTAACATACGTGGTAGAGAATGTGTTGAGTTGTGCATATCTAACTGATGTTGTAATTGGTTTTGCATTATTCTGTAAAAGTAATATTAAACTTAAGTTTTGATGTATTCTGAAGCTTACAAATGCAATCTAAGTTTGAAAATAAAAAATATTGTTTTGTTTAACTCCTGTAAGAAGATCAATATTTTGATGAATGTTCTGCTCAAAGACATAGCAAAAGTCAAGAGAAAAGAAATCTGTGGGTAACAAGATTATATTTCTTGTCTAAAAGAATATTACATAGTGATATCTTCTAATAATATTTCTGTTGGAAATTAAGAAAAAGTATTTAAAAGTTAGAGTGTCCATAGTCTGTGTGAATAAAAACAGTACACACCTGGGAAAAGTATTCACTTTCATAGTAAAAGAAAAGCAAGAATCTTAATTTTGTTACATGATAGAGAAAAGAATGGCGGACTTTGTGTCAATACTAGCATTGACCACAGGACCTATGTATGCACATCATCAGGTCACTCCTTAAGCTTGCTATTTTTATTTAAAGTTGCACAAAGCTGATCATGAAGAGCAATTTAAGTGAGGATTTGTCCTAAGGCCTAGAAATAAATGTAACTTCAATTGACTCTTTTGCTGATATTGTTCATGCTCCTGCTTTTTTGTTTTGCTGCTATTTTACTCTCTTTCCCACACCACCGTAAGGAAAGAAAACAGGGCCTCGGTACTGATGTGTAATGTTAGACTCAGAGGACCATGTAGGCTGTTCTAGAGCACTGCCACTAACTGCACATGACTTTTCCAGTAACTGGATTCAGAGAACATCATGGCGGAAGATCTCTAAGTTCACCAGAAGATTAGGGAAGTCATGTGAGGGATGTGTAGTTGCACCTGGACTCCATTCAGGAAACACGGGTTTCATTCCAGCAATTTTGACATTAAGAGGACTGTGTTCACTTATCACCTTTTCTTTATTGAGCAATCAGATTATGAGCTAGATGTGTCAGGGAGGAATAGGTTTGTGAGTGTGAACTGTACAAAAATCTTTTTGGTTACTTTCAAGGTATTTTTAAAGCTCATTTTATGAAATTACTCATAGGAAACAAATGTAATTTGATAACTAATATACATAGTACACAAAACATATTAGCTTTTGTTAACTGAATGAGTAAGAATTTTCTTCTACACCTGTACACATGACAAGCCCAAGAACATGGGTTACAATAATGGAGAGAAACTTGATTTTTATTTGAATCCTATTGAAATAAATACAATCAAAGAAGCCCTAATTTTACTGTGAGCTGAATATAGATAGATAGATAGATAGATAGATAGATAGATAGATAGATAGACCGACAGACAGACAGACTGTCATTGTGCATTGTGAGACAGGGTCTTTCTATGCAAGCCTTGTGTGGCAGAGGCCCCAAGGAAACAAAAAAGTCATGAGGACACGCCAGAGTCCTTAAGTATATTCTACACTCTGCCACGTCTCTGCTGGAGTCTCTTCTTTCTTCCCCTCCCCTGACATTCTAACCAATTGTAGATCTCCACCCTAGGGCTTTTGAACAAGCTAATGAAATGATCTGCTGCCATGTGTAGGAGACAAAGATACCGAGCACTCACATAAAAGGCCATCTTGCAGTACTAGGGACTTAGTCACCCCTGAATAAAGTTCGGCCGAGCGTGTATCAGCAAAATTAAACGCTTTTTTTTTTCCTGAAAAATTTTTCCTGAAGAAGCCCCTTGCTTTCTGTCCAAACTAGAGCACCTATACATACACAATTTATTTCCCACCACCAATGGGAGCTCCTCTCACTAACATGCCTTTGGCACCTTAGAATACTGTAGCCTAAATTGTGAATTGAAGTAAACTCTGTACTCTTGAAAACAAAAACAAACAAACAAACCAAAACAAATCCAAACCAAACACCACAAACAAACAAACAAAACCCAAAACAAAACAACAAGCTGGGTAGCAGTGGCACATGCCTTGAATCCCAGCATTTGAGAGGCAGAGGCAGGCTGATCTCTGAGTTTGACTTCAGTTTAGTCTATAGAGTGAGTCCCAGGATAGCCAAGGTTACTTAGAGATATTCTGTCTAGAAAAACAGAACAAAGAAAAAAAAAAAGAACATCACACACACACACACACACACACACACACACACACACACACACACACACACCCAACCAACCCAAAATCATGAAGTCCATTTTGAGTTTGCCAGCTACTCCTGAGCAGGAGGCTGATATAACCAGTTCACTCCACTGGAGAAAAGCAATTTTTACTTCTCTAGCAGCTATCCATTGTAAGTCACTTACGCTAATGTGTGTGATAGCCCTGTCATTTCCAGAGGACAGTTTATACCCTTCCTCCCCATCTTCCAGCCCTTAGAATTGTTTTTTACCCCCTTTCTATGAAACATTCCCTGAACTTGAGGGGGTGGTGCTGGATGTTACATATGTTGCATCTAAACTCACAATCACCTCTTCTCAACACATTTTACCAGCACATTTTACTTCATTAACTACTTATTTCCTATGAAATAAGAAGGTTCTCTGTCCATGCTTGGGATCAGAATAAATCTATAGATATTAAAGTGACAGCACATCAGCTCAAGACTGGATAAAGAAAATGCTATGTATGTAGACAAAAGGAATATCACAGGCTTTAATAAATAACTCTTGTTATTTCTGACCACACAAATAAGCCTAGAGAACAGCATTCCAAGTAATATGATCAGCCATGAGGACAAATTGCCTGTTATTACTTTTGGTTAAAATATTAAAAAACAGACAAACATGTAGACCCAAGAGTAGAATGGTGGTTTTCAAGGAGTGTGGCAAAAGGAGGTTGATTGATGAACTGTTGGTCAACATGTATAAAATTTTCATTAATTAAGAGGAATAAGTTATAAATATGTATTGTATAACATGCTAATTGTAGTTAATAACTAATTGATTAAAATTATAGAAAGATTCTAAGAGGCCTTGAAACAAAATAGAACAATGTGAAATAATTGATATGCCAGGTTGCTAGAGCTAGCCATTGCCCAGAACATATCATAAAATTACACACAACATAAAAGATACTCACTCTTTATGAATTTATAAAAATATATAATCATAAATGCTAAAATTCAAGTGACACTGGTTTTATATAAGCAAAGAAGTTATAACGGTTACAGAAACTTACATGCTATAGCACTGTTGATTACTAAACTTAACATACCACAGTTCATTATTTATGATTCAGTAAAATATATTAAAAGTAAGAACTGCCAAGTCTAATACAAGACTGGCATGTACCTTTGCTTACTAGAGCAAAAGAGTGTTGAAAACAGGTGTACCATAGCACATGCTATCATCAGTCAATAAAGGAAAAATGCGTATTCTCCCCGGGAGTGAATGTTGTACTCTAAAAAAATGTCAAAGTATTTCACTCACATAACACAGCTCAATAAAAGGATATTAATGTTAGCACTATGTCATAGTTATAAACAATGTCCAAGTTTCAGCCTGAGATTTCTGATTTATGTTTGTAAATATTCAATGACAGTCTATAGCCAGCAAACTGTACTGAGAGATACTCAATGCTGGAGTGTGTTTAAATTCATTTGTCAAATTCTGATTGTTAATTTCTCTTGGAATTTCTTTTTTTTTTTTTTTTTAGTTTTTCAAGACAGGTCTCTCTGTGTAGCCTTGGACTCACTTTGTAGACCAGGCTGGCCTCGAACTCACAGCTATCCGCCTGCCTCTGCCTCCCGAGTGCTGGGATTAAAGGCGTGCACCATCACACCCGGCTTGGAAAAAATTTTTTAAAGTTCAGTTTAATTATCACCCAAAGAGATTAGACATGGGTTATTACTGTTTCATTTACTAAACCAGCCTTTGGATGCAAATGTGTGGATATTAGAGATTTATGTCCTGGGATCTCCACCAGACCCCAGCATTTCCTTTAAGGTGTTTGTTGATTATCTTGGGAGACAGATGAAGACAAGGGATGTATAGGAGGCAGATGAGTACCTATGGGCAGTATAGGATAGAAACAGTAATTAAAGCCATTCATGTGGATAAGATGAGACAGGAAGGCTGTAGAGGCAGGAAAGAAGAAGGCTGTGGAAATGTAGTGCGGTGTGCAGTGAACTACTTCAAAAAGGCAGGAAGAGACAGTCTTGTGAGGAGGCTTTTCAGGGATGGGTTTTGTGATGGATTTAACAATAGGGCAATGAGGACTTCGAAGAGTGACTTTTGGAAATCTTCTTACCTCTGCTCTATGAAGAGTCTGAGCAGGATTGGGGTTGATTCTTACACTGTTTGGTAGAATGCAACAGTGAAAACTCCAGATTCTGGCTTTTCTTGGGCATTTTAAAAGAGGGGGCATAGCAACAGACACTGTACTATTGGGATGTAAATGAATGTATAAATTTTTAAAATTATGTTTTTAGGTGATGATCATGGTGGTGATGGTGTTGTTGTTGGTGGTGGTATGTGTGTGTGTACAGGCTGCAGCTGTGCCAAACAAAGCACGTGTGTAGAAGTCAGAGCACATCCCCAGGAGTCCATTTTCCTTTGTGTTATTGAAAAAAATATTCATACACTATATTCTGATAAGAGTTTCTCCTCTTCCAACTCTTCCCAGATCCTCCTTTCCTTACTATCCATCCACACAACTCCATTTTCCATCACCTCCACTTCCAACACTACACACACCTTTATAAAAGCACAACATTGGAAAACATAATGTGCAAAAGACCACTAAGACAAAACATGTCCAAACAAAGCTATATGAGACAAAAAATCTATAAAAACACTATTCAGTTCGTTATGTGTTGATCATCTACTGCTGGGCATGGGGCCAGCAGTATATAACCCTTAAGTGGTTAATATAAACTGCATTAGAGAATATTAAGTTTTCCTTTCCAATAGGTATCAATTGGTAACAGTTAGGGATGGGAGCTTGTGTTCACTTTCCCCTCTCAAAATTGAGACCTTGTTGGGAGTTGGTCTGGTACTATGTATCCTGATGCTAATTACTGGCCCCCAAGGTCTAGTTGTTTTCTTCTTCCACCACAGGATCTAACGATGGAACTCAAGTCCTCAGGCCAATGTAGCAAGTGCTTTTACTTTCCCAGCTATCTCATTGATCTCTGATTGTGACAGATTCGGTGCCCAACTCTTTATTGATGTGGTCAGATTTTTCTCTTTTTGATGGGCATTCCATTGTGGCAGGTGGTACGTCTGCTGGAATTTATTCAGCCCTGTGAGGCTGTTCAATTCATAGGCACGTCATTGGTACCGGGAGTGGATGTAGGGCTTGATGTGTCCCGCTGCCTCCTGCCATCCTTTGGCTCCTTCCTATTCATATGAACTTCAACCCTCCCCTGCTTCTCCTATGACCCCATGAGCAACTCTCTATCGATTACAGTTTCACCTCTAGTTCCAACTGCTTTTCTCAGAGGGAGATAGCCTTCTTCTCATAAGTTTTGCTTTCATATTTTCATTAAAATGTAATATGATCTGGAACACTTACCTGTAAACTACATGGTTGGATATGTTTTTGTAGATATGATACACACGTGAGTCTGTGTCCTTTCTGATTAAAGTAAGATGAATAAAGTAAGATTGTTAATGTTTTCTTTACAAGCTACTTCAAAAAAAAGAATTGATACAATTAAAACAGTGAAAGAAAAGTTGTGGTTATTGTTGTGTGTGTGTTGATGAAGCGCTCTGAAATCTTACATCCTCACTTCCTGAATAAATAGTGATTAACTTGGTGATTACGAAACAGCTTGGCATTGTGTTTCTTTATAAATATCATTATACAGACTGGTACACTGATCAGACTTCTGAAGCAAAAGTGAATTATGTGAGAATTGAAGTTATAGAGCACACAATATTTTATGACAGTGGCCAGTGGTTGTCTATTTGTAATATTAATGTAGGTCACTGATTTGAACTCTGAGCAACTGTTCATAGGTCATTTTATTTTACTTTTAAATGCCATTATGATACAAGAAAATGCAAATCACATGTTATTTTAATTATTACTAAAATAAGGAGATATTTTTAAGAAATGGAAATTGAGTGTATCTATCAATGCTGTTAGATGCACAGAAGGCTTGTCAAAGAGGAAGAAATATGTACATTGAATACACTGAATTCTCAAAGACCTTTTGTAAAAATAAGAAGTTACATATAATATGTATGACATGCTTATTAATAATCTCATCTTTTGATGATTTTAATTTGTGTCTATCCATTGTTATATCATGATATAATAAAAATCCGCTACATAAAACTTTTGGTTGACAGGTTAATGCACTGAATATAAAATATTACTAAAGTTATGCAAATGTTATATAATCTGAATGTACAACACAGTAAATTTACTGCTGTCTCTTCTATCCCTTTACTTATTATCTTATTTAAAGTCTTTGTTAATTTGTCTTAAATATTTAACAATTTCCTAATTGAAAACGGACACTTCTTTTAAGAAACAGAGAAAACCATAGTTACAAGTCTTTGAAAGTAAGTCCTATAAGAGAGTTAGGGGATATCCCCTGCTCTCCCCCAATCCAAGAAGAAATTGTCATTTTTATTTTTTTAAAACACAATTAACCATTGTTATTGGTACAAAGACATCCAATGCTAGTGTCATTACTTAGCCTTCTCCCATAACTGGGCCTTGTGGCTGTTGAATGTAGACTCGAGGAAGAAGCTGCAAATTTCAGTTTAGTGAATAATCATCTTGAGAAAAGAGCATGGGAAGGAGAGTGGTACAGTGAGGCAGTGACTGGATTCTACATGTTCGTGCTACAGTTTTAAAAGTCTTGATGGTGAGGAGTGTCACAGGTGAAGAAGTCTGGAGGGAAGAAAGGGGAAGGGGAAAATGATGTAATTGTACTATAATCTTGAAAAAATAATAAGCACACCTATTAGTGATCACAAACAAATGGCCAGACCTGAGAACACACTTACAAGTAATATACAGAACGAGGAGATTAGTTTTAGGAATATGCATATATGCATGCAAAGACAATAAAAAAGGAGGGCATGCATTTTAAAGAGAGCAAGGAGGTCTATATGGACATTTTGGAGGGAAGAAAGATAAGCAGTAAATGATGTAATGGAGGAATGGGAGGATACAAGGGATGGGCTAACTATTGAGATATAATATGAATAAAATAAAATAAAAGAAGAAAATATCAAAAAATAATCTCCAAAACAAAAGATATGATTTTAAAGGAGAATAAGATAGATAATACTCATTACATTCCCAAACCATGCAAAATATGACATACATTCCTAAAAATTTTAGTATCTTCCTGGTTTTTCTTGATAAATCTATACTCAAGTAAATGTGGGCTGGAGAGATAGCTCAGCAGTTAAGAGCACTGACTGCTCTTCTAGAGGTCATGAGTTCAATTCCCAGCAACCACATGGTGGCTCACAACCATCTATAATGTGATCTGATGCCCTCCTCTGGCCTGCAGGTGTACATGCAGGCAGTACTCTGTATACAAAATAATAAATAAATAAATCTTAAAAAAAAGAAAATGTATATCCTTGAGATCGTAACTTTGTATCTCATTGACCAATTTCAATCCTGTTGCAAGGACTTCCTAAAGTGAATCTATATAATGCTATACTTAATATATATTGAAATTACTATTTCACCTAGTAAACAATGTATACTCCAGTTTTACACTGGAGAATTGAATGTAGTCAGTCAGACAGAATATTACCATAGTTAGTTAAAGTTACAGATGCTCTGTACAGTAATAGATCATTTGTTTAAACTGAACAGCTTGGTTTCATTTTGTATCATATATCATGTATCATGCAGTTGCTTCCTTCTTTCTTTCCTCCCTCTCTCCCTCTCTCCTTCTCTCCCTCCTTCCCTCTCTTCCTTCCTTCTTTCCTCTGTTTCTCTTTTTTCTATTATTTATTTATTCATTTTAATCCTGATTGCAGCCCACCATCTTTCCTCTCCTCCCAGTCCCACCCTCCCATCCCACTCCCTCCCTCCTCCCTCCCCAGAGGCCTCCCCATGACTACTAATCCACAATGAAACTCTCTTATTCTTAAATAGCTCTTTCCTTCCTTCCTTCCTTCCTCCCTCCCTCCCTCTCCTTTCTCTCTCTCTCTCTCTCTCTCTCTCTCTCTCTCTCTCTCTCTCTCTCTCTCTCTCTCTGTCTCTGTCTCTCTCTGTCTCTCTCTCTCTCTCTCTCTCTGTTGTTTCTTTTTCTTTTTTTCTTTCTTTCAGAATCCCACTGGTTCAGGATGTCCTAGATCTCATTATGTATTTCAGGCTGGCTTCAAACTCATGCAAATTCTCCTGCATCAGCTTCCCAAATCTAAACATTTTATGTGTGAGCCATCATGTCTATATGTACCATGTATTTTTATGGAACTATTCCTGAAGTATATTCAAAGAACTCTGTATGATGTTGTGTCTTCATCTGGTTTCAAAAAAAACATATAGATTAATATACATCTGAAGAAAAATAATTGAATTTCATTTTGGAATTTTGGAAAGTGATCTAAGCATTCTAGGATTGCATATAACCTCTATCGCATCCTTTGTGCTCATTAAAATAATTTTTCTTAAAACTGAACTTTGAAGCAGTCATTTTTATTGAGTTACAGTATTAGTGGAGTATGCTTCCCTTTGCCTATCTTTTCATTTTTTAAGTCTTTCATTACATGCTGTCTTATGCCTTACAATATTCATCAAACATTCTTCAACACAATAGTTACATGGGATAAAAATTAATATAAAAGTTAAGAGCCTATAAGGTATTTGGAAGTAAAGCTCCCAAGTATTTTTTATTGCTATGTAGGAAAACCTTTACTAATTTGAATAGCACCCAAGTTCCTATATAAATGTAAACATTAAAACTGTGACATTATTTAATCTTTTACAAATAAAGTAGCTTTTGTTTATTCTTTGACAATTTCACTTTCTTTCTTCAAATTTTATTTATTTAATCACTTTACGGCCTGATCTCAGCCCACTCCCTCCTCTTTTCCCAGTTCTGCTCTCACACCCTGTCCTCCCCGTTCTATTCTCTCCTTTTTTACAGAGAAGGGGGGGCCCCTAAGGGGTACCAACCCACCCTGGTACCTCAAGTCACAGTAGAACTAAGCACATCTTCTCCTACTGAAGCCAGACAAGGCAAGCCAGCTAGGGAAAAGAGATCCAAATGTAGGCAACAGAGTCAGAGACAGCCCCTACTTCTGTTGTTGGGGTCCCACGTGATGACCAAGCTGCACATCTTCTACATATGTGTAGGGGGGTCTAGGTCTGGCCCAGGCAAGAGTTGGTGGTTCAGTCCTTTGTGAGCCCCCATGGACTCAGGTTAATTTACTCTGCAGGTCTTCTTGTGGTGCTCTTGACCCCTCCAGCTTCCTAAATCCTTCCTTCCACTCTTCCATAAAACTTCCCAAACTTGGCCTATGGCTTGGTTTTGGGTCTCTGCATCTGTTTCTACCAACTGCTGGATGAAGGCCCTCAGAAGACAGTAAAGCTAGGCTCTTGTCTGCAAGCATAGCAGAATCTCATTAATAGTGCCACGTCAGGGGTTGGCTCTCTCCCACAGAGTGGGTCTCAAGTTGGGCCAGTCATTGGTTTGCCATTTCCTCAATCTCGGTTCCACAAAATTTTGTGTGGAAGGTTTTATGGGTGGGTTGGTGTCAACATCCCTACACTGGAAGTCCCAGCTGGTTATAGAGGTGGTGACTTCAGGCTCAATATCTATCGTCCGCTGATGTTAGAGATCTCATCTAGGGTCCCCATAGACTCTATCTATCCTGTCCTAGAGATGCTCCCCCATCTCTCCCAGTCCTCATCCTCTCCCCCTCCTCCCCACACCTGATCCCCAACCCATTACCCTCCCTACTGCTCTCCCACACAGCTCCATCCCTCCATCTATTTCAGATGTCTATTTTATTTTCTCCCTTGCACCCTCCTTGGCTTCTTTGTGTCTGTGGGTTGTATCAAGGTTATCCTGTACATTATGGTTAATGTTCACTTACAAGTGAGTACATACCATGTAATGCATTTCTGGGTCTGGGTTACCTCACTTAAGATAATCTTTACTAGTTCCATCCATTTTCATTATTTCCTTGTTTTTAATAGCTGGGTAGTATCTCATTGTGTAGATTTACCACATTTTCTCTATTTTTTCTTTGGTTGAGAGACATCTAGGTTGTTTCCAGTTTCTGGCTATTATGAATAAAGTTGCTATGAACATATTTGAACAAGTGTTCTTGAGTTATAGTGGAGCATCATTTGGGTATATGCACAGGAGTGGTATAGCTGGGTCTTGAGGTAGGACTATTCCCAAATTTCTAAGAAACTTCCAGATTGATTTTCAAAGTGGTTGTACAAGTTTGCACTCCCACCAGCAATGGAAGGGTGTTCCTCTTGCTCCATGTCCTTACCAGCATGTAATGTCACTTCAGTTTTTTATCTTTTCCATTCTGATAGGTATAAGATGGACTCTCAGAGTCATTTTGATTTTCATTTCTCTGATGACTAATGATGTTGAATATTTCTTTAAGTGCTTCTTAGTCAGTCAAGATTCTTCTATTGAGAATTCTCTGTTGCTCATATTTTAAAATATATTTTAATTTGTTGGGTTCCTTATGCCTATACCTATCTCCCAACCCTCATCCACCCTAATACCCTCAAATCCCCTAGCAGAAGGTAGGAGAGAAAGAGGTTAGAGGGGAAAGGGGCAGAGTATGTCTCTTCACTACTTCCTGCTTGTTAGGGTTGTTGGGTCTCTCGGGGCAAGTCCAATCTTCATCTTCTCATCAAACTGCATCAGCAGCAACCAGAAGCTGCAGGGGGTAGCATCAGTATCCTTCTTCTTTCTTTTTCCTGGTTTTGATATTTATTCTGTCTCTGAGTTCTCAGAATTAAACTATCTGCAGCTGGCAAAGATCACACCCCTGCTAGAACATGAGACAATCATAGTTAACAGCTGTGGACAAAGTAAAACAGCCCTATACATCTGGGATTAAAACAAAATCATGTTTATACAACATAACTGAGCTTTAAAAGACAGCAAAACTCCTACTACACTTGCCTCTTATAGTCTATAAAGTGCCCCCCTTTTTTGGAACATTAACAAACTATATACAATAAAAATAATTATGAGAATTATTAGGTAAGAATTCCATATATATATATATATATATATATATATATATATATATATATATATAAAGAATTCCATATATAAAGTTCAGTCCATTTGTATTTGGCAACCTTATTAGAAAAAGTATTCCACTAGCTATCCTATCCTGGTGAGTCCAAAGTTCTGTACTTAAATCACTCTCCTGTAACTTGCATTTATCAAACTATAAATATCTTTTTAGAGCCTAAAACATTTTCTTAGATTCAAAACAATCTAAGATTTTGTCTTTATTGTTAATAAGGAAAACTGTAAGATTATAATTATTTAGAGTCTTCAACCCCATTAAAGACCTGGGAAAGATAAATATTACCTGAGAAACCAGAAGTACAGAACAAGAAGCTTCTAAAACTATAGACATGGCAGAGGCTGATGGATACCTGGACAGTTTCCAGAGGTTTCTCTATGTCATTGGTGCATACAGACTTATCTTTGAAACAGGAGTCTTGAAGGATTGTCCTACCTTGACTCTGCAAAGTTGGACAGTCAATTTCCCAGGGTCCTACATATCAACAATTTGGGCAACCTGCTGTCAGCAGTTGAGGTAAGGACAGTTTTTCCCCCAGTGGCTCTTTGCTACATTTGAAGCAAGTGCCACGTGTAGTTCTTCAGTCCCATCATCTTCTTTGAGGTAGATTGGGGGGTGCATCAGGAGCAGATGTGTCTCTGTGTCAAAAATCCTTTTGTTACTAAAGCATCTTTAAATGCCATATTCTCTATACTCTGAAGTTTTTGAAGACCATCTATCTATCTATGGTACATATAACAGAGAAACCTGTTTGTTTATGGCATTTTACAATCTTCTTAACTTTGAAAACACATACAAGAGACTAAATAAAGCTTATTTAGTAATCTGTAATTAATTAATTAAACTAGAACCTAACAAGACTACAAGTAAGATTATTTATAGGTGACTAACCACTTACTTGCATTTCTAATTATCCTGAACAATTTGCAATAGTAACCTTCGTAAGACTAGAACTTTATATCACATTTTTAAATGAGTTGCTTATTTACAATACATTAATCAAGAGCTGAACAAAATAATATTAAATTTTTATCATTATGCAATAATCAATACCAATGTAAAATATTTGAGACTAATAGATTCAGTAATCTACATTTTATTCTACAATCCTGTATCTCTCCTCCCTTTTTACACTTTTAACACTTTGAAGATAGGCTAAGGGATTTGTCTTTGGCCCGATCTAAATCCACACTGCTTTTAGTAGTGTGCACGAGATCAGCAATACTTAATTGCTGTTTGCCTGTGTTCTTGTTGCTTCCTGGCTAATCAGAGGAAAATGGCTCATATTTTTTGCTGCAGGCCCTTGAGCTGACAAGCCCCTCAGTTCGCTTTCTGATAGCAAGAGGTTAACTTGCATGTCATTCCTGGATCTGTGCTTTTATTCCAGTGCATTCCTTCCCCACAGTGCCTACAAAACCTGGGAAACCTGGGCATTCTATTGCAGCCAGAAATTATGTGTTCGCATCTATGAGTCAGAGTACAGAATTCCCTAGAGTGAACACGCCTGCCATTTTTAGCTCTGAGGCTTTTAGCTGCAGCGCCTGCGCTGCTAGTCTAGGCTACGGTGAGGGTCTGAGGAATGAAAAGACGACACAACAATGGGTCATTCTACAGGGGAGGAACCAGCAGTTGAACAGCACTGTGGAAAGTCCCCAAGAGGGAGCAAACCAAGGGCCAAATAATGAGACTCAAAACAAGGAAAATGAAGGCAACCAGTGGAGCACAATGTTTCAACTGCAGAGAAAAACAAGTAATGTTTCAACTGCAGACAAAAACAAGTAATGGTCAGTACCAGCACAGCTGCAGTTCCGCACATTTAGCCTCACAATTTCTTTGTAAATGGCCAAATTCACCCCAATTAAAGCACCAGGTATTTTGATATCTGGGATCTCTAGCTATGGCTTGTCCTGTGATGTTATCATGATACTCGTGAGAGCCAATGTCAGTTGCAAAGTCTCTTATGCATATGTCTATTGATGATGCTCACGCCTTTAACTGCATATTTATTCTCTTGCACCCAGTATTTGCATTCTCAAATGCCAAGGTCTCTATTAACACCTGTCTGGCATCAGAGTTTATTTAATATGGCTTTGTTTATAGCTGAAATCAATCTCTGTAAGAAGTGTGTGAAGGCTTCTCCGGAGCCTTGTATTATATTAGCAAATGAAATGGATATTTTCCCTCATTCACCGACCATATCTAATGCTCTTACAGCTGCTAAGTGACATTGTTCTATAACAAGATCATCATATCAAATTTGCTTTTGTAGGTTAGAATAACACCTTTCACCAAGCAATTGATCCTTACCAACATTTATCCCCTTTGATCTTTTTCATTGTTCTATATTCGTGGCTTCCTCCCTCCACCATGATAGGCATTATATTGCTGACCAGCTTCTAGCACAGCTGAAACCAATCCCTTCTGATGTAGAGGAGTAATTCTATTTTGGGTAGCCAAGTTACTTAATATTTGTTCAGTGAAGGGGGAATTCATTCCATAGAAAACAATAAACTCTCTAAAATGCTTTAGATCTACCATTTCTATTGGACGCGATGTTACTGCATCATATTCATGACTAACATCATTAGCAGGCGTGTCTGAGCAATTACCGCATAAACTAATGAAAACTTTTTAATCCAACTGGAGGCTTTGATGTTTTTTAAAGCCTATTTTATTTGGGGTTCCTTAATGCCCCTCCCTCCCTTTCAACCCACTAAGTCCTGATAGAGGAGAAAGAAGGTTAGTAGGGACAGGGGATGTTGACATTTTTAGACTCAGTTCCCTGGAGCAATCCTACTTTTGATCATCTTGACACAGGCTGGAGTCACGTGAGAGGAAGGAAAACTTCAATTGAGGAAATACTTCCATAACATCAGGTTGTAGGCAAGCCTGCAAGGCATTTTGTTGATCAGTGATTAATGGCAGAGAGCCCAGCCCATTATGGGTGGTGCCATTCCTGGCCTGATGGTCTTGGGTTCAATAAGAAAGCAGGCTGAGCAAGGCATGGGGAGAAAAACAGTAAGTGGCACCCTCCATAGTCATTGCTCCATCTCCTGCCTATAGATACCTGCTCTGTTTGAGCTCCTGTCTTGACTTCCTTCAGTGATGGACTATGATGTGGAAGCATAAGTCAAGTCAATGATTTCCTTGCCATCTTGTTTTTGGTCATGGTGTTTCCTCACAACTTTAAGACACGCATATTGGTTTGAAAAGAATTTATCATCTCTGTAAGTTAGTGATACTGTACTCCATTTTAAAGTGGGTTATTTTGTTTGTTGGTGTTTAGTTTCTTGAGTTCTTTATATATTTTGGATATTAGCCCTTTGTCAGATGTAAGCTTCCATTTTGTTCTATTGATAATTGCCTTACAGAAGCTTTTCAGTTTCATGATGTCTAATTTATTATTGTTGATTTTGGTGCCTGAGCTGTTGGTGTTCTGTTCAGGAAGTTCTCTCCTGTGCCAATGAGTTCAAGGCAATTCCTCACTTTCTTTTCTAATAGACTTAGTGTTTTTAGGTAAGACCTAATGATTCTTCAATTTTCCTCAGTGTCTGTTGTTGTGTCCCTCTTTTTATTTCTGATTTTGTTAATCTGGATATTGTCTCTTTGCATTTTATGTAGTTTGGCTATGGGTTTGTCTATCTTGTCGATTTTCTCAAAGAACTCGCTCTTGGATTTCATTGATTCTTTGTATTGTTCTCTTTGTTTGTAATTTACTGATTTCAGCCTAAGTTTGATTTTTTTCCTGCCATGTACTCCTCTTGAATGTGTTTATTTTTTTCTAAACCTTTCATATTGCTTCAGGAGACTTAAATACAGGCAGAAAAAAAATAAGTCTTAGTCTTTCACAATAGAGGAAACACACTTTTTATCTTGATGACCCAATTCTATGATTTGAAAATACATAAGGTCTTTCATTAAGAGACAAATATTTGACAAAAGCTATTGTGATTTTAAAATTGGTTCCATAGAATCACTATATGTCAAAAGTTTATTCTAAGTTCTTCAGCTTTATTTGTAAACTACTTTAATTAGTGGAAAAATATCTTAGTTCCATCTGTACTCATGAAAAAGCTGGAGGCTGGTCTTGGAAGGAAGTCCAAACCCCACAAATCTGTTTCATTATAAACAAATGAATTTGTTAAAAAATATATTTGTATTTCATTTTATCTGAAAAATTTCAATGAAGTGTGAATATATAAAGAAGCAGCTAGTGTAAGAGAAGTTTAAATGACAGTTCATCCAAGTTGATTGCATTTGAATTAGAGAAATATAAAGATGGCTTTTTCAGAGGTAAAAGACAGTAGAAAC
This sequence comes from Acomys minous, assembly GCF_964271855.1. Taxonomy (NCBI): domain Eukaryota; kingdom Metazoa; phylum Chordata; class Mammalia; order Rodentia; family Muridae; genus Acomys; species Acomys minous. The sequence goes on along the minus strand of NC_140497.1, from coordinate 70,311,772 downwards.
TCAGAATTGTATATAAAATATGCATATTCACAAAGTCAAGAGCTGACACAACCTTACATTGTGTGAGGAAGAAAGTGTTCTTAAATTTGAAAAAGTACTTCAATGACTGCCATGTTTAGTTAACTATTACTTTTATAAAATTGATTGTTCTAGTAAGATTGGCCCCATCTCAATGTATGACAAACATGAGTGGAAAAAATCACACAGTAAAATGCATTAAATTTGTTTAATGTTTTGACAAGAGATGTTTTGGTTCTTATCTCAGAAGTAGAATTGAAAAGACTTCAGTTAAGCAACAGAGTTAGTATGGTTCCATAATCCAAAGCTGGTGCATCCAATGCAACCTACAAGGAAGTTTATTAACAATATAGAAAATATCTCACTCTCTCCTCTTTTGGCTCAATATTGTTGTCTTTTCAAGAAACATCTTAGGGAATGTTAATAGCAGGAGAAGACATGCTGTACGGGGGAACTACACAGAAAGCAATTTTCTACTGAAACCTGTGGACAAAAAGAAAACAATGGATTATCAAAACATATACTGCAGAAAAATATAATATGCATATATACATGAAACATCTATATGAATGGGCAAACCTACAGGGTGGTCAAATAAAATTATGTATAATTAACTCTAATTGATGACATAGTAATGACATACAAATGCTGACTTAGTAGCTCTCATGACTGTCTAAATGATAGTTAAGTGCTAAATTCTCTCATACATTTGTATTCTACGAAATGTTTCCAATAATTAAGACACACTTATACTCCCAGATCCACCACTTATTGAAAGGAGAAGATATTTTAGATGGCTTAAAATTTAAAGAAGGAAACACACAGAATGAATCCCTCCTGTCTATCCATCCCTCTGTTCAGAAGGCTAGACAGGGATATCTTTTGTGAGGAAGACACCTTGTGTAAAGTATAAAAGGAAAATGTGTACCAATATGGCCACATATGCTTTTAACAATTTCTGCTCAGTTTTATTACTTCTGGTTGGATCAATTCAATTCCACAAAGATATGTTGTATAACGTAGATACCCATAATTAGCATATGCTTCCAAGTTACACAGATAACTAACTGGGCAAATCAAAAAGTCATAGCAAAACTTAAAATATTTTCAGTGAATCTTTGTTTTAAAATATAACTGTATAGTTGAGATGTGATCATTTTATAGTGTGGCACGCTAAAGTTTAACTGCTGCTCAGGAGCTGCTCAGCGTGCAGGCCAAAAGGCACTTACCTATGGCTAAGGTGAAGCAGTTAATTCAAGAATCTTAGAAGTATCTCTGAAAAAAAGAAAATACAATGCATTTTAACTCCCTAAGAATGTTTGCATTTCACTTAAGATATCACATATATTACCTAAATATTTAACGTTGAACCTAAAATTTGAATTTTACTTTCTATAATGAAGCTGGTCTAGCAATTGTTTCATTCTGGGAAACACAATCTCAAACAGCAAAAGCTGGAAGTACCCTGCAGGTGACTGTCACATGTGGAACTCAGTTATAAGGACTTAATGTCAAATCACTAACACTGATATGAAAGTTTCAGGTTTGTGCTTCACTGTTTCCTCTGCATGTGAGTGGAGAAAGAGCATCCCAAGCCAAAGGCTTTTTAGCAAGGGATGAGGTAGAACTACTGAGTACAACGTACAGATTCACTCTGCTCATTTAACTCTTGCTTACTTTATAAAATTAAAATATGCCATCTCAATAAGTAACTATAGTAATCAAGAGGATATTTATTCTCATAAGCTGTAGCTGGAGAGTTGGCTCAGCAATTAGGAGTTCATACTTTTCTTGCCTAGAACGTGAGAGTCCCATCCACAGGAACCATGCTGGTCAGTACATAACTGCACTTAACTCCAGTTCTGGGGTTATGTGCACATGCCCACACAGACATACAAACATACATATGGCTAAAAATAAGAAAGATAAAGAGGGATGAATTTTGTTCACTGCTTAATCTTTAAATTCCCTAGAAAACACTGTATGTAAGAAATTAAAATCGAGGGTTGGAGATATGGCTCAGTGGTTATGAGCACTGACTGCCCTTGCAGGGGTCCTGAGTTCAATTCCCAGCAACCACATGGTGGCTCACAACCATCTACACTTGGAACTGCTGCCCTTTCATAGCATTCAGGTGTACATGCAGATAGAGCACTTATATCTATTAAATAAATAAAATCTTAAAAAAGAAATTAAAATAGAATACCAACACAATTTTTTGTTATTGCTGATTGTTACAGTCAACAATTACTATTCTTGTTACAACTGCATGTATTTCAATTAAATAATATATTTTTAATGCCTTTGATATTTTAAGTTTAAGCCATATTTTATTTCTGTGTAAAAACCATATTTTATTTCATCTTATATGTCACTTTTTTTACAAAGCTAATGATTATAAATATTATATTTATTTATGTTATTTACATGCTAATGTATTTAATCATATTTTCACAGGCACATACCATATATTGGGCATATGGAGAGGTGTAGGGCTTATTGAGGTTCCAGTAGCTCACAGGTGTCTGAGGATAAACACCCTGGGGATACTGGGGGATGGGGATCTGTTGAGATTTGTAGTGCTTGACCTAAAAGACATAAGAATATCAAAGCCCACTCAGTTTAATATCCTCTAAACCTCAAAACGGAAGCTAGTGAATTCTAACTTCAGCTACTTGGACAGTTGCTAAATTATTCCAAGAAGACTGGAGACAAAAGAAGAAATTCTGCTAATTCATACACAGATACAAAAATGTGTAAAGGGCAAATCTGTGTGTCACAAAGAAATAACATTTTTGCGAGCCTGCTAATTTTTCTCCACATATGCTCTCATGAATGGCCTTTACAGTCCGAGACTTGCAAGGTGATTTGTCATGACCGACTGTTTGGAATCCATGCCTCTGAATTGGTTGCTTGATCTCTCTTAGCATCATTTCCATTGCAGAATTACTTTATAGAGTCTACATAGAGCTTTGTGAATTAGTGCGTGTCATGTATTCTATGTGCAGCTCCCCTCAAGATCTTTAAAGCTTGCTCAGTCGACTTTACCATGGGTGAGCCCAGAGAGTGAAGAGGGAGTGTTTCATTTCTCATGAATGAGAGGTTTTACTTTTATTTCCAGTGAATGGGTGCATGGTGTTATATGTTATTAATAGAGTGGTAGAAGATGCTGAAACCACTGTCACTGCACAGTTTATATATATTACAAAATTCCTGAGGGTGTCTAGGTTATTCTTATGTTTATTTTTTAGTTAGAGATAAGGTATATCACAAGGATAAAGTTGTTGAATGCTGCACCAGGGTAGCAGGCCTGGTGTATAACTGCCCTGGATATAAAGCCTGTGTAGATTCGCTGAGGCACGTGTGGCTTTAGACTCAGTAAGTGGCTACGCGATTTGTTGTTTGACCCTGATTGCCGAGGCAGCACAGTTTTGAGAAAGAGAAGGTGGGATGCAGAGAGAAGATGGATGCAGTTCATTATGTGAGTACTTAATCTAAATTATTTAAAATAAAAACAGAGACTTGATACCCTATGAGCATATACAGGGGGAGTAAGTCCCCTTCAGGAACAGTCATAGGGGAGGGGAATAAGGGGAAAAGAGGAGGGAGGGAAGAATGGGAGGATACAAGGGAGGGGATAACCATTGAGATGTAACAAGAATAAATTAATTAAGGAAAAAAAATAAAATGAAAAAAGAATAAAAACATGTTCTGTACTAAGATTTCTAACTACTTTGTAAATGATCAGATAGTTTCTCAAGTAACTCATTTTTTAAAATAGACCTGCTTTTATTTTCAGAAACATATTTATATGAAAATAAAATTTTAATTACTTGAATTTGTTTTTAAATTATCTTCTTGCGATTGAATGATGTGATAATTGGAATAAGAGATTTATACACATGCATACATTATATTAACTGAATTACAAACAAGAATCCTCACTATCAGCAATGTAATGAATAAGATTGGAAATTAACAATTTGTTAGAAATTGCAAGAGCAGAAAAATGTCATTTTTATATTGATTGGTTATTTCTTTCATTTATATGAAAATGTAAGTTACCTTACTAGATGAATTACCATAAATGTCATTAAGAAATAAAAAAAGTATATAAAAATCTGAAGATATAATAATTAAATTTGTAATGATTCAAATTATAATCTGTCACCTAACTGGAAAGTTCATATACCAACATGGCCATTTACTATGACAGGTAAAGCAATGCCAGCAACAAAGAAATTTTAAAAATTAATGTAAAACATAGACATTTCAAATGTATACAAATTCAAATAATTTAAAAAGCAATTGACAGAATCACAGACAATTAAGGGAAATATTTTAAATAATAAGCCACTAAAATCTTTCTTTTATGTATCTAAAATTATCTCTTTTTTTAATCAACAAATGAGATTTCCCAGCATGCTCATTGTTTATATTATAAAATTGTAAGCCACATATGACTAAACGCATGAGATGAAAAAACTTACCATATCCATAATTTTCTTCAGGATTTTCTGAAAGAAAGCAAAACAAAGACATAACATATTAGATTGAGCACTCTATTTACTTTGTCAAATTTACTCTTAGCAAGACTAGTCCATCTGCCTTACACTCAAGCATGATGAGTTGTTTACTGAATTATATCTGAATCCTTCAAATAATAGAATAATTTACTGCATTATTTGAGTATAAACTCTAAATGGAGCATGCTCATCTTACTCATTTTCTTATTTCCAATATCTAGAATCTTTTAGATGAGACAGTGATTGATAGTCATATCATTCCCAAATAAATGGATAAGTTCATGTGTTTAATTTACTAGCATAATGAAACATTTTAGATAATACTATGTTTGTTGTAACTATGGTAAATAAGCATTGGTATACAAAAATACCCATATCCGTGTCCTGGGTAGTCTTTATATACAATTTGTAAGAGACTTTAGTGCTTAGTTTAGTAACTCTAATAACAATACATTTTTTTGTTAGTGTTTATAACTATTGAAATCACTAAATAATAAGACCTTCAGTTCTCATGGGAAATAAAAATTTAACTCATCAACTTAGTCCGGCATATTCTCATGATAAGAAAACAACACTCTCCTAATCACTAACTATAAAATTAAAAGCAAAATTTTGGTAGTCATTACTCACCTCCACAGAGGCAATAGTGGATTCCTAGGGAAAAAAATAGCACACCAAATTATCTCGATGGTAAATATTACATGTTTATTCCATTGTTCAGGGACTCTCAACCGTGGAGATAATATTGGCCATTTTGTTCTGGTCCAGTACTGTGGAAATCTCTCTTGCTAAATTTGAATGTTACTGCTTTTGTCTGTTCTCATACAGTTTTTTTATCATTGTGACATAAAAATTTCCGTTGCTGTGAATCTAATCTTATGCATAAAATAATAATTTTTAAATAAAGAACTCTACTGTGAGATTATCTGGTATTGTACTTTGCTTTCATGGGAAAAACAACTTACCCCAGTGGACTCTTCCTCTTTTTTCTATAAAAAACAAAACTGTTGCTGGGTGCGGTGGCGCACGCCTTTCATCCCAGCACTCAGGGAGGCAGAGGCAAGGGGATCACTATGAGTTCGAGGCCAGCCTGGTCTACAAAGTGAGTCCAGGACAGCCAAGGCTACACAGAGAAACCCTGTCTAGAAAAACCAAAACCAAACCAAAACAAAACAAAAAATAAAAAACACACTGTTTCAGTGTATGACCCACCCAGATAACCAGCAAAATATCCCTTTTTTGGGATGAGTTATTTCAATTGGTGTTTCTTGGAACAAACCCATGGCCATTTGTAATAGCAACATACAAATGATTCAGAAACACTTGGAAACATTATTTTTCTAAATATATTTCTTATATTTGAGATCTGGTTTAGGGTGTGGTTGTACTTGATTGCATTGTCATACTTAAAATTGTAGACTGCTGTCTGTGGAAATGTGACAAAGAATGCTGCAATATTTTAGTATTATTCTATATTCCACAGTTAAAAGTATGTACTTAGGTTTATAATAAATGCTGAAAATAATGATATGAAGCAGGCATCCTCTAGCCTGGAAGGAATCAGCTAATTAGTTTATTGATATAAATAGCTTAAGAATTGAAATGTGACAAAGGAATAGTATATTTGCCACCTACTTATAAGTGAAATTTACCTCTGGCCAAACAAAGGGTTTTTTTTTTTAAAGAAGCTAACTACCAAATAAAAAGATAAAGACAGTTATGAAGACTAGTGTGGCCTAAGAAAGAAGAAATTAATGCACTAAAAAAAATATTGCCAGAGCCAGAGAACCAGGGCATCTGAAGTGAGACAGTGTCTTTTGGATACAGCAGGGAAAGTACACATAGGAAATCTCAATGATGAGGTTGCCTAAAAGCAAGATCTAAAGAAGTGGCAACACCAGCTGACATGCAAACGTGGGTCAGGGATTTTTGTGGGGCTTCACCTCTGGAGGAAGAGCTACAGGTCATTAATGGTGTCTGAGAAAGGGACAAACAGTCATCTCCAGGGAAGACCTGCTGATAGGGTAGCAGGCTCCAGGAGGCTACATAAATACATAAATACATGTGTATGCTTTATATGTAACTATTAATTAAAGAACAAAAGGGCATGAATTTGTAGAGGGGGAGGTGAAAGAGAAATGCAATTATGCAAATTCATTACTCATATATGAAATTGTCAACCACAAAAGCACTTGAAAGATTACAATTGTAAAGACCTAAGCATTCAATCACTTCTTGTTCTGCTCTGGGGAGGGGGGGGGGGAAAGGAGAGATGTGTATTCTATTGTTCGTTAACAGCTGAAATCTACTAAATGATCTACAATCTAGGCTTTCCAACTCTGCCATCTCCTGGACAGAATAAAACATCAAAACCTTTGCATTTCAGAAGAAAACATGCTTTAATGTTTAGGAGGTGTCATAGTCATGCAGTGTTCATGACAAAATATGAAAGCTGATTTGCTCTAATAGTAAGAATGGCTTCTTAGTATCTAGCAGACACTTGGGAAAATAATTTACACTCCACACAGAAGAAGCACAGATAAGGGCCATCATCTGTGCTTGCTTTTGGTAGTTCAGCCTCTGGCTCCCTGGACATCTGACTTCACAGCTCAAGCTATAGTTAAGATCCTGCTTTCTTCGTTGTTCCCTACATCTCACTTGTTTCTCCTGTGTCAAAGATTTCCCTGAGCCCAATACCTTACTGAGCTTGACACACTAAATAGGTAGTCAACTGGATTGTCTTCTGTAGTTTTTAGAATACTTTTGAAAATGATGGGCTGTCATAATCACTTCAAGTAACACCTGAATGCAAATTTGTGAGAACTGCATGTAGTTAACCTATTCTTTAAATTACTTATAGTGATTTTAAATAGCAGTTTAATAGTAATTTGTCTATATAATTTGATTTGATTTACATTCTAAAAAATGCTATTACACATGTTATTAAAAGGTTTTTACATTCTATATTCAATTTGACTGACATATTTCCTTCCAGTTATTTATTTTAATTATTTTCCAAGCAAAGGAAATGGTTAAAAAAAACATATAACAGGCATGCAACACTCACCTGGGTGGGGATATTGTGGATGGTCTTACTCTGGGCCCACTGGTTCATATTAGCCTGCTGCTGATGAAAAGGTGTGCAACACTGAGGGAAGGAAATGCCCTGGGGAAATTGCTTGATTTTTTTCTAGAAGGAAATAAATATACTGGTATTTATATAGTGACTATTCTCTATAGGTCAGAGTGTACCCCTATGAAATCAAATTTATATAAATATCAAACCTATACCAGGTTGACTAAGTTAGACATTTTATTATACAATACAATGCAAAAGTGAATAAAGTGAGTTTTAGAATTGAAGACATTATCGCTAAGGGTTCCAGAAGAAGTAAGCTTTACTATCTGTGGAGCGTGAGATATTCTGTAAACGCAGATGTTGAGAGTTGTCAAGGGTGTACCTGACATTGCCATTTTTTTTCTCACATTTGGCTGAAGAAACGTGATGCCTGCACTCTGAAACAGTGATGCTTATATTTTCTTTGTCATAGGCTAACTTCTCAATGTCCTGAGCGTCCCTTTTGCGGAATGCGCGTTGATGAACGCAGTGGCTTGAACAGTACCTATCTCATATACTCATCCTGAAATGCTCCAATTTTGATTTTGACATGGCTAGTTGCCTGCCAATAACTGTGTTGTTAAAGTTGAAACCACACAAAACCCCGCATCTACCAGAGAATTCCCTGTGCACACAGATAATAATTAAGTCAGAGAATTTCCAGGCCACACAGATAGTAATTAAGTAGATGTGTTGAACAACACTGATATATCTTTGCTGGGATGCCAGTGTCGGATGGGCACATATGTGAGAACAGGTATAAGAGGGGAACGCTATCAGAAGGATACAGACATCGAGTGAGAAAAGAGTATTAGGTAATTATCTCTTTAAAATGGACTACTTTATCCTGTTTGAATGGTACAATGTGAAACTATTTTGCTAGGATAGAATTCAAATGGATTTTTCTATATGTTTAAGTGAATGGCTGTTAACCATTTGTTAATTTATTGTTGCCAACTTTTGATTATGTAGCTCACAATTATCCTTTGGCGCCTTTACAACCTGCAGCTGTAGTGTCAGTGGTTTCTTTAGGCACTGGAAAGCTGTGGAATAGAGGAGTTAAGCAGCTGCTCCAGGGGCTAACACTGGAAAGGAATTTGCTCGATTTCAATGCTCTCGTTCCTTTTTGCACAGTAGATTTCTGCTCTCTCCTGGAGATAGGCTTCATCATCAAGTGCACGTCAGAATGAGGACATTAGGTATCATTTGACCTTAAACTATGTGTCAGTTTTTTTGGGTTGTTGTTGATTCAATGAGGAACATTTTGACTAATTATATGACTGAGGCCATCTCAAGGAAATCAGCTAAAGTATTTTTCTGATTTCTAAAATTCTTTTGAATTTAGACTGCCTACCTTTTGATAAAATTTCACATTTTAAAGATAATATTCACATATTATGGGAGCATTTTTTTGTCAAAATTTGTGTTAACTATTGGGAAGAAATGATATGGTCGTGATAAACTTACCTGCTGGTTTAGGTTGACCTTTTGTTCTGCAGTCTGTACAATTTTCTGTTAAAAAAGATTGCCTGTGTCAGAGAGGTACAGACAGAAACACTGCTAATAAAAGAAACTTAGTTAAATTATAACTACTTACTGCATTGATTTCCTCTTCAGACTCCTAAAGGAAAACATGAAAGTAGCTTTATTTGAATAATATAGCAATATATACATAGACATGATTCTAGTAGAAAGCCAGGGATAATTACTCAAATATTCAGAATCCTGGACTAAGATGTTAAGTCATTTTAGAATTAAATAAGCTAAATATTTATCAGAACTCTCTGTGTCTTCATTTCCTCTACAGAAATAATAATATAATTAGAATATATTTTAATTTTAACATATTATTAGTGCTACTTTACTCAAAACTTTTTTTTAAAAAAATATATTTCCGGACATGGAGTATAGGCAAGTGATCAAAATAAATTAATGAGAGCAGCCATGGTGTGAACTCATGCTTGTAATCCCAGCACACTCTGTAATCTGAGGCAGTAGGATTACTATGGATTCAGGGACAACCTGGGTTACAGAGTTAGAGTTAGACCCTGAGGCCCTTCCTGAACAGTAAAGGAGAGAGGGGTGTGGGGGTGTGGGGAGGGGCACATTGGTGGGAGGTGGGGCTCATGGATGTGTGCTCAGTGACCAATATGGTTGGAGGCTCTCAGTCTGAGACTTAGATTTGCAGAAAGGCTGAGACATTAGCCGTGAAAAGTTTATACACCATTCAAGGCCATGAGGCTCTGTACTACGCCCGAATACGGTGCTGCCAGCCCCTTTAAGGCATACGTCAATCTTTCACTATTGTTCTTATCAACCAAAGGCAGGCAAGGTATCGGCAACTTACAGAATATCTGATACAAACCTTCTTTTGATCCGTTTGAAATGGATGTCAATGTTTACTATGCTGGTATCACATCAAAGATTTAGTAAAATGGAGAAATTTTAGCTCAGCTCAGAGTTCCTGCCTCAACTTCTTACTGAGTCACTAATACAGCAGAAAATAAGGTAGAATAAATAATGATTTTGATGAATTTTATGAATAAGTCAATTTAAGCTATGATGGGGGTAATTTCAAGATCCCTTTCTTCCACTGAATATTTATATGTGTATCTCCTAGGTACTGTCAAGTTATTATAGAACACAATTGTCAAGTCACTATTTTTCAAAAATAATACAGAATAAACAATACCTTACCTCACTGGATGAACTGATGGGAGAGTCCTTAATATATAAAATTAAAAAAAAAGAATTAGTGACAAAAGATGTATTTCTCAACAATTTTTGTCCAAAAACAGATTTACCACAACTTCATACCATATTAATTTCCCACTGGATTACTAATATGCAGAAGAAAACATAGAGATAAAGGATAAAATTATGATTCATAGGCACTGATTGCTAATCACATTTGGAAAAATAAATGGGAAATATTCACTTTATCAGGTGTTTAAATGGGGTTTGGTGAACATTGAGAAACATGATGAGATAAAATTAGTGCAACTATAGTCAAATTATAGTTTAAGTGACTATTGATACCATTTTCTGGCTTATTTGGTGGTTTATTATGAGAGGTCTGTGGGAGAATAGTAATATTACATATCAAGTATGAGTATTGCTAATCAAACATAGTAAAGATGAATAAAAATCTCTTATCAGTTCTTCTATTTTTATATGTGGATTTCCAATTTACAAGGAATTAGGCACATTATTCCTACAATATTATTTATGAAATTAGAGAAAAATCCATTTTACTTAGAAATAAGTATACTGATATTTTATCTCCGCTTTATGGGTTTATATTGAAATAATCTTTGAAAACATGGCTCCAAAATGAAACACAGCCATCCTTGTGGGATTTTTTTCACATTATTACATTGACTAACTAAGATTCTGAAAACGTTGACATTTGATGTTTAAAGTTGAAAAAAATAACAATCATTTGGGCAAATGGGTGGCACAGACTTTAACAAGGAAATTATACCTGAATTGTCTGGAAGAATGCATTACTGCCTTGCTTATATTCCTGAAAGAAATAATGACATTCATTTTATACCTATATGAATTGAAAAATATTTTAAAGTATATTTAGTATAAGAATGTATGACTTACTTCAAGGTTGATGCTGGCAGAATCATTAAAAATGATAATACATTTTGATTATGATTATGAAATCTTTTACCCACATTACCCAAAGAAATATTGATGAGCACTGCCTATTGAATACAAGAGTTTTTACAGTAACAATATTTTGTAATGACAATAGCAAAGAGGGAAGAAACAATTTTACTTTTTCTTCTTAATTTAAATTAAAAAAAATTAAAGTAAAGTCATAGTAGGAAAGCATGGTAATTTGTTTGGTACCACTGAGCTGGAATCTGTCAGTGAAGCAGGGAAGAAGACATCCCGAAAATGGAGCCCTACATAGATGCAGACGTACTCCCAGTGCTCCTGCGGGACAAGCACTATTAGGTGCCAGGATTAGTCCTTATAATAAAGAACCTTACCTCACTGGAGGATTGATCCTTTATCTCCTGCAAAAGTAAAAATAAACACAAATGTAACTTTTTACAGCTTATTTTTAAGTGGCAAGGTGTGTCTCCTTTTCTATTGCTTAATGGCATTGAAATTTAAAACAAAAGCTGAGGGAGGTGCAGGTGCTTGCCATGAGGTGTGAGGACCCGAGTTCATCCCCTAGGGCACACCTGACGGAAGGCAAGAGTTGCCTCCCAACTCCCACCAGTTGTCCTCTGGCTTCCTCATGGGTGTTGTGGAACACACACACACACACACACACACACACACACACACACACACACGTACGCACGCACGCACGCACGCACGCACGCACGCACGCACATGAATTAGTAAAAATGGCTTTGCTACAAGAACAATTTATTAGACAAATTTCATGCAGAAGGGTTTTCTATGAAAGGCTAGGTTTCAAATATCAGTGCGGAACAACTCTGACACAGGTGCCCTGGAAGACCTTGAGATACCATTTGCTAATTACACTGAGATGCTTTTGTCTGAATAAATCGTTTTTATTGAGAAGAAACTGGATATGGACCCTGCAAAATGTTTCCAAACCATCGTACTATCTTTCTGTATGAATTAACTTCTTTATTCTAGAGTTCAAGTTTGCATTCAGAATGACAGTAAAGATAATGCTGACAGACTAAAATTATTGGTACTACTTCATATGTGGACAGAACTACACACTATGATGATAAGGTATTTTAAAATGCGTTATCAATGATGTGCTTGGCATTTTGTGACATCATCATCATCATCATCACTGTCACTTTACTAGTTTTTTGGGTGAATATGTTACATTCAAATTCAAGCTTATTAATACTGATACTCTCTATTGAAGTTCTCTTTTTTTGTCATGTTTATGCTGTGTGCACGTGTGCCTGTTTGTGTGTGCATGTCTGCATGTGCACATGTATGTATTCATGTTTTCATGTGCTGGCAGGGGGATGCATACATGTGTGAGCTGAATGCCAGTGTCTGAGGTTTACATTAGGCACTTTCTCTGATATTGTCTTACATTACTCACTGAGGCAAGATCTCTGTTGAAACAGAGTTCCATGATGTGGCCCTATTCTAGCAAGCCTGCTTATTCTGGGATTCACTGTCTCATCATCTTTGCTTTCCAAATGCTCGTATTCCAGGCTGGCAGCTGAGTGGTTCATAGGAGGTTTTATGTGGGTCCTAGGAATCCAGTTCTATCTTTGTCCTTATGTGACAAGTGATTTATCTACTGAGCAATGGATGTAAACTATGTTCTCTATGCAAACTATGATTTCTAAACTGTTTTAATCAAGAGTGACAAGATTCTGTGAATTCACTGACTACTGGTTTTCTTAATCCAAATCATGATGGTGGGGTTCACTTATCCTTGCAGGACACATTGCGAATAGAAATGCCTCCTCCAGATAGATGACAAGAACTAGTACATACTATGGAAGAGAAGCAGCTCCTCTCTCCCATTGTCTACAATATCTGGGTCTTCTCAGGGTCTACAGTTTACAGCGTGACTGTCTACCCTTGTACTTCATATAAAGTCAGATCAGTTCTATCACTGATACAGATTCCAAGGTCACAGATTCAGTCTCTGTCTATTGTTGTCAATGCCTGCATCATTTGCATATAGTATCAGATTCACTCCTTTCATAATTCAAAAAGGAAGTCATAGCATCGCATCACGTGTCCTTGTTCACTTACATGCTTTGCCAGAGCAACAGCCACTAGGCAGATAAAGATGAAGAACTTCATGGCTGCTTGACCCTATAGAAACCATGTATGGAAAATTAATAACTCATCTTATCATTGACACTGTGACATAGTTAGTCATTTATCTATTATTATACATGTAATGGATAAAGGTAATGGTGACAAATAAAATAGGCTATCTTGGAGAATTTTATGAATATGAATAGAAATATCACAGTTTAATTTCAGGCCTTTATTTTTCCAACATAATATTAAAGCCATGTTTGATAAAATGTGTGAATGGTTCATTCAGAGGCAATCACGAATTCTTAGAAATAATCTCAGAAGATGGAAATTTTGTGAAGAATGATTTTTTTTCAAGAGTATGAAATAAAACAGCTACTCCTCTTATATAAGATTTTAGGTGAACTAAGGCATCAAGCCTGGCTCCCTAACAGACAAGTGGCAGACAGGAATGAGCTACAGCAAAGTCTAACTCTAAAGCCATTGAAAAGCACATCTACAAGGTTCTGTGACAGCCTGTAAACCATTTCCCTCTCTCTCTGTATTAAAAACCTGAAATAAAATTATTCTAATGTCTCCTTTTCATATTTCACTCTGTAGATACTTTTAAAACTCACTCTTAAAATATATTCTGAATGTTTGTTCTTAATTAGATACATTCTCAGCTCAATGGAGAAGTACACTTCACATAGCTGTGTTTATAGCAGTTGCTATGTAGCAATCACTGTGTTAGCAAGACATTTTATGCTATCATCTGAAGCCTTCTGAATAATTTTTAATGTTGACTGGCATGTAATTTTTCCTCCAACTTCTAGTTGAAGAAAGTGGTCTAAAGTTCACAAAGTAAAAAGTTGATAGATTTTTTAAAAGCCACATTATCTTACTCCTGACTTTAGAGTACAGCTGCAAGACACAGCATCATAATAAAGGTTTTAGTATCTACATTCTAACAACTAAAAATTTAAAAGAAGATAAATGATGAAATTTTATAAATTAAAAAAGTTCTCAAGCAATGTATTCTTACCCATACCTTAATTTTTATCATATAGGAGAGAATTAACAAATTTTGAAATATATTCGTTAGTGTATACTATAAAGAAAGAATATATGAAATGTTACCTTGCTTCCTTCCCAATGGAAGACCAGCGGACTGGGTAGGTGACGATGTGCCGTGGGATAGCTGCCGCACTATTTAAACCCTGTTCCATCGTGATATGCTAATTCTGTGGTTTCAAATACCTAAGAAGACATTTGAATTCTAAGAAAGCACTCAGGTAAGAGATTGTCGTTCTGGCTTTTTCCCCATGGATTCTAAGGAGTCCTCAAACAGCCTGATTGAGAACATGATAACATGGAGAAGAATCTGAGGTGTGTGGAGACTAATTGTATTTGGGTGAAGGCAGTCTCACTTGCTCTAGGAACCAATTCCCTAATTCTACTGTTCTTAAATCGCCCCCACCCCTTTATCATCACATTGTGGACAGTAGTTATTTGTGGTCTCATTCCCAGTTTTTGAAGTTTGCTTCATTATTTTATTTCATGAACATGTGTGTAGGCCTGAGTGTATGTGTGTGTACCATGTGCGTGCTGGAGCCTTCAAAGTCTAGAAGGAATTGGATTCAGTGGAGCTAGAGTTACAGGTGACTGTGGGTCCTGGGAACCAAACCAAGGTCCTCTGCAGAAGCAGCAGGTATCTGTTTTTGTTTTGTTTTGTTTGCTTTTTAAATTTCTTCTCTCATACAGTACACCTGACCAGTGTCCCCTCTCTCAACTCCCAGTTTCTCCTATCACTCAGAGCCACCCCATTCTATTTCCTTTCAGAAAAAAAAGCAAGTCTCCCAGGGATATGAACAGAACATTGCATAACAAGTTATAACGAGACTAGGCACAAACCCTCGTATCAGGCCTGGATGAGGTATCCCAGTGAGAGGAGGACCCCAAGAGCATGGGCAAGGGTCCGAGACACCCCCACGCCGAATAGACCCATTTCCCCAGCCCCACAGTCTCATTTCTTCATATTGTATTGATACAGTCACACTCTTACTTGAGAAAACCATGAAATTTCATGTTTCTGTGACTCTTTGTTTCTTCTAAGAATTCCCTCCCTTGAAATTATCTCAAAAAAAAAAAAAACAGTAAATAGCTATATACCATTTAAGATCACTTTAAAATTTCCACATAGCTATAAAATAGACTACAAATATCATGCAAAATAATTCCTTTCACTAACTCACATCTATGTCTCCATTTACTTAGCTTAAAAGGATGTACAAAATTATGTGTAGTATAGGTTGATACATGAGTATTTGATTGAAAAATAATTAGTATATCAAATTCTACACACACTGAATGAAGCCACAACCAAAAATTCTAGTCTTCTTGAGGTAGATACTGTAACTGGCAGGGAGTCTTAATAATGTTGCATGCATTTAATCCCCATAAGATTTGGTCATGAGAAACTGACTGGGAATAAAGAGATAGGAAGTCTTCGTAGAGATGGAACTCCATGTGGTAATGTTCCCAGAAGGGCTTTCTACAGCAGAACATCAGCTGGAAGATGGAAGAGAGTTAAAAGGCAGGGAGCTGACAGAGAGGACTCTAACCCTCTAGCTCTTAAAATAAGACCACACTTGAATCTTTTAAAACAACTAACAGAATAGGGTGAGTAAAGGTGAGCAGAAGTCCTTGACCTGAATTTCCAAGAACAAATGGGGTTAGAAAATGCAGTTATGGTAACATACTTTCAGGACTTACCAAGGTTTTCCCTGTGAAATTACACTTTTGTATCAGAGAACATATCAGAGAATAAACATGCCTGATTTAAATAACTAAAAGAAGGTCAAAACACATGAGAGACAGTTTTGAGGTATCACCTAATAAGAACAGTGATCACTGGAAGACTAAGAAGAAAGGAAACAGGAGATAGGGTACGTATATATATATTTCTATAATAATTTTATTTATTTCTATAATAATATATATGTACATTTATTTCTATAATAATTAACAAAATTCCATTAATCTATGATCTTGAAAATGTTTACAAATGCCAAGAGAAATAGAAAAGGCCTCAGGATAGAGGTTGATTATCAAGGGTAGACACTGTTGATATCAGCAAAGGGCAGCACTGCAAATTCTTACTGACTGGTGAAGTGGAAGAAATGTTGATGGTGCACAAGCACTTGAGAAGGGATTCTGAAAACCAACCTTGGATATCTTTCCAAGGCTTGATTACAATGAAATGGGGAGGAAAGAACATTAAAAATGAACAGGTTGTATAATGCCAGGCAGGGGTCATTGTTAGGATTCCTAGAAAAGTATTGCTTCATTAATCGACTAGATTTCATTTTAAACAAAATAGTTCCTTATACTGCATTGCTTAAGAAGGCTGGAATCAAGACTATACATGGTAAATTTGTTCTAAATGACTTGGTTGTGATCCAGAACTGAGCCCAAACTATATTTGAAATTTAAAACATGGCATCTCACAAATGGTCCATTTACATTGTCTTCCATACCATTTAAAATCAGTAACTATGTAATTAAAAATAGAAAATATGGCTTACAATGAAGATATGCCCAGTTATAAACAGACCCAGAATCAGACATAGTAAGGAATCAGTGAATAAGCCGATTAAATGCTGATCTTAACAGGTACAGCTGTGTGTCTATATGTCCAGCTGCTTCAAGTCCCTGGGAGAATTCTTACACATTGCTAGAATTATCCTGACAGCTAATCTATAAAATACAAGCACTCTGCTGAGAACTGGGGATTGCTTAGAGGTGGTGTGCTTGCCTAGCATGTATGCATTCCTAAACAACAAAAGGCAAGATAAAACAAAAACTACAGGACAATGTACCATATAAAATTGACTCAAAATCAACAAAGCAAAATGAAATACATGTATATATATAAATACATATATTTTGTATGCATTGTATGTGTGTATATTAACACATCATAACCAAAAGAGTTGGCTTAAGTAGTACATGTTTAACATTTCAAAATTAACACAAGTAAGCAGGTCAACATACCCCAAAATAAGAAACTGATGATCAATTCACCAAAAGAAGGAAAAACACTTGAGGATATATAACAACTATTTTGAGAAGAAAGGAAGAACAGCAGCAATTGAGGAATGTAACAAAACATACTAATCCTAATAATCTTCATCTGAGAAAGAACAAAAACCCAACACCTCACAGAGGAATGGAGCAAAGATTAAGTGCTCTGACAGCTGTTATTTGATATTTTAATGTCAAGGTAATGGTGTAAGTAAAGGAATTTAAAATTATGAAAGTTTATTTTATTCACACTTAATGTAACTGTTTAAGTAAAACAGTAGAATCTGCAATGAAAACTTCTATAATCTATAATTAGGTTTATTAAGGTTGTAGAGTATAGGTCAATATAAAAAAAGTGTATTTCTATAGTAATTAACATAGCTTTCTGAATTGCTGAGGAGACTGTAAGATTGCGTGTGCGCTACTGTCTCCTCCATCTGGGGTTAATCCAAAATGAAGACCTGTCAATCATCAGGTCAGGAAAATGCTCCCCAGGGAAGTTCCAGAGTCTTTTGAGCAAACACTGAGGCTTACCTCACCATGTTGGTCAACACAGTGGTCTTTCTGGCTAGTGTGTACTCTTGCATTGTGAGAGTGATTTTTCCATGGAGTGCTTTTTGGCCATTGTTAATCTCATTCTCAAGTTTTTACTCTGTTTAAAAAAAAATCAAACCCAGAAAAGCTTTATTGTATTGTATTCCTTTTGTGCTTTGGTACGGGCAAAGAAAAATGACTCCAGAAACATCCAGCATACTATCCTCCCATTGATTCTTCTGAAATCTTTAGAATTATATTTTGCTGCTAGTCAGTTGCCAAACTACTTTGTCCAGGTAGAATTCAGAACTGTCAAAGGGCAAACTTTATGCATCAGTTGCCTACTCAATCTATGATTGAATGTTTAGGATTTTTTTAAATTTGCTCACTTTACATCCTGATTGTAGCCCCTTGTAGCCTCCCAGTGTCACCCTCGTTCCCTCATCTCTGTTCCCCCGTCTTTATTATTCTCTCATATATAATATCTCTACCTCAGTTGCCTCTCCCTATTCTCCACAGTCTCTCCTCCTCTCCCCCAGACCCCCCTACTCTTTGCCTCTCCCCAGAAAAGAATAGACCTCCCAGAGACACCAACCAAACATGGCATGATGTGCTACAATAAAACCAGGCACAAACCATCACATCAAGGCTGGACAAGGCAACAAATAGGAGGAAAAGGTTCCCATAAGCAGGCAAAAGATTCACAGGAGGTCCCACTCCCACTGTTAGGAACCCCATAAAAGCACCAACCTACTCAGCCATACATACAGGAATGCCCAAGGTTAAATCGTCATCTATCCTCTGTAATATAAAATTAAAAAGCCCTTGAATCTGAGTCATTTATTTCCGTACCCCTTTACTACACCCTGAGTATTACATTCATATCACATTGAAAGATATTTAAAGTGCACAGTTGAACTCCACAGTGTTGCATACAATGTCTTTCTCTCAAGCTCTCCCACTTCCACAGAAGACTGTATTATTTCTCATAATATTGTGTTTTGTGAGGTAGCATTTCCAACAGAATTCCGGGAAGCTCTTGTGTATGTCTGCTCTGTCTACTGGCCTATAGTACTTAAACACATTGGAATAATACCTGTCTTCTGGAACATTCTCTACAGCTAAGTGGAGACTGGGGACTGACTTTCACAGGATCTCTGGTGCCCCATATTTGGCCATGTCCCTTTGTTGGGGAGGCCCAATGGCACTCGGAGGAAGGATAGCGGACTACCAAGAAAAGACTTGATACCCTAGCACCATATTCAGGGGGAGGAGGTCCCCCACAGCCACCGTCATAGGGAAGGGGGATTGGGGTGAAAGTGGGAGGGAGGGAGGAATGGGAGGATGCATGGGATGGGATAGAAAATGAGATGTAATAGGAATTATTTTTAATTTTCAATAAAAATGTGTTATTATTAAAAAAAATACCTGTCTTCTGAATGCCAGTGGCTAGACCTTTGCTATGGAAACTGAAAGCAATGCCTAATGTCTGTCTTCAGAAATCTTTAAAGCAAATTTAAGATAACCATCCAATAATGGCATTGTAATGACCAAATAACTTGAAAACAAATGTGTCCATCACACATCAGTCTCTCTGGTAATCTTGGTAAGTAAAAAGAAGAGCGTGAGAAGAGAATGCTGGACCAAAAGAAGCAGTGAGGCAAGGGGAATGGTGAAAATGTTTATTGAAAGCCGCACTCCTTACAGCCAGCATGCATATACAAGATGGCATGAGTTTGTGCCACAAATTGTAACAGATAATGACAATTGAATTTATTTCTAGGTAATGATATAATGTTGCAATAAAAGTAGTTAGTGTTTATTTCATATATTGTCTGCAGATTTCTATTTTAATTTTGATTTTAATATTCTTGTATTGTTTTTAGAGTATTGCATGTCATTTCTTAAAGATAAGCCTTTGCTTAATTGAGTACACTTTTGGAAATTTCAGAGTAAACTGTTCCCCAAAATAAAATAATGTTCCTGTGAGTATCACATTACAGATATTATACAAAAACAGAGATCTAAGCCTCTGGATGCTTAAGAAATCATGTTCTTCATTAGAAGCTAGATGTTGACATGAACATTAGAAAAAAGATGGAAATCATTCTGTTCCAGGAAAATGTGCATAGAAATCTACTGACTTGCTTTTTATAGGGTAACCCACTGTTCTCAGAGCTACGTATTGAGAAATGGCTTGTTCCTTGGGTAAACTTTGGAGTGAGTGCACATCTCTGGAGTGTGACACATCCAGCATCTTCATCATCCATGAGCCTGGGGAAAGCAGATATTTTAGTTTTCCTCCACTAATGTGCTTCAGAAGTCCTGGCTGTGCACCAAGAACCTGCATTTTTACCAATGCCATGTGATTTCTCATCTACAAGTTGGAGCAGCAGCATTGTAGGCATAAAGGTTATTGTGCAGTTTAAATTCTGATTTCCTGTCTAAATGTTATGTAAACTTTGCTCCCCAATTGTCCCTCTGATATATTAATAAAGTAGATTAAGCCAATGATGAATAGGGGAGAGAATGGGCCCGGACTTCCTCCCAGCCAGTGGAGGAGGAGTCAGAAGAGGAAGTAGGGGATTCAGGCATGGGTAGAGGTCCAAGGAAGATGGGGGGAAGAGCTCTTTCCCCTTTGTGTCTAAATAAAAGAATTTTCTCTAACATCAATAAATTACATATTACCTGGCAAAATGCTCTCATAATACCCTAATATGTATAATTCATAATTTCTATGATTAGTATTTGGCAACCTTGGAGAAAGTTTTCTACAATCTATACTATCTTGGTGAGTCCAAAGTTCTGTACCTAAATCATTTTGTGTCAAATCTTGCATTTCCAATCAAAAACCATCTTTAGATCTAAAACATCTTCTTAAATCCTAAACAACTAAGTTGCATTGTAAGACTGTAACTATTTAGTCTCCAACCCCCTCAGAGACTGAGAAAGATAAATATTATCTGAATAAACAGGAAATGCAGGACAACAGCTTCCAAATTATAGAAATAACAAATAGCTCCTAGACAGTCATACAAGATATCTCTCTAACATTGGACCACCATCTTCAGCCTTCTGGTCCAGAATATCTAATAGACTTTTAGGTGTTATACAGGTTTTACTAAGGACCTACCTTATCCTTGCAAAACTCAGCAGCCCACTTTTCAGTATCCAGTTTGTCCAGTATTCTGTCTGCAGTAGATGCAAGGAGAATTCTTGCCCAGTAACTAGTTTGCCACATATGAGGCCATCTCCTAAAGGAGAATTTTTTGATGCTTACCTTCTTTTAAGTCAAAGGAGGTGATGGAGGAGCTGACAGGTGTCATTGTCAAAAGTAATCTCAAATTAACAAAACATCCTTAAATGCCATATTCTACAGCTCTCTGAGGTTTCTGAAGACCAACTCTCCATACATCTTTAATATATCTGAATCACTAGTTCTAGCTAAATACTGACTGATTAACTTAGAAAACTAGTACCTAGCAAAAGCACAAGCTTGGTTGACTATTAGTTTGCGTTTCTTAATTATTCTAAACAGTTTGGATAGTAGCTTTCAGAAGGACTAGAACTTCACATTGCATTTTTAAGAATTACATAGGTATAATATTTTAAAGAGAATTGATATATAAGTATGTTGTACCAAAATATAGCCTTAATATGTATCAATATACAAAAATCAATGAGAAGATCACATAATCTACCTCTTTTCCTCTTGTTCCTATATTATTTATATATCACCCCTTTTGTCTAAATAAAAAGAAATGATGTTAACTCTAAGACAGTAAAATTATTTATAATAATGAAGGAACTTTTACTAAGATTTCCACAATGTCTAGCTTGGTTATATTTGACAGTCTTTTTGATACCCTATGAGCATATATGGGGGAGGAGGTCCCCCTCAGTCACAGTCATAGGGGAAGGGAGTAGGGGGAAAGTGGGAGGGAGGGAGGAATGGGAGGATACAAGAGAGGGGATAACAATAAAGATGTAATATGAATAGATTAATAAAATATATATTAAAAGATATTTGGCAGTCTTAGAATTAAGTATAACATTAGGTCTATCTATGCTTTGTAAACCTCTCCTGAACATAATGAAATTTATAATTCTTTGTAAAGCAAAAACAATTAAGACCTGTATAAAAATATGTTGCATTAGTTAGAATTTGTGTCTTTATTTTCCCAGGATATGTACTAAGGGAATACTTTGTAATTCTATGACTTTTGCTTATATTTGTAAATCAATTTCAGTAATATGTAATTTTATTATATTTAAATACTCCATTGACTGAATTAACATATTCCATTTACATATAAAATACCATTATGTATTCATTTCTACATAGAAATTTTTAATTAATTATGTTATTTATAGTTGAAATGTTATATTGCTTGCACTGCTTACTTTCCTTCCCTATGTCCATGTTATATTTAGATGTGTTTTGAATATTTTTTAATACTGTTTAAATATCTAAATAGTTACACTATCTTAAAAAGTTAATACAATTTTCTGGTCTAAAGTAGTCTTGTTTCAATATATCTAAAGAACATTGTATGAACCATACCTGGCATCTCTTCTCATCTTTATTAACAGAAGAGGCCTAGGAGTGGGAGGCTCTGTATTAGCACAGCTCCTGCACCTAAGCTACATCACTGTGAAAGAAGTGGGAGGTAGTGGAATCATCACAGATGGGAACAGGAAGTTTGCAATGAGGCTGCTTCTCCTAGAAATGCCGTGGAAGCTACAGGCTTAGAATTTAACTCAAGATGGCTTCCTAAGCAAGATGTGATCAATGATACAGCAACAGACATGCTAATGTGGAAAGCTACCCATTGTGTAACGTAAAGAACATCTTGAACTAGGAATGGTGAGAGTGCGAGAGAAATAGTCTTTCTCAGGAATGAGTCTGTTAGTTATTCAAAATCAAGTGGTCAGCCTGAATTATATATATATTCAAGGAGTGAGTAGGTTGTATTAATGTTGGGGACAGTAGGCCATATGGCCAGTGTTCAGCCATCTTGTCAGAGCCTGCACCTTTAGGCTTCTATTTCTCCAGCAGTCTGTCAGTTACCTGAAACTAGTTGAACCTGTCGTGGTTCGGCAGTTAGACTAAAGATAAGATTAACATGGAGCCAACCTGTTGTGGTTTATTGTGGGGGACGGTCATTCTAAGACACCTGAGCTCATAGTAAGAGCTACTCCTTTCTGGCTATAACCTAGCTTTTCCAGTAAGACTACTGGTAAAATCAGATTAAAGGCCAGCTGCCCACAAGCAGCAGTTCTGGTAACTTTTTCGTGACTAACCAGATGTTTTACAACTTTCCTCTTTCTCTGGAATTTCTCCCCCTTTCGGTGATTATAGCAGCTGTAAAGGTAGACACCTGCTGGAGCCTTCCAGAGTTAGGTATCCACAGGAACGCTTGCTTACACAAATACCCATGCCCCTGTGCCTATAAAAACCCTGTGAAATTTTTCAATGAATGGGGCTTGATCAGAATCCAGACTTGCCCTCATTTCTTTGTGTCTCCTGTCCCCTCCACTTGCCTGCCCCCTCCACAGGTACCTGTTGAAGACCTTGTAGGCTGGGACATATTAATATGTTTAGGAACATATATTATATCAGATCTTAACTTATATCATTATATTATGTATGTAATATATTATATGACAACATATATTATGTATTATATGTTATGTATAAGATATGTAATCTATTATATATAATACATTAGGAATATGTATACATATATATGCCATGCATTTGAGAAAGCACACGGAGTACAGAAGAGTGGTTGGGGAAATGAAAGGGAACAAAAAATGGTGTATTTATATTATAATTTTAACAAATAAAGAAATTATGTATAAATAAAAAACATAAAAGGATTCAAAGTGTTCTGTACCTATTGTAATATACATGGTGTTCAAAATTAATAATTACTTTAGTTATCTTGGTTGTCAATCATGAGCTTAATATTTTATCTTACTTATATTTTTCATATTGGTCATTTCATTTATTTCTTTACTATTCACTTAGCCAATCCAATTTGGTATGATTTTAACAGAACTACTGTGTCTGTGAAACAGTGAACAATAAGCAAACTAAAGATCCAAAATCGTTCTCAAACATTCAGGTACTCATACCTGAGAAAGCACTGCTGTTATACTTAAGTAATTTGAATTTGTTCAGGAAGTGTCATCACTGTATTCCTTATTTTCTGTTTTGACAAGTTATGAAGGTCACAGATTATTCATGACATGCATCAGGAATAGTGAGCTCTGAACAGTAGTAACCTTGTTATATTAGTTATCATTTCATAATACACAATAAAAGGTCATTTTAGATTGCTGATGGCAGAGATGATGATATCTTGACATTTGTTATAAGAAAGCACAGATGTTTCAATCTCTTGTCACTACACAGCATGCTTGTTGGAAATGCCAAATCATCTTTTATTAGAGTAACAGCAACAGAAGGCCACAGTAATAACATGGACGCAGGAAGTAATATTTACAGTGATATTTAAACAAGATTTATTTCTTCCTTTTCCTCATATCTTTTATTTATACTGGGGACTGAAGCATGCTCCAGAGCATAGTGAAAATTCTTGATATTTACTAAATTTGAATATATTATTTTCCTATTAGAATCCATGAAGTAGAAACTTCTGATAGATATGCAGCAATATATATGTGTTATAAATATTATCAAGTCTCTCTGGTATAGGGCCACATGGTGATAATCTCTGCTCTTAGTTTTAGTGTATGACTATGCAATTTTAAAAATACACACAGTTATATCAATCATTTTAGAAGAATCATGAGGTCGATTACACAGGTTTAAATTTGGGAACAAAATTCTTATACTTCGATTCAGTTTTGGCCTTTATTACCTTATTGGCTATAATTAAAATTATGCAAATGGAAGATATCATAACAAAGTCCTTCTTAGAATCACAAATAAAGTAGTCAATGACAGATCTCACAGATAACCCTGATGTGATACGATAGAGAGGAACATGAAAATAGAGAACTTGTTGAATATGGGAATACTGTGGAAGCATAAGAGATGAAAATTCAAGAAGGAAAACGTGATGCTTGTAAATCAATGTTACCCTGACTTCCTAGGCTCCTTAATGGCATGAATGTAAAGTTTTGATAAAATATGTACAAGAATGATTATTCATTATATTTCAGAGAACAAATAGCTAAACATAAATAATTAATATTATTTTGGTGCCATTATAATTTTTATTCAAAAAATATAATGAATGATAGAAGACTTTTTAACTGAGAGAGAAAAATATCTGCAGAAAACTTGTGGTGTTTTTCAAAGCTAGGGGGAGAGAGTTAGAGATTAAATCAAATGGATATTCCTTTTCAGAATATTGAGACTATTGCTTAACACTCTTATACTAAATGGACTAAATAATTCATTAGTTTTGTTCAACACGTGCAGATTGTTTTCAGAACCTGACTGCTGGATTAGTTGAGTTGACCGTTTCATAGATTTAAGTATGAATGAAGCTAGCACATGAGCATTTAGTGAGAGCTGTGTAAGGACAAGTCAAAATAAAATATTTAGTAAGCACTAGTTTAGCTCTACATTTAAAAACGAAACAAAACATAAACTTTGCTGAGTGTGCTTGTGCACGCCTTTAATCTTTGCACTTGGCAGGCAGAGGCAGGTGAAGCTCTGTGAGTTACAGGCCAGCCTGGTTTACATGAAAATTTCCAGGACTGCCGGGACTGCTTACTGAGGCCCTTTCTCAAAAACTTCAAATATAATGCAATAAAATCATTCTTGTACATTTAAGTCTTCTTTGTAGAGGGAATAATAGAATCCAATATGTGTGAATTTCTAGAGTTACTGAAATCCTGAGGTAATTAGAATTTGTTTCAGATATCTTGGGTATGTACATAATTATAGATATGGAGCCATAGATCCAAAGAGAGAAAAATATTTTTTAAAAATTTGGGGGATTGAACTGGAAATGATCATAATGAATGAGTTAACCCAGAAGCAGAAAGAGTTAAATGGTATATACTCACTTATATCTGCACACTAGCCCAAGGGGCATGTCCCATGAAAGTCTTCACTAACCAGGAAACTGGGACAGAGGGGAGGACAGCCTATTGGGACTCTAGATGAGAGAAGCAAGGGAGAATGGCAAAGTGGAAGGATCCAGAGGGTCCTAGAAACCTACAAGAAGAAAATTATGATAGGCAGATTTGGGCCCAGGGGTCCTGCTCAAACTAAGGCACCAGCCAAGGACAATACAGGCCGTAAACTTCAAACCCCTACCCAGATCTAGCCAATGGTCAGAACATTCTCCACAGTTGAGTGGAGAGTGGGGTATGACTTTCACATGTACTCTGGTGCCTCATATTTGACCACATCCCCTGGAGGGGGAGACCTGGTGGCACTCAGAGGAAGGATAGCGGGCTACCTAGAAGAGACTTGATACCCTATGAGCATATACAGGGGGAGAAAATACCCCTCAGTCACAGTCATAGGGGAGGGGAGTAAGGGGAAAATGGGAGGGAGGGAGGAATGGGAGGATACAAGGGAGGGGATAACCATTAAAATATAATATGAATAAATTAATAAAAAGACAAAATAAATAAATAAATAAATAAACAATTTGAGTACAAACTAAAGTATGTGGAGATCTTATGATCATGGTGTACTGTGAACTTTCTGTAATGTGAACTGCTCTTTGTCTCAGCCATTTTGTCCTTTCCGTTGTTCACGTGAAATCGTATTTGGCTTCTGTCTTACTTGGGGTTTTATTACTGTGAAGAGACACCATGGCAAACATTTCCTTATAAAGGAGAACATTTGTTTGAGACTGGCTTATAGCTTCCGAGAATTAGGCCATTATCATCACGGCAGAACGCAGACAGACACAGTATGAGAGAAGGAGCTGAGAGTTCTACATCTTGATCTGCAGGCAGTAGAAGGAGACTGTGTGCCACACTTGGCATAGCTTGAACATATATGACCTCAAAGCCTGCCTCAACATTGACACACTTCCTTCAATAGGGCTATATCTACTAATAGTGCCACTCCCTATGGTCCACACGTTCAAACACATGAGTTTACGGGGCAGGGGGGGGGTCATTCCTATTCTAACCGTCACATCCCACTCCCTGCCTTCCATAGGCTTGTAGCGATAACATAATGTGAAACGCATTTAGTTCAATTTCAAAAGTCTGCACAGTCTATAACCCTCTCAAACTTGTTTAAAAATCCAAAGTCCAAAGTCTAAGTTCTAAGATTCATACAATCTCTTAACTATAATCCATGTAAAATAAAAATTAAAAAAGATTACATACTTCCAACATATCATGGCATACGATGTACATTACCATTCCGAAATTGAGGAAAGGGGTCATAACAAGGAAATGCTGGACCAAAGCAAGACCGAAAGCCAGCTGGGCTAACTCTAAGCTCTGCATCTCCATGTCTGATGTAAAAAAGCACTTCAGATATTCAACTCCTTTCAGCTTTGTTGAGTGCAACACATTTCTTTCTCTTAGACTGGTTGCACTCCCTGTTAGCAGCTTTCCTCAGGAGGTGTTCCACGGCTCTGTCATCACTAACCTCTTGGGGGCTCCAAGGCAATGCAGACTTTACCCTCACAGCTTCACACTGTGGACCTTCTTGGCCTTTATGCAGAGATACCCTGTCAGATGCTTGGTCTCACTGACTTTCCTTAGTCCTGGAGGGAGATTCTGTAAAGTCTTTCTTCTATTCTTGACTCTAAAGCCAGAACCAGATGGTCAAAGCTGCCGAGTTCTACTGTTTGTTGGGAGTGGAACATAGCCCCTTGCTCAATGACATCTTCACCAGCTTTCTATTTTCAATGGTTTCCTTCCCTGCCTAAGCTTGATTGTCCTGGAGCTTGCTCTTTTGACCAGGATGGCCTTGAACTCAGAGATCTGCTTGTCTCTGTCTTCTGAGTGCTGGGATTAAAGGCTTGTACTACCATGCCTAAATATAAACTGTTCTTTAATTCCTTTTCACAGGGTGGAAGCTTAGATGTGTGGGATCCTGACATGAGGTTACCACCTCCTTTATTCCATTTAATATCTTTAATCTGCTTATCTCTTTGAACACAGGTTTTAGCTCTATTCCACTTGCTGGTGCTCCTTTTCTTTTTGAAACATATATTTTCTACTTTTCCTTGCTCAGCTTACTCCCTTTAATCAAAAAGCTCTTCATAAGAGTGAACATAAATAACCACACAACAGAGTCTATACTAGGCTATTTTGAGATTTCCTTTGCCACTCCAATTAATCAAAAACTCTTCAATTTTGCCCAAAAAAAGGCAAATTTTTTGGACAAGGGAAAAAAAGCAGCCATGGTGTTCACTACAACATCACAAGAACAGTCCCTAGGCCACATACTAAGATTCTTCCCCTCTGAAACCTTGTGAGCCCCCACAGTTCAAATCCCCCTCATTACCATCGTCTTCCATGTTCCTACTAGTATGGCCCCATTAAGCCCTACTCAGAGCATCCCACTGCTTTCCTCATCCAAAGTCCTAAGATCCATATTCCTCCGAACAAAAGCTGGTCAACCTTATCACAGCAAGGCTCTAGTCCCTGGTACCAGTTTCTGCTTTAGTTTGGGTTTTACTGCTGTGAAGAGATGCCATGACCATGGCACCTCTTATAAAGGGAAGCATTTAATTGAGGCTGGCTTACAGCATGGTGGAATGCAGACAGATGTTGTGCTAAAGAAGGAGCTGAGAGTTCTATATCTTGACTGCAGACATGAGAAGGAGACTGTGTGCCACACTGGTCATAGATTGAGCATATATGACCACAAAGTCTGCCTCCACATTGGCATACTTCCTTCAACAAGGCCACACCTCCGAATAGTGTCACTCCCTATGGGCCAAGCATTCAAACACATGAGTCTATGGGAACCATTTCTACCCGAAACACCAAAGCTTTCTCTGTGTTTGTCAAAATAGAAGATTGGAATTGTTTTTCTGATAGGAGTATCTGGCATAATCCAGCATCATTTTTAGACAGTAAGTGCAAAGGTAGTGTTCGGTTCCTCTTGTTTGTTAAATGTGAGTAATTTCTTTTTCTTCTTGTTGGGTATAAAAGATATTAACCATGATGAAGACGGGTATAATATAATTATATTATAAAAAGAAAGAAGGGGATTTTTAAAGTACATGGATTGGTTATTTTATTCTCTTCTTGGTGGCCTAATATATGATGATGAGAACTAATTGAATAAAGGATTTATGTTGACTCACAGTGTGAGAGAACAGGTCATTGTGTCAGGAAAGGCATGGTGGCAGGTGACACTATGGCCTAGGAGTGTAATGTTGTCTGCTCTCCAGATCAAATATTCCATCAACACCCAATCTCAAACTCAGATGACTTTCTTTTTTATTTTATTTTATTAATTTATTCATATTACATCTCAGTGGTTATTCCATCCCTTGTATTAAAATATTATAAACAAGAATAGACAGTATAGAAATGAGAGTGTTTGAAATTTATTAATTTATTGGAAAACTCATTAATAATAGGATCATCAGTGATGTCTTCTTTTACCTACAATTTCAATTGACTAATAAAACATTTATTAAGCAGAAACATAAATTCAAGTAGGTGTCTTTAGGTAGCTATCTCAGGTATAATGGTAAATGATTTGGGTGAAGCATGAGATGGCTATATAGTGATTTCATTTCCATTTCAACCTGTACTTCAAGAGATAAAAACTAATAATTTCTAAAATTTGTAGACCAACAGATACACAGACCTAAATAAGTAAAACTGGCACACTAAATTCCAAGTTGACGATATTTCTGCATTTTAATATAGAAATTATTTTATTAGTCTATCATTTGTTTCGTTAGTTCCACAAGGCCAGGTTCCTTAAACATATCACATAGATCTTATTGGAATGCTGTTAAAATATAGATTCTTAGATGCTAAGTCTTTATAGGTGTTTAAGCTAATATTTTCTCATAAATCTTCCTCCAAAATTATTTCTTATGATGAAGAGTTTAAAACAACATCAAGTACTACTCTAATGGTATATCTTTTAAGCAGACATCAACATACACACACACACACACACACACACACACACACACACACACACACACACAGAGAGAGAGAGAGAGAGAGAGAGAGAGAGAGAGAGAGAGAGAGAGAGACAGAGACAGAGACAGAGAGAGACAGAGACAGAGACAGAGACAGAGAGAGACAGAGAGAGACAGAGACAGAGAGAGACAGAGACAGACAGAGACAGACAGAGACAGACAGAGACAGAAAGAGACAGAGAGAGACAGAGAGACAGAAACAGAGACAGAGAGACAGAGAGACAGAGACAGAGAGACAGAGAGAGAGAGAGAGAGCTTCTAAAGCAGTAGGTAAGTTTTCATATGATATTTTAGAAAGTCTTTACTGTTTTTTAAAACCCTCCTTGTATTCCCGCTTCTTCCGTGCACTCTCTGCATTTCAATTGAACACTTCTTGTTTCATTAATACCCTTTGAGCCTTTATATCACTGCTTCCTGTCTTTGTTCATATGAAAGCCCACCCCACCATGGCCTTTTACCACTAACCTGACCTCCATGGGTATTCCAAATGAAATATAGGTTTCTAGAGATCTAAAGATACTTAACATCTACAAGTGAGATAAAAATATCCAGCATTTATCTTTCCCCAGCCCTGGGATTAAGGTCGAGCACCACCAGGCCCAACTGATCATTTTAGTTGCTAAATGAGGCCCTTGGGCCATTTTGGATCAACACTTGTGCAGTCTGGGAGCTCTGGATCTTATTTTATTCTTCTGGAGGTGGATATCAAGTTCTACCAACACATGTGTTGAATAGGTTGTTTTTTCTCTATGTTTTTGTGAAAAATTAGGGGGCCATAATACGTTGGTTTATTTTGAGCTCCTACTTTATTGCAATGATCTATATGTCTGTTTTTGTACCAGTGTCACACTGTCCTCATCACTACAGCTCTGTACTAAAATCTGCGATTAAGCATCCTAACTTTATTAGAGTTGTGGGTTTAAATTACATTGTTGGTGCCTGGTCTTTTGTGTTTCTTAATGAATTTTGAACCCTCTCTCTGCTTCTGACTTTCTGTCTCTGTCTCTGTTTCTCTCTCTCTCTCTTGTTCTGTGAAGAATGCAATCGTGTATGTTTTAATTTTTATTGCTTTGTGTGTATATATGTGGGCATCCACATGGAGGTCAGAAGACAACTTTCAATAGTCACTTTTCCCCTTCCAATGTGAAGTGACAATGAGAGTTACTTTCTTACCTAAAAGCAATGAGATGTAAATGGGGAAGGAACTGTCATTCCTGGGTATGTTGGATGAAAAGACCATAGCTCTCATCTTCAAGGGTGAGATAGCTTATTCTGGAACAATTTCTGGAAACCATGGCTGTTAGTCAACCAAGAACTGTCCACATTCCAGACATGTTTCCACCATCGCCACCTTCGCTGTGTATCTTCCTTATGTGCATGTCCTATACCACTTTCTCCCTCTATAAGGCCCACCATCATGGCCTGGCTGCCTGCTGTCTGCATCTTTTTTCAGAGAAATCCATTTTGCATACTCCCTACCGCAAAAAAACGTTTGTATGAGGCCTGTGGTGTGGTGTGACTTTAAGATATTCATTGACACTGCCCCCTCCCCCCGCCCCCGCCACACTCCACTGAGACAGATATTTTTGCCACAAAAAAACTTTCAGTGGCCCCAGAACACATATTTAGGTCATCCCATATCACATACTACAATGTGGAAGCGGTTATTTTTTTTGATTTTACAGAGCAAAGAATGTAATATGTCAAATTTCAAAGACATTGTTGTGTCCATCTGGGAGGAGGAAATGGTGATGAAGAGCTTTCAATAGGCCTAAGAAACTACCTAAGATTTTGAGTTGGTGGAAACTAATGTCGCTAAGTTAACAGTTTCTAAAAGGACTTAGCTGTTACTCACCCACACTGAAAACATCACTCCTGAAAGATCAGGAAGCTTTGCTCGCAGAACTCAGGAAGTTAAGGTCACTTAAGACTGCAATCCAAGAAAGATAAAAGTATCTGAGACCTTGTGAAAGTCCATAAGCAGCAAGCAAGTGTTGGTGGAAGTGACTGGGGGTGGAGGTGTGGTGGGCAGGGGCGTGAGCTCTGTGAAAGCTGGACCAAGCTACCGAAACTCAGATTTAGTGAGTCATCAACCAAACTGAGATGGTTTTACTTTGGCGCATCTGCTTTTGGGCCTTCCCACTCTCCTCTAAGAAAAAAAAAACAAACATCCTTCATAAATTCCTGTACATCACCATGGTAGGTTCATTTCGGTACCAAACAGGCCAGCGGAGAGTCTTCATTTTCTCCATGATCTAGGATCGGTGCCATCTTGTACGACCAGACATTTGTTCTCATGTCTCTGAGAAACTTCACCCAGCATACTTCTATCTTGGACTTTTACTAACACAAACATTTCCACAAAGGAACGTGTGCTGTTTTCCTATAGATTTTAAGCTAACATTTAAGATTTATGTAAAAATCATTATTGTGAAAGTGAATACCTACTACTTGGGAGCTAAACTAAGAAAGATACATTGATTGCTGGGAAATAGGGGAAAAGGACTGCACCACTCCGAGTTCTACATAATTGGTGGTAAGACTGCTGGATTCTGCTCATAGGAACTCATGCACATGCTATATGGGGCCACTATATTTTACTTCTTCTTTTTTTGTTCTTTATTTTTTATTGCTGAATTATATATACACACACACAACATATATATGTATATATATAAACATTAGGTTCATCCATTTTTACAATTTTAATTTTAATCACTAATACTACTAAGAACATTGGAGTCTAAGTTTTTTTATTATTATTAAACAGTTTTAATTTTCTATATATAAATTTATATTATTATATATATATATACAATAAACTAACTACAGCAATAAGAACTATGAAGCAATCAGGACTTATATAATTGTTACATTCTTAGTGTTTTGGCTATTTGTATTTGGCAACCTTGAAGAAAACATCTTTCCTATCTTGGTGCATCTAAAATTCTGAATGTAAATCATTATCTATCCTATCTTGTATCTTTTCATTATCAACTTAAAATATCTATCTAGACCTAGAAACATCTTAACACCTAAACAACTAAGCTTAATTATAAAACTACACTATCTAGTCTTCATCCTCATCAGAGACTTGAGAAGGAATAAAATTAATTACCTAAGTATACAGGTAATGAGATGATGACAGAGACAGTTTGCTACCTGAGCTGTCACCCAAAACTCTCTCTAATGTTGGAGCATCTTCTTCAGTCTTCTGGCCCAGTATATCTGACAGACATATTTGTGAGACAGGAACTATTGAAGACTTGTTTGCCCTCTCTTGGCAGAGTTTGGCCATCGACTCTGCCTGTAGCCAAGCTTGCCCATTTTTAGGTAGAATTCTGTCTGTGGTAGAAATGAGGACATTTTTCCCAGGGGCTTGTTTGCCACATCTGAAGCCATCTCCATAAGGAGGTTCTTTGACACTCATCACTCTCTTTGAGGTAGGCTGGGTGTTGCCAATAGTTAATCTGTCTCATTGTCAGTGAATCTGTAAAATAATAAAAACATTTTAAATGCCAAATTCTGTATGACTCTGAGGTTTTTGAAGACCTTATTTAACTATTTTACTTTATATTTCTATACATTCATAGCTTTCTGTTGCATGTAAGATGTTTATTCTTGTGATAAAAAATAAACTAGTAATTGATAGGACCATGATTTGATCAACTAACAATTAACTTGTATAACTTATTTATCCTAAACAGCCGACAACATCACTTTCAAAGTATTGGAAGTAAACTTTGTATTATAATTGAGTTATATGGGTATAATACCTTATATTGGAGTAGAAATATATATATATATAAATTGAGAAGTAAATTCACTAATTTACTTTTTGTTTTATCTTCCCTATATATTTCTATATTCTCCCTTCTTTCTTTTCAACTCCTATCTCTAAACCTAAGGGAATAATTTGTAATTCTATGACTTTTGTTTATATTCATAAATCAATTTAACACTGATATTTTGAGTAATATGTAATTTTATTATATTTAAGTAATCTCATGGATTGAATTAAAATAATTCACTTACATATAAAATGCCATTATCTATTCCTTTCTACATAGAAATTTTTAGTTAATTCTGTTATTTGCAGTTGAAATATTACACTGGTTGCAATTTACTTTCCTTCCCTATGTCCATGTTTTATTTAAGAGTATTTTGAATTTTTAAAAATATTGCCTACAATTCTATACAGCTTTATCTTAAAAATATTACAATTTCTGAGTTCTTATGCTTTCTTGTTTCAATATATCTAAAGAACATTGTATGAATAATACCTAGCATCTAGTGTCTTTTCTAATCTTTGTTTTTTGAGTGGTGTTTCCCTTCATTTTACTCATTGTGTTGCAATTTTCTCTTTTTATAGTATTTATATGACCTCAGCTGTTATATTGAGGGTTCACGCGAGTCTTCGGTTTACATATTTCAGACCCTCACCCAAGCCCTAAGATACACAGCACTGATTATTTCTTGCTTGTCCCAAGGCTGTTGGGAAATCTCAGTGGGTGGGATTCTTTCTTTGTGAAAACTGCAGATCTTAAGTTGAGCAAACTGCATTGCTGTATTTCACTTCTTACACAGTGTGGTTTAAAACTTACCTTACTCCAAACATCTACGTTATTCCTCTAGTTTCTCTATTTTTCACTAGAAAATTCTCTTGCTTTAGTTTATTATTCATGCTTTTCTTGGTCATGATTTTGTCTGATTTTCTGGCTCAGAACAATCTATACGTATGCTGATTAAAACATAATACTGGTGAAAGAGTTCCAAGAAAATACTGCACTATTGCACAAGCTGTAAAGTTTTTTGCTGAGAAAATTAAGAGGAAATGTTCCATGGGTGAGGCATGCTCAGTTTTGTTGTTGTTGTTGTTGTTAATTTTCTTAGAAATCATACGTTGGTGCCTGTGGCATTGGCAATCCTGGAAGCTAGCACTGAGACATTCAGGGCAGCCAAAGTGTTTCCTAAATTGGCTTAAGACATTGGAAAATTTTCAACACTTCATTTCCTAGATTCAAACAGACTAAAATGCCCACAGGCTTAAAGTGAATGTCAACTGAAACAAACAAAGAAACAAACAAACTAACTAACTAACAAACACATAATAGTCATTGACTTTGGTTTCTCAATTGCTATAACCCAGAGCTGACTGTCAGGGATGCCACTATCTACCAGAAATTTAGTGTGATGTTAATGTAATATTTGTTCATTAAAAAGTTCATTAACTAGCCATATGGTAAAGTTTTTACTTTAAAAGAGAAGTTATACTTTACAGACAGAGACTAGTGAAGAGAAATATTATAAAATGACTGGCATCAAACACAAATAGCTATATACTTTTTTTTTTTTTGCATTTCCTAGATCATCTTTACTTGACGTTTTTTTGGGGAGAAGAAGAGTAGGTAATGCAAAACATTTTTTATATTAAAACAGATGCAGATAATATTGAATAGAATATAAAATTTACATTACTTTTTGAAACAAAGTACTTTTGACATCAAAGACATTTCAAGCTGAGCTACTCATGAGCTTCAGGTTGCATTCCCTAACCCTGAGTGGGAGAAGACCCTGAATGCTCACACAACCTAACATCATGGCCTCTTAAAATGCTCATAAGATGAGAAAGCTTAAGGTGTTGCTTGTTTAAGTAATTCACTGGTACTTTGCCAAATGAATAAGCATTGAACTTGCTGCTTTTAGACTTACCACTGCGGTAGCTGTATACTTTTAAACTATCAGAGATTAAGTAAACATTGAGATTTGAGACCTGTCATTTGTAACTCTACAAGCCAAGTACTTTGAGGCCTCCTTCATCTTATGCTGTGGTAATCACTGCAATATCCTACGTCTCTTTAGATTTCAGTTTTGTTTCTTGCTACTATCTCACTGGAAAAAAAGAAAGAAAGAAAAAGAGACAGAAAGGGAAAGTAGAAAGAAAAATAAAATGTCCATGTGAAGGTCCATTTTAACAAATTGTTAAGATAACTTGTTTTCTGGAAACAGTCATGATCCATTGCCTTTCGTCTGAGAACCTTCTGTGCACCCTCACTGTCCACAGAACACAAGTCATACTCCTAAGACTACAACATTCTTTGCTCATCACTACCTGTTCCATTTCAAACCTTCTTGTCTGGATGACAGCTTGCACTAGTTCAGCTTCTTGCTCCTCACATCCACACCTCTGATCTCTCTGTATGTATAGTAGAATTCTTTTTTTACCTTCATGTCAACTCAGTTTTCACCTGTATCAGAATTCTGCCTAGAATTCATGGCTCTATGTGTCTTCTTTTCCTCTTTCTTACCATCATATGAAATTGACCAGCTATTCCTTCTCAGTCTATTGCCCTGTATGACACACTTATTAAAATGCTCATTATTCTTCACAACAGGTTTTCCTGTCTGCTTTCCTATGAAGATGATGTCACTCCATTGGTGTGTCCCTGCAGCTTCCCTCAACTGGCCTTGCTCTTTTAACCTACAGTTCTTTCCTATGCATAGTACCTTGCTGTGATTCTGGTTGTTCTGACTACGTGGGGACCATCTCATGCATCTCCATATCGTCTTCTATGTTTCTCAGTGCACTAAGCTATTAAAAAGAGTATCTGCTCACATTCATTAGAGAAGGTGATGGGGTTTCAGTGACATTAGCATTCAGTTGTATCACGTATTTTGATCACATTCATTTCCGATATCCCTTTCCAGTTCCTCCCACCTGTCCCCAAATCATCTCCCTTCCAATTTCACAATTAACTCATCATCATTTCCTGTCTAATTTCTGCTTGCCCTCCCCATCTCTCATCTTTTTAAAAAAATTTTATTAATTTATTCTTGTTACATCTCAATGGTTATCCCATCCCTTGTATCCTCCCATTCTTCCCTCCCTCCCATTTTCCCCTTATTCCCCTCCCCTATGACTGTTCCTGAGGGGGATTACCTCCTCCTGTATATGCTCATAGGGTATCAAGTCTCTTCGTGGTAACCTGCTGTCCTTCCTCTGAGTGCCACCAGGTCTCCCCATCCAGGCGACATGGTCAAATATGAGGCACCAGAGTATGTGTGAAAGTCATACCCCACTCTCCACTCAACTGTGGAGAATGTTCTGTCCATTGGCTAGATCTGGGTAGGGGTTTGAAGTATCTTTTTAAAAGTTTTTTTAGACAATGTTTCTCTGTATTAGCCCTGGCTGTTCTGGAACTCATGTTGTAGACCAGGCTGGCCTTGAACTCACAGACATCCACCTACCTCTGCCTCTTATGTGCTGGGAGTAAGGGGCCTGTATTATTACCATGTTTGTTTCTTGTTTTCATATCTTGATTTGTAACACAGCTGACATTTCAATCACTCAGGCAGGCATAGCCTACTCATTCATTTCC
The DNA here is from genome assembly GCF_964271855.1 of Acomys minous. Lineage (NCBI taxonomy): Eukaryota > Metazoa > Chordata > Mammalia > Rodentia > Muridae > Acomys > Acomys minous. The sequence continues at coordinate 70,274,256 of NC_140497.1, read as the reverse complement.
CTAATTTCTCTCGCTTTCCATTTTAATGGCAACTTCCTTTCCATTGCCTAAGTTCCTCAGTACTATCTCTCTACTTAAAGTCACTTAAATATCTGTCTTAGACCACAACAATGACCTGGTATAATCACATCCTTTAAGTGATCACTGGGTTTATATTTTCATAATGTTTCAACATCCAAAATATTTCATAATATTTCTTTATTGTAAGTCTTTTCATTTTCGTGAATCATGTCAACGAAATATCCAAAATTCACAAGTACTTGTGACCTGAGTCTGTAAAATAACTGCTGTAGTAGCTTGCACTGTATGTCCGTCATGTGTCCTCAAAGATGTCGTATTATACCACTTATTGTTCTCAAAATTCTATTTATTCTTTATGATCCAGATAAAGTAACAAACTCATCTCCCTACTTTCATCAAATATGTACCATTTCTCTATTAGGCCAATTAAATTCTATATGCTGAAACAAAAATACTACATTTACAACTTAATAGATTTCTACATCAAAATTTCAGAAGAGTTATGTATGAGCCATGGGACTTATATGACCAAATAAAAAAAATGACTTTATACAAATGCCAAGTGGGTATGATAACTTTACCACTAAATAGAACATTACTGAACAAGTTACATAATCATACAGTGCCTCTATTTCCTAAGTGTTAATAATAAGAAAAAAAGAACAACTTCGAATTGTTTTTTTTAAAACCAAGATAATGATTATAATGTATTTAATAGTTGATATTCACATAACATTAACTTAAAAATTCTGTAATCTTTACTATGGTTATTCTAACTGAAGTAAAAAAAAAAATAACTGCTTGTTAAGTAAATAAATCTTTTCTGAATTGCTGCCTTGTTTAATGCACCCCAGAACTTCTTGGGACAGACAATGGAAAGAAATCATTTTCCCATCATGTGGACTTCTTGGAATTGAAGGAACTTCCTGAATGTCTTACAAACCACAAAATTAGCATGTCATTAAGTGCTATATATATACAGTTGCAGAGGCCGAAAGATCATCATCCTCACAGCTTCTCCTTCAAGCTTGTCCTCTGCTTAAGGTAAGAATTCCAGACATAAAATTGAAATATTATTTTCATTATTTATTTCAGATAAATACTATACTATGTTATGGAAATAATATAATTATTTAAAATATTGGGTTTTTTTGTAATTAGATATTTAAGAAATAATGAGATTATTTTAAGGGATAGGCTTTAAAATGTCTAGAAATGTCTAGAAAGATATGGTACAGAATAAGATGAATATTGGCTTCATGAAAATGAGAAAATGTAAAAATAAATACAAGGTCAGTGAATAGTATAAAGACTGAGATTTGGTTCTTAAGTAAGCTATTGCATTTGATGTGGAGTATTTTACTAATAAAATGCACTCAAATTATATCACAGAAATGCATATTTAGTAGCCAACTGTAGGAAGCAGGAAATTACATGTTTGAAAGTATGAAGATTTTTTAACCATAAAACTTGTCCAGGGACTCGGAATTCTTAAAAACATGTGTAAAATAGAAACAAAGTCTTCTACTTAGAAAAAGTTCTAGAAAGGTCAGAAATGACTTAGAAACCATCATCATGGAAGAAAGATGAGTTGAAAGAGGAGCGGCTGATAGCAGTGACAGCAGAAAGCAGAGACATTCTGACTTTCAGCTGGTATATGAAACGGTAAGGGTAAAATATAGGAACTGCAGTGACGTTCTTCCTACATTTAGAACCTACCAAGGACCAACTTTCTTGTAAACTAGGACAAGTAAATTGTATGAAAACCCACAGAGAAGGCTTTAGACAAAGAAAAGTTAGTAATGGGGGAGCTGAAGGGATGGCTCAGTGGTTAAGAACACTGACTGCTCTTCTAGAGGTCTCAGGTTCAATTCCCAGCACCCACCTAGCATCTCGCACTGTCTATAACTCCTGTTCCAGGGGAATATGGCTCCCTCACACATGAAGGCAAAACACCAGTGTACATGAAATAAAAAACAAATACATTCCTTTAAAAAAAAGAAAGAAAAAGTTAATAATGAATAATGCAACATCCATCAGAAAAACCAAAAACATTTCTTTTCACTAACAGAATAATTTTTCGCCTTCAAATATTGGGAAGAATGGCTTGTGAATTATTTAAAATTTTATTTTACATGCTGAGATCACTAAAAAAGAACAGTTTGTAGACACTATTTATCAATTCCTTCTAGAAGAGAGGCCCCATAGTGCTGAAATCTTAATATTTTGTTCACTGTCTGGCCACCTGTAAGTGCTAAATAGTTTTAAGTAAAAGGGTTAAATGTTTTGGTAGTTAGGAGTTCTTCGTAGCCTTTCTAAGGCATCCGTACTACCATTAACAATGGTGTTAGCATGAAAGAACGGAAGAGAGCTGTGAGCTCAAGGATATGATGAAGGCAGCTACTGCAGTCTGAATTTGATGTTTAGGAAGAGGAGTAGTTAGGAATCCGGGTAGATGTCGACATTGGGTAATTGACTAATCTGTTACTAATTCTTCACCTCTCCCTTCACAGGACTTGACAGCCATGAAGGTCTTCATCCTCGCCTGCCTTGTGGCACTTGCTCTCGCAAGTGAGGTGTGTACAGAGACCTCCTAAGTAATTAAAGATGCAGAGAATGGTCTGATCCCTTACAGCCAATAATAGCCGTGAGCTCTTAGTGTACAATTAATGGAGAGTTTAAGAGCTCTTTATTTAACCATTGCTACTTTGAGATTCAATGTTTCAAAGCTCCTGTAGGGTTCCCAAGCTGGAACAAATGCTTACTGCACTGTTGTATGTATGGCAGATTCCCTAGCTAAAACTTAGACTACTGAGAAACCAAACAAGGCCTCAGAAATACACCAAATAAATATGATTCCACAGAAGTAGACTCGCATGTGCAGCTTGAATATTTCATTCTTATGGTGAAGTGTATGCATCTCTTTAGATAAGCAGGTCAAGTCTAGTAAGAGTCGAAAGGGGGTATTCGGAGGAAGAAGGAGAGCTGTAGGCATAATTTAAAGTGTTTAGTGGAAATTAAAGTAATTTTTGTCATTCATTAAAAATCCTGCACATATTTATATAATGTAAGAATATGTCAATAAAAATTTACTAAAAGATAAGAGAGATAGTAAATGCAGATTTTCAAGATTGTAAAAGGCATATAATATTATTTTTTTAATTTCTGAAAAAGGTAGATGATATAAAACTTCATGTTAAGTAACAAGGTAGTTATAGTCACTAATACTGGTTTTTTGTTTTTTGTTTTGCTTGTTTATTTTTACAGAATGGAGTACTTAATGCATCCTCTGAGGTAAGAATTTTTATTGAGAAAAACTTTCAACCCTAACATTACTACATTTTTAATGATCTAAAAGTCCTAATTGGATCTATCAATTAACATATATGTATATGTATTTTTGTTTATAGACTGAGAGTGCTTCCAGTAGTGAGGTAAGGTGACTGTCAATCATAAGCAATGAAGTGCTGTCTTTCTGTTGAGTTACATTGTGTTAGTCACACTACCGCATATACTTCCTGTAAATATATATTGCATGATATTAGAGGCAGAAAAATATCTGAATGGTTTCATATTTGTATATGACTATTAGTTTCTTATTTGAAATGTTGTCACTGCCTCTCCTAGCTGTTTATCTTAGAAGCACAAAATCTTATCCTCTACCATAAACTCTCCCTAATCTCACCTACATTTTTAATACTTACTGTGTGCTTTTTGTCATTCACTCATTGGCTAGGAGCTATAGAGCCAACTAAAGACAGATACCGATAGGTGTAACACGCTTCCTCTCTAGTGGGCAGGCTGGCTTGCCGAAGGGACACATGTGGTTAGGAAGGTTGCAATTTAGGTAAATAAGAATCAGTAGGATACAAATCTACCCGAGAGAATGACATATAATTCTTTACCTTAAAGTGCTTATCATTTGTTCATTAGAGAATATAAATATATACTTTTCTTACACAATTCTACAAATGCCTCAGAGGGATATTTTTTTCATGGCTTACTTGAAGCCTAGTGTATCAGCAAGTGAACTAAGAGTGACTACTACACTATACGGCCATTAGACTGTATTTTCAATTGTGTTTTTGTGTTTGGGTTTAAGAATCAAATGGAATTTAAAAATCATTTGTAGCCAGAGAAAGAAGCATGGTTGTAGAGGGAACTAGAGTTGTGTAGATGTGTCTTTGCATACTAGGCTCACTAATTTATTTTTCTTTCTTGACTGCACTCACTTTTCTTGTATATGATAGGCTTATACACAATGTTTTAAGGTGTTTAAATATAAGCTTCATCAATTTTCCCATTAGTAACCTATTAAGGGAACCTACTAAATACCTTAATTTTTAATATGCATTGATATATAATTTTATTCAGTAAGAGTAATTTTTTTTTTACTTTTCTGAAGGAATCTATTGTCCGCATCAATGAGGTAAACCCATTCATTATATTTAATCTCCATGCTTTATTTTTGAAGATGAAAATTTTGAGTTTTTTTAAAAAAGTATGGTTTATTTTTAACAGAAACTTCAAAAGGTGCAACGCATGGAACAGGTGCAAGCAGAGGTAAATTACTCATGAAGAATATATGCCTTGAAAGCACGTGGGAGTGCCAATACGTTTTCTACATCACAATTGTCATTGCTAAGGGTATTATCTGTTCTTAATAATGAACATAAGCATGTTCCCAGTAGAAACCATGTCCCTTTAATTTTCTAAATGAACATGATGATTAAAGGACATATTGGCAATTTGACAGAAACCCTAAACGGACCACCTAGCAGACGAAGAATCTTGCTGACCATCCTCTTTCGTAGTTCATTTTCTTCACCCGCAGGCTGGAACCATTTTTAAGAATTTCCCATGAATGTAGTTAACTGACTTTCAGTAGAGTCAGTAGTTTTAACTCATATTTTGTTTTATGATAGCATTTATACTTTATGTTTACCTAGTCTTAAGGGCATTTCTAGTCCAAAATAAAGGAGAGAGATATCCAACAACTGTATGTAACAGTGCTTAATCTATGATATAAAGTAGTAGAGCATGCCTTCAAATCAGTGGTTTTCTGAAGAGCATCAAGTTCCACTATCATATCACACTTATAGCCATATATTTGGTGAGGTTTTTATTTTTAGTGAATGGCTTAATGGTCACACTTTATTTTACAAATCAAACTAAAAATATTAAATTGGACACCTATTGAAAAGGTTAAGAAAACTACTTTTACCGGGTGACGTCATTCTAGAAGTTGGGCAAAATTAAATATTGCCAGAATCTAGTAACAAATCTAGTAAACTATTGTTAGCATTATCCCACTAAACCTTTCAAAATTAATTTGCTTTCAATTATATGGAAACAATTTGTTCTATTATCAACCCATAGAGGCTGAGAAATCTGTGCTTTCTTGTACCAAAGTGAATAGCTACAGAGGTGGAAATGGCTTGGAAGACAGTGATATGCTTCCGACAAATCTTGAACATTTAATTTTATTTTTTACTATAATTCATCTATGACTAGAATAGGTTAGGAAAAATCCCTTAAGGACACTTAGCTTATTTTCTTCATGTTGTTCGAGACAGCACCTTATTATTTTGTGTATCTTTTTTTTTTTAAAGTTGCTATATTCTCTTATTCTTGCCCAAGATTGCCTAGAAATTAGTTTTTAGCTTAGGTTGGTCTCAAAGTCATAACAATCCTTCTGCTTCAGGCTACCAACTGCTAGGTTTAGAGGCATTAGACACCATACAGAGCTAGACCAAGATAGTTTTTAAGCAAATGAAGGCTTTTGTTGTTGTTGTTGTCATCCATTCCATTGCTTAATTATTGTTGGCTAAAAGATTATTGATTAATCAAGAATGATGACATTGCTGACTTTCAGACTAAAGGGTTCCCTTCTTTCTAGGATATGCTCCAGGACAAAGTCAACCCCTTCATCCAGGCTCAACCCCAGGCCTTTCCATATGCCCAGCCCATTTCTTGCACTCCCCTTGCACAAAACGTCCAGCCTATTGCTCAGCCCCTTGTGGTGCCTTCTCTTGGGCCTGTCATTTCTCCTGAACTGGAAGCCTTCCTTAAAGCTAAAGCCACCATCCTTCCCAAGCACAAAGTGATGCCCTTCTCTAACTCCGAAACTCTGCTCCGCCTCTTTAACTCTCAAATCCCCAGTCTCGCTGATATCGCCAATCAGCACTCTTCTCAGTCTCTGGTCCAGCTCCTGGCACAAGCTGTGCAGGCTTTCCCTCAGAGTCCCGTGGCTTCCTCTCAGTACCAGCTGTCTGCTCTTCAGTCCAAAGTTCTGCACTTCCTTGAGCAAGCAGCATCTTTCCTTCAAGGAGATATGTCTGCCCAGGACCTTCTGCAGTACCTAGAACTGCTGCTTAACCCCGCCTTCCAGGTCCCTACAACTCAACAACGTCATCCTATTACTGTAAGTTTAAATGTACTTCCTTTCATTTTCCCTCAAAACGCGCATATGACACCATTAATAGAGGAAATGAGAGCTCTAAAATGAAACAATAAATATATATTTCATTAATAAATAGACGGTTCTTAAAGTTAGCTATAAAATAGAATCACCTGGAGATCTTCATTTAACCTGATTTCCAGTGCTTACCTAGTGACTAGTCCCTCACAGATTCTGATATAATTCTTATAGTCATCCAGCAAAAGTAATGACACTTTGGGAATAGATAATTACAAGAATATTGATTTAATTGGTAGGCTGCTTTAAAGAATGTTAAGGTCAACTAAACCACAGATAAAATTGGCAAGCTTATTAGATTTTGGTAACCAATTTTCTTCTGCAGAATTCTAAAATTTCTTTGTGCATATATATTATCCACATACTGCAATTTATTTGTTCTTTTGACTATATGTGCATGGAGTTAAAAGACTGAGATGTTTCATTTGACATATAAAACACACTTTAGGCAAGTGTTACACTGAGGGAAAATGTTTATTTATTTATTTGTATTTGTTTGCATTTAAGGTCTAAGGATTTCCAGGTTATTATCTTCTCCTCATTTTTGGTAAGTTCAAATTAATGAGTAGGATTATAATTTTTATATTTGATGTCTTTTTATATTTCATTCTCTTATGTAGACACAGCAGAGTGGCATTAACTTAATTATCATTGTGGCTTCACTAGTTGACTGCCTCTTGCCCACATGATTCTAGGCATAGTTTATATTTCAAGGAACTTATAATTTTATTTATTTGCCATTGGGATAGATCTGTCTCATTCCAAAAGCATGTATCTTTATATTTTATGGCATCATGTTGTTAAAAAAAAAGATTTATTTTATTTTATTTTATGTGAATATTTTTGCTTTTCTTACAGGCCAATTTTCATTTCAATGCGTACATTAGGTTTCATAAATTTTACATTTACTGCATTTACCACTGTGTTTTCATTCATGACTCAAAAATAAATTACTTAGTCTAGGTATTTAATAGTACAACAGGGAAAGGAATATAGCTTTGAGATTTTAAACTATATAAGCCCTTAAGGCTGAAGAAAGACTGTATTTTGCAACAATTTCTTATGAACTGATATGGCATTGAATAGACGTTTATATGTCAACAAGGAAAGAAACAATAGAGCACATTTGTAAAACAAATTGCTTTTTTGAAGTGCAAATGGTGAGAAGCGAAATAATAAAACACAACAGTCCTCAACTTGTGGATCTTAACTCCTTTGGGGGGTCAAGTGATCTTTTCCCAGGGTTGCATACTTACATTATGATTTTTAGCAGTACAGAATTACAGTCATGAAGTAGCAATGAAATAATTATATGGTTAGGGGTCAGCATAATATGAGGAACTGTGTATTAAAGGGCTATAACATTGGAAAGGCTGAGAACTATTGACTTAACCCAACATAATTCTATATCCATATCTATATTCTAAATTTATATTCTATATCTTTCTTTCACAGAATTGACTGAGACTGGAAATACAACTTTTTCATCATTGGATCATGCTATGAAAATGATAACTATCTAAATGAATCTACATGGAAAAAAAGAAGTTTCATTCTTTTATTTATTCTATGTATTATATAATATTCATATCATTTGAATTTGACTCATGAACTCTTTAAGCTCTCCAATTATATTTCATAAAAATTTAATATTGAGTTAAAAATGCATGTCAATAATGTATACAAAATAGTTTGTGGAATTGGGTTTACTGTTATTTCTTTGAGAGCCTATTTCCTTTCCAGTCATTTCAATAAATAATCCTTTAGGCATATTTAAGTTGTCTTGTCTTCATTGTAGTTTTCTAAACTATCTAACGAATGTTCAGTTTTAAAGTAAGCTTATTATGATCATTAAAACTTACCATATAATTAACTACTATGGACATGTACACCCACATTGCTTGTAGTCAAAGGCTGAAGCCTGACTACATAGTGCGTTGTAAGTAGTTTGGGCCACCTAATGAGAACTTGTCTAAAAGCAAAACAAAATAAAGCACAAATGAATGCAAATCCCAAAGAAAAAATAAAACAAGAATATTCATGACAATTTTGGAAGCAAATACAATGTTTTGAAATGACAATTAGACAAATATCAAGGACCAGAGGAAAAGCTACATTGATATATACCATTTGGTGCTAGAACTTGGTTTATACTTATTTCCCTGTGCAATTATTACATCTGTGACTTTCCCTCAAAAGTATCCTATACTGGGTGGCAAATTTTGTGGTCATTCTAGGAAAATACTTTCAAATGGGAAGTCTGTTGTGTACATCTGTCACATGGTAGATACATGAGGCTGTGGGAGGTGGGTGTTTAATTCTCTCAGACTTTCAATTTTCATATCTATAACGTATTGTAGAGAGTATCATTAAAGGTTGTATAGGGCATTAGCAATATTCTCAATGCACCACATAGAACATAGAATTTTGCTGTAGCCTGAACTTACAATGCCCTCTACACTAGTGTACCAATACTCTACCACAATCAGATCTGTACTATCCACAGCTGTCCAGGAAAATAAGTTGTATGTGATGGTCTGATTACAGTTGTCTCTGGCTACGCAGCAATTGTTCTTTCTCTTTCACCTAGACATTATTCATTTTATTTAAGCATGTTTTTCTATAGATTACATGTTCCCAATTTATGCAATAATTCACATCTAACAATTAACCTCTCCTGTATCTTCAGTGTTTCCAATTCTTTATTATACTATAATTGTGATGAAAGCATTATTTGTGCTGAAATATCTCTCTTGAAAGGAAAACTTTTAATGGAGTACTTGTAATTGCTCCTACTTCTTTGGCTCATTATACAAAGTCTTTTCAATTATAAACCCACTCCAAGCAATTTTTTTAACTTTATTAATTTATTCTTGTTACATCTCAATGGTTATCCCATCCCTTGTATCCTCCCATTCTTCCCTCCCTCCCATTTTCCCCTTATTCCCCTCCCCTATGACTGTTCCTGAGGGGGATTACCTCCCCCTGTATATGTTCATAGGGTATCAAGTCTCTTCTTGGTAACCTGCTGTCCTTCCTCTGAGTGCCACCAGGTCTCCCCCTCCAGGGGACATGGTCAAAGGTGAGGCACCAGAGTATGTGAGAAAGTAATATCCCACTCTCCACTCTAATGTGGAGAGTGTTCTGTCCATTGGCTAGATCTGGGTAGGGGTTTAAGGTTTACCGCCTGTATTGTCCTTGGCTGGTGCCTTAGTTTGAGCGGGACCCCTGGGCCCAAATCTGCCTATTATAATGTTCTACTTGTAGGCGTCTAGGACCCTCTGGATCCTTCTACTTTGCCATTCTCCCATGATTCTCTCATCTAGAGTCCCACTAGGATGTCCTCCCCTCTGTCTCGGTTTCCTGGTAAGTGAAGACTTTCATGGGACAGGCCCCTTGGGCTACTATGCAGATATAAGTGAGTATATACCATTTGAGTCTTTCTGCTTCTGGGTTAACTCACTCATTATGATCATTTCTAGCTCAATCCATTTATCCACAAATTTCGGGAAGTCCTTGTTTTTAATAGCTGAATAGTATTCCATAGTGTATATGTACCACAGTTTCTTTATCCATTCTTCTATTGAGGGACACTTAGGCTGTTTCCATGTTCTGGCTATTATGAATAAGGCTGCTATGAACATGGTTGAGCAAATTTTTTTACTCATCAGTGAAACAGATTGTTTTAAAAATGATCAGCAACAGCTGTCATTTTGCTTGTCTGCTTTCATTTATTCAAAGTCCCTATGATTTTTGGTTGAGTTTATCATCATTATTATTATTTGAAATATATTCCTCTTCATCTGAAATCTCTAACCACATTAATATTAGGTTTGTCTGAACTCATCTGCCACTCTCAATCTTTCTTGTGTAAGTTTTACTGTCACACAGTTCTCTATGTATTGGTCTGACCCTGAGTAATCACCATCCTTTTGGCAGGTCTTATTGTAACCTCAGGCAAGTTTCAGCTAGCATCTCCAAACTTGCTCTGGTAGACACAAAACTCATGCCCTCAACTGCCTTCCTGATCTTGACATTTTAGTGTTTAAAGAGTCTTTTATATTGCCATGAAAAAAATATAGATTTTTCATCTGGAATCACCCCCAACTTGCTTGTTTCTCAATCTTCCCACATCAATAAGAGGCCTACAGTCTCTTCTGTCACACAAATTGGGAACTTAGATGTCATCATCAATTCACCTCCTTTCTTCTGGATTGCAGGGTCTCCCCAAATCCATGTCCTTCTCAGATTTTAATTTTATTTGAATATCAGGTTACTGAAAATATGGTTGAGGTGTCATCATAGTTATATAGATTCAACATGACAGTTCTCCTTATGAAACAAGAAGAGGGACAGAGCGAGAAATATGGAGGAAAAATCTACTACTGTGGAGCAAGTAAGCAGCATACCAGTGTCACTGGTCAAGAAGAGGTAATGCAGTTGACATCACAAGTTAAGAGAATTTGGCGTCATACCCTCTCTCTGTGAGCCCCTATGGGCCCAGATTAGTCATTTTTGGAGGTTTTCTTGTGGTGTCCTTGACCTCTCTGGTTCTCTCCTCTCCATCTTCCTTGAGATTCCCCAAGCTCCACCTAATGTTTGGCTATGGGTCTCTGCATCTGTTTTCATCAGCTGCTGGTTGAAGCCACTCAGATGACTGTTACACTAGCCTCCTGTCTACAAGTATAGCCGAATAGTATTAATAGTGTGTGTGTGTGTGGGGGTGTGTGTGTGTCTCTCTCTCATGACATGAGACTAAAGTAGGATCAGCCATTGGTTGGCTGGGTTGAAGGGTTTTTTGGATGGGTTGGTGCCCCCTTCCCTCCACTGGAGGTCCCGCCTGGCTACAGAAGATGGCCACCTTCAGGCTCCATATCCTCCACTGCTAGGAGTCCTAGCTAGGGTTTCCAACTAGATGTGCCCCCCCCTTTCTGTTCTTTCTCCAATACCCCCTCCCCACACCTGATTCTCACCACAATTCCCCTCCCCACCCACTCTCCCATACAGTTCCTGCTCCTCTCCATCTACTTCAGATGCCTGCTTTATTTCCCCTTCTAACTGAGATTCAAGCCTCCTCCCTTTGGTCATCCTGGCTTTTTTGCTTCTTTGGGGCTCTGGATTATAACATGGTTACCCTGTACTCTATGGCTAATATCTGCTTATAAGTGAGCACACATCAAGTGCGTCTTTCTGGGTCTGGGTTAACCTCACTCAGGATGATATTTTCTATTTCCATCAATTTGACTGCAAATTTCATGATGTCCTTGTTTTTTCATAGCTGAGAAGTGTTCCATTAAATAAATGTGCCTCGTTTTCTCTATTCAGTCTTCAGGTGAGGGTCATCGATGTTGTTTCCAGTTTCTGGTTATTCTGAATAAAACTGCTATGGACACAGTTGAGCAAATGTCCTTGTGGAATCGCGGAGCATCTTTTGGGTTTATGCCCAGGAACATACAGTGGGGTCTTGAAGCACATCTATTCCCAATTTTCTGAGAAAGCAGCAGAATGATTTCCAAAGAGGTTGTACAAGTTTGCACCCCCAGCAGCAATGGAGGAGAGTTCCCCTTGCTACACATCCTCCCTAGCATGTGCTTTCACTTGAGTGTTTTTCTTTTCTTAGCCATTCTGATAGATGTAAGTTGGAATCTCAGAGTCATATTGATTTGCATTTTTCTGATGACTGTAAAATCCTATCTTGATGTCATTGTGATCCTTGAGATTGTGAACTGTAAAAATCTGTCCTTGATCCCATTGTGATCTCTGAGATTGAACTGTAAACCCCCTCCCCCCCCTTTCTTATGGTTGAGCCCTAACACACCTTTAATCCAAGAACTTTCTGTTTATTGCAAACAGACAATTAAGGTGTAGTTCCGCCAGCCTTACACACACCTTTAATCCAAGAGCTGTCTGTTCAAATGATTTAATAAAGTTAACCCTGGGTCAAGAGGCAGAGTAAGAAACCAGCTGACAGGGATTAAAGAGTAGGAGGAACTTTGAACTAAGGATTATTTAAGATAGCATGGAGAAGTAGAAGGGGTCCTTGGCACATTTAGTTCTGGTGGTTTACTCTTGGGCTTTTAGCTCTAGCTCTTTAGCTTTTAGCCCTTTGGCTCTTAGCTCTCTAGTTCTTGAGCTCCTCAGCTCCTTGGCCTTTGCCTTTTTGAGCTTTGAGCTAGCAAGCCTTTGGCCACGGGTTCTTTGACCTTACCCCCTGGGCTTTTAGCTGAGCTAGTAAAGCCTTTTGAGCTTTGCCCACTGGGAGATAAGCTGAGTAGGAAGTTCAGCTGGGTACTTTCTCTGCACCTCGGAGCTAGCAGGTTTTTAACCACAGTATCTGGCTTCTGAGTCTTTATTGGTAAAATAGAATGATCTGGGATTTTCCATTAAAACAACAGTACTCATCAAAGGAAAGATCCACCAAAATGATTTTCAATTATTTATATCTGCTCAGCAAACATAAGTGCACTGATGTTTGTTTGTAAGGGAAACACAACTAAAGCTTAAATCACACTTTGACTTTCCCACACTGATAGTGGGAAATGTCAATACCCCACTCTCACCAAAGGAATGTCATCCAGACATAACAGAGAAATACTAGAGCTAAAAGCATTATGAACCAAATGTACCTAATATATATACAGAACATTTCACCCAAACATAAAATAATATATCTTCTTTTCAAATACCTCAGGTATCATTCTCCAAAATTATCCATTTCTTTTACATTTTCCAACTTTATAGAGTACAGGTTTTTAAAAGATGGCATGATGATTTATTCTTTGTATTTTCTCAGTATCTGCAGTTATGTTCTCCTTTTCGTTTCTGATTTTGTTAGTTTGGATATTCTTTCTCTGTCTTTTAGTTAGTTTGGATAAAGGGTTTGTCTATCTTGTTGATTTTCTCGAAGAGCCATCTCTTCATTTGATTGCTTTCTGTGTTGTTCTCTTTTTTCCTATTTTATTGATTTCAGTCCTTAGTTTGATTATTTCCTCCCATCTACTTCTCTAGTGTCAGTTTGTTTCTTTTTGCTGTAGAGCTTTCAGGTGTAATGTTACATTGCTAGTATGTGATCTTTCTAATTTATTTATGAAGGTGTTTAGTGTTATGAACTTTTCTCTTAGTCATGCTTTCATTGTGCCCTGTAAGTCTGGGTATGCTGCATATGCATTATCATTGAGTCCTAGGAAGAATTTCTTCTTGCAGGACATTTGATCCCATCATGATCCCTGAGTTTGTGAACTGTAAAAACCCTTCTTTTGTTTGGTGTTGTTGAGCCCTAATGCACACCTTTAATCCAAGAACTTTCTGTACACAGGATTTAATAAAGTTACCCTAGGTCAAGAGGCAAAGCAAGAAATCAGCTAATAGGGGCTAAAGAATAGGAGGGACTTTGAGTTGAGGTGTGTTTAAAATAGTGGGTAGAAGTAGAAGGTATTTTTAGCTTTTAGCTCTTTAGTTCTTCAGCTCTTCGGCTTATTGGCATTTGCCTTTTGGGGCTTTTTGAGCTTTGAGCTAGCAAGACTTGGGTCTTTGCCTTTTCCTCCTGGGATGTCAGCTGAGCTAGTGAACCTTTTGGACTTTTTCCTATGAGACATGAGCTGAGTAGGAAGGTCAGCTGGGTGCTTTCTCTGCCTCTCTGAGTTAGCTGAAGCATCTGGCTCCTGAGTCTTTATTGGTAAAATAAAAAGATTGGGTTAAAATAACAATTTTATTTTTTTCTGTATTTCTGCCTAGTCCCAGTGATCATTGAGTAGAGAGTTGCTAAGTTATCATGAGTTCATATGCTTCTTGTTGTTGTTGAAATCCAGTCTTAATCTGATGTGATGCAGGACGTTATTTCAAATTTATTGTATCTGCTGAGACTTGCTATGTCCCCAAATCAAATAATGAATAAAGAAAATATACATTTAGACAATGCAATGTTACCTATCTATTAAAATCAATGACATCATGAAATTTGCAGGCAAATGGATGCATCTAGAAAAGATCATTGTGACAAACATAATATGTACTCATAAGTGGACATTAGCTATTAAGTAAAGGATAATCATCCTACAGTCCAAATATCCATAGAGGCTTAGTAACAAAGAGGGCTCAAGGGGACACAAATGGGTCTCCATGGGGAGGGGGGAATAGAATAGATGTTGTAGGTGGACTGGGGTCAAGTGGGAGTGGGAGGAATTGATAGAGAGAGTACTGAGAAAGAATACTGGAATTGAGGGGCATTTGGGGGATGATGTAGAAACCCGTGCAGTGGAAACTCCCTGAAATCTACAAGAGTGACCCTAGGGAAGTCTAGGGCAATGGGTGATACAGAGCTCAAATTTGACATCATCTATAACCAGGCAAGGCTCCCAGCAATAAGACTGAGACATCAACCGAGCCACAAAAACCTTGACCTACAGTCTTTCTGGCCTGGAAAATGTGCTAGGAGCAATAATGGCACAGAACTTGTGGGAGTGGCTAACTTATGGCTTACATCATGAGAGTGACCCTATGCCTGACACTGTCTCGAGGGCCAGGAACCAGAGCCAGGACATCCGGGGGGGGGGGGGAGGCGGGGAAGTCAATAAAATGATTCCTAATGATATTCTGATATATTCATAGATTGGTGCCTAGTCCAAATGCCATCAGAGGGGTGTCATCAAGCAACTGTTGGGCACTAGACAGAGCTCTGGGAAACTATGTGGTGGTGAATTTAAAAGTATGGCTTAATAAGTGTTTACTATTAGGCCATAATTACTATGGTGATATTTTCTAACTCACTATCAATCAATAAAAACATAGACACCTGTTATATTTTAAAACAGCCTTAGTTCTCCTGGGGCAGGGCAGATATTCATCCTCTAAACTGAATCCTATATCTCTCTGACCCAATCCCATGTCATCTGCTTCTAATAATTTCTATTGAGCTACCTCCCATCCATAATCCCAAATACTTGCTAATGTTCTTCATCTGGGCCAAGTCCTCCATCCATGTTGGCCATGTGCTTCTTACTCCACCTAACCCATGACAGTGGCCTCCTTCCTCCTCCTCTTCCTCCCTCTCCTTCCCAAGATGCTCTTCAGGTATCTGACTGGCTCCCTTCCCAAGAACCTCTCTGTCCCATAAGTCCAGGAACCTATGCCATTTGCCTTTCCCAGGTGTGTGGCTTTTTATTGATTAAACAGGAATATGTTTTAGTCAAGGTTACAAACATCATTTTGGCATATATCAGTCTGTTCATTTGGGAAGCAACCAGACCAATCCACAAAAGAACATCAGAGGAGAGGAGGAGAAAGAATTGTGGGAACTAGAGAATTTGAGGATACCAGGAGAACACAGCCCACAGAATCAACTGACCAGGACTCATAGGGACTCACCAGAGATCAAGGCGTCTGCATGGGTCTGAGCTAGGTCCTCTGTATGTACCTTATGGTTGGTGTAGCTTGGTGTTCTTATAAGACTCCCAACAATGGGAGCAAGGACTATCTCTGACTCTTTTGTATGTGCTTCGGACCCGTTTTCCTCCTACTGGGTTGCCTTGTCCACTCTTGATATGAGAGGTTCTGTCCAGTCTTATTGTATCTTGGTTGGACATGTTTGTTGAATATCCCTGGAAGGCCTGCTCTATTTTTTTTCCTCTGAGAGTTTTTATTGAATTTCCCTGTAATTTCATTATACCACACCAGCAGAACACAAGGTGTGCTCTTTTTTTTTTTTTTTTTTTAAGGGAAAAGAAGTAAGAGTTGATCTGTGTGAAAAGGAAGATGAGGGGAGGGACTGGAAGGAAAGGACGGAGGGGAAACTGCACTTGGGATGTAATATCTACTAGAAGAATAAAAGTTGAAAAAAAGAAACTTCCAGGAGTTACTATTGGAAATGTTGATATTAGAAATTACTTTAACGATGAGATCACTAAACAATGAAATTACTAAACAATGTTGAAGATAAATTATTTATGGTTTAACTTCATCAAGAGACTTAAATTTTATTACACAAAGCCGTTAAACACATGGGATAGCAAACAAGAGATGCAGAGAAAGCATTCACAACATCCGTGATGCTTGCATATGGACTGCATAGAGAGCCAAACTCAGATGAATAAGACAACCAGTACTACAATGGCTGTGCAGTAGATCAGTCATTCACTCATTTGTCAATAGTCTAGTTACATGACCAGTCTTAAAGTTGCTAAAATAATTTGTTCTATTCAAGCCTCAGGTACCTGAACAGACAGAATAAGAAAGAAATCTTGATGAGCCAGAAATGTTTGAAGAAGGTGTTTAATATCTCTAGTTCTCACTGAAAATGCAATTCAAGCCAGTATATAATACCAAGAGGGGCTCAAACGAAAAGAATTAAAGTCTCTCTCCTTCTAGGAATTCCAGTACAAAACCAGAACAAAACAAAACAAAACAAAAACAAAACAAAAATACAGAGATAAAAGAATTCTTAGCAATGCTGTCTTGAATGAAAATTGCCAAAGGACCTGAAAATTTTGTTAATATTGTTTAAAAATTAATGACAGTATATTTTGCGACTGGTGGTCCAATTGTTAGGAGTAGGACGTTATACAGGTATTGCATAATTATTAAAACCCAGTAAGGAAATTTTTTTTCAGAATCACTGAGATATGTATAGTAGCAATAGCAATGGGATTTTGCGAAGACAGTGACTCCACCTTCATAAATGTAGGTAGGACTGTCTACAGCAAAGGAACAGGGAAGGAGACAGTAAGTGCAAACTTACTAAGAGAAAGCATCAGGGGTTAGGGATGGTTCTTGTGAAATGAACTAACATGACACTGAAGACAGTCTAGGGTAGCCAGATATTATTTAAGGGAGTAAGACAAGGAACTAGAAGAGATATTGTGAGTAAACATACACTGAGGGGGGCTTAGACATGTTCTTTGCTAAAACTCGATTTTCCTTACTTACATGTGTCAGAAGCCTGTCTAATATATGATAAACAGAAAAATACCTGTCAAAAAGACAAAGATAAATGCCTATGTGTGCCCAACTAAAACATGAGGCAATGATATTAGCAATATTGTATTGATCCCTCGAAGTCAGATCCACAAAAATGTGATTTAATAACATTTTTATAAATTGAGTACAGGGGAATGGAAAGTTATCTTATTATTGAAATTAGTGAGGCCCTGCCACCTAAAGTAACATGAATGAGCTTTTATGTAAATAACATTCTATGGCTGTGCTTCAAACGCAGGGTAGAAGAAGAGTACATAACCCATAGTGGAATATACTAGCCCTTCAATAAAACACATAAATACAACTTCATCTATTCTCCAGAGTTTTGCCTGCCTATGTCTCTTGCTCTGTGTGTAAGTCCTGTTTTCATTGCGTTTAGAATTGTCTGAAGACTCATACTGATGAATAGAATCTTTTAAGATTAGAATTTCATTCATATCACATGTTATAATGACACTTGAATTCACACTTTCCAGGACTTAGGTGACATTTATGAGAGCAGGACATCAATAATCAAATTACTGTGTCAGAAAATATGATATTAAACAGAGAAGTCCTTTTCAAGAAATACTCATAAAATTCTATTATGTCTCTTTGCATCATGATAAGCATTGCAGAGAAATGTTTAGAAAGGAAGTTATGGTGCATAAAACTCATTATTATTTCTCTAGGGAGCATTTAGTGGCAGCAACACTAGAAGACTGATATAGATTACAGAAATATCCATGAATACTGGAGACTCTAGCTAAAACTACCATTGGAGAGAGCCATGGGAATTCCCCACCCTCAGCTTCCAAATAAGAATCAGTTTTATGTTCATATCCCTTGAATGCTGAGAAATCAGGTTCTCTAAGAAGGATCTTACAGTTAAGTCACAATTCTCAGATTAATGATAGCTCTCATTCTGAGTCTGGGGCATTTTCCTGTAAAAGGAACTATTTTGCCATCTAAAAGAGTCTCAGCTCTATGCGTGTACCCCTTACTACTCAGCGTGGAGAATGCTTTGAAGAGCGATGGTCTGTGACAGGATTCCTGTGACTCAAGTAATAGATGGCGTAGCATGATATTTTTGCCTCCACTAATTCAAGGAAGAGTATAGGCCTTCCCTGTGTACCTCCCCATGTTGCACAGGTTGCAGTGTATAGTTTGAACGTATATAAAAGACTGATTTATTCCCCATGATGTATATAGTAAAGGGGTAGAAAGGCATTCACTAGAAATCATGTCTCCTCAAAATTGAACTTTTAACAGTGTACCTCACGTATAGGTAAACTTCAGTAATTGCTCAAGACTGTAAAGGGAAATGGAAATGAATCATAAGACAGTGTGCTTCTACTTCCTGCTGTTTCCTGGAGGAAAATGAAGGATCATAGAAAATGTAACAAGGCACTGATAGCTATTTCCTGCAGGTGATGCATATTCTAAATGTGGAAATGTTAACGTTTCTGGAATTTGTCTTGCACACAACCATCTTGTAATTCCATTTTCTTCAGACTGATTTGTAAAGTAAGGAGAATGAAGCAATTTGTTTTATCTTCAAAACCTCACTCAACAGTTTCAGGGACAGATTTAATCTAGTTTTGTACTAAAGTTTAAGTTACAGAAAATACAACTGTCTGTCCTGTTAATAATCTTGGATTAAGTTGATATGTTTACCCTTGTAGGGTGATTTTTTAGTTACTTGCTCACTTATAATTGTGAACTTGCTTGAAACGTATTCAAACGGCAGAAGTAAAGCACAACCAGGTTCAAATTCCCAGCGTCCCCACCACTCACAAACCGCTAAATAATTCTGAATGCCCACAAGGTGGATATTCAATGGAAAAGCAACTTTAAGGTAAAGATACTGTATACAGCTTACAAGTATCTTTTATGACTTCTAACACCAGCTAGAAGTAAATAGATCTAAAAATTTCATTGAAATATCATAAAATTAGTTTAAAGGGAATGCCACACACCCAAGCACTGCACAAAATCATGTAAATATCCAATAATGACAGAAAACACAATTTGTGCCTTAAAATGTAATTTATTGAAAAGAGAAAAATCTCAGTTACTGCACACAATTACCCAAAATGCTAGCATTTACAGATGAGTCAATTCAAAGACTTTTAAAACAAACTTTCCATTATAGAAACTTGCTAAAGACCTTGATTCTCTCTGCTCAGGTGTTTACACTACTTGCATAACGCAACTGGAATTTAGAAACAAAGATTTGTCTAGGAAAGGTTCACTCGAGGAAGGGTGCTACGCTGTCTAGCATGCAGCAGACAACTCAAGACCAGTGACTGCCCTCTATATGGTGTTTTCCAATTCTAAAATAGCAGTCAAGCCCTTAAGTAAGATGACGGTTCAATACGATGAATGGAGAGAAGGGAAGAGGATGGAGGATGCAGGTTCCAGTCACATCTGTAAATAGAGATGCAAATCCATGGTTAGCGATATTATGTAATTTTGGGAGGGGAGAAATTGCTATGATTTTGTATACTTTGCTAGCCATTTTCTTTTTTATATCAAACTAGCACATTGCTTAATTTTTGCTTCTCTACTACTGATACACACACACCACTCTTGGTTCACTTTGAATTGAAGATAATTTGTCATTAATCTATAACTTCCATGTTATTATTACAGATGCCACCAGGAATACACAAGAAAAGGCTGCCGCATAGGGCAGAAGATAATCGTTTCCACTAATGTGATATTTTGGGAGGGGAGTAGGGAACATTACACACACACACACACACACACACACACACAGGATAGTGGCTGAGGTGATTAAAACATGTTTAGTTTTATTACTATGTGACTTGCTACGGATTCCTACTTTAGTATCATTAAGAATAGATTCTTGTTCTTTGGCTTTCCATGTCTCAGAGACACTATTTCATGAAGAAGTAGTAATATTCATACGTGTTTCCATAAAATTTTCATTATTATAATTTATACTAATAAAACACTAGGTTGATATTTAAACACATAATTATGGAAACTCAAATTTCAAATGGTATTGGACTGAGGGTTAGGCATGCAGCCTATAAACTCACCAAGTGTTGTAAATGTGGAGTTCCTGAGAGTTGACTTAATGTCTCTGAAAGAAAAATGTCATTAACATCACTGGATGCATTTATTCACTAGTACAACTTTAATGAGGAAACGGTATGGCTACTTATTAAGTGCCTGTTTTCACAATACTATGCTTGACAAAGATTAGTGAAATTGATCACCTTAAGGATAAGAAGAACAAAAGTATTATAGTATTTCTAATGAGGAAAAGGCCAGGAGTTGAATTCAGGATGATAGTATGTTTACATGTATGCTCTTTTACACACGTGGTATTTGTGTTGCTTATATGTATACAGAGATGGAGAGTGCTTGGAGATTAATGGAAATTTAAGGATTATATTTACTATTTATCAGTAGTTCTTTGTCTCATAAACAAAATGGGCTTCACTTACTGAATGTAGATGTTTCTCTGCATGTTGCTGAGAAGTAATTTTGTGTCTCAGATACCAGAAAGCATGCAGGAGTCACTGATTGCTCATCTTTATACTAACAATTGTCTTACAGATGTTCTTTGAGATACTTTTCTTCCTTTGGTAGAGCATCATTGTCCGTTAATTTTCACAAACTTACCACCACACGTAGGTTTGTGCAACATCCTTAGGGACAATGGGCTTGAAGTTGTTGCCAGCAGCGTCAGGAGTAAGGTACTGCACGTCCTGTGGCAGGTAACCCCAAAAGGGAAAGGCACTGTATGCGTAGACTTGGGGGAAGGGCTGCAGGAAAAAAAAAGTGTGAGTCTCTGAGGAGCTGGGTCATATTCTCAGTTCCTAAGGTCACTGTTAAAAACTGAATCCCAAGGACCAGCATCCTCCTCATGGGTCCCATACACCTGTGTACCCCCAAATAAGAACATGAGTCTCATTAGTGCTTAACTGGAACTCATTGATCTTTTAAATTTTCTAATTAAATCTATTTAAATTTCCTTAAGAACTCTGGTATCAAAGAAAGGACCTTTATCCTTTCAAATCAATAGACTAGATCCCTAAATGTCTGAAATGCAGAAAACAATTCTCTTAATGCTTGCTCAGTATATTTCCACAAAATTACTTTGAGGTACAAGACTATATTTCTTTTTGAAATATTGGAACAGCTACATCTATTGATCTCTTATAGCATCTTAGTTAGAAATGTAGAAATTTATATGCTAAAACACACAAAACTCTATATGAATGGGGCTTGTATCCCATAGAATTAGAAACAAAACGGAAATATCTCAAATTTTCTTGTGAACATTTACATAAATGATAACATTATCATATATGGAAATTTCTACCTTTTTTGTTTATACATATATGTAAAATAAAATTAAACAATAAAACCAACTAACTTGAACAGAGACCTGGGCCAGTTTCTTGGTAGAGACAGAGAAAAAACAATCTTTCTAAGTTATATATAGCTGGGCATCAATAGAGAGTAAATTATTATATCAAATTTGTAAAGAAACAATCTATCTCTACAATTTTCACACTGTTTTAAAAAAGAATTATATGGTAGGTTGAAACCAATACATTCATTGCACTTTAAATAAAACAAATTATTGCCTTTAATATGAGCAATAAAAGTAATTGTAGTATTCCAAAATTGAATGAAAGTACCTTGAGGCACACTGTCCAATCACTATGAAACTGATTACTTACTTCAATATTTAAAATATTGGGAAAATTTAACCATAATCATAATTAGAGAAAGAAAATTCCTCACTGTCCTATACATTTTTTTTTAACATTAGAATGTTCTATGTAAGACTTGTAAGTGGAACCATCAGTGGCCCATGGTCTCAGACTTGAAAACAAAGCAACTTTTTTAAAAAGTAAAGACCTACAAACACTGGAAACATGAGAATATGTGAATTTTTGGAGAAAAAGATTATCAGACATAATTAGTTTTCCCACAAGTACGACACAATATGGACCAGATTGAGAAACTAAATTGTTTTCATTGCAGAACTGTATTTGGAAAGCAGGGTATCAAGTTGGGATTTTTCTAATTTATTTTTATTCACAGATGTCTAAAGAATTAATCTATCATTTTTATCTGGCAACTTAGAAGTGGAATTCTACAAGACCAGAACTATCACTAGAGACCCCAACAATAGCCAGCAGCTAAGAAATACTGGAATAATGCTATTTAATGAAACAACCAACATATATATATATTTCCTGGCAGCATTACATATGCACATACAAACTCACATGTGTAATTCTCTCTCTCTCTCTCTCTCTCTCTCTCTCTCTCTCTCTCTCTCTCTCTCTTACACACACACACACACACACACACACACACACACACACACACACACATGTGCGCGCGATTCTTTACCTGATCCATTACACTCATGGGCTGTCTCTGCAAAGAGAAAAGGAAATCAGCATTACCTTTTAGGATCTACTTACACTGTAAGGACAGAAGAAAGAACCTGTTTAGAATCTTCCTTGTTTGTCATTTGGTAACTGACGTTCATTTTGTCAAGTGCTGTTTAGTTATTCAGTGAAATTGCTTTTTTTGCAAGATGGAGAAGCACCCCCAACAATCACAGATTCACTAAGTTATGAGTTCCTGTTAGAAAACTTGCATGCTTCGTATGCAGTTTGTTTAGCGATCTTCTGAGTCATAATTGCCAGGCTACAGCTGTTTCATAACAATCTATTTTTAATCTTAAGTCCCAGAGACACATTAGAGCCTATCGTATACAGAGTGAAGTAGAGAAGTATCCACTCCGTAAGACTGACAAATTCACCTCACAGACGACAGAGTTTGGCACAGTCCCTCTAGAGTCTAGAGTCTAGAGTCTAAATGGTCTCTTTAAAGAATAGTTTGTCAATAAGAAAATCTGTGACATGCCTAAACCCGAACCTGAGATTTCTAAACTACATTCAGTTTTACAATCAGGAATTTACAAGTATAGTTACGTGACAATAAAAGAGGTGTTTGGGGGAACAAACGCAACCGTGGAAAGTGACCCATCAAAGAGCTTGTGATTATAACTGTGATGCTCAGAAGAGCTAAGATGTGCACAGGGCAGGGCGGGAGCAGGTGCCCACCGAAGGATGGAGACCAGCCGTTCTTGTGTTTGAAATTAACCAATACAAATTAGTTTAGAAATGAGAATGGGGCCAGAGGATGAAGGGAGGGAGAACAGAATCTGTTCAAAAGTGAGAAGCCATTTTAAAGCCAAGATTTGAAAATGTTAATATTTCATAATACAGAAAAATATTACCATTTGAACTTGGCTGTATTCATTCATTCTGTAAGGCTGCTCCTGTGTAAAAAGGAAATACATTCTGTATTACTGGGACATCCGACGTCATACTACTGTGCTCACTACAATGAGTAAAGGTTATATCACACTCCAAGGAACTTCCAGTACTAAATAAAATCTAAAGTTTTATATTTTGAGTGTGCAAAAAACAAAACAAAACAAAACCTCTTCCAAGGCTAATTTTGTTAGAGTTTAGATAAATAAAAAGTAAATAAGTCTCATACTCTGGAAGAAATAAAAGCCTATCAACTCTGTAATACACACTATTTTTCATACCTATTTGTAATCATTATTAATATTTTTTCTTTTGTAAATTTCAAGTAAAATATTACCATATTTGGATAGTAGGGCTCGCTCAGTCTTGGGAGATGTTTCTGTGTTAAAAAGAGCATATGTTGCAGAAATGTAACACATCATATAAATATTTTAAAATTAATAAACTTTCTTACTTGGGCAAAGACAGATTGCTAAAGAAGGAAAATAATTTTGTTTCTTTTAGCATACTGATTTTATTCATTTGTCAACAGTAAATATTTATTATGCCCTTGCCTTTATTTAGAGATGTAGTAAGTATTATGAAATGTCATGGGAATCCTATGCAATACCAGGATGCTTCTAAAATGTGTAAAGTTTATTACATAACCAGGCATACATAGCTAAGATGCCAAAATACTGTGATCGGTTAATTTGTGAGAGGAGTAATGATGCTTGTATTGGTGAAATAAAATATGTAATTTTTATAGATTTATTCTAAACAGAAAGAACCTGAAAACTACTGTAATAATATCGAAATCACTATCATGTAAAACATAATTAAGAGGCTGGAGAGATGGCTCAGAGGTTAATAGCATCCACTGGCTGCTGTTCCAGAGGACCCCAGTTCAGTTCCCAGCACCCACAACGGCAGCTCACAACTGTCTGCAACTCCGTTTCTTGAGGATCTGACACCCTCACATAAAAATACAAGCAGATAAAACACAATGGACATTAAATAAATAAATAAATAAATAAATCATTAAAATATAATATAAATATTTAAATAATTATTATTAGAAGTTAAAAGTCTTACCTGGGCCAGGAAAGCCTCCTAAAGAAAAAGAATAAGCCTCTTTTAGTATACTGATTGATATAGAATTTGAGAAATATTAAAATAATTTATATTTAGTAAAAAAAAAATCTTACCTGGACCAGGGAAGCTGGCTATGGAAGAAAAAGAATCCTCCTTTTAGTATAGTGATTGATATAGACTTTGTATTGACATAGTATATGAGATAAATGAACATAATTTAGATTTAGTAAAAAGATCTTACCTGGGCCAGGACTCCTTCTTGCTATGGAAGAAAAATAAGTCCTCTTTAGTATATTAATATAAAATTTGTATTGGCATAAATTTGAGAAGTATTAAAATAATTTGGATTAATTTTTTACAAAAAGTTTACCTGGAACAGGGAAGCAGGCTAAAAGAAAATAATAAATAGATTTCCTTTAGTATACTCATTAACATGTGAATTGTATTGGCATAGTATTTGATAAATATTAAAATGATTTATATCTAATTAAAAAAATCTTCCCAGAGCCTGGGAAGCTTGCTAAGGAAGAAAACTAATTCCTCTTAGCATATTTATTGATACATAATTTGTATTAGCATAGTACTTGAGAAATATTAAAATAATTTAGATTTAGTAAAAAAAAAAATCTTACCTGGACCAGGGAAGCTGGCTATGGAAGAAAAATAATCCTCCCTTTACTATAGTGATTGATATAGACTTTGTATTGACATAGTATATGAAATAAATGAACATAATTTAGATTTAGTAAAAAGATCTTACCTGGGCCAGGACTCCTTCTTGCTATGGAAGAAAAATTAGTCTTCTTTAGTATATTAATATAAAATTTGTATTGGCATAAATTTGAGAAGTATTAAAATAATTTAGATTAATTTTTTACAAAGAGTTTACCTGGAACAGGGAAGCAGGCTAAAAGAAAATAATAAATAGATCTCCTTTAGTATACTCATTAACATGTGAATTGTATTGGCATAGTATTTGATAAATATTAAAATGATTTATATCTAATTAAAAAAATCTTCCCAGAGCCTGGGAAGCTTGCTAAGGAAGAAAACTAATTCCTCTTAGCATATTTATTGATACATAATTTGTATTAGCATAGTACTTGAAAATATTAAAATAATTTAGATTTAGTAAAAAAAAAAATCTTACCTGGACCAGGGAAGCTGGCTATGGAAGAAAAAGAATCCTCCTTTTAGTATAGTGATTGATATAGACTTTGTATTGACATAGTATATGAGATAAATGAACATAATTTAGATTTAGTAAAAAGATCTTACCTGGGCCAGGACTCCTTCTTGCTATGGAAGAAAAATAAGTCCTCTTTAGTATATTAATATAAAATTTGTATTGGCATAAATTTGAGAAGTATTAAAATAATTTGGATTAATTTTTTACAAAACGTTTACCTGGAACAGGGAAGCAGGCTAAAAGAAAATAATAAATAGTTCTCCTTTAGTATACTCATTAACATGTGAATTGTATTGGCATAGTATTTGATAAACATTAAAATGATTTAGATTTAATTAAAAAAAATCTTCCCAGAGCCTAGGAAGCTTGCTAAGGAAGAAAACTAATTGTCTTCTTAGCATATTTATTGATACATAATTTGTATTGATATAGTACTTGAGAAATATTAAAATAATTTAGATTTAGTAAATAATCTCACCTGGGCCAGGACAGCTTGCTAGGGAAGAAAAATAATTTTCCTTTTATTATATTTATTGACATATAATTTGTGTTGGGATAATATTTAACACAGACTTCACTAATGCAAATTGTTCCCTAGTTAGCAATTAAGTATATGATGTCTACCTCTAGCTCAGCCTTGAGAAGCTCACATTCACTATACAGTGTGTAACACTATATCCAATTTCTTTCCCCTATCTCTTTTTTTTTTTTTTCAAGACAGGGTTTCTCTGTGTAGCCTTGGCTGTCCTGGACTCACTCTGTAGACCAGGCTGGCCTCGAACTCACAGCAATCCGCCTGCCTCTGCCTCCCGAGTGCTGGGATTAAAGGAGTGCGCCACCACGCCCGGCTTCTTTCCCCTATCTCTTAATGTCATGTTTAAGTCAGAGTTAATAAACTTGAAATGTGCTTCAGAAAAAGTGGACAGGGTAAACTTTCATGTTGATATTCAGATCAATAATTGGTTAATTATTAATGTCAAATCTAGAATAAATAGCTTACTTAGAAAAATTTAAAAAGGTATATGTGAATAAAACTCATTCATATTATCTCCATAATGGAATATGAATTTGCATTATAAGGAATAAGACATCACCTGACAGAGTTGGTTGTATTTGGTATGTCTCTGAAGCTGTTCCTGTAGGGGAAAAAAAAATCCTCAATTTCATGTACATAATTCAGTAGTATTAGATAGTAAACTGCAATGTCTTTTTCCAGGATTTAGGGAAATTATTAATCTTATGTTATTATTATTTCCTCCTCAAATGAATTTGTTTCTTTTATAACAATTAAGAAATTTTCCATAAAATTGCTTTAATTTAAATCATAATGTAGTTATCTCTAAATGTGAATATGAGGCAGTTACCCTTGCAGTACATCAGGCTGGACAAACAGGAGATGGAAAATACCACTTCCTTTTCTTACTTTAAAAACTGGGTTTTACAAAGTAACTTAGAGGGTTTGGTGATCCATTTAAAAATGTTTCTAATACTAATGAAAATTTATTGAGAAATGACCATAGGTTACTGTTAACACATTAACAATCATTTAATATTTATTTTATCACAAGGCAGAGAATGCCTCAGATTGATTAAAAGCACAGCTACAATTATAGCTTAAGTTTGATAAATTAATATGGCATCATTTAGATGGTGGGTTATTTAGATTCAAAAACGATAAAACGTGAAGCATTGAATAAAACCATAAACTTATAATAGGTGTTGTTAGTCGAGGCTTAGAAGTTAGCATTTGGCCATTTAGATTTCACGAGACACTATACTCCAAGTGAAGCTGATGTCAGCATCAGTATGACCTTCTCACTCACTGCTTGACTTCTGCTTCTGAAAGACTCACCAGGGTGCATCTGTTGAGTATGTCTTCAGTTGGAATTTGTTTCTGCCAAAAGAAGAAGAGGAAGAGGAAGAAGAGAGAAGAGAAGAGAAGAGAAGAGAAAGAAGAAAGAAAAACATAGAGATTTGAGGGTTGTTTGGGTGTACTTTTGTTTACCTAGGTTAATAATAGCATATTGTTAACTCATGTTAAATTTAACAAATATACCTTACCTCAATGGTACTGGGAATAGCATTCTCAGCTTCCTAACAAAAATGAGAAAAATATAGATGTATAATTTTGACATTCTTATTTGGGACATTATATGAATCAACTATATGCTATATTACTAAATTACTGCACCACATTGATCTTAAGGCACAAACTCTTGGATAATAAGGTAGAGCTGATCATTTGGGTTATACATTATATTTACACTGCCTTTCTTTTTGTTACTATTTTTACTAGAACATCATTCATAATGTTGTGGGGGATGGAAATAAACACATCTACAAAATTAACATAACTACCTTTCTGTCCTATATTTTATTTTTATAACTGGAAATTTCACTCATAAAGTCAAAGCATTGGCCTACTGTCCTTTCTTTAGGTTAGCAAGAAGCAAAGGATGAATACTACTAATATTATCCCAGAGTCAGGATAATCCAGGTCCAAGTGACTTCTACACAGAACATAAGACATACACATTATTCTCTTGAAAGTGATCATTTGAGAAGCTGAAGTTCTATTTTTAAAAATGTGGATGACAAAGAAGGAAACTACCAACCAAATAGGAAGACACCACACATCACCAGATATGACTGATGGTCCCGAAATAAGTCTTTAAAGTCATCTTTGACAAAGAGTTGCTTTTTAATTTTTTGGATGATAATAGCTAAAACTAATACAACTCACACAAGTAGAATATAAGGCAAGGAGATCTTATGTTGTAGTTACACATAGTACTACAGATTTTCACAAATGTCCCTCAACTAACTGGAGCTTGGAGTGAGAGGGGAAAAAAGCTTTACCTCACTGGATGAGCTGATGCTGGAATCTTCCTGCTAAGAGGAAGAAAAATGAGTGTCATGACCTCCTGAATGTTTTATAATTTAAAAACAATCCCATGGCATTGAAAGAATCGTTTTTAACATTGAAACAAACTAGTAAAAAGATTCATGGCCACTGTAATATATTTTATTCTTAATTTTACTTGAAAAATTATATGGAAGAAATGCTAATAACTTAGCAAGCAAGAAAAAAAAACCTAAACAGTCCCCTTTACCTATTTAAGCTAAATGTACCATTGTACAAAATAAAAGTTTATTAAATTTTTTTGGTAAAATTAAGTTAAAGGAATAGCTATTGAGCAAGGCTATTAAAGACTCAAAGGTCAGTTTTTATTCTTACATACTTTGGGCCTACTTGATGTGAATAAGCTGAAAATATTAAAAATAACAAACTCACTTTGGAATAAAATTGGATTAGATATCAAATCATATACTTTTTGAAACAGTTGTTTCCTTCTAACTCAGGTACATATGTCTCCAATAATGCACTTCAAAAGATTGATTTTAATATTCCACTGATTATTTGACTCTATATGGAATATGCCAGTAGGGTTTCTCCCCACGTTTTAGAGTTGGCAGCACAGCACATTGATCCTAGATTGCTCTTACGTGGATCCCTTCTGTTTCAGCGCTGTACTCAAGAGTAGAAAAGAGAGTTGGCGCCAAATGACACCAAAGTGTTCTACAGCCTATGAATTTGAATTTGTCTTAGTTTTTCCTTTAATAAATGAAATTTTAAAAAATTGTATCGACTAGTATTTGAATAGATTAATTTTATATGCACAATTATAACTGGAGCACAATGTTTATTTTTTATTCATAAAATTCTCCAATGAGATTTTCAAAAAATAAAGTACTTCTAAATTTACTTCCCAGTGTGTACAGCTTAAAGTAGCTTTAAAACAAAGCAGACTGCACATAATACATGTGATATATAATTGTAGAGTTCCTTAAAACAACAGATCCTTACCTGAGCACTTGCCATTGCTTGTTCCTAAGGAGGGGAGACAAGGAGAAATTTTATCTTATTTTTCATGACAAGCACTCAGGGGTAAACCTAATAACTATCAACTCAGTTAGATACTAGCAAAAATTAAAAAGACAACATGGAACAGTATCTAAGAATTGAGGGAAACAAACAAAACTTGCCAAAATGAAACATCATTTTCCTAATTTCTGGTTTCAAGATTAATTAAAATATTTTGAGTTCTTCTACATTGGGAGTGATTGTCAACATGTTAATGTATCTGTGAACAGTGTAACCTTTTGTTTTTTTTTAGCTTGGTTTTGGGACATTTATCGTAAGAATTGGATAAAAGGCATGTGACTGATAAAAATGTATGTCATCTACGAATTCCAGCAAACAAGTAACTACATTTTCTTTGTAGGTATTAGAGATATTTTTCATAGGACAATCATTTGGGTAAGATAACTTTATAATGTGTTTTTGCCCATACCCGATAGAGTGATTTTAAAACTGAAGGCTTTACCTCAGTTGATGCATCCATAGTTACCTGTAAGAAAATATTTCAGTCACCAGAGAGATTTAAACAAGTACAAATCTTGAGAATTGTATGCGCTCTGAATAATTAATTTTTATAAAACGTAATAAACAAGCAAGCAAGTTCAAGAGCTCTGATTGGTGAAAGAATAGCAAAGTTTGAAGATGTAAAATGTTCTTGGACCACATGTAATGCTTCTTAGTCATCCCTGCCAATGCATTCTTTAAGCCTTCATAGCACATGCAAATTATGGACCAGATTGTAAATGCATTTATTTACTTAATCACTGAGTTATATTTGAATTATCAATAGAATTCATTATTCATTTTGAATGTGTGGTTGAGAGATGCAAAGAAAGGATAAAGGATGTAGACAGTTCAAGAAAAAGTATCTTTGTACTATGTAGATGCGTATTTTTGCTTTTCACATTATTTTGTGGAAAACTTTACTACCTTGATTCCATCAATCTGTTCTCCTGTCAGAAGCTCTCTTTGCTGAAAAAGAAAAGTATAACTTTTATGACACTCATTTGAATCACAGACTTTAGCAACCGTTTAAATTTTATAGATGTTTCTTACTCTGTTCAGATTGCTGACGAAATCCTTATGGTTTAAAAAGAAGGGAAAGAAGTATTAGTGAAAAGGATACAAATAACTAAAATCTGTTATCAAGTTGACATCATCACTACCTGTTACAAATTTAAAAAAACAAATCTATTTTCAATTAGTGTCCCAGTGTTTCCTGTCATATCAATTCTAAAGTTGTGCTTCCTTGCTGTGTTATCTTTGTATATGTTGCTAGCAAACAAGCTCTTAAATATTTCCAAATTTGTTTTACTTGCTTTTGTTTTTTTCCCCAGACATTTGGTTTAGCACATGAATACTCATTTCAATTCTACATTACATCCCATGGACTCGTTCTGACTTGTCTTACGACTACTACTGAGTCTTAAAACAAAGTAGTTTTGTCCTTGTTCAGTTTATGTAAAGGAAGTCATGTTGGTGAGACTCTATGGGTGTAGCTTCTGACAATAGATATGCTAACATCGACAGTGGAAACCCAAGAGACCACAACTGTATACAAAGAGCTACTGATAGTCAAAGAATATTGAGTATGAGAAATAGTCTTCCCCAGGGAGGAGCACAAATGTTGGTTATCTAATACCAAATGATCATCCCTGAAAATATACATATAATATATACAGGCCAAAGCCCTGTGCTTATCTATTTAGGAATATATAGTATATGTGCATATATATGCACATATATTCATGTGTATATGAATACCAATTAATGAAGAAAGAAGGAAAACAAAGGACAGCTATTTGAGATGTTTTGAAGAAAATAAAGAGAAGAGAAAAGATGTGATTATAGTAAAATATCAAGAAAAGAGGAAATAATTATAAATACTTATGTTAAAATTCATTTATGCAAGGTTGGGCTAGCCATCAAGTCTTTTAAATAATGATCTTCCATTAGCAGATCAGTGAATCCATTGAGATTCTATTCAACAGACAAGTAACATTTTAGAGCACTGTAGCACTTTTCACACTCACAGAATACATTGTGAAAATGTAATCTTGAGCTTGTAAATAGGGCGTGGAAAGAAATGACAAGTGTTTTGTCAGATGCAAAATTTTAAGCATAAATTAAAATTAAAATCTACATTTTAATGAATGAAAGGATTATCACGGCTGGAGAGATGGCTCAGCGGTTAAGAGCACGGTCTGCTCTTCCAAGGGTCCTGAGTTCGATTCCTAGAAACCACATGGTGGCGAACAACCATCTATAATGAGATCTGGTGCCCCCTTCTGGAGTGCAGGTATACATGGAGGCAGAACACTGTGTATGTAATATGTAAATAAATATTTAAAAAGAAAAGGATTATCAACTCAACTACAAACATTCTTTTTACAAGCAAACTATACTTTTTAAAAATCCATTTACTGAGAGCAAAGTATAGTGGCAGATGGATGGACATGCCACAGTGAAACCAACTATTTTGCACATTAACCTATAAAGAACAAGTTTTCCTCTGACAGTGCATTTACGTGTTAAGAACTGGTAACCCTTACCTCATTTAACCTGAGATACATTGGCTGTTTAACAGTTTCCTGTTGTTCCTGTTGAAAATACATTTTGAATTATAAAATGATAAGGTGATCACTAGGTATGCACATGTATTAAAACATATTATTCCATTTGCATATGGAGATGAATGTAAAAAGATGTACACACATACACACACACACACACACACACACACACACTCACACGAACTCTTTGCCCTAAAGGAACCCAAATACTTAATTTAATTCAGTAAATCAGAAGATTCTTAGGTAAAAGAAAAATGTATCACTTTAGTTTTACTTACGAAGTTGAAAATATAAAAGAGATACATTAACTACTTCCTTTTATGGCAATCCTTTTAGCCATCTGTTTTCCAAAAAGGCCAACAAATACTTAGCATATACATTGAGTGAAAACAGTCCAAGTATCTGAACAATTGTATATGTTTGAAGATATATAAAAAAAATCAACGTGTAGAAGGCATTTCACTCTCATGATAGCTAATTGAAAGATGGAGGAGATCAGGAGACTGCAGATTTGGCTCCCTACACAGGCAGCTTACATCACTGCTGCCCTGCTGTTGAAGCTACGAAGAATAAATGATAACATGGCATTAATTCATATACTGGAAAGAAAGGTGTGTTAATGCCTGTTGTAGTGGGTGTGGTAGAGGTGGTAGAGGTAATTAATTCATGATTCAATACATAAAATGAGAGCGAATTAAAAACCACAAACCAGAATGTTAAAAGATTAACATATTCTGCTTTTCTAACTCTTTCTTGTGCATAAGCACATAAAATAGTTTCTCTCTTCCTCTCTTCTTCCCTTCTCCCCCCTCCCCCCCCCCTCTCTCTCTCTCTCCCTCTGTGTGTGTGTAAGTGGGCATGTTCATGGCAAGGTACATGATTGGAGGCCAGAAGACAACCTTAAGGGTTAAAAGTTGGTTTTCCCGCTTCCAACTTGGGCTTCAGGATGAGGCTTACGCAGCAGCCACCATTTAGCTGCTGAGCCGTCTCACTCACCCCGTGTGCTCTTTTATAAAACCTATGGCTAGAATAATTAATCTTTCATCTGTTAATATTTTTGCTGAAAATATAGTCCCCCTGAAAAGGTGAAAGGGGCTATTCCACTGAGAAAAAAAATGGACTTTGGGTCTGTTTGCTGTCAGTGACCATCAAACC
This sequence comes from Acomys minous, assembly GCF_964271855.1. Classification (NCBI taxonomy): domain Eukaryota; kingdom Metazoa; phylum Chordata; class Mammalia; order Rodentia; family Muridae; genus Acomys; species Acomys minous. The sequence continues at coordinate 70,240,553 of NC_140497.1, read as the reverse complement.
CATGATTAGAGAGAGCTCTTGTAGGACAGAGTGCAAGACTTACTTGAGGGAGCACTGCCTGTCTAAGACGGAATCTCTGAAAAGCAACAGAGGAAGTAGATAATGTAAATAAGACTAAAATCAATCAAAATAACACATATAATACCATTTATATGAAATTGCCATTAAGAAAAGCCATTAACAATAATATTAAAAATTGGTAGAAATTGTTACTCTTGAGAATAAAACGAAGTAGTTATTCTATTGACAGAGATCAAGGAAAAATAATTTTCTGTTTTCTTTTGATTTGGCATAGAATCGAGAAAATACATTTAAAATGCCTGAAAAGTAAAACTCTTCAGTTAGTTTTAATTGATTCAAAATGATAATTTAGTTCTCTGGATGACTGATACTTCATGAGAATTTTAAAATTAATTTAAAAGCATTATACTAATAGGAGGCAAAGTGTATAGTATCCTAACTATTTTTTCATGATTTTATTTTATCATCAATTATACTACATAATTATTTAATCTTCATTTTGGCTGCGAAGATACCAGTTAAATTTATTTAAGCTGTAACATAATCAGATAGACACAACACTATTTGGTATATAAGTTTTCTATTTCTTGGGAAATCATGCTGATAACAAGGCACTTGAAATGAAGATTTGACTATTTAAAATACCCTGGGATATGAGGCTTTTTGTCATACTCAGAAAAGAAATATCATATGTCTGTGGCATACTTAGAAGGACTCATTTTATGGTGTACTTGGGAAATGAACCTTGTTACATCCTATATAGAGTGTTATAAAATATTTTAATTTTTTCTCACTTTTATTTGTGATTTTCGTTGTGAGTTTACTTAATTTCTAACAGGACATGTGACTTGGAGTTATGGATTTGGGTGGACTACATAATGTGTTCAAAATATAAAGGTACAAGCCATTTCTAACTCTGACTACATGTGTTAATTAGAGATCATCAAATAGTCAAGACTATTACTCTAGGACTCTCGGGTGGACCATCTCTAACAAGAGCATAGAACTTGTCCACTGTACTCACAGGCACGGCGAGAGCAGCAGCCACGAGGCAGGTGAGGATGAGGAGTTTCATGGTTGCCAAAGACTATTTTTAAAAAGAGTGGAAAAAAAGTTAGATCTTCATAATTTTTTTTTCTTGACCATTCAACAAAGTAATTACTATGATAAAAATAAATTGATTTGAAAAGTGGTAGTTTTAAAAGCATAAGATGTTTGGTTATACAAGAAAAACAGATGTTTACTATTCTTGTTATTTTTTATTGTAAAATTTCATTTATTTATTTCCTTCCCCCAAAATCCTTTCTCTCTAATCTCTTGTAATGCAACAGCAGGCCTGTTTATGGGTCAGAAAACAATCTGTGAGGTCAAAGTTGAAGTCAGTTGCTTTCTTCTACCTAGCACAACCTGGGAATAGAACCGAAATGCCTGGCTCCATGGCAAGTACCTGTTCATGTTGCGTCATCTTGCCCGCCCATCCTTAATTCTTATATCTTTCAGAAATACCAATTTTATACCGTTTTTATTTAATTTCTAAAATTAACTTAATATTTAATGTTATCTTCTACAAAAAGAACAAAAGCATCTGTCTTTAAAAACAATTACAAAGAACATTTGTCCCTGAATCACATTTGCAAAGTGGGCAAAATAAAGAAATAAAACCCAAAGGAAAATTTCATGTTGTTGTTGGGTTTTTTTGTCTGAAAGTCTTTGAAAAAGTATCTTTCATGTAGACCTATTTGAAAACATTCTATTCCTTGACTCTTTGTAAGAATTCTCTTGGCTTATATTGTTAACCACTGACGATTAATGGTAACAGTATTCTCACCTCATGTCTTTCCTCATCAAGCTATCTGTGTTATTGTACCACAATGAATCAATTAAAGAGAACTATAAGATTCCTATGTCTTTACATGTCTCTCTTCTAGAATTCCAGCAAACTGCACTAAATGAGAGACAGTGACATTGGCATTGAGACAATCTATAACAACAACAACAACAACAACAACAACAATTTAGAGGGAACATAATAGTCAGGCAGTGGTGGAACTTGCTTTTAACCACAGCACTCAGGAGGCAAAGGAAGGCAGATCTCTGAGTTCAAAGCCAGCCTGGTGTACAGAGTGAGTTCCAGGGCTACACAGAGAAACTCTGTCTCATGAGAGTGAGTGAGAGAGAGAGAGAGAGAGAGAGAGAGAGAGAGAGAGAGAGAGAGACAGAGAGAGAGAGAGAGACAGAGAGAGACAGAGAGAGACAGAGAGAGACAGAGAGAGACAGAGACAGAGACAGACAGAGACAGAGATAGAGAGACAGAGACAGAGAGACAGACAGAGAGAGACACAGAGAGTGAGACAGAGACAGAGACAGAGAGAGGCAGAGAGAGAGACAGAAACACACACACACACACACACACACACACACACACACACAGAGAGAGAGAGAGAGAGAGAGAGAGAGAGAGAGAGAGAGAGAAAGAAAGGAAAGATAGGGAGGGAAGAAAGAAAGAAAGAGAGAATAATCCTAGTCAACAAACAAAAACACTTATATATTAAAAATTTAAACATGCTCTAGGAAGAAAGGCAACTTTTAAGTACTATATAGTTTGGTATAAATCTATTTATGGTTTCTCAAGGTTCTAGTTCTCAAGGTTTAGTAATCTACACAAAAGAAGCTGTCCATAAATCCATATCATTAAGTATAACCATATGTTTATTGGCCAAATGGTACAGATAAAATATTCTGAGAGATCCTGTTAAAATGGTTTTTGCTATCATATTTATGGTGATCAGAAAATACTTTACATGACAACTTCCATAGAACTGGACAAAATAAGTTGAATTTTCTTATCCTAAGACAAAATTAAAATTATGTGTCATTTTTAGTATGCAATATTTTAGTTGTAAAAATTATCAAAGGCAAATCAATTTATACAAAACTGCAGTGATCTATTTATCCTTATTCTCTAAGAAGATTCAAAATTCGCAAATGCAGTTTTTAAGCTCTTGGCATACTGTAACAAAATATCACTATTCTATAAACATACAGTAAATGTTGCAAATGCATTTTAATTGAGTAGAAGAAGTTAACTTTAAGGAATCAGAATTGCTTTCTGTATGTACGTAAAAACAATACCTTGATCCCAAGAGCGGGAAGAAGCAAGCTGAGAGATGATCAAGAGGATGGTTGAGGAGTTTGCTTCACAGCTATTTAAACTCATCAACAAGTGAAATGCTAATTTTGTGGTTTTGTTTCAGACAAAGGCTTTACGTAAATTCTAAGAATTTGTGCAAATAGGAAACTAATTTCTGCCCAGTTCCTTTCCTAGGAAATTCTTCAACAAAGGAGTGATTCATGTAATTATGGCAAGTTATATAGGTGTTATTCAAAATTAAAATACAAAAATGTGAAAATTTACAATTATTTCTGGAACATGGCCTAATATTGAGGGTTCAGAACTCCATTATATTGTTTGAAAAAAACCCGTTCTTCTAAATAAAACCTTGGTGAAAAATAAGGTCCTCAAGTGTTTCAAACTTTAAACATATCTGACCATTTTTAGAAAAGCATGTAGTATACCATTTAAAATGTCATTTGTCCTCAATTACTTTTTTGGTAATTTAATGTATGGAGTATCTTATATTGTATGCACTCTAAATGTATTATTTTTAGGAAGAAAATCTAACTCTTCTATAAGAACAGTAGCTCAGCTGTTCTAGACTTTTCCCGTGTGTTCCTTTAGCCATTGTCTTCTCTTTTAAAATTAAGATTAATAAATATTAAAGAATTATAATTAATTTTTATTTAAATCAATCATATATCTGATTGCCCATTTAAAAATAAGTATAAGAAGAGGAGAAGTAAAATCCTCTCTCTGATTTCCAATTCTATTCTTAAAATTGGCTAGTGTAATAAAATTTTGAAGTTTTATATGCTAAAGAAAATATACACACATAGAGACTATTTAAAAGAATTCATTGTGATGGTCTCTTTGCTTTTCATCTTGTTTTTGTTACAAAGAACTATGCTACATGTTTTAAGTAGATTTAAAACTAAGATAATAGTCATAGACTACTTATAGTCAGCTACATGACAGGGGCATTATTCCTGAGTTAAAAGATATTCTAGGGTCTCCACATTTGGGAATCAGAAGAGATCGTGGATTTGCATACTGTATCATCAAGGTACAAGTGGCTTCCTCCATTGTCCTGTTAGAATGATTCACTTCAGCTCAAACAGATCACTAATGTCTCCCTTTTGCTCTGAATGACTCAGGGCTTCAGTGACACCATCACCTGGTTTTCTCTCATGTCTCCCTTTCCCAGATGTGCACCTGCGGTGATTGACTTAGTTTATTCCTAACTCAGAATCTCACTATATGAAATTCTTCTGTGTTCTTGTTTGCTTCTTTATTATCTTATTCATAATTTATTCGCAGAGGTGACAAAAAAGAAAAAGGTACTGCTGTATATAAAAATGTTTTGAGTAAAAAAATCATCTGTGGAGAGTAATGTTATAATATCAACTTTTCCTTGACACACAGTGATGAATAAAAGTTACCAGTTTTCACAAAATTTTAATGGCTACAGTAAAGGGAGCTTCAAACATGCAGGGGATCTGGAAAGTTCAGAATAGAAGAACCAGCATAGAAGGGAAAAGCTTGGCAGAGTAGTTTGAACATTAGTTATGATTAAAAGATACATGTGTAATAATATAAATTTATACATTATAAAAGAAACATAATAATAAAAATCATCTAGACCTTTAAAAAGCTACAGAAGGAACGATCTACTATAGTCAAAAGATTTTACATAGATGTATACATATTCAAGTAAAATTTAACAAGTAGAAGTTACAGGAAGATGTACAAAAGTTTGATGTACAGAAATCTAGATATGGGCAGCATATGTGGGATGAAAAGGCAGGGATTTAAAATGACCCCTATTTTAGAAAAACTTGGAAACTCTGACATTGATACAAGGATAGACATGAAGGAAATACTACATACAACCACATGGAATCACAAAGATAAAACTCTAAAACAACTAGATTAAGAAAATGGGGACATCCTACTGAGACACTAGGTAAGAGAAATATAGGAAATGGGGAAATAGAAGGACCCAGAGGGTCCTAGAAACCTACAAGAAGAACATCGTGATGGGTGGATCGGGGCCCAGGGGGCTCTGCTCAAACTATTACACTAACCAAGGACAATACAATAGTAAACATCGGACCCCTACTCTGATCTACCCAATGGACAGGACATTCTCCACAGTTGTGTGGAGAGCGGGGAATGACTTTGACATGAACTCTGGTACTGCATATTTGACCACCCTCCCCTTGGTGGGGATGCTTGGGGGCACTCAAAGAAAGAATAAGCAGGCTACCAAGATGAGACTTGGTAGCCTCTGACCATATAGTGGGAGAAGAGGTCCCCCTCGGTCATAGACCTAGGGGAGGGGAATAGGGTGAAAGCGGGAGGGAGGGAGGAATGGGAGGATACAAGTAATGGGTTAACAATTGAGTTGTAATCTGAATAAATTAATAAAATTTAAAAAAGAAACTGGGCCAATAAAATGATCAATATAATATTGTGAGAAAAACCAGATAGATTGTTGTAAAGCATGAGAATTTACAGGATGCAGAAGAGTTACTCTCAACATGAAGAGATTCATGAAAAGATGCGTCATGAAAGATGGCGTGAAAAATGAGTGTGTGAGTTAGGAAAGAGAGAAAAGAGATTTTGTCATAGAGTCAGGATGTTGGTGTAATGGCAAAGGTTTGAAAAGACTGTTTTTCAGTGCCAAGACAGAGAGCAATGAGTTGCAAAGTTGGAAAAGAAGGCAAGAGAAGAAAACACAGAAGAATGTGGAGTGTAAAATTTCTTGACCTAGAAGTTGGAAATTTTCCTTCTTCAGGAGTAAGGAGGACATGGTGGCACTCCCTGTTGGCCTCCTCATGAGCTTTACCTTGTCTGACCTCAGACCTCAGCTCCTGTTTGAAACCTTTGTGAGCACAGGTTTTGCCAACCTAAGGGCCCTCGGGGCCTTCCTCCTCCACTGCCTAGATCTCCAAGAAGGATACTGAGGCAGGACCCTTCCTTGATTCCGTGAATCACACGTCATGAGTCTGGCCTCATTCCACCTGTTTCCAAGCATCTGGCAGAGCCAAAAAACTAAGGGAACTGCTTGCAAGGTCCCATCTGCTTTCCTAACATCTAATGCAGTTTTTCAAAAGTTTTAGGCACTGACATTTATTTTTTCTAACAAATAAATCAGACACCAAGGCAAGTTATTATCACATTAGGCTTCTTGCATCATAATGATTTATCATAACAACCCAAAGAAGGAATATTATAGATATTTCATAAATAAAAGGAATAAAATTGACAGTAGTTGTAGATAAGCAGTATTTTCAACAAGCTCCTTTATTGCATACTTTTCTTAGCTGCTAGAAATTATTTTCTGATTATGCCCAAAAGTCTTTCTGGGCCCTTAGACAAAGGCTTGGGCGAGTAGAGGAGCTAGCTTCATAATATTTTTGTTATATTTTAATGTTTAATAATCAAATACATAAATGAGTTAGATAAAAATACTGGTCAGTTTTGGAAATCTCTGTTGTTGGATATCTGATATTCTGGACATCTGAGATCCAATCCCTGGACAGCCAGCTTTAGTTTGTGGTGGTTTGATTGGAGTTATTTCAATCATTATTTTTTGGTACCTGTTGAAACTTGCTTTGTGTCCAAGGATGTAGTCAATTTTGAGGACAGTTTCATGGAAAGCAGAGAAGAAGGTATATTCTTTGTGTTTGAGTTAAGTGTTCTGTGACTATTTGTTAGGTCTATTTGGTTTATAATATCAGTTAGCTACAGTATTTCTCCATTTAGTTTTTGTCTGTATGACTTGTCCATTGGTGAGAGTGAGGTTTTGAAGTCTCCCGCCATCAGTGTGAGGGGAAATACATGATTTAAGCTGTAGTAGTGTTTTTAAAATAAAGTTTAGTGCTCTTGTATCTGGGACATAGATCTTAAGAATTAAAATGTCATCTTCGTGGATTTTTCCTTTGATATGTATATTATATAGTCTTTCTGTATATCTTTCTGTTACTTTTGGTTTTAAGTATACTTTCTTAGATATTAAAATTAGTATACCAGCTTTATACTTAGGTCCAAATTTGGTCAGAATATCTTTTTCCAACTGTTTACCTCGAGAAAATGTCCATCCTTGATGTTGAGGTTTGTTTCTTGGATGGAACAGAGAATGAATTCTGTTTTCTCATCCATTCTGTTGGTCTGTCTTTTTTTCTGGGCAAGTGAGGCCATTGATATTGAGATATATGAGTGGCCAATGATTGTTGATTCCTGCTTACTGTTGTGGTGGTGGTGGTGATGTCAGTGGTGTGTGTGTGTGTGTGCGCGCGCGCGCGCGCGCGCGTGTGCACGCGCACGCGCATGTGCACACTCGTCCCTTCTTTTGATTTTGTTAACTTGAGATCATTCATTCACTGTCTTTTCATGTTTGTGATAAACCTCCTTATGTTGGAATTTTCCATCTAGTGCCTTCTGTACAGCTGAATTTGTAGATAACTATTGTTTAAATTTAACTTTATCATGGAACAGTTTATGTTCTCTATGGGGATTAAAATTTTTGCTGGGTATAGTAGTCTGAGCTGGCATCTGTGGTCTCTTAAAGTCTGTAGCACATGTGTCCAGAACCTTCTGGCTTTTAGATTCTCCATTGAGAAGTCTAGTATAATTTTAATATGTCTGTTTGCCTTTGGTCTTTTTCCCTTGCAGTTTTTAATATTCTTTATTTATTCTGTATGTTTACTGTTTTGAATATTATGTGTCAAGAGTCTTTCTCTTGTGGTCCAATCTGTTTGGTGTTATGTAAGCTTCTTGTACCTTTATAGACTTGTCCTTCTTTAGGTTAGGAACATTTTCTTAAATAATTTTATTAAAAATATTTTCTGAGCCTTTGAGCTAGAATTTCTCAATACCTAATACTCTTAGGTTTAGTTTTTAATAGTGCTCTAGGTTTTCTGGATATTTGGTCAGGAGTTTTCTAGACTCAACATGGTCTTTGACTGAAGAATCTTTTTCCTCTATTGTGTCATCCAAGCCTAAGGTTCTCTCTTCCATATCTTGTATTCTGCTGATGATGCTTACTTCTGTAGTTCCTGGTTGAATTCCTAATTTTGTCATTTCTAGAATTCCCTCCATGTGTGATTTTTTTAATTGCTTCTCTTTTCTGTTTTAGGTCTTTAGCAGTTTTACTAATTTTCTTCAACTGTTTGTATTTTCTTTAAGGGATTTATTTATTCCCTCCAATTGGGTGCTTGTGTTTTCCTGACTTCCATTAAGGGATTTATTCTTTTTATCCACATGTTTATGTTTTCCAGGACATCCTCAAGGGATGTATATATTTCTTCTATAATGCCCTCTATCATCTGCATTTAGTTGGTTTTAAGTCTTTTTTATTCTTATTCAGCTATGTTGGAATAACCAGGTCCTGTTTTGGCAGGAGAGCGAGCCTCTGGTGTAGACATATTGCCTTGGCTTTTGTTGATTGTGTTCTTACTCTGTGTTTTGGCATGTGGGTTTGGGATGATTAAAGGTCTAGGTGGTGATTTCTGGATGTTTCTTTGTTGGGTGGATGTTTTATATTTTTGGTTTCTGTTTCCACTTTGGAGTTGGAAGCTGGGATACTGTGACTAGTGGGGCGGGAGAGGTTAGAAGGAGACAGTCTGAGATCCACAGGAGATGTGGGGAGTGGTGAGGGAAGGCTGCAGCTGGTGTTCTGTTTCAGTGCAAGGGATGAATGGGAGTTGAGTCTTGGGAACAGAGCTACTTATAATATTATATAACCACACTGCTCACTGTAATTTATTAGGAAACTTACAATGTTAATTGCCCAAAGTAGTATGTGCTGGGGTGCTTTATTGGCTTCATGGCTCTGGAGAAACACAGCTCTGGAAGAATTCTGCCTTGTAATTGTTAGGAATACTGTGGATCTTCACATGTGTAACAGCTTGTATAGACTATAGATTTTTAATATCTCAGACTTGAGGGGATTCAAATTTCTGTATATAATAAAGCTAAATCAACAATTGCTCTATAAATGCTAATTACTGTGCAAATAGATTCAACTCAATAATCAATAAATTATTTTTTCAATAATCAATGAATTATTTTTATCAGTAAGCAAACACACAATATTCATTGCCTCAGATCTCCCTTGAGCATCTCACCATAGCAACAACACTTAGCTTCTCTTTTCTTTTATTGTTTCCAGTATTTTTCTTCTCTGTTTTCTTTTGTCTCCTCCCTTCATCTCTCATGTGCTACCTTTTCTTTCATTCTGAGACTATGAAAAATATTACTTACATCCCAAAGTAATACTAACTAAATATATACTAAGTGCTTAAATATTCTAATGTTAAAACTTCTTGCCTTTCACTGGCACATGTGAGATATTTTTATTTACATAAAAATATTGAGATTTGGTAGGTACCACAAATATAGATTTATATTTTTCTTATAATTGACATATTTTGGATGTTTTACTGTGAAATTACATAGGATTTTATAAGATTGAAATTAAGCATTGTTAAGAAGATGGTGGTGAATTTATGTTTGTCATATTTTTACCTATGATTTTAAGATAATAAAATAATAAATGACACATAGGAAATTGAGATATGACAGCTAAAGCATTCAACTTAACACAGTGTACTTCCTGGAAATGTTCTGAATCAATTGTTATTGTTCAAATGTACCTATACTAAGAACTTCTTTCCAAGGAAAACTTCCATAATACAAGGTGTCCAATGCTAGTATCTTCCTTCAGCTGAAAGCAACTAAGGAAACATGAAAAAGAAAAACTATAGTTCAAAGACTCAGTATAATTTAATCTCTAAACAGACCGCAGTTATTTTACATGTGCTATTTGAAATAAAAATTGCAAACTATTGGAAAGGAAAGGAATAGCATATTATCCAATGAAATCATACACTATACTATATTGATCTGAATCATTGATGTAGCAGGGTCTTATAGATAAAATCACAACTCAGTATGCTATGTGACAATAGTGTCTCTGGTCTGTTCATATTCTTTTTTTAAATTTTTTTATAAAAACATTTATATTATTATACATATATACAATAAACTATCTATAGCAAGAAGAACCATGACACAATCAGGAATTATATAAATGTTACATTCTTAGTGTTTTGGCTATTTGTATTTGACAGCCTTGAGAAAACATCTTTCCTATCTTGGAGCATTTAAAATTCTGCATGTAAATCAATCTCCATCATATCTTGTCATTATCAACTTAAAACATATATCTAGACTATCTAGACCTACAAACATCTTAACCCCTAAACAACTAAGCGTCATTGTAAAACTAAGTTACCTGGTCTTCAAGCCCATCAGAGACTTGAGAAGGAATAAACTCTGTTCATATTTTTTTCCTCTGATTTCAACCTTCCTGTCTCTTGTAGACCCACTAAACAATTTGAAGTCCCCCATCCTGAATGGAAACAAAATAGCAAAACCATCTGTAAATCTGTATTGTGGTAATATCTTCTTTAACATTTTTTGTCTTGAACTAGTGCCCAACTCTAGTTCCCTGTACATTCTGACCTTTTAGGATCTCAGTAATTTATAACTTGCTTAATACCTTTATAGCCCCTAGAATTACCTCTACTGGGGCCACTAATGTCCTCCTTCTGGCTGGGCCCAATGGATAAGCCTCAGTCTATATTTATGAATGATTTGGGTAGCATTTCAGTTAACAATATTCTTATTTTCAAGGAGCACTGCCTTCTTACCCAATCCTTAATAAGTCTGCTTTCCTAGTTTTCCTTTCGTGTGCTTCGTATCGTTACATAGTTCTCCTAATTATTTCTTTTTAAAATGATTTATTCATTTTTATTTTATTTACATCAATTTTCTTCCCACTTTTATGTCTGATCCCCTGGAACTGCAGTTACAGACATGTAAGGGGCCATGCGGGTCCTGGGAGCTGAACTCATGCCCTTTGGAAAAGCAGGCAGTGCTCTTAACCACTAAGCCATCTTATGGCCCTCCGAATCATTTCTCACATTTTGAATTTTCAAAAACTATTTTGAACAATTTTCAAAAATGTTTGTTCACCTTAAGTGTTACGCAACATAACATAACAGTGTGCCAGTATTCTGGCTATTTGGCATGATGTAATTCTTTAGTTTTTTCAAAGAGGGACCCTGAAAGTGTAACCTGCTGAGCCTCATTGCTATTCCAGTAAGGAGGGGGATTAGATTCACTCTCATGTATTAGGGCTCAAACTGAGTAAACAGAGGAAGCTGGACTGCAGGGAGCTAGCATCACAGTGACCTGGACAACTGAGAATTCCAGCTCTGCTGCTTCGAGTGGCAGAGCTTTGCTATCTAGTCTGCAGGGTGGTCAGTGTGAGCCGCAGGCAGTGAGAGGACAGGTGGAACCTTTGTGAGCTTTAGCATTTCATTGTGCACACTCCATTAGAAGATGGCATTACATTCTTCTACTTCCAGATCATGGTAGCCCAGCTCAATCCTCACAAAATATAAAATGTTCCCCCAAACAATTCCATAAATCCAGTTTAACGTCGGACAAATTTTATGACGGCAGTTACACAACTGAAAACAATCTCAGTGTCTTACCTATCGCTGTCTTCCTCACCACTCTCCTACTTTTCTCTCTGACTTCTTTCTTTTTACTAAGTAATTAAGTATCTCCTGCGTATTACTCAAGTAACCTGGTTTGTACTCGTCACTGTAATTATTTTCTTTTAAAAGCGACCGAATCTTGTCTGTATTTAGTGTGCACTGCGCCTCTGTCCCAGCAATTATTCGCTCAAGAAGCGTGGCATGTGTTCACAATCCAGCAACGTCTGAAGTGTTAAAAAAATCCACTAAACTCTATCCAACCAAGTCTTTAGGAAACTTGAAGCTCAGTGGATCAGAAGACCCCCTCCAAGATTCCTTTTGCGGTTGATGGCAACAGGACAGAGACATGCAACTGGACAACGTGCAGAGACTGAGAGACTTTAGAGTACTCAGTCCTTAATGGGATATCTTCATCAAAGTCTTTCCCTCAGGCTCAAGCGCTATACCAAAGAGGAAGCCAGAAGAGTGTAAGGGCCAGAAGGGAAAGATAACACCAAGAAAACAATGTCTTCCATGCACAACATGACTAATGCACATACGAACTCACAAAGACTGTAGATGCAGGGACAAGACCTGTATGCTCAAGCTAGATAGAGTCTGAGTGCTGAGAGGGGTAAGTGGGCATGAGCTCCCACCCCTAACCAAGAGGCTATCTCCAATTGACAGCTGCTCACAAGGGAAGAATTAGTTTCCCCCAGTGCCATCTCACTGGGTATACATACTACGCTTAAGGAAGTCCTCATGTCTAGCTGTAGGTGGCCAATGAAAACCAAACTCAGTGATATTTTCGTATATTTTTTTCATATTGTTTTCCTTGAGCATTTTTTTGTCTTATTGGTCTCTTGCTTGGATATTATGGTTTTCAATTTTGTGTTTTTAGGTATTTATGTGTATCAGTATGTGTGCGTGTTCTTCCTGTGTTTTGTCATTTTCTTTTTCTTTTATTCTTTTATTTTCTCATTGGGATTTTGGTTTTCCATTTGTTTTCTAATTGAGTTGGGTGAGTGGAGAGGTAGGGGAGGATCTCAGAGGAGTTGGAAGAAGAGAATGGTCATAATTTAGTGTATGAAAAATTATCTTCAATAATATGTATGTGCCCTACTCAAATCAAATAAACACAACTTTAATAATTATAGGAAAGTAAAGGCACATGTTATATCCTTGTGAAGGAGTTTTCTGGTCTATCCAGGACTGTAAAGCCCTTTTCCTTATGTAAATGACAATCTGACCCTTATGGGGCATGAAAGAAGTGTACTGTATTTGGAGTGTTATTGATGGCTGACCAAGGTGCAGTAAAGAAACAGAACTCAGTGATGTCCAAGTAGAAGAGAGTAGGTAATGGTAGATGAAAGGTGGTAAAGGACATTAGAAAGGTAGGTGCAAAGAGTTCCCAAGGATTCATAGGATGATCTGTGGCTTTTGCCTTAGTAGTAAGATTGTGAAGCCAGTTGAAAGGTATTTGGAACATGATGGAAACAGCACCTTAGGCAGTGAAAATAGCACATTTGCTTATTTGTAGATAGTTTGCTTTAGAGGAAATGAAAAGGATGCAAACCAGTGGCTGTTTCAAGTAAGGCAGGTATGCTGACACTTTTTTAAGTCTGCCTAGAAATGTTTCGTTTCCAATTTAAATGATCACACCTTACTGCAACCTTCCAGGTCCTTCATTGCCTTTGATACAGTCCTGAGCATGTGAACCCATTTCAAGCCAATTACACAGACATGTGGAGCTTACTGCGTTGCCTGTTTTACAATTTCCCCACTCAGTCCTCGTTGCCTATAGGAGAATAGACAACATCTAATGTAACCTTTAAGCCTGTGTAGGCAAGGTCCACTACTTAAGCCTCACTTGTTTCTCCCCCATGCACTTATCATCTTTCGGTTTCAATAGTTCAGGAAGCTCTCACTTCTTCAGCTTTAGACCCGTGGTGGTCCCTCCTCTTAGCGACCCTTTTCTACCCTCCACGCTCTCTCCTGCCTGACATCCGCCTGCTCTGTCCCCACTTGCCCACCTGTTTATAGAGCAAACCATTTTCCGAGGCCTGTTACACAGCCCTTGGCTTTCTTGTGCATCATGGTTAGAGTTTCTGTCTGTATTGCATCTTATTTTGGTTTTTGCTATGAGAATTCCTTGAGGGCAAGGAGATATATCATTGGATTTGTATCTTCCACGGTTGTAGCATGTGAAATGTACCTTATAACACGTGCATAGCTTTTCATTTAGTTGAAACTAAATGTGGTATTCACTTGTAAGCTAAATATTCGCTACATACCCTTGTTATAAACTCAAAGAACAAAGACCACGGAGTCAGTAACAGGTTTGGTATTTATTTGTTTTGGGTATTTTAGTGACTAATACATGAGGAATTTAAATGTCAATATTGTGGCATAAAATATCTTGATAATGAAATTAGTAGTTTTTCTCTCCACAATATAAATTATTATTCAGTCATTTAATTTTATAATTTTTATCTTTTTAAAAAATTTTTAAAAAAACTTTTATTTTATTACACATGTATAAAACCAGCTATATACAGCAGGGAGAACCATGTGACAATCATGAGAATAATGAGCTCTATACATGTTACATTCATAGTAACTTGGCCATCTGCATTCGTCTCCTTTGAAGTAAGTGTTTTTCCTGTCTTGTTGGGTCTAGATCTCCGAATGAGATTTAAGATCTATCTTATCTCAACTCTAATAGCTTAACTTCTTTATCTTGATATAAAATGGTCTTGTCCCCTAACCAGGTAAATTTGGTTATAGAACTATATTATTTTGTCTTCAATGCCCCTCAGAGACTTGAGAAGGAATAAAACTTAAATTCCTGAGTGAATCAGCAGTGTGGGTTAGCAACTTCCAAAATGTACAAATTGACTTAAGACAGTTTACCTCCTGACCAGTCACCAAATACACTGTATAACGCTGGAGCCTCATCTTCAGCTTTCTGGCCTAATATTTCTGACAGACTTGTTAGCAGGGCAGGAACTATTGAGGACTTGCTTACCCTCACTTGGCAGAGTGCAGCCATCGGCTCTGCCTACATCTAAGTTGCCCATTTTTAGGCAGATTCTGTTAGTGGTAGGAACGAGGACATTTTGCCCAGTGGTTATTTTGCCACCTTTGAAGCCATGTCCATAAGGAGGCTCTTTGATACTCATCATCTTCTTTGAGGTTGACTGGGTGTTGTCAGGAGTTAACTTGTCTTGTTGTCGAAGAAATTTAGGAATCTAAGAACAACTTTAAATGCCATGTTCTGTGCGTCTCTGAGGCTTTTGAAGACCTTATCCAACTATTTTACTTCATATGTTGATAGAGTCATATCTATCTGTTAGACTTAGGATATATATATTCTTGTGTTAAAATCTGCCAATTATTTGACATGCCCATGTTTTATATCAATATATTAAATTCTATAGCAATGACTTAGACATAACCTTCATTATACGTGGCAATTAAGGCCTAAACAAAACATCTGTTACACTTTCTAATGTTTGGTAGATTATCTATTGGGAAATATGTGGAAATATTTAATGTTAGTTCTATCCGTATAACAAAGTCTCTGCTATTTATAATTTGCATTTCATGATTTTAAAAGACGATTTAAAGACTGACTTGCATGATGCATTGTTGCTTTTGCTTAGTCACCTGAGCATATATTGTTGTTTGGTGCCACCTATTGGTCAAACGTTATACTACTGTCAACTAAAAGTCAATAGCCTAGGGATGGTGCCCTCTACTGTGGGCTCCCTCACACGGCCATAGGCCAATCTGGCCAAGTTGATTCTTCAGTTAAGGCTCCTTCGTCTCAGAGGACTTAAAGTTGTTCTAAGTTGACAATAAAAACTAAGAAGGACACAATATAGCATAATAAAATAAAATAATACAAATAAGTCCATTGCCAGTAAAAATCCACCAGCATTTGTAGAATATACGTGGGAGTAAGTCTTCCAGGAGTTCTCAGGGTCCATGAGTGAGGGGAGGAGGAAAGCGAGGGCACGGAATTTTACAAAGGCAGCTTACACTTATTTTCTTCAACCATTTTTCACTGTCATTTAGCTTCATCATTTTCTCAAATGCAGAGAACAGAATATTTCCATTTAGAATAGAAACAACAACAACAAAACAAAACAAGCAAATGAATCTGTTCTCCAAATCTAAATGCTACATTAAAAAAATAAGAACATTTTCGGTCTGTCTCTCAAATGAATTGGGAAGTAAATTCTGAAGGTTGAGTTTAAATGATTGGTGGTACATATGGTCGTGGTAGGGGTGGTGGGTGAGAGCTATTTTCTTTTTCCTTTTTAGACTACATAGAGCTTTATTAACTTAAAATTTTTTATTATTAAAATTTATTCAGATTATATCCCGGTTGTTATCACGTAACTTGTATCTTCCTGTTTGTTCCCACCCTCCCTCCTTCTTTCACCATATTCCCTTCCCCTAGAAATCTGACAGAAGCAGTCACCATCTGTCCACAGCCTATCATGTCTCTTTTGGACAGCCTGCTTCCCCTTCCTTTGTGTGACTTAGGGCTTCCCCACCAAAGGAAAGTGATCAAATTGGGGGCGCTAGAGTTCATGTCAGAGTCAGTCCCCGCTCTTCCCACAACCGTGGAGAATGTGCTGTCCATTGGCTAGATCTGAACAGGGGAGTCTAGGTTTACTTTAAGCATTGTCCTTGGTTGGTACATTTTGTGTGGTCCATCACCACCCCACCACCTCATGTCTGCCAGCCTTGATGGTCTCCTTGTGGGGCTCCTGAGCCCTGAATCCTTCCATTACCCCTCTTCTACCTTACCACGCTCACCTGGTGAAAGCTATTTTCTTTTACATGTCTTGAGTTTTGCACCCCCATTGGACCATAAAAGAATAGCACTCCCAGCATTATCAGAGACTTTAGAATTAGATGTTTTTCTTTTTTAATACTTATTTTATTATTCTTTGAGATGTTAATACATGAATATTATACTTACATCATTCCCACCCCCATCATTTTCTCCCCCAATTTTTCCCATGCCCTCCCAACATTCTCTCAAATTTATATCTATCTATCTCTCTATCCACCCATCCATCCATCTATCCATTTATTTATTTCCTGCTAAACTCATTTACTTCTGGTCATATGTATTTGTGTTCAGGACTGAGTACTTGAGATTAGATAACCTCCTGGGGTCTCATTCCTGGAGACAATTGTTTCTCTATCTCTTATCAGGCCTGTAGGTAGGGCCTTATGAGATTTATCTGGTCCACATTAGCCTGTCAATCAGTGTTCTCACAGTGTAGCTCTTGTTTATGTGTCACTCACAAGACTGGCCTGGTGCACAAGAAAAGCCTGCTCACTGGGGATCTAAGACAGTGGGACTGATCACACATAGTATCGAATGAGTGAAACAGCAGTGATTGCAGAACAACCAACAGGCCATGGCTGTGGACCCCAAAACTCCAGTGTCTGTGTTTCCCAGGAGAGGAAAGCCTACGGTGAGGGAAACAGTGAGCCCAACCTCAGGCCACCTGGCTAATCCTGGGGAAAGTCCCCAGGTTCTGCTTGAGCTTGGTCTCAAACTTCTCCAGCCACCTGCATATCCCATGGGTGAATACCATCTGGGTACTGAGGTTCATGGCTCCAGCCTTGGGCCCCCTGATGCCCAGCATTCACTGAAATAGCCCTAGCTGTTGTATCAAAGTGCAAGCCATCTGCCCAAAGAAAACAAGCAGACCTCTGAGCTCACAGGTTCTCCAAAATGTCTGCGCACAGTGTCCGGGCAGCTAGAGCTCATGAATGTCAGAGCAAGAAAAAAAGTAGCAGGGTACCTAACTCTGAGGACTTTTCTGGTTAGAAAAGGGTCCCCAGGCTCCTGAAGAGCCAGTTGGTCATCAGAGGAGAGCCACAGGCAGTTCTCTGAGAACCATCTGCCAGTCAGAAACTGTACCAACCGATTTGAAGAGGGCTTCTGTAGGAATATCCAGCTTCCTACCCAGAGCTCTTCCCAAACCTCTGAGAACTGTAGTGGGTACCAAGAACTACCAGCCAATAGCAGAGACAACCAGATGGCTAAAGGCCAGTGTGAAAACACAATAAACGAAAACCAGAGCAATATGGAATCTCCAGAACCCAGTTTTCCACCAGCAAGCAGCCCTGGATACAATAACACACTGAAACACAAGAAAATGACATTAAAGCTGTGCTAATGAAGATAATAACTGTCAATGAAACAGAAGCAAAACAGGGAAATAATGATGCTAACAGATATCATAAATCAAATGGAACTAACAGACATCTACAGAACCTTTCACTCAAACACAAAAGAATATACCTTCTTCTCTGCACCTCATGGAACCTTCTCCAAAATTGGCCATATAGACAGTCACAAAGCAATGCTCAACACATACAAGGAAATTGAAATATCCCCTTGTATCTTTCAGATGACTGTGTATTAAAGCTAGATTTCAACAACAGAAATGGGAGAAAACCTACAAACTTATGGAAATGGAACAACTATCTACTCGATGATCACTGGATCAAGGAGGAAAGAAAGAAAGAAATTAAAGACTTTCTAGAATTCAATGAAAACAAAGGGTAACATACTGACACTTATGGAACACAATGAAAGCAGTGCTGAAAGTTCATAGCATAAAGAAACTGGAGACATCTGATACAAGCAACTTAACAGCACATGTGAGACTCTAGGGAAAAAGAAGCACACTTAAGAGTAGACATCTGGAAATAATAAAACTTAGGGTTGAAATCAACAAATTAGAAACTGAGAAAACAAGTAAAAAAGTCAATGAAACTAAGAAGTGGTCCTTTGAGAAAATCATCAAAATAGGCAAACTTTTAGCCAAATTAACCAAAAGGAAGAGAGACACTATCCAAATCAACAGAATCAGAAATGAAAAGGGGGCATAATAACAGAAAGGAAATTCAGATAATTATTATGTCTTCTTAAAAATGCTATATGTCACAAAATTTGAAAATCTAAATGAAATGGATAATTTTCTTAATAGATTCCAAATACCAAAGCCGAATCAAGATCAGATAAGCAAATTAAATAGTCCAATATCTCCTAAAGAAATAGAAGAAGTCATCAAAATTTCTCAACCCAAAAGAAAACAAAACAAACAAAAACCTATTCCACAAAACAGAAACAGAAGGAACATTACCAACTCATCCTATGAGGCCACAATCACTTTGATACCTAAACCACACAAAGACCAAACAAAGAAGGAGAATTTCAGATTAATTTCCCTTATGAACATTAATGCAAAAATACTCAATAAAATACTTGAAAACCAAATCCAAGAACACAACAAAAATATCATCCACCATGATCAAGTAGGATTCATCCCAGGCATGCAGGCCTGGGCCGATATACAGAAATCCATCAATGTAGTCCACTATATAAACATACTGAAAAAAACAAAACCAAACACATGATCAACTCTTTAGATGCTGATAAAGCATTTGATGAAATCCAACATCTGTTCATGTTTAAAGTCTTGGACAGATTAGGGATGCAAGGCACATACCTAAACATAGTAAAGGCAATATACAGCAAGCCTATACTCAACATCAAACTAAATAGAGATACACTTAAAGCAATTCCACTGAAATCAGGGGCAAGACAAGGTTGCCCACTCTCTCCATAGCTCATCAATATTGTACTTGAAGTCCTAGCTATAGCAATAAAACAACTAAAGGACACCAAGGGGATACAAATTGGAAAGTAGGAAGTCAACGTATCACTATCCATGGATGATATGATAGTATACATAAGTGACCCCAAAAATTCTACCAGAGAACTCATACACCTGGTAAACACCTTTAGCAAAATGGCTGAATACAAAATTAACTTTTAAAAAATCAGCAGCCCCTCTGTAACAAAAGACAAATGGGCTTCTCAAAAGCCACAAAAATCCTAAAGTATCTTGGTGTACCTCTAACCAAGCAATTGAAAGACTTGTATGAAAAAACTTCAAGTCTCTGAAGAAAGAAATTGAAGAAGATATCAGAAGATGGAAATATCTCCCTTGCTCATGGATAGGGAGGATTAATATATTAAAAATGACCATCTTACCAAAAATTATCTACAAATGTAATGCAATTCCCATCAAAATATTTTTCTTTACAGCCTTAAAAGATCAATTCTTAGTGCTACCTCAAGACCCAGCTATACCACTCCTGAACATATTCCCAAAAGATGTTCCGTCACACAACAAGGACATTTTCTCAACTATGTTAATATCTGCACTGTTTGCAGTAGCCAGAAACTGCAAACAAACCAGATGTCCCTCAACCAAAGAATGAATAAAGAAACTGTGGTACATCTACACAGTGGAATACTATTCGGCTATCAAAAACAAGAACATCATGAAATTTGCATGTAAATGAATGGAGCTGGAAAAGATCAACTTGAGTAAAATAACTCAGACTTAGAAGGACATGCATGGTATATACTCACTTATAAGTGGATGTTAGTCATATAATACAGGATAACCATATTACAATCCATAGACCTAAAGAAGGTAAGTAACATGGAGGACCCTAGCGAGGATGTCTAATTCCCACTCAGAAGTGAAAGTAGAATAGACACTGGAATCTGTTGAAAGAGACGGAGTGGCCGGGCGTGGTGGCGCATGCCTTTAATCCCAGCACTCGGGAGGCAGAGGCGGGCGGATCACTGTGAGTTCGAGGCCAGCCTGGTCGACAAAGTGAGTCCAGGACAGCCAAGGCTACAGAGAGACCCTGTCTCGAAAAACCAAAAAAAAAAAAAAACAAAACAAAAAAGAAAACAACAACAACAAAAAACAAAAAACAAAAAGAAAGAGACGGAGTAGCTGGGAGTCTACTGTAGAGGTTCTCTGAAATACTACACCCAGTAGGTCCTGATGAGACTTGGTAAGCTTGGGTCAGTTGATAGAGGAGAAGGGCTCCCCTCTCTCTGAGGACTAGGGGAGGGTCATAGTGAGGAGGAGGGCAGGGGGTTGTGACTAGGAGGAGATGGGGGAGGGGGCTACAGTTGGGGTGTAAAGTGAGTCCATTTAAAAAAATAAAATAAAATAAAATAAAATAAAACAATCTTGATAGCCCATGACCATAAAGTAGGAGAGGAGATTCCCCCTCAGTCATGGACATAGGGGAGGGGAATAGGGTGGGAGTGGGAGGGAGGGAGGAACGGGAGGATACAAGTGATGGCATAACAATTGAGTTGTCATCTGAATAAATTAATTAAAAATTTTTAAATTAAAAAAAAAAAGGGTGCCTGCTCCATATGTGCAAGAGGCCTAGGATCAGTTCCATGCATGCTCCTTGGTTGGTGGTTCAGTCTCTGTGAGCCCCCATGGGCCCAGGTTAGTTGACCCTGTAGGTCTCTTGTGGAGTTCTTGACACCTCCAGCTCCCTTAATTGTTTCCTCAATTCTTCCATAGGACTTCCCAAGCTCTGTCTTAATGTTTGGCCATGGGTCTCTTAATCTGTCTCCATCAGCTTCTGGGTGTTATCATTAAGAATGAGATGCCATGCAGCAGATGTGATATGGAGAGATTTATCTGTCTGAATGGAAGGGGAGAGGAGTTAGGGCAGAAACAGAGAGACTGTGGAGGAGAGAGAGAAGGGAGGAAAGGGGACTTAGGGAGACAGATGTGTGGGGGAAAGTGCAGGAGTAAGAGAAAAATAGGTGGTGGGTTTGTTCTTTTATATCATAGCCCTGGCACACACTTGGCAGCAACTTGTGACAATGTCTGAGGAAACTAAGCAACCTAGAGGCAGATCAGATCGGCTAGCAGATCTGCTTGTGAGCTAACATTCCTCCCCTTTTCTATAATTAAAAAAAAATAATGACATTGGACTGTTTTTCGTGTAACGTAAGTCAAAGTATACAAATGCAGGCTCATTGAAAGTAGCTGTTGACCACCATGCAAGTAGGGAAAAGAGAGAGAGAGAGAGAGAGAGAGAGAGAGAGAGAGAGAGAGAGAGAGAGAGAGAGAGAGAGAGAGAGAGAGGCGCCAGATGATATGGTGAAGAGGAAAGAAGAGCCCCTGCTCTGGAAATTTCAGGATAAAGGACAGGGTATGCCAGCCATGTTCTGCAGCAGACAGTAACCATGTAGTGCTAGGAGAAACTGGAGCTGTTTGTCCCAGTATGAAGCACATCATTCCAGACTTTTGTTCATAATTAACGGATAAGGAGTGAAGACTTCATCTTTGACTGGTTCCTGCTCCCATTGGGATGGTGGGGGGGGGGGCAAAAGGCTGAAATGTTGGCCAAATCTAGGAAAAGTAGGCTGTAGTATTTGTTGTGCAGGGTCTGAGAACATCTGTGGCTAGGAGAGACAATGTAGCTGCAGCTGGCACCAAGCTAAGTACGTTAGGAAGAAAAATTTATTTTGGGGTGTACATTTGAAACTTACCTTCTCTCAGATAAATCTTTCCGTATCGTATCTGCTGCTAGGCATCTCATTCTTAATGATAGCGTTTGGTGCGTTGGTGGGGAAGGGCTCTTCCGGTACTGTCTAGGCACACCCGAACCCCTTCTAGCTGCCATGTTGCCAAAACAACATGTCTTCTGTTCCACCAATCACTAGACGCTCCTCCCAACATTACATTAGCTGGTAGGTTTTCCCTTCCTGGTCAGTGTATTCGGCAATGGCAGGCTGTTTCCACTGACCCCTGTGATGACATGCTCCCAGGGTGACTTCCTTCTCCTACTGGCACAGTTTTCTTTCTGTCTTTCTCACATGGCAAAAAATCCTGGTACCAGGTAAAACTGTGCCACTTAAGCATGTGACAACATATTTGACCAGATTAGGCCAACTCATTTCTAGTCTCCCCGACCCTTGACCCCCCTCCAGCCCTCTGGGATGTCTTTGGATTGGGCTTGCAAATGATTTATTTCTCTTTTCACCCTCCCATGGGAATGGAGTCCCCAAGCTCAGATTTTCAAGCTTTTTGGAGACATGTAGCTTCTAAATTTCTTATTACACCGCCCAAGTGATTAGGGAACATAAAAACAAAAACAAAACAAAACAAAACAAACAAACAAACAAACAAAAACCCTTTCCTTTCCTATGCCATTTTTTTTCTCACTCCAAAACTTGATTTTATGCCACTGCCACAGGGCAGTGAGGATGGCTGCTTCAGAACACATTTGCCTTGTGGCCACTTTTTGGGGTAAAGGAGCACAAGCTCTGCCATCCCTCTGGCTGCCAAAGGCCCTGGGCTGGCTTGGGCAATGCTCCCCTTATCCTCATACCCCCAGCACAAGTATATGCCTACTGCCTTGGCACTCCTCCTCTTGCTATGGGCTCCTTCTGCAGCCCGTCACCACTGCCCCACCCTCCCTGAGATTCCGCCACTTTTACAGGTATGACTGGATCATTTGTTAAATTTGATCCTAAAATCTACTTAGAGATTCTCCCACACGGCTCTGTCTGCAGCTTTCCTCCACTTCCTGAAGCTGCTCTCTGCACCTGTGGCTCCAGGTCCTGGCTATCCGTTGCCCACTCTACCTCACACCCATGCATGGTCTTGTGAATACTGATGGCAACTACAGCAACACTGCCCCTGCCCTTGCCCTGGTGGCAGCATCCATAGTGGCTGGGCACCATCATGGCACCAGAGGCACTTTTAAAATATCCCACTGCTGGCTATCCCACTGATTGCAATGCTGATTTGGGGATAGAGGGGCTGCAGCTACATAGCTCTATTGCTATCTTGACTAAGGGAACCACATGACCTGCTGCCATCTTTGTGATGGGAAAATTGTGGCTCTGTCACCATCTTTACTGAGGGCTGCCAGCTCTGTTCAAATCTTTGCTAAACTCCAAATACAACCACTGTCTTTTAAGCTTATGCTGTCCACTCTGTAATTTTATAGTTAATTACAGGATTAAGCTTTACCTAGTCTCTAGTTTTATATTTTGAAGGTTAGGCTTTGGGACCAGTAACTATAAAACAATAAGTCTCAAAATTCAAAATTATATATTTATAACATTTTACATAAATGATTCAAGCCTGGTTCAAAATGTTTTTACATGATGCTTTATTTCAAGGTTGTAAAGGTCTATTTAAATCAAGCTAGTTTAAAGTGTATGTCTAACTACCTGTCTTCACTAGTGCTTGGAAAAATGCATTTCTCCTGTCACTGGCTGCTCTGGGTTCACTTGAAAGCTTCATGCAATTTAAAAATTGTTCTACAATATTCTACTGTATTGCTGCCTCTGAAATTTTGTAATCCTAAAGGCAATGTTAAAACTTGGTCATTATATCCTATTTTCACCCTCAAAAAAAATCACTGCCTTGTTCTTTCTAATCTACAATACAACTTTAGACTTTTATAAGCTATGGAATTTTTATAAGCTAAATCATACAGGAAACTGTTTACAAGGTGTAGTTTGGAGCAGATAACTAGAGACAGATAAAGATTGCTTACGTCAAATATATTGGCCCTCAACCTTGTCAGAGATCTGCTAAATATGGCATTTAACATATCAGTTTATTGTGATAAACAAGAGATTCACAGATCCTAATAATTGATCCCAAAGGTCTCTGAGAATATTTGGCTATGACAGATGACTTTAACTCTGGATTGTGATATGCTAACCCCTGGGAAAGACTGTCTTCAATGTCTTGACCTCTGCTGGTCTGTTGGTGAATGCAAGTTATGAATGTTAGAAGATTCAAAGAATGTGTTTTAAGGTTGATAAATGCAAGTTATGAAGGTCTGAGGCTCTAAAAGGCTGCTTTATTTCTTTCTGTTGTTTTGTGATTGTTGTACTAACTGTTCAGAGCTTTGACATTAATCAATGGAGCTCTGCCTTGTTAATCTAACTATGATAAAACATTCCATTATATGATCCACTATCATAGTTCAGAGTTCAACATTTTAAATTTCCTTTCGTTTGTCTTTTAAATATGGATTTAAAATGTTTTTCATTGTGCTTGAATTATATGCACCCTGTCTTTTGGACAGAGGAAAGAAACCCTTCTCTCATGATGTGTACCTGCCAGGTCAAATGGAAGCCAGATAATTATTGGTAATCAACAGCCTAAGTTTCTCACCTGGTGCCAGAGGGTGGGATTCCCTTTCCAGCTACGCAATTGCCACCTTTCTGCACCCAACAGCAGCTGCTTGGTGAGTTCCCACCCAGCTTCCTTCTTAGTCTTCATAAATGCTTCCCTTTGACCAAGAGATTGTCAACAACTGTCTGGTTCACTAGGGAGCAGAGCTACCTCAACCTTGGTCTGCATAGCTGTGGCTGGTCCTTCTCTCTGATTTTCAGTTAGGACCTTTCCCTTTGGATGAGCATCTTCTCTGGCACAGTTTTTTTTTCTGATATGGAGAGGTTTATTTGAGGGAAGGAAAGGGGAGAGGAGTTAGGGCCTGAGTGGGCCATGAGGGTGGGGAGACAGAGACAGAAAGACGAGAGAGAGAGAGAGAGAGAGACAGAGAGAGAGAGAGACAGAGAGAGAGAGAGACAGAGACAGAGAGAGAGACAGAGAGAGAGACAGAGAGAGAGACAGAGAGAGAGAGAGACAGAGAGAGGGAGAGAGAGAGAGACAGAGAGAGAGAGAGAGAGAGAGAGAGACAGAGAGAGAGACAGAGAGAGGGAGAGAGAGACAGACAGAGACAGAGAGGGACAGAGAGAGACACAGAGAGAGACACAGAGAGAGACACAGAGAGACACACACACACACACACACACACACACACACACAGAGAGAGAGAGAGAGAGAGAGAGAGAGAGAGAGAGAGAGAGAGAGAGAGAGAATGCAAGAGAGGTAAGAGAGACAGTGAGGTAGCTGGTTGGTCCCTTTTTTAGCTGATGCCTCTGGCACAAAGCTGGTGGCAGACGACAGATGATGACACCCAAGGTTGCCAAGTAAGCTAGAGGCAGGCTGCTTATATGCCAAGACTGGGTGAAGCCTTTCAGAGGAGTTAGGCTACGATCCTGTCTATAAACATAGCAGAGTAACATTAACATCTTGGTTCTCTCCCAAGAGATGGGTCTCAAGTAGGGCTAGTCTTTGCTTGGCCATTCTCTCAATCTTTGTTCCATCTTTGCCCCCAAACATCTTGTCCCCTGCACATAGGTAGCAGATGCACAGCTTGGTCTTCACGTGGATCCTCCAACAACTGGAATGGGGCCCTCTCTGATTCAGATGCCTCCCTTTGGATCCTATTCCCCTAACCTGGCTACCTTGTCTGGCCTTGGGAGGAGTTCTGCAGTGTGTGTGTGGAGGGGTACCTATGGGGAGATGAGAGAATAAAGTGGAGAGGTAGGCAAGTGGGAATGGGAGGACAGAAGGGGGTCTGCAAGCAGGATGCAAAATGAATACATAAATAACTTTTTAAAAATTAAAAAAGAATGAAGAATCTGTTCTACATAGCCTGTCTCAGAGAAATAGCAGCGACGATAATCTTTTTTATTAGTAGACTATGGCATATACCTTACATCACTAATGTCTAATGTGCAACAGCATTTTTATGTATAATGTACGATTAACAGCCAAAGTGTATGATACCAAATCATGCTGCTTTCCTTTAAAGAATTTGCTGTCTGTTCAATGAAATAAGTTCAGTGCCTTTACTGCAATCAGAAGGTACTGGACGTGGATTCTTCCAGTTTTGGGTATAATTTCCCTTCTTGGTTTCTATGGAGTTTCTGTAGGGGCCTTGAAGTTGGCTCAGACACCTCAAGACCAAATTCCAGGCACAAAGGATATTTATTTGCCACAGAGAGACAAAGGGCAGGGAATAGGAAACAAACACAGGAGGAAGAGGACAGGGGGAAGGAGAAGTGGACAAGGACTGCCTCGGGATGGAGAGGAGCTGTTTCCCCTCCTGCTTCTGCTTGCTGGAGTCCCTGCAGTTTCGCTGAGTG
Organism: Acomys minous; assembly: GCF_964271855.1. Lineage (NCBI taxonomy): Eukaryota > Metazoa > Chordata > Mammalia > Rodentia > Muridae > Acomys > Acomys minous. The sequence goes on along the minus strand of NC_140497.1, from coordinate 70,213,960 downwards.
ATTGCCTAGAGGGAAATTATGTGCTTTCATAGTCTTTTAGCTTTTGGATAGCCACCTAGATCTATCTTCTCCTGACTAAGTGCATCATGGTAGCCACAGGCACATCATTCTGCCAAGTTCTGCTTTGTGTAAGCCACAGCTTCTTTTCTACTCCTCTGTGATCATTCGTCCTATGGGAGGGTAGACACGTGGCTATGACTGTGTGGCTTTCAGATTGGTAGAAGGGGAATATATGAAAGCGAAAAGCATTTTCCTGGATTTCACTATTAATAGAGGTGCCAGAATAAGTAAAGATATACACTTAGTTACCTTTTGTACTCCAACACGTTTCTAAGACCTTTAACATTTATTTTTGAGCCTTAAATGTATAAAATCAAAATATTTTTTTTCATGGTGCATAAATTTATAGTCCAAATTATTATATCCTTTACACACTTCTCACTTATAAACTGGAGTTAAAGTAAGATTGGGGTATAGTGATAATAACACAGTGTTATGAAAGGTGTTCCTGCTTACATAACCATCTCTTACATTATTATAAAAGTATCTCTTATATTAAAAAAGATGGGAATTTCTGCCAAACCGCACAGCTAAGTTAATAATACATCTCAAGGTTATTTAAGTCTGACTTTCTGCTATGTACTCATCACGTTTGTTTAATCTGCTTTTAAGAATACAATGTAACAACAATCCTTACTTGTCTTGGATTGTTGGGGTTGGTCTGATGCTTTGTGTATTCAGATGCTTAATTCCAGCCCTCAAGATCTGGCTGCAGTTCAGACAAGCACATTCTCACGTACACCTTGATCCCCAATATCTTTTGATTGGTTAAAATTTAAAAGGGCTACAGCCTATAGCTGTGTAGTATACAGGTAGGCAGGACTTTGGTTGGGGTGGATGGAGATCTCAGGTAGGGATCAAGAGGCTAGAAAAAGGAAGGAGAGAGAAGAAGGAAGAAGATGGAGAAAGAGGATGTGGTCTGATGGTGCAGATCCAGCTCAGACAGGACAACTTATTGGCAAGTAACTTGGGGAAGGCAGCTGGAAAGTAGCCAGACTAGCTTAGAAAATTAGGTTAAATCATACCTGCCCAGTTACTGTGCTAAAGCTGTTTAAATCTATTGCTAGTTCTCTGTCTTCATTATGTGGGGGACTAGCCAGATATAGTAAGAGACCTAAAGGGTCTAATAATTAACTACTATATTGGATTTCTGTGAAATCAACATTTACTACATAAGCTAATACACAGACTTAATCTTAAGATGTATACTCTTCCATACCCCTAACCCAGATAGCAATACATGTGTGTACATATGCATGATAGATTGAAAAGCAACCTTATAAAAAGAAATATCCACCATAAATATTGAAAAATATATTTTATATGTGATATATTATTTGTGTGTATATATATAGTCTGTTTATAGTGATGTTTGTTATTTGGGTCAGCTGGTGGTCAGTGAGGTTTCAGTCCCTTGTAAAGCCCTGTTAAATGTTTCTGTAAAGTGTTTCTCATTTCTTCTTCATGTGCTTATTTCTGTGTTGTTCAGTAATGAGAAAGCCAAAGCCCTCAGTTAGGAACACAAACACACACACACACACACACACACACACACACACACACAGAGAGAGAGAGAGAGAGAGAGAGAGAGAGAGAGAGAGAGAGAGAGAGAGAGAGAGAGAGAGAGATTGGGGAAGAACGGCTTTCATATATAAAACAGCCAGGTTAATACAACAGACAGGCAGGAGACACCAAAGACACATGGGGAGATAAAGAATTCAAATCTAGGCTTGCTCTTGGCTATTCCAAAAGGAACAAAAGGAAGTGTTTTGGTTTCTTTTCTTAAAGTGACATGGATACATTTTTGAATCTATGTTTTTACTAATACATTAAAACTGATACAATAATTCCTACAGTGCTTAATTGAAAACTGAGTTTTTAATTTGATTTAATGCATTTACATTAATGGAAATTTACTGTATGGATTGATTTCTTGTAGTATTTCTTAAGAATATTTTAATAATATTATTAAATAAAACATTATTTTTAATATTTTAACATTAATAAATATTATAATAATTATTAAAAATAAACAATAATTTAATATAAAATAAAATTAATAAATAATGTTAAATAATAATATTAAATAATATTAAATATTAAATAATATGACATTAACATATAACCATAACTAAATGTTTTTCCCTCAGTAATGTGGCATTTTTACTTTTTTCTTTTACTCAGTTTTGAGATACAAGATTTTCCAGTTTAAAGCAGCTGAAATGTGCACTGTGTCATTTCTCATCAGTCTAAGCACCTGGCTCCAAAGGATACAGAATTCGGGCACATGACCGTATCCATCCTACTGTGTCCAAAGCTCAGCTCAGAGCTCCAGGCAAGAATAAGAACGAGGAGAGAAGGGCACTGTGGTGGTGTGTGTGTTTGTGTGTGGTAGTGTGGGTCAGCACAGCACGTACACGCAAGCAATGATCTCAGAATGAGAAAGCTAATGTAGAACCCTCTTCCCTTCCACTCAGATCTACCAAGCTTTAGTCAAGCCCTGTGGGTGGTGACGCGGGGGAGAAAACTCTTCTTCCTGACAAGAGGGGGACTGTTGCACTTCCTCTCTGTATCTTGCTTGTAATTTTCTGTGTCATTGTGTGGTCCTGACACTGCAGTCAGTCTCTAAATGGTAAAACCTTTTTCTGCTCTGCATGTGCGATGATATGCAAAATGTTGGCAACTTAGTTGTTAAGCAGATATTCCTCGGTTGATTTTGCGATGGTAATATGTCATTGAATTTAGGTACTGATTTGAATTGAAAAAAATTAAAATAGAATAATTCACTTTACAATTTAAAATTTTACTATAATTTATTCACATTTCACCCTGCTATCCCCTCACTCTTTCATTCTGTTCTCATCTCCCTCTTCTGCTCTACTCCCCTCCCTTAGACCTCTGAAAGGGGAAGGCAGCTCCTCCCCAGCATCTGGACACAGCCTATCAGATTTCCTTTGGATAGCCTGCATCTTTTTCCTCTATGTGCCCACAAGGCCCTGCTGCCAAGGGGCAGTGGTGAAATCGGGAGCAGCAGAGTACCTGTCAGAAGGCAGTCCTCTCTCTCCCCGACCCCAACATGGAGGATGAGCTGTCCACTGGCTACATCTGAACAGGGGGCCTAGGTTCTCTGCTTGCACTGTCCTTGGTTGGGGCATCATTTGTGCAGCCTCCCTTGTGTCCAGATCCACAGGCCTTGAGCTCCCTGTGGACCTCCTGAACCCCGGGTCCTTCCATCCCCCAACTCTTACATATAGATCTCAGTGCTCTGCCCAGAGTCCCAGTATCTGTCCCACTCCCTTTCTGCATGGAGTCTCTCACAGGGCATCTATGTTGGGCTAATATCCACTTATAAGTGAGTATATACCATATGTGTCCTTTTGGGTCTGGGTTACCTCATTCAGGATGGTCTTTTCTAGTTCCACCTATTTGCCCGAAAATTTCAAGATTTCCTTGTTTTTAATAGCTGAATAGTATTCCATTGTGTAAATGTACCACAGTTTCTTTATCCACTCTTCAAGTGAGGGGCATCTAGGTTGTTTCCAGATTCTGGCTATTACGAATAAAGCTGTTATGTGCATAGTTGAGCAAATGTCCTTGTTGTGTGGTGGAGCATCTTTCAGGTATATGCCAAGTCATGGTATAGCTGGGTATTGAGGTAGTACTATTCCCAATTTTCTGAGAAAGCACCAGATTGATTTCCAAAGTGGTTGTACAGGTTTGCACTCCCACCAGCAATAGAGGAGTGTACCCCTTTCTCCACATCCTTGCCAGCATGTGCTGTCACTTGAGTTTTTGATCTTAGCCATTCTGATGGGTGTAAGATGGAATCTCAGAGTTGTTTTCATTTGCAGTTCTCTGATGACTAAGGACGTTGAACATTTCTTTAAGTGTTTCTCAGCCATTTGATATTCGTCCGTTGAGAATTCTGTTTAGCTGTGTACCCTATTTTTAATTGGATTATTTTGTTTGATGGGGTTTAATTTCTTAAGTTCTTTATGTATTTTGGAGATTATGAACAGCTTTGAACTCACTGGCACAGGAGACAACGTCTCCTGGCACAGGAGAACACCAACAGCTCAGGCTCCAAGATCAACAATTAATAAATGGGACCTCATGAAACTGAAAAGCTTCTGTAAGACAAAAGACACTGTCAACAGAACAGAAAGACAGCCTACAGGCTGGGAACAATCCACTTGTATTGAATATAAAGATGTGAAATTAATAAAACCAACTTTCATAGAACTATGATTGTTTTTGATGTGTGTCATGTTTCAGTCTAGTAAAAGAAAAATAGTGATTTTGAACTATCCAGCCGCAAACACTAACCTTGACCACTAGAGGGAACCCAAATCCTGTGTGACCAGCCCAGTGGGTGATCATATGGCATAGTCCACAACAGCTAATTTTTTTTTTACTTCTTTGCATAGAAATGTGAAAAAACAATATAAACAATTTATGTAACTAATAAATATAATTTTTATTCTCAATAATCATATATTTAATTCCTATATTAGTTTAAAAAGTGACAAAGTTTTTTCAAACTTTCTACTTGGAGACTTAACAAGACCCTTATTCAAAAATTTGAAGCACTTTCACTTATTTAGTTGTATGTTTTATTTTTCTACAGTATACTTGAAGTTATCCTTGAAAATACATAGATGATTAAAGAGAGATGAATGAATGGTTTTACAAGTGGCATTGATACTTGCTTCTTTTTTTATATATTAACACCACATGAGGTTTTGTACATAGCTATGCACATAACTTATAATTAACGTGTAAATATGGAGAAAAGATTTAAGAAGTTTGAGGCTACTGTTTCAGTATTAATTGAAAAGTAAAGAAGGTGGTGAGAGAGAGCTGGCTACTGAACACTGGCTGTCTGGAGGTCCTGGTGGGGCAGGATCTCTATGGAATGCAACTCACCATGCTACGCCTTCTATACAGTCATCTAATTACCTCTGAAGCACACAATGAAACAAACCAAGCCAATGGAAAAGCAAAACTAGTCAAATGAAGATTACAGGAGCAGAGGTCAAACACCATGCCCTGTACAGCTGTGAGTCATGGGACTCACAGCAAGTGAAGTTAAGATGTGAGCAGTTGGAGAATTCTATGGCTTTTCATGAGGAGACGCAATGTGAGAGAGCTTAAGTAGTGTTAAATGTAAGACAAATAATTATAAGGCAAAGTCAAAAGCACAAAGATTTTTTTTATTATATTTAATGAGAGATGCTGGTTCTAAAGCCCCAGAGAAAAGCCCCTGAGAATAGGAATGACAGACCCAGTCTGGAACAAGGATAGATATAGTCTGCAAAGGCCCGCCCCTAACAATATACCTTCTCCTCCCGGCCCATGCCTTCTGTAAGCTGCTGAATTTAAAAGTACTGCCACAAGCTGAGGAAAACAATCAAACTGTAGGGAACATTCAGATTAATGCCAACAAGACACAGACTTTAAAAATATATTCAACAAAATATAAAGCAGTGATTTTCTTCCAACAATGATGCCTGATTGTTAATACGTGTTCAGGACTTTTTAGCCTTTGTTATTTCTATGAAAGTGTGTATCGGAGTATGAAAACTCAGTTACCTACTAAGGCTGAAAGATGCTTTATAGAGAGAACCCTACTGTCCCATGCAAAGACTGAGTTATTCACTGATTTAGTCACCAGTTTGTAAGGTTCTTCAATTGTGAAGAAAGATAGAGAACTTCTCTCTGGGGCCAGACATGGAAGTTTTGGTCTGTGATTGTTTCCTTTAGCATCACGTCAGGAAGACACAGTGGAGGTGACTGTGAGGTGCAAGAAAGAGGGAGGAAAAGGCCGTCGTCTATTTCCCTTCCAGGCATGCTCAGAACTCGTACTTTCCTCCAACTTGGGTCTACTTTGTAAACTGTCACCAAAAGCTGGCCTCTTTGACACATAGGTCTGTGGAGAACATTCCAATTCAAAACATAATGCAAATATAAAATTGGTGTGACGAGGTCAAGTATGTGTATAAAACTGTAACGGACATACAGTGAGTAAAATGGCATGTGCTCAGGCAAAAGGAGAAAGATTTCATGTGGCTCATCTTGATTCTCAAATAATGATTTTTTCTTTGCTGTTGGAGATACATATAAAGGACACAAACTTGTTCCAAATGTGTGAAGTGAAACAGAGCATATTCTATATTGTATATGTGATTCATTGCACATGAGTATTTACACTATTTTTATTTAGAGGTATGGGTTGTTAAAATGCTAACAGAGACTCAGAGAAAATTCATTTGAGTCTCCTCCACATTTTCACTGTATTTATTTTTCATGTATCAGTTGGAGTGTACTTTATTGATGAAACAGGCATAAATAGTAACTTTTTCTACTTTGACAGTTACGTTACATCAAAGTCAAGATAAGCTTAATCATCACTAAATTAAAAGTGCAGTTGTTCATTTTGCAGATGTATCATAAATTCATCACAACAACTTTAATTCTTTTTAAAAATTCCCTAAGTAGAACAAAATATTACATTCTATTTACAATGGATATTACACCCTGATATAGTTTTCAGTTCCCTACATTAAAATAATAGGAACATAAAAATAATTTAAGTTGGTGCCACAGAATACACAGCTTTTGAACTAAGTAAACATGTGTCCCGTGACATCAACTCTTGCATCTGATGGTGCAGCCCAGGAGGGACCTGGAGGGAGGGGCAACAATTTGGATGTAAAGTGAACAAATAACAAATTAAAAAAAGAAGCACTACAGGGCACATAACAACATGGATGCCTTTCCCTATTTCTGCCTCTGTCTTCCTCTTGGCTCACGGAAAGCAGAATTTGTCTACTGTGATATTGGGTTTTCTTGGATGTTCAAGAAGGAAATCTAAATGATCTATAACAAATCCACCAATTTTCCATTTGCAGCTGTGTGGGTCTCATTGCAGGAATGTTGGCTTCTGGCTTGATCCTGTTTAGGCAAATGGAAATGATCACTTTATAAACCTATTGGAAACCTAATGCTGGAGAGTTGCAAACACTTTTAGCTGAGAATTGTTAGAGGTCTGTTCCTTGAAGAGGTGGGGTTACCATTTTCAAATATGCAACTTCATTCTGTCTTCCAGAAATGTCATAAGGAAATCATGGTATAAATCCTATTTGTAGTTCAAAATGGTAAATCATGTGTCCTAGGTCACAGTGATTAAATGACAGAGCCACAATTCAAATGCAAGTCTGCCTGAAGTCTCGAATGGGGAATGCAAGTCAGTCCACCATGGTCTTGGGAGAAAGTTCCATGGGAGCTACTTGACTAAACATAAAATAGCTCAGTCTTGGCCGTCAGATCTCACTAACTAGTTTAATGTAGCTGCATCACCTTAAATATCTTAAAAATGAAAGTTGACACAGGTTGAATTCATTCTCCTCCAAAGAGCTTCTTGAAATACTGCTTATTATGATTATATTTTTTTTTAAAGTACTGACAGATGAGAATTAGAAGTTATGGGCTCTGGCAAGTTCAAACATCTTGTTTGAGAACTTGTTCAAGTTCTTCCGTACTTGAGCCAGATTTGCACTGGCCAGGGAAGGCAGTTTGTGCTCACCAGGGAGCAGAGGGAACACAAAGCACTTCCTGTCCCTTCAGACTTCAACACTCACTTGTTGAGTCAGTGTTTCTCCTTCACGTGTTGAAATGCCATGTGTGGTTTCTCTACTCCCAAGCCAAAATAACTGAACCGTTTGTTTAGTGAGATGATGTAATCATTATTGCCTTTTGTTTAAAAAAAAAAAAAACAACAACCAAAGATTAGCTAATCTAATTACAGTATACCAGTCAGATCAGAGTAAGCCAACCTCCCAGGCTATCAGTTCAACAATTACTCACGGTCTCATGGTCTTGTGTTGTGCAGTCCTTTCTGAAGGCCATGGAAAGTTTAAGGGCAGCATAAAGTGCATAACTCATTCTTATGCCTCAATACATATCCAACTTTTGGACAATTTATTGGCAAGTTTGAATAGTGTTTAATCCTTGAACTTCTGAAGAAAAAAAAAAAGGAAGAAATCGCTACCTTAGAATGGGAAGGACACTCCTTTCTCTGTATAAGTTAATTTAAAGCTGTCAAATGCCTTCTGTCTACCGGGGATGTAAAACTGGGAGGTGGGGGGGGGCAATCAAAAGAAAATGTTTCATTAAATTTTTTTGTCAGATTCTGTCCTAGCAGAGGTTTGTTAATAACCAAACAAATTATCTTCAGAAGTCTGTCCTGAGACTAAGCCTTAGTGGGGAGCTCTTTCAGCTCCTCCAACCCATTGGCCATCATTCTTTCTGTTTCCTCATGCACACTTCCTTTGTACATTGCTAATCTTCTGTACAGATGGAAAGAAAGGCCATAAAGCATCTTTTTACGGAACACTTAACACACTTGTTCAGCTTATGCTACCGTGTTCTTTCCACTGAAGTGTCCTCTCCCAACCTCCAGGCTACTCTGGCTGAAATGAAACTTTCACATAAATTCCTTGTCTGCATTTTTTTTCAGGTTAACGTTATAGTGTAACAATTCAGAAGTCACATGCTACATATCTCTTCCAGCGATATGTTTCTCATCTTCAAAGCATAATTGTACCTTATTATCCTATTTTAAACTCTAGATAAGTATGTCGCAGTTCTTACTAATAAAAGCAATCCCAAACTTTCGTGCAATGTTTCCATTATTTCTGAGATAAAATAAATTTTTGTTATCTATGGAATGCCTCTTTTGGGTAAATATGTCATAGGCAAGTGAGTTACTTGAGAATCTCTTAAGGCCAGTTTTTATCACTTATTCTAATTCATGGAACATATTATCATGATGAGTGCTCATGCGACCCATTTTTAAAACCAAAGCCAAGAACTTTGGGAATTCTTGAAATCAAACATTCTATTTAAAACATTCCCAATGAGTTATAATTGTGGCATTTGCATGCTGAAGAATGATAGCACAAAAAAATATTAAAAATGTTTTCCATACTTAAATCATCTGTGAGAGCAGGAAGTTTGTGAGTACAGGAAACAAACAAACAGAAACATTGCACTTTATAGCGAAGAATAATCTCAAATCTGAACTGAAGTGTGTCAGGAGGCATTCATGGGAAGTGGGTTGTGAGGACTGTGTAGGGCAAAGTGTAAGTGTGTGCTCAGAACCAAGCTGTATTCAAACTTACAGGGGTCAAAAATTTAGAGATGTGTTGAGTTAATGAAGCCCATACGTTTGATGCCCACAGGCTAAGCAGCTTTAAACTCTTTTGTTTTCTTCAAAACAGGGATTATGTTGTCTTTTCTACAAACTATAGTATTTAAGCAAAAAAATGATGACCTTCATACACAAAGGAGTTTGCAATAGCTAAACTTTCCTTGTCCCAGAAGTGAAGCAGAACTATTCTCCTTGGATTGAACCTGTCAGGGCTAGAACTGACTGATAGTAGCTGTGGGGTTGGCTTTAAAAAACAGACAGGCAGGGCAATGTTTGTCGAACAGATATTTGTATGACAGTATTTGGTGACAAAGCCAATTCTATTTTTTAAAATTTATTCTTCTCTCATATGTTACATCCTGACCACAGTTTCCCCTCCCTCCACTCCTTCAACCTCCCACCCTGAAGCCAAGATCTCCTCCTCCTCATTTCCCTTCAAACAAGAGCAGGCCCCCCTAAGAATATCAACTGAACACAACAGAACCAGTATAAGGATCTGAGCCAAGTTTAAATGTGAAAGGAAACCTATTCTGTGTTAGATGATTCAGTAACATTAGCTTGACTTAGTTTTCTTTTTCCCTAGGGTTTAAGACCCAACAAAATCTTTCAACTGTAGATGATCAAGTTTTTATTTAAAAGCATGCCATTAAATGATAAGAAAATGTAACTTGTCCCTTTTATGACTGAAAATACCATTGCAGGCTGAGTTATAATCCTCACAACAAGATATGGGTGGACAGTTGTCCAAATAGGAATTCTGGTGAGACACTGAGTATCTGCTCACATTGTAGAGACTGCTGTCAGCGTGTCTATATACTAATCTGTCCATGTGGGATTCAGCTTAGTCCTCAGTTCATAGAAAATGAAACTCAGTTTTGGGAACAATGTGAATATTTTTTTTTTAAAAAAATTGATAGACAGCTGATTGACCCCCTAACTGGATGGATTCTTGAATAGAACCTCCATAGATAGAAAGATATAAAATTGGTTAAAGTGATAGTTGCACAATTCTGTATATTTATTTAACAAATTTATAGAATTATATATTTAAGACAGATAAATAGTTGTATGTAAATTATTCATTATAGAGCTATTACATAAACATTTTCATGTAAGAATGTAATTGAGAATCCCACTGCATAGTAGATATGATGCCTAGCACACATTGATAATCTTTGCATTAAATTCTGTAGAGTTAGGCTTCCTCTATTTCTCCTCTATCACCTGCTATGCTTGCCAGAGAATGACACATGAAGAGATTGTCATTTCTGTCTTGAGATCAGTTTACTTTCGAGCCTGAATGCTCAGATGTCACATGATGAGAGTTCACTCTGAAATTACCTTTGCCAACTGCAAACAAGAATAAGACACAAAACCTTTTTCCTAGGTTGATGTTGAGCAGTTTTATTTATTTTTTGTTACTATAGTTATTTTTAAACCCAACTACAGATTTATTTATATATTTGTTAAGTTTTATGTTCTTTAATAATTTAATATGTATACACAATGGTATGGTTTAACCTAGTCCCATTTCCTCTCTCTTATCTCCTTTGGATCCCTTCTTAGATGTTATCTTCTCAACTTCATGTTCTCTTTTTTTTTCTTCTTCTTCTTTTAAAATGGCCCATGAAGTCTATTTTTACATTGTCTATCTGTACATACATTGGAGCATCAAACCTACATGTGGCCAAGTTGCTAAATAATGCTTTACATGCCTCTTCCCAAGTATCTATTAACTGATAGCTCCTCAGTTATGAGGACCCTCTCTGTCTAATATAGAAAATTAACTTACTTAAGTTTTATGTCGTTCTTGTGCAAGTAACCCCAGTTGCTGTGCGTTTACAACATTTTCCCACCCTCACTGCTCCCGCCCCCCCCCCCAGCTCTTAAATTCTTATTGCCTTCTCTTCACTGATGTTTTCTATTCTTGGCCTTACAGTTTACAGTACCTGGCAGCCTCAGATCTGTTCAGAGAGAAGTTAATGGTTACTCATTAACAGTTTTGCCACTATTATACCAGTGGGCATGCTTCTCTGGTAGATTGTAGAAGTTCTTAGTATTTAGGGCTCAGTTCTACGTAAGAAGATTATATATATATATATATATTTTTTCTTTTTTTTTTTCTCCAGAAGGCCAAATAGCACCTTCTAAGACTAGGCAAACTACCCAGATGGAGATTTCCTGGTAAGATCTGAGGTTAATATCTCTACTCCTAAGGCCAAAGAATAAAATGTCTTCAATGACAGTGGGTTTTTGTTGTTGTTGTTGTTGTTGTTTTGTTTGTTTGTTTTTTGACTGGCAGTCAAAGTGCTTCTTTATTTATACAGGACTCGGTAAGCAGGGATAGATGCATGTTGTTCGAAAGCGTAGATCACATCATTTTGTCCCAGACACATGTTTTAGCTTCCTTTAGGTCTTAAGTTTAGTCATCATTGATAAACAATGACAGAACAGAATTATCTCTTACAATCGTTTTTCCCTCATCAATCCCACAACCCAACTTTTTAACAGTTTTGCAGTTTCAAGGACATACTTTGCCAAAGCATGACAGCCTGTTCCCATGCTGTAGCTCTTGTGGTTTTAAGGGCATTAGACAGGAAAAAAATCTCCAATCCAGGCTAAGCAGAATGCCATGTCCCAAGCAGTGTGTTATCAACTTTTAATAGTCAGGTGTTAATTTCAATGACAGTATCTTACCATGTGGTTCTTGTGAATAAACAAGAACAATGGAATAAGCCTATTATTCTTTCTTAAAGACTATTGTGGCCTTCTTGACCATGACACATAGGGAAATATTCTAAGCCTCACACTGTGAAGTTATTTAATAACCCATGTTTCCCAGGAGCAACCTTCAGGGTTTTTCTTTTTGAATTCCTTAAAACCAAACAATAACAACAACAACAACAACAGCAACAACAAAAAACAACCCAAAAAAACCATAGTGGGTTTCCATAAGTCTTTTTCATATTTTCTCAGTTTTGGTTAACTCACTCTGTACATCACAAACTCCTATATCAATCCCCCACTTAAACTTTTAATCCCACTATCTCCTCCTTTCTTCCATATCACCTATATTTTACTATCTCATCTTTTAATGAGGCCGTGGTTCAGCAGATCAATTTCAGTCCTTGTATTTCTGTTTGCTGATATTATTTGCAAAAAAAAAAAAGTTCACCATTTCAATACAAGGCACATTATTTTTCCTTGGGTTGAATTTTTCTGATTTAGAAAAGGACTTTAATATCATGTATGTAGAGTGTAAGTGTATGTACATCAGTATGTCCATCTGTGCTGGCTAGTTTTGTCAACTTGATACCACGACAGTCATTGGAGAGGAGCGAGCCTCAATTGAGAAACTTCTCCCATAAGATCAGGCTGTAAGCAATCAGATAGGACCTTTTATGTAATAAGTGATTGGTGTGGAGTGTCTTAGCTCATTGTGAGTGGTGCCATCCTTGGCTGGTCGTCTTAACGACAGTTTATAACTACCAGGGATAAGAATAGTCTTCATCCCTCATCAAGATGTTTCTTATTCCTCATTAATTCCTGTTTCGCTCCAGGCTCCCCTCCTTTTACTTTCTCTAATTACTTCCTCCAAACCCTTGAATAGTCTTGGGAAATACAGAAATGTATTTTTGATCCAAAGAATCAGGAAATAATAGCAAAGGCTGCATGAATGAACGTGACACTGGGACTAAGTATATTTTCCTGTGTGCATCCTTATCTCTCTCAATCCTTTATGTGTCACAGAGCCAAACCTTACAAATTGCTCTCTATCTTCTTCTGGCTGGTAGAATAGTGACAATGCTATGCTTGTTGATCAGTGCATCTCTCAGCTGTCGTCAGAGAAACGTCTTGCTGTAGATGGCAATCAACACAGAAACCTGCCAATTGGTCAATGTGCAGAAAATGAAAGACCTCAGGAATACTCAGTCCTAAATGGGATTTCTATGTCACATCCTTTCCCTCAAGGCTCCATGATGTATACAGAACAGAGGGCAGAAAGATTGTAAAAGACAAAGGTTATGGATGACGTCAAGAAAACAGTTTTCCAGCCACAACAATGCAGATGACCACATGGCAGGCATGTACAAGATATACACTAGCCCAAGCTAGAAAAATCCCAGAATGAATGATTGTGGATGGGCACAAAATCACATCCATACCTGAGGAGATATTGACATTTGATTGAGACAGGGAGAGTGAAAGTCAGTTTCCTTCAGTGGTGTGACACCTTATATATGGACCACACTCCAGAGCAATCCTTATGTCCAGGAGTAATCAACTAGTACAAACTAGATGCAACAGTTTTTTAAAGAAAGAATATGAAGTTGAAGGGGTAAGTAGATAGGGGAGAATGTAGGAGGAGATGTGAAAGAAATACTAAAATATATCATATATAACTCAGACAAAAATAAAGACATTATTAAAGATAGATGTAACTGATATTTTTCCCTGTTCCATTATTGCTTTATTCATTATTATTATTTTTTGAATTATTTCTTCTATTTGCAAAGTGATGTCATATTGTTTTTTTTCATTTGTTTCTTCCAAGCTCAATTCTATGCGGTTCCTGGAATGATGACATAAAATCTTGGTAGGAAGAAGAGTTGAGAATCCACATGTGCTATTTACTTTCTATAAAGATGTAATAGAAGTGAGAAAGAAAAGACACATAAGCAATCTGGTAATTTATAAGATGTTCCTAGCCTCTGTCAGCATGCTGAATATAACACAATCACTTGAAATACATGGTGGTAACCACCAGCAATAAATTTAAGAGAGAAAGAAGAGAATGTTCTACACAAATTGGCATAAACTTTAGTCTAATAAATACAAATGTTCCATGAATGAATACAATTTAAATCCAAGTGCTGATAATTTTCTAAAGATGAATTTTGAAACAAAATAAAACAAACAACATCATATATACAGAAAACCACATCAATAAAGAAAACTTAAAAATGGTTTCAAAATCTATACATCTTAGAACTCAGGAAAAAAATTCTGTACACTATAAGTTTAAAATAAAAGATGAGCTGAGTGTGGTGGTGCATGCCTTTAATCCCAGTACTCAAGAGACAGAAGCAGGTGTATCTCTGTGAGTTCGAGGCCAGCCTGGTCTACAAAGTGAGTTCAGGACAGCCAAGGCTATGTAGAGAAAGATTGTCTTAAAAAAATAATGACATTTAAAATGTGTTGCATATCAGAGTAGGAAATTGTTCATGAACTTCTTCTCTAGCTATAAACAACTGTTAACACATCAAGCAAAGAATGTTAGAATTCTGCTTCAGGACAGCCTACAACCTGGGAAAAGATCGTCACCAATCCTACATCTGACAAAGGTCTAATATCCAAAATATATAAACAACTCAAGAAATTAAACACCACTAAACCAAATAATCCAATTGAGAAATGGGGCTCAGAATTAAACAGGGAATTCTCAACAGAAGAATATCAAATGGCTGAGAAACAAAGAAATGCTCAACGTCTTTAGACATCAGAGAAATGCAAATCAAAACAACTCTGAGATTCCATCTTACTCCCATCAGAATGGCCAAGATCAAAAATTCAAGTGACACCACATGCTGGCAAGGATGTGGAGAAAGAGGAACACTCCTTCATTGCTGGTGAGAATGCAGTCTAGTGCAGCCACTTTGGAAAGCTATCTGGCACTATCTCAGAAAACTGGGAATAGGGCTTCCTCAAGACCCAGCTATTCCACTCCTCGGAATATACCCAGAAGATACTCCAGCATACAACAGGGACTTATGCTCAACCATGTTCATAGCAGCCTTATTCATAATAGCCAGAACATGGAAACATCCTAAATGTCCCTCAGTAGAAGAATGGATAAAGAAACTGTGGCACATATACACTATGGAATACTACTCAGCTATTAAAAACAAGGAATTTCCAAAATTTGTGGACAAATGGATTGAACTAGAAATTATAATAATGAGTGAGTTAACCCAGAAGCAGAAAGAGTTAAATGGTATATACTCACTTATATCTGCGTACTAACCCAAGGGGCATGTCCCATGAAAGTCTTCACTTACCAGAAAAGTGGGACAGAGGGGAGGACATCCTATTGGGACTCTAGATGAGAGAAGCATGGGAGAACAGCAAAGTAGAAGGATCCAGAGGGTCCTGGAAACCTACAAGAAGAACATTATGATAGGCAGAATTGGGCCCAGGGGTCCCACTCAAACTAAGGCAACAGCCAAGGACAATATAGGCCGTAAACTTCAAACCCCTACCCAGATCTAGACAATGGACAGGACATTCTGCACAGTTGAGTGGAGAGTGGGGTCTGACTTTCACACGTACTCTGGTGCCTCACCTTTGACCACGTCCCCTGAATGGGGAGACCTGGTGGCACTCAGAGGAAGGATAGCAGGCTACCAAGAAAAGACTTGATACCCTATGGGCATATACAGGGGGAGGAGGTCCCCCTCAGTCACAGTCATAGGGGAGGAGAGTAAGGGGAAAATGGGAGGGAGGGAGGAATGGGAGGATACAAGGGAGGGGATAACCATTGAGATGTAATATGAATAAATTAATAAAATTAAATTTAAAAAAATTACTCGATATCTAGCCAGTCCATATATCATATATATATATATATATTCCTGTCATTCTTGAGAGCCCATTTTTCAGTTGTGATTTATGATGCTTTTCTTGCCAAAATTCTGGGATTTGTTAACATTTCCAAAGAACCGGAGTGCCTTCAATGGAAGACAACATTTAGAAGTCACATACATTCATACTTTGTATGTTCACTGTTACGAAGCTGTCATTGTCTTTAGCCCATCATACTCGTCAGTTATTTGTCTTCCTCCGTCTCAAGTTATGGCTATTATTGTGTGTGTGAACCAAAGTGCAAAGTGCACTGGAGTTTGCCAGCATGAATGCTCCATCCTTGTCTCTCTGTCTCTGTCTCTGTCTTTCTGTCTGTCTGCCACATCTATTTTTATTCTTTTCTCATGAAACACATTCTGACCAGAGCATCCCCTCCCTCCACTCCTCCCGGCCCCCACCTCTCCTCTACCACAGGTCCACTGATCGTCTGTTTCCCTTCAGAAAAGAGCATGCCTACCACAGGTATCAACCAAACATGCCATAACAAGGCATAACAAGTTACAATAAGACTAGATACAAACCTTTATATCAAGGTTGAGCAAGGCAACCCAGTAGGAGGAAAGTTTCCAAGAGGAGACAGAATAGCAAAGCCACCTTCTACTTTCACTGTTACAAATCACAAATAGTACCAAGCTACAAAAGTGGAACATATGTATTACACTAACTCAGAACCATACAGGTTACATATGATTGTCACCTCAGTCTCTGTAACTGAGACCCTGCTTAGCTGATTCTGTTGGCTGTATTCTTGTGGTATCCTTGGCCTTTTTGGCTACTACAAACAAACCCTCTCTTCCATGAGGGGGTTCTCCTAACTCTGCCTAGTGTTTGGCTGTGGGTCTCTTTAAATACCAACAAGCCAAATAACCCAATTAAAAATGAGATGCAGAACTAAACAGAGAATTCTCCGCAGAAGAATATCTAATGGCTGAGAAACACTTAAAGAAATGTTCAACATCCTTAGTCATCAGGGAAATGCAAATAAAGATGACTCTGAGATTCTATCTTACACCTATCAGAATAGCTAAGATGAAAGACTCAAGTGACGGAACATGCTGGCCAGGATGTGGAGAAAGGGGAACACTCCTCCATTGCTGATGGGGGTGCGAACGTGTACAACCATTTCAGAAACCAATCTGGAGGCTTCTTAGAAAATTGGGACTAATTCTACCTCAAGACCCAGGTATACCACTTCTTGAGATATACCTGAAAGCTGATCTACCACACCACAAGGACATTTGCTCAATTATGTTCGTAGC
Source organism: Acomys minous (assembly GCF_964271855.1). Lineage (NCBI taxonomy): Eukaryota > Metazoa > Chordata > Mammalia > Rodentia > Muridae > Acomys > Acomys minous. Next base: position 70,196,788 of record NC_140497.1, on the reverse strand, counting down.
AGCTTTATTTGTAATAGCCAGAAACTAGAAACAATCCAGATTCTCCTCAACTGAAGAATGGATAAAACACTATGGTACATTCACACAACCGAATACTACTCAGCTATTAAAAACAAAGACATCGTGCAATTTGCAGGCAAATGGGTGGAACTAGGGAAGGTCATTCTGAGTGAGGTAACCCAAACCCAGAAAGACATGCATAGTATGTAATCACTTATAAGTGTATATTTAGCCATAAAGTATAGGATAATTATGCTGCAATCCGTAGACCCCAAGAATCCAAAGAGGAACCAAGGGGAGATGCTGAATCCTACCCATAACAGGAAATAAAATAGACATCTGAAGTAGATGGAGGGAGGAAAGTGGTTGAGAGAGGGGGTGGGGAGGGTAACAGGGTTGGAGATCAGGTGACGAGAGAGGAGAGAGAACAGAAATAGTTGAGGGCATCTCTGGAACAGGGTAATGTATGAGAGTGGCCTTAGCTGAGCCTTCTAGAAGTGGGGGTTAAAGAGCCTGAAGTGGCCACCTCCTGTAGTCAGGTGGGACTTCCAGTGGAAGTTGAACCCACTTATAAAACCTTAGACCCGAAATTTGCCTTGCCTTCGAGAAGTGTAGGGGTAAAGATGGAGCAGAGATTGGGGAAACGGCAAAACAATGACTGGCCTAACTTGAGGCCCACCACATGGGAGGAGCAGCCTCTGTCCTTGTTGATGACACTCTGCTATGATTGCAGACAGGAATCTAGCATAACTGTCTTCTGAGAGGCTTTATCCAGCAGCTGATGGAAACAGATGCAGAGACTCCCAGCCAAACAAGAGGCCAAGTTTAGAGAGTACTGTGGAGGCAGGAGAGGAGGGATGGAGGGAAGCAGAGGGATGAAGGACACCACAAGAAAACCTAGAGTAAACCAACCTGGGCTCATGGGGGTTTCACAGAGTCTGAAACATCAACCAGTGAACACGAATGAACTGGACCTAGACCGCCCCCCACCCCGCACATGTACAGCAGATGTGTAGCTTGGTCGTCATGTGGGTCTCCTAACAATGGGAGTGGGGCCTGTCTCTGACTGTTGCCTGGAACTGGATCTTTTCTCCTCAGCTGGGTTGCTTTGTCACTCCCCTAGTAGGAGAGGATGCTCTTAGTCCTGCTGTGACTTGTGGTGCTAGGCTGGGTTGGTAATTTGTGAGGGTCTCCCCTTCTCTGAGAAAAAGGCGAGGCAGAATTGGGGGATGAGGGTATGAGAGTGGGACTTGGGGCTGACAGCAGGCTGTGAAGTGATTGAATTAATAAACAAATGAGAACTATAATAAATAAACAACAAAAAAACCATACAGATACCTCCCCCAATAAATAAATCTAAATAAAAGTCTCAGTCAGGGAATCTCCACTGTGGCAGTATTAGAAAAGTATGAGAAGAAGGGAGAAGCCTGTGCGTCAGAGCTCCAGACTTCCTTTCTGAGGCAGCTATGCAAGCATCTATCCTAAAGGTCATAAAATTCAGTCATATCTTACGGCTTCTCCCAGGGAGTCCAAAACTTAACACAGAACTCTGATTCAGAATAGTACGTGTAGATGTGCACACAAAGTGCACACATCCATGGTGAGCCAGTCAGATGAACCACCGTGCAAAAGCCCTTGCAGTTAAGGATGACACACCAGGTAGTGGCCCCAGGCCCGTATGGCGGAAGGAGAGAGCCGTCTTTGAATAGACACACTCATCACTAAGTGTGACACATTTAAAAAGCAAATACTTTGTGTTTTCCTTTCATGAATATGGTACGTCTGTTTATTTTAAGCACACTGAGACAAATTTTTGTTACTGATATACACAACCAGGTGTGGGACAACCACGGGAGTGTGGTCCTCTTTAGCTAGGGATGGGACTTTGTGTCCACTTCCACTATATCCTACATGTCTGGCTTGAACTCACACACATTTTGTGCACGTTGTCACAGCTGCGGCTGATTCATACATGCAACAGCCCTGTTTTGTCAGGAAAACACTGTTTCCTTGTGTCACTCAGTGCATCTGGCTCTTGTAATCTTACTTCCTCCATTTTCTCAATGTATCTTAAGTCTCAGGGCAGAGGGATGAGCTAAGTGTGCAATTTGGAGCTAAACATCCTCTTGTTCGCTGCAGGTTCTCTGGGTTCATCACCATCTATTACAAGAGGAAGTTTCTCTGAAGAGGGTTCAAAGAGGCACTAATCTATGGGCACGGCACTAAGTGATAAGTGATAATCTAGTTAACGCTGCGTCTTTCTAATGAAATATTAGTGCTAGGCTCCCCTGTGGGGTTTATAACCCATCTAGTCTCAGGTTCTTGTCCCCAACAATGGCAAGACTTGGGTTTCATTCATAGAATGGGTCTTAAATCTGATCAGTATATAGATGATTGCTCCCAAAACATTTGTTTTGTTACGGCACCAGTAGACATGTTTTTCAAAACCAGTCATTGTTGTTGCTTTTAGGCTTCTGTGATAGGTAAAACTGATTATTATTTTTTCTTCTGCTAGTGTGCACAGCACACTAATACACACACACACACACACACACACACACACACACACACACACATATATGCATTTAATTTATGAAGCATCTAATGGAATAAATTTTCCAAAAGCCTTTAGGAATAGTTGTATTTTTCTATTCTCCCTCTTGTACCCTGTCTTTTTATCATCAAACTAATTTAACCGTTCCCGTTCCATTATTCTCCTCTACTGTATATGCCACTGATTCTATCTCCTTTACTTTGCCTCCTACGCCAACATGGACATTTATTGTTTTTTTTTTTTTAACCTCTAAAGGTTTTCCACATAAAAAAAAATAAATGTTTCCTTATATATTTCAAAGCTAACATCCACATTTAAGTGAAAAGATGTGTCGTTTTCTGGTGGGTCTGGTATACCTCAAGTTGCATACCAGATGTCTTTTTCAACTCCATTCATTACAATGAATTTTATAATCATATGCGTAATTATATTTTTCTTAGCAGCTGAATAACATTCCACTGTGTCCCTCCTTCCCCTCTCAGCCATTCTGGTTGAAGTTAGGTTAAAGTTCAAAGTGTTGCTTTGTATTCTTTTGATTGATGGGCCTGTTGAAAAAGCTTAAAATTTTCTGAGCATTTTTATTAAATCTTTTGAAAACTCTCTATTTCTTTGCCGTAATTTTAAAGTAATATTTTATTAATTATCTGATGATTTCATATGATATATTTTGACCAATTTGAATTTTTCTTATTTTTGAAATTATAATATAATTATATCATTTCACCCATTCCTTCCCTCCCTTCAGATCCACCCATATAATTCTTCCTCCTCCTTTTTAAGTTCATGGCCTCTTCTAGTAATTATTACACACACACACACACACACACACACACACACACACACATGATATATATATATATATATATATATATATATAGAGAGAGAGAGAGAGAGAGAGAGAGAGAGAGAAATCCTAAATATATAAATACAACCAGCTCAGTATGTATATTACATATATATATTTATATACATATATATATGTTTATGGGCTGACCATATGGTATTGAATAACCAGTCTTTAAATGTATTATTTTATTTATTTTTTTTAACTTTAAGTATATTCTAGCTACTTATCCTCTGTCAGATGTATAGCGGTAAAGAATTTCCTCACATCTCTTCATTCTCTTCATGGTGTCCTTGGCTATACAGGAGCTTTATTGTTCTTTTGTGGTCCTACTTGTCCATGTGAGAGTTAAAGGATTCCATGATTACTCAGGAAGACACAAACTCTGGAGATAATTCTTTTTCTTTTGCATTTTTAAAGGTAAAGGACATTTTAATAGCTTTTTTTTTACCCCATACTTTGCAATTCTTCTCTCCCAACTCTTCCCAGATCCTTACAACCTCCTACCCACTAAAATCAAATCTTTATTTCTTTTTTAAAAAATTATAATAATGTAACATAATATAATATATAATATCAAATAAATAGGATGAAGCAAACTATCAGTAGAAAAAGAATCAAACAAAAAGCAGAAGATGCACATATAAATCCAGAGACACATGCATTTCAATGCACAGAATCTCACAAAAAACCCAACACCAGAAACAAAAGACCTACAAGGATTAAAAAAAAGAAAGAAAGACAGACACAGACAGAAAGAAAGAGAATGAGAAAGAAAGAAAGAGAGTGAGAAAGAAAGAAAGGCATAACAAAAGAAATTAAAAAAAAAAAGAGTGAAAATAATGGCCAAGCATTGTAAAACAAGAAATTTCCAAAAATCCCATTGAATCACTTTTTTTGGTTGTCTTTTGTTTTTTTTTCAGCCATGTACTTACTGTTGGACATGAGGTCTCAGGACATTTACTTATGGTGTTTTCTTTTTTATTTGATGGAAAATAGAGGGGTTTTGTTACACAGTATATCCTGATTAAGCTTTCTCCTCCCACTACTCTTCCCAGTTCCTCCCATCTCCTCTGCCATATGGATTCACTCCCTTCTTACTTCTTGTTAGAAAACCAATAGGTTTAAGAGAAATAATAATAAAACAAAACATAAGATAAAACAAAAGCTAACACATTGAAATTGCACAACACAACACAAACAGAACGAAAAGAGTATGAGAGAAGGCGTAAGAATCAGAGACCAACTCATTTGCACACTCAGGAATCCCATAAAAATGTGACACCATAATACTATACACAGAGGACCCAGTGCAGACTCTACGCATGCTAACTTAGCCTCTGTGAACACATAGAACTTTGATCATGTTGACTTAGAGGGCTTTTTTCCCTTGGTGTTTTCTATGGTTTCTGGCTCTTACTCAAGAGATAATTTTAAGGTAATAAGAGAAAGAATGAATATGCAGGCTTTGATGTGTTATGATTAGATTGGATGATTTTAAGGTCCTATAGAAACTCCAGTAAAGAAAGAAAAGCAGGAACTACTTCACATGCCCTTTCCCTACCCCAGCTCGTGTCAGTGGGTCTACATTTCTCCCATTGCTATTGATAGCATTTTCCCAGAGTGACTGAGCACATTTCTTTTCTTGTCTTAGGTGAATCTCTGTAAATCGTCTGGTACTTGTCCTATAAGCCTAAAATCCACTTATGTGTGTCTTTCTGGGTCTGAGGGAGTGCAGAGAGAAATAAAGATGCAGACAGACCTGGGGAGAGTAGGAGTGAGAGGACAGAAGGCCTGTAGAGAAAAGATAAACTATGGGCAGGGACATCTCTGTGACAAGCTGGAGACCTAAGTCAGCGTAGGCTTCTTGGAGGATTTGGGGGGGGGGACTCTAGCAGAAACTCCTAGTAGCGGGGGCCACAGAGACTGATGAGGACACCCTCTAACTAGACAAGTCTCCTAGTAGAAGGAGGGAAACAACAGCCAACCCACAAAAGCGTTGACGCAAAATGTATCCTTCCTACAATATGTCCAAGGATAAAGATAAGAGTAGACAGAGCAGAGATTGATGGAATTTCCAATTCCTAGCCCAACCCATGTCCCACACCAAGAGGAAGAGCCAGCCCCTCACACTAGTAATGGTACTCTGCTATGCTTGCAGACAGGAGTCTAGTAGAGTTACCTCTGAGAGGCTTCACCCTGCAGCACTTCAAAACAGATGCTGAGACTCACAGCCAAACATTGGGCAATGTCTAGGGAGTCCTCTGTGAAAGTGGGAGAAAGGAAAAAAGGACTTGGAGGTGCTCCACAAGGGGACCAACAAAGGCAACTAAACAGGTCTCGGAGGGACTTGCTGAGGCTGGCACATCACCTAATGACCATGTATGACCTGAACCTAGACCCCCTATAAGGGTGTAGCCTATAGGCAGGTCAGGCTTCATGTGTGTCCTCTAGTAAGGGGAGCTGGGGATGTCTCTGACATACTATCTTCTTTTTTTATCACTTCCCCATGATGGAACTACCTTGCCAGGCCACAGAGAAAGAAGACCAACTCAGTCCTGACGCTACTTGATAAGTTGCAGGGTGGGTGGATAAGGAGGCTCCTCTTCTTTGAGAATAGGAGATGGGGGAGGGAGAAGAGAGAGGAAGGGTAAGACTGGAAGGACAGAAGGGAGGGGTTTATGACAGGAACGTAAAGTGAATAAATAAATAAATAAATAAATAAATAAATTTTGAAAAGAAATAGTATAGCCACTATACAACATATGCCCAAAGTGCCAATTAGAAAAAGTCAACTGAATACAGAACTCATCAGTGGCTATGAAAATGATGTAAAAAAGAAAAACTATAATCACAATAACGAGATCTCAGTGTCTCTCATTGCAAGAGGTAACTTAACTTATTCCTGTACTGTGTTTCTAACAAACGTTTTAAAGATTATATTGTTTATATAGGAATAATAATGTTTTATTCTGCTTTCTAAATCAAGTGATCAATATATATTAAAATTAGTTGAACTAGACATTATAGTCTTGAGGAATTATCTGAGAAATGTGCTTGCAAATATGGAGAATAATTTTTGTGAGATTGCATTTCAGCTCTAATTAGATTAACAAAAATAAAACATAGCTTAAAATAAATTGTGTATAATAAATGGACTGTCATATATATGCTTTAATAAATAGAAATTTTTATGTGTAGTGTTGGATAAACATTAAAGAGCAATGTATATAAAACATGCGTCAGGCCCTTTTCACTGATCACAGTGCCTAACAGGAACAACTTAAAAGAGGAAAAACATATTTATTTCATAAGGTTTGGTACCTTGAGAGAGAAGACACAGCAGAGAGCTGTGGAAAGAATGTATGTAAAACGTACGTGTATGTTCATAATAGTAAATGCATATATTCATCAGGGTAGACTATAGGAAATGGAGACAAGATAGGGCTTGGGGCAGGAAGAGCCTCAAAGGCCCACTCCTAGAGAATTGTGTTGGGCAACCAGACCCCACCACCTATAGGCTGCACAGTTTTCAAATTACTGCTGCAAGCTGAGATAAACATGCTCAATGCATGAGACTCTAGGAGACATTTCAGATTTAAAGTATAACTGGGACAGGTTGTGAAAATACCTGTAATTATATAGAAGAAAAATAATAGTATTTATTTAATGGATCTGAGAAAAAGGGCATATGAAGAAAGAAAGAAGGCCAATAGTGGACAAAGATAGTAAAGGTACTTTTCAGTATATCCATTTATAATTTTTAAAGGTAATCTTACTACACACAATTCAGTATTCCTCTGAATACTGGAGGGAGTGTAGACCCCTAGGGAACAGAGGTTCAGAGACTCAGCAGTACCCTGACTGAAATGGCTGCTGATCCAACAACCCAGAGTCTTGGGGACTTCTCAGACTAAATAAGTGGGGATGATACAAAGAAACCCCGACCTCCGCCCATATCCCCACCAGGCTGGACTTGTCCCTTGGGGTTGGGAACCACAAGCTCCAAGCACACTGCACTCTTTTCAGCACTGGAGCAGGGTGTTCCCTCTCCAGAATAAAAGATCAACACAGTAGAAACAACCCAGCATTCTGGCATCCAAGCCACTCTTCTACTCTTTGGCTGATTCCTCTGAGGAGAACAAGTAGGCAGAGGAACCCTACGAAATCACAGATCCTGAGTAGCAGAGCTCGGACAAATCTATCTCCAGGAGGACAGTGTCTGCCAATCCAATATACGAAGCAGCTGCCTTCCAAAGGTGCTGACACCCCCCACCCATGACTGCCAGTTTAGAAACCCCCAAGCCCACTAAGCAGATGCCTAAAGGAAAAGGTAAGAAGACAAACAACAAAAACCAGGACAGAATGGCTCCACCAGAAAGCCCAGACATCAACAGATACTCTAATGCAGCTGAATCTCAGGAAAAAAAAAAAACGACCTTAAAGCTATACTTATATAGTTATTTGAGAATTATAATGAGGAAATAAATAGATTCTTGCAAGAATTTCAAGAAAATACAAATGAATGGAGGCCATTGAGGAGAAATAGGAAACAGGAGAAGGAAATGAGTAAAGCTGTCCAAGACATGAAAACAGAATAAGAAACCATTAGAAAAAAACACAAATTGCGAAAACCCTCGAAATGGTACAATTAGAGAAGAAAGCAGGAATTGAACATATAAGTATAACCAACAGAATCCAACATACAGAGGACAGAACCTCAGGAGCTGAAGATAAAGTAGAAGAAATTGATACAATTCTCAAAGAAAATATTAAAACAGAGAAATGTGTGACACAAAGCATCCAAGAAATCAAGGACACCATGAGCAGTCATAACCTCAGGATTATAGGAGTAGATGAAAAGGAAGATGCCAAGTTCCAAGGACCAGAAAATATTTTCAAGAAAATCATAGAAGAAACTTTCCCCAACCTAAATATAAAGATACCCTTGAACATACAAAAGACCTACCAAACACAAAATAGGCTAGACCAGAAAGAAATTCCTCCTGCCAAGTAATAATAAAAACACTAAATCTTCAGAACAAAGAAAAGATATTAAAAGCAGCAAGGGAAAAAGGCCAAGTAACATAAAAAGGCAGACTCATCAGGATTACACTTGACTTCTCAACAGAGACCATGAAAGCCAGAAGGGCCTAGGATGACGTCATCCAGACACTAAGATACCACTGATGCCAACCCAGATTACTATATCCAGCAAAACTTTCAATCACCATAGATGGGGAAAATAAAATATTCCATGAAAAAAATTTAAACAATATTTAATCACCAACCCAGCTCTACAGAAGATAGTAGAAGGAAAATTCCATCACAATGAGGCCCACTATACCCAAGAAAACACAACATATAGATAATCTCACAACAGCAAAACCAAAACAGGCACAGCCACACACAACAACAACCAACTCTATAATAAAAGGATCCAACAATCATTGGTCACTAATATCTCTCAATATCAATGGTCTCAACTCTCCACTAAAAAGACATAGGCTGACAAAACAGATGCAGAAACAAGACCCAATATTCTGCTGCATTCAAGAAACACACCTCAGCAACAAAGATAGACATTACCTGAGAGTAAAGGGCTGGAAAAATATTTTCCAAGCAAACGGACCCAGAAGGCAAGCTGGAGTAGCCATTGTAATATCTGATAAAGTAGACTTTCAATTAAAATTATGTCCCCTGGAAGGGGAGACCTGGTGGCACTCAGAGGAAGGACAGCAGGTTACCAAGAAGAGACTTGATACCCTATGAGCTTATACAGGGGGAGGTAATCCCCCTCAGGAACAGTCATAGGGGAAGGGAATAAGGGGAAAATGGGGGGGAGGGAAGAATGGGAGGATACAAGGGATGGGATAACCATTGAGATGTAACAAGAATAAATTAATAAAAAAGGAAAAAAAATAAAATTGATCAATAAAGATGGACAAACTTGGACTCAGTGGTCTCTTTTCCTTTATCTTACTTTCTTAGGATTGGAGATAGGCACTGAAAAGAAGGAAGGGGAATATAGAAATATAGATAGATGATAGGACAAAGAGGTAAGTTAATTAAATTGGCTTGGCTCCTCAATTTAATTCCTTAACTGTGCTCACAATGTTTTTAATTCGTTGGTATAGAAATTTGTGCATTGATGCAAAATAAGTTTAATTTTTATACATTGGTATAGAATTCAAATTTAAGATTACTCTTCACACACATTCTATATATTTGTAGTATAATATGAGGTATTGTGCCCAGACAACTCAAGTACCATGCAAGGTTTACCTCCAATACTTTGAAAATCCTACTGCAGGCTGTTTGGGATAAATAAGTTAGACAAGTTAATTGTCAATTGATCAAATCATGGTCCTTTCAATTACCAGTCTATTTTTATCATAAGAAATATACATCCTAGATGTAACAGATAGATATGATTCTATAGACAGATAAGGTAAAATAGTTAAATAAGGTCTTCAAAACTCCAGAGTCCTGCAGAATATGGCATTTAAAGATGTTTATATTTTGTTAATGATTCTTTGACAACAAGACAGGTTAATGCCTGGCAACACCAAGCCTACCTCATAGATGAAGATGAGCATCAATGAACCTCCTTATGGAGATGGCTTTAAACATACCAAACCATCCCCTGGGCAAAATGTCCTCGTTTCTGCCACAGACAGAATTCTGCCTAAAAATTGGCAAGTTTGGATGCAGGCAGAATTGAAGGCCAAACTCTGCCCAGACAGGGAAAGCATGTACTCAATAGTTCCTGCCTCACAAGTATGTTTGTCATATATACTGGGCCAGAAGTCTGAAGATGATGCTATTACATTTTAGAGAGTTATGGGTGACTGTTCAGGCAGCAAACTGTCTCGGTCATTTTTTTTTTTTGGAAGCTACACTTCCTGTTTTCTCAGGTAATTAAGTTTGCTCCTTCTCAAGTCTCTGATGGGGTTGAAGAGCAAATAGTTTAGTTTCACAATTAAGCTTAGTTGTTTACGGGTTAAAATGTTTTTAGGTCTAGGTAGATGTTTTACATTGATAGGGATGAGATATGATAGATATTGATTTACATCGAGAAATTTAGACTCGCCAAGATAGGAAAATGTTTTCTTCAAGGTTGCCAAATACGAACTATGAATTTTGTATCATAACTGTATCATAAATATAATTTCTGATTATTCTGTGGTTCTTATTGCTGTATGAGGTTTATTTTATATATGTGTAATAATATAAATGTATATGTAAAAATAGAAAATATTTAATAAAGTAAATAGAATACGTACACATATAAACTGATTGACATATTCCACTGCAGTATTTGAAGACTAGATTCTGTACAGATCACTAACCATCCACAGCACAGTTATTTCTGCTGTAGATGATACTTGAAACAAGTCCTTATGGCATATACATTTTTATGCAAATGAATAAACCTTATTTTACTTACAAATATGGATATTATGTTGTCAAAGCAACTCATAGGAAAGTCATTTCACACACACACATATACACTGTGATATCCATAAAAATAAAGATATTTAATTGGTAAAAACCAGGATAACAGAAGTTTTTTTTTATATTAGTAATTAAATTGGAAACTAAAGTTTAGGTAAACCAATCCTTACTAACTTAAATATGTCAAAAGTGGTTTCATTTGTAATCATAATCATACAATAATCAATACATGGTTATCCCTCCTGAAAATTATCTAATTGCAAAAGTCAATATGGAATCTGTCTGTGATATAGCATTGCATTTTTAATATAAAGCAAAGACCAGGTAATTGAACTTAATCCTGTGCAAATATGCAGATTTTAAAACTGAACATATAATTGTACCATGAGAATGCCCTGGAATCCAGTGGTGAAACATCTGGATATTCAAATGAATTACTAAGAGGGATGCTTTTTCCTCACATCTATGCGTTTCCTATGTCCATGCCTTCTGTGTGCCCTTCTGTTCAATTAAAGAGAAATTTGGCTACCTTGTGATGCTGACTTACTTCCAATGTTTAAGAAACTAAACTAAAATCATCTGCACACAGATTCCTACCTACAACTGGTTAAACCTGTTTTGGGGAACGGCTACTTCCTTAGTCATGTGTCAACGGCAACAGTCACTTTTGGAGAACTATTCCTAAGGCTTAAAGTCCTCACCAGCAATTTTAGGTGAAAAAGGAGACAATTCTAAAAGATGTTTATTCCTTGAACATGTGTGAAAACCTCTTTGAACATGGAATGTCGTGTGATTGCCAGAAAAATTCATTAAACACCGTGAAAAGTTTAAAGAGATTATTCCATGTCTCATGGAAGGCTGAGACTTCAAACTCAACTCTTCCTCCGTGTGGAGTTGAGAATCCAAGCCACTCCACAATGCTCCTGTGAGAAAGCTTAGTTCAAGTTATTGTTTGAGCAGTCTATCTGCAGCCACAGCTAGTATTTCAAAGCTTAGTTCCATTGTAGTCATATTAAATACACACGCCCTTCAACTGCCCTACATAAATATCTTCTTATCACAGATTTTGATAGGTATGTGTGAAAGGGAAATAAAGTCAGAGTTACGTGTCTCTCACAAGTTCAAACTTCTTGTCCAAGAACTTGTGCAAGTTCTTCTGTCCTGGAGCCAAATTTGGGGGAAAGCACTGGGCAGGGGAGGCAGCTCAGGCTCACCAGGGAGCAGAGAGAACACAAAGTGCTGTCTTGTTCCACATACTTCAATGCGTTCCTCCTTCACACAACGTTTCCCCTGCAAATGTTGAAATAACATATGTGATTTCTCTCTTGACAAGAAGATTTAGAAACGTTTTATGATTTGTGATATTCTGCCTTGCGAAAGATAAGGATATTAGTATAGTTTAGCTAATATAACTATACGGTGTCATTCAGCGCAGAATATGCAGACTGACCAGGTTATTAGCAATCATTTATTTCCCCTTTTTATTTAGTACTCACCAAAGACCCCTGTAAACTTCCAAAGTGACTGATAAAGGGTTACCAATATTTGCTTCCTCAATATATTCCATCAGTTTATTGCAAATCCTGTTACACTATGGACAATATTGAATTCAGTAATCTGTTGGGGGATGGTCTGATATATTTTGATGCTAATTACTGCTTGCTGGATGTGAGATCAACCTTGTGCTTAATAAAAAGCCATCCCACCTGGGTAGGGCAGAAAATAGGTGGGGCTAGGAGAGAAAAGAATTTTGGGAAGAAGAAAGGACAGCGAGGAGGAGAAAGGAGAGAGACCTAAAATAAAGAAAGGAAGGTGGCCATGGGTTTAATTAAAAAAACAAAACAAAAACAAAAATACATGGCCTGTATGGATGGAGAATCCAGCCCAGAAAAAAAATTAATAAGTATTTGAAATCATAAATGAGAGGTAACTTAATAAAAGTTATTAAAAACAGATGACATGAGATTGAGACAGGAATCCCCGGCCTGCCCCACTATGAGAGGTAGTGTAAAATATTAATGTCTGCCCTGCCCCAGGTTAACTAAGACTATGTTAAAATATAACAAGTATCTATGTCTTAATTAATTACTAGCCAGGCCTACTGAAAATAGATATAATTTAAAAACAATAGTAATCTTTGTAATCCTGTAGATAGAAAACATGAAAAAATAATCTTCACAATGGATGGATTGGCAGCCATCAGGAAGAGAGTGACACTGAGTATGCCTTGGGCTTCTGAAACCTCAAAGCAACCCCCCCAAAGAAGCACTCCCTTGAACAAGGCCACACTTACTACAAGACTTCTGGTGGTGCCACTCCTATCAGCCTATGATGACCATTTTTCTTCAGAACACTACAAAAGACATACAAAATTCCAACTTATTGTCAAAACAACATGTTGAACATTTTAAAACATCACCTTTGGTACTATTTACTGTAGGGCACACCATGATTTTGTCATATTGTTGAACATCTAAATTTTAAGTTTCTCGGTGTTGTAAATAATAGTGTGTTAAATATTTTTGATCTTATCCTTTCACCTCTATAGGAAATTCCTCAAAGTGTGTTCTGAACAAGAGAAGTTTTGCTCTAGTAACATTTTGGTACATATTTCCATGTTTTGTTCAACAACAGTCATAGCTTTTAACAAGTCATTAAGTTGAGGAGTAGATTCACTAATGTACTTTTGTACCATCTTCTCTATATATTTGTATATTCCCCATTCTTTTCAACCCCAGTCTCTAAACCTAAGATTAGAAGATAAAGGAAAAGAGAGACACCCTTGATTCCAACCTTGTTTTCTTTCTAAATAAGACCAATAATAACTTATAACCAATTCACACTGAAAATAAGCTCAAGAAAGCAACCAAAAACCTACCCAACCCCCCTTAAAGGAGATCGTTCTCTTAAGGTTTCTTCTGAATGATTTGGGATGAGTAATACCTTTGTAGGGGCCCAAATAAAATTGGGGAAATAGTTAAACAAGCTAGGAATAGCATTTGTTGTTCAGTTTCTAAATGTTGAGAAATTCCAGGCTTAATTAGAGTCCTGTGTGGAAAGTCTGAAATGCTGGACCAATCGGGATTGGATGTTCTCTTCAAAGGTGTCCTGGGAGCTGTCTTGTTCTGATGAGGAACAGCAACTGAAGCACTTAAGGATGGAACATGAAGGATACAGCATGTCAGTATCCAGCATGCTGACAGGAATTAATCCTATCAGATCTGTTCCAGTGTCAATGTCAGGTTCTTTTGTTCTGAAAACATAATTTTTCACAAGCATTATACAGTTCTAAAATTATAAATGTATAAAGTGTGTGTGATGAACAATTAAGGCTGGTTATCTTCTTCTTGTATGAGCAGAAAAAAGGATAGCTATGAATCTTCATTCATGTCATATGAAGAATGGCATCTAATAGTAACTTGTAGGAGTTCTGTAGCCAGCAAGAAGCATTGACATAGACATTTGTGTCTCAGATCTATTCCCATATACTGGGATTAACAATATAGAACATATGCCATTGCATGTGCTCTTAAAATGTCCAAAACCATATTTTATGTAGAGCTATACCTAAAATTAAGATCACAATAGAATTATGTTTTTTAAACATGAGGGAAAAATGAAAACGTTTAGCATGTAAAATCTCTCCCTCCCAAAAGAGTGTTTTTTCCATGTAAAATACATTTCATATTTACATTTTTCAAAGAAATAATACAAAACTACCACCATGATATAATGGAAATAGCACTCAGTAGCTTCCCAAGAAGGTTCTGTCTTGAGGACATTTATGCAGTGGGACTCATTCAGCTTGTTTATGCTTCCATATTATCCTGCAATCTACTGCAACACCCAGGATGCTCTGATGTCCTATGACAGAGGTTCTCTCCTTTAAATGAATGCCATCTTTAATGTGCTGTTGTATTATTAAAGTAAGGGACATTTCATAGTTAAAATGGCTATCAGGTGCAGAGTGTAGAATCAGCAGTGACTCTGCACTGTTGTACAAAGAAGTGTTGTTGCTCTTTATTACTTAGCTTCTTTGGGTCTGTGGATTGTAGCATGGTTATCCTGTAATATGTGGCTAATAGTCACTTATTTAATATGTGTCTTTCTTAGTCTGTGTTATCTCATGCAGGATGATCTTTTCTAGTTCCGTCCATTTTCCTGAAAATTTCAATATATCCTTATTTTTAAAAGCTGAATAGTGTTCCATTGTGCAAATGTGCCACAGTTTATCCATTCTTTGGTTGAGGGACATCTAGGTTGTTTCCAGATTCTGACTATTACAAGTAAAGCTGTTATGAACATAGTTGAGCAAATGTCCTTGTTGTATGGTGTAGACTTTTGGGTCTATGCCCATGAGTTGTATAGCTGGGTCTTGAGGTAGCACTATTGCCAATTATCTGAGAAAGTGCTAGATTCACTTCCAAAGTGGCTGTACAAGTTTGTACTCCCACCAGCATTGGAAGAATGTTCCCCTTTCTCTACATCTTTGCCAGTATGTGCTGTCACTTGAACTTTTTATTTTAGTCATTCTGAGAGGTGGAAGATGGAATCTCAGAGACAATTTGATTTGCATTTCTCTGGTGAATAATGACTTTGAGCATTTCTTGAAATGCTTCTCAGCCATTCTTGAGAGTCTTCTGTTGAGAATCTGTCTAGCTCTATACCTTATTTTTAAAGTGGAGTGCTTGTTTTTGTTGGTGTTTAGTTTCTTGAGTTCTTTATATATTTTGAACATTAGCCCTTTGTCAGATTGTGAAGATCCCAGTCTTTAGGCTGCCAGTTTGTCCTGTTGACAGTGTCCTTTGCCTTACAGAAGCTTTTCAGTTTCATGATGTCCCATTTCTTAGTTGCCGGCCTTGGAGCCTGAGCCGGTGGTGTTCTGTTCAGGACGTTGTCTCCTGTGCCAGTGTTTCTGCTTTTATGTTGCAGTCTTTGATCCACTTGGACTTGAGTTATGTGCAGGGTGATAGGAGGGCCCAAGGGAGAATGTTTGAATCTCATTCAAAGGGGGGTGGGGGGGGAAATAGAATGGACAGCAGAAGTGGTTGAAGAGAGGGAACAGGATAGGAGAGAGAGAGAGAGAGCTGAAGGGAATAAGGGTGGGTATTTGAAGTGGGGAGTAGGGGAGGCCAGAAAGCTTGCAGAGAGAAGAGAAATCATGGGCAAAGGTATCTGGTATCTTTAAGATGAGCTAGAGACCAATGACAGGCTCCTGGGAGGATATGGGGGGGGGGAATGACTGTAGCTGAGAAGTCTAGTAGCAGGGTTCATGGAGACTGAAGAGGTAACTCTCTAATCAGACAGGACTCCTATTAGAGAGAGAGGGAACTCCAACTTACCCACAAAACTTTGACCCAGAATTTACTCTGCCTACAAGATGTGCAGGGATAAAGATAGATATCCAACCAATGCCTGGCCCAACATGGGAACAGAGAGAGAGAGAGAGAGAGAGAGAGAGAGAGAGAGAGAGAGAGAGAGAGAGAGAGAGAGAACCAACACCTAACACTGTTAACAACACTCAGCTATGCTTGCCGATGGGAACCTAGCACAAATGTCCTCTGAGAGACTTCGCCCAGCAGATGCTGAGACTCACAGCCAAACATTGGATCAAGTGCAGGGATCCTTGTAGAAGAGTAAGGAGAAGGATAGAAGCACCTAGAGGTGACGGGAGCTCCACAAGAAGACCAACAGAGTCAACTAACCTGGGCCCAGGAGGAGTCGTGGAGACTGAAGCACCAGCCAAGGACCATGCAAGAATGGGACTTTGGCCTCCTTTACATCTATAACTGATGGGCAGTTTGGTCTTCATGTGGGTCCCCTAGTGAGAGGAGTGCTGCTGTCTCTGAGACAAGGACTCAGTTGCATGCTTTTTCATCCGTTCCCCCTAGGCAGGCTACTTTGCCATGCCATTGAGGAAGAGGATGAGCTATGCTGAGAAGGTTTGGTCACGGTGAGGAATTCCCCTTTCCTGAGGGACAGGGGAAGGGAGTTAGGCTGGAAAGGGAAGGAGGGTGGAACTGGGAGGAGAGGAGGGAGGGGGCTATTTTTAGCATATAAAGTGAATAAATAAATTAATTAATTAAATGTATTCCCTGCTTTTTGATCAGTTCTCCCTGGTGGGGCTACCTTGCCAAGCCTTAGGGCAAGAGGATGTGCTCAAACCTGACGTGACTTGACGTGCTGGGGAGAGTTGGTGGAGGTTGGGGACTCCCTGTTTCTAAGGAGTAGGGGATTGGGGAAAGGATGGAGGAAGGAGGGTAAAGGAGTGGAGGGAGGGGCTACAATCTGGATGTAAAGCGAATGAATGAATGAATAAATAAATAAATGTTTAAAATGGCTGAAGACTGGTGTTGTTGTTCACGTCAGAGGAGTCCTCCATACGGTTCAACCCAAGGAGATCATTTTCCACTCCCCTGTAGTGCTCCTCTTGGTTAAGTGCCCTTTCATTATCTCTGTACTTGAAGATTCTTCTCAAAGTGTTTTAGTGTTTTTCCTTCCCTCAGGGAGGCTTCATCCTCTCCACTCTCACCAAGGACACAGGAGACTTTGTCCCTGAGATGGTACCATGTCCCTCTGAAGCCACTTTCTAGGTTTTGTCCCAAACACTCTTATTTAAACTAATGAACCTTTTAAATAAACCATCATCTGAGATGGCCTTGCTTGCAACTTGCTCTCAGGAGAGGCTAATCTTCCTCTCAAAGTCTTAAGTCTCTGGGGTTCTTCTCCTCTCCACTGGCCACCGGTACACAGTATCTCTGTTCCTGAATAGTCTATTCGCCTGGCCCGTCCTTGGCACTCCATGGGGCCACTTTCATCATATGGGTGATTTCACCCAAGGTCTGACCTTTCATCTTATTGATAACCAATGCTACCATGAGGGCTATAGGTCACCACAAAGCTCTGCAGGAAGGATACAGGCCATGCTGGGTTCTGAAAATGCCCCGTCTCCCATCATTGATTTTCTAAAAAGTCTCTGTCTGCCTAGACTTCCTTTTTCCAAAAAGTTCTCATTAATTCCTTTTTTATACCCAAAGTATGTTTACTTCTGTGGGATTGCAAATTTTCATAAAGATATGTATTCTGGTTTTCTCTTAGTTAACAGTGCAGTCATATTTTCTTGGATGTTAACATAAAATGTTTCCCGAGTCAGTATTTCTGCTGAAAGAGGTATATCTGGTGATTTTCCTAGACCATGTGGAAATGATTTCTGATCTCTCTGTGTCTTATGGTTGGCAGTCCTTGCCTCTTTATTCACTTAGTGAATTGAAAAACTAATATTTTTGTTCAAGACTTTCCTGTCCTGCAATATCACTGATGCTACTCTGGGCATGTGGCTTAGAGGGAAGATATCAGGAAAGTTCCCGGTGACACAGAGAGCCTCTGTGTCATCACTCGGTCCTTCTGTAGCACTGTTAATTCTTGCCCATCAAGAAGAGGGGTCTCGTGCTTTCCTGACTGGCAGCAGCTCAGAAACTCTGAACCAAATGCTGGAGCTCCTAGAGCCCATCCCTCTTCTGTGGTCACATGCATGAAATTCATTTCCGATGTCTGGGGGAGGAAGAGTTTCCTCTATGATCCCTAATGCCTAGAGTTATGTTTTCAAAGTTGCCAAATTAAAAAAAAATGTTTTTGCTCCCCTAGTGCTCTGGAAATGTACTGGTGCATTGTTCGCCCAGATAACATGTCTCTGCACAAATATTTGGATTACAGATTCCCTGTTGTGAAAAAGTATGGAGACCTTTACAGAAACCAGCAACCTAGCAAAATGCAGGGTTGTGGATCCCAGTCCTAAGTGCCACCTCTACAGCACAACTCCTACACCTGAACTTCAGGGACCATGGCTCCAGAGGGGCCTAGAGATTATAAGAGTATCTCCTAAGGATGTTGAAGAGGTTACAGCCATAAAGACTCATCAATAGGACTGTCAAAACTCAAACATAACAAAAAAGACACTGTTAGACATGCTAATATATACTCTCAGGAGGCTTCAACCTTTCACAAAAACAAAAACAAAAACAAAAAACTACAGGCAACTAAGAAATACTGAAATTGAGAGAAATCATCTTCTCCAGGGAAGAACATACCAATTGGTTATCCAATGACAAACAATTGGTACTGAAAACACACATAAATGTAGCATACAGACTGAGCAGGGTGTATGTATATATATATTTAGGAACACACACACAAACCATCACAGATGTATTTATGAATGAATACATACAGATACACATATTGCTGTTAAAGCAGCCATGAATTTGGAACAGTGTGGAGTCTTATTTGGTAGGGTTTAAAGGGAGGAAACAGAAGGGTAAATAATGCAATTTTATTATAGTCCTAAAAATAAGTGCTATAGGAGTTGGACAGCTAGAAAATGCCATGAGTCATGTCTGTGGTCTCTGAACTCAAAATGAGGTAGGAAGTTTGGAATTTATAGGTCAATCTCCTCTACCCAGTAAGATAGTTGCAGCTTGTCTTCTTTCTATCATCTGTCCCAGATGCCTGGTTACTGTCTCACAGAGTTTCAGGATCTTGGGGCTATTGAGCCCTGGGGCCTGTTCACACTCAAGGATGTAAGCACTGGAACACAATTGCATCGGGGAATGCCAGCTGTGGAGTCTCACTAAACTAAGATGGAGCTGAAACTCTACTAAAACAGCTTTATATCCTTTTCCATGATGACTATGACATTTTAGGTATATTCTGTGCTTCCTCCTATTCTAGGAAAAAAAATAGACACAAAAAGCAAAACTTTACTGATAATAGATTATAACAACATTTATCCTGAAGTAATTTATTGCTATACATATAAATTTAGGTTCCATTAAAAATGAAGTCAAAGTTTACCTGTTAATGAGATTGCTATGCTTGTTCATTTTTACAAGGGACTTAAATGTTGACTGGATATTTGAAACATTTTTGTAAGTATAATTATATTGTTTTCCCCTTCCCTTCCCCCAAATCTCCCCAACTTATCTCACCCCTATTTTCTCTTAAATTCATGACCTCTTTTTTAAGAAAAATTGTTGTTACATACGTATGAGCTTATAGATATGAAAGTACAGCCTGTTAAGTCTGCATAATATTACTTGTATGTATGTTTTCAGGGCTGATCACGTGGTATTAGGTAATCAATTGGTGTGCTTTTACCTGGCGAAGGCTGTTTCTCACAGCTTCAATACTTAGTTGTCTATAGTAATTTGTGTATGGGTGAGGCCTCCTGATAGTCTCTCTTCCACATTAGCATGTCTATTAGTGTCTTTCTTTTTCAGGTCCTATGTAGACAGCTATCCTGGCAAGCCCTAATTGATAGTCTCTCTTGCATTTCTGGGAGAAACAATCTTACAGGAAACCCCCCATTCCTCTGACCTTTCTAATCCATCTTTCGCAGAGGTTCCTGAGCCCAAGTTCAAGAATTGTGCTTCAAATGTATCAGTTGGCAGTGGCCTCCGCAGCTCTGCACTTTGATTAGTTGTGCTTTTCTTTAATGGTCCCCATCTGTTTCAAAGAGAAGCTTTCCCAGTGATGGGTGAGAGCTACACTTACCTGTGGGTATAAGGACAACTATCTGAAATATAAGTTGGTATTGTACTGGTTTAGTAAACTGGCAGTTGTAAGTTCTCCACCAAGATCTGTAACATCACTAGGCCCAGGAAGCTTGGTAGGTGTCCAGGACCAAGACTACTCTTGTTGAGTAAGCCTTAAGTCCAATTAGGGAGCTATTGGTTAACCCCAAGGTATGAGTGCTACTGTTGCACTCATAGGCTTATCATGCTATGCTGGTTATTGTTGTTGTTTATGGGTGTCATAGCAGTAGGACTATTCTTATTTTGTGAGAGCTTGTCTGAAAAAATCTATATGCAGGAGGTAGAGCACTTTCATTATTTTTCAGAGTTGAATGATATTATTTTATTCTTGTCACTGCTGAGAATGTCTCAGCACAGGTAGGGAAAAAAAAAATGACATGATTCGCCAAGATGACGAACGTGATGTCACTATGAAAATCCAGCAGTCACATGACTAGTTAAGATGATGGCACATACACAACTGCCTAAATTCCATAGTGTGACTAAGTACATGGGTGAACCCAGTACCCAGAGAATTTCTAATGTCACTGGCATTTATTCTGATATCCCTGTCTTCCTTTCCATATTTCTTTCATTTCTCCATTCCCAGACCCCTTTCCGGCCAAGGTAACAGAAGTACACGGTGGTTACATGTACTCTTCACAGTTCCTTCTTCACACATCCAGAAAGGCTTGCTCTAGAGGTGAGAGGATAGGAGTTCATCCGGTGAATTCTGAACTCACTTCCTCTTGACGCTACCGTCTGTATTTCTGAATGCTGATAACATCTAGTGCGTCACTAACTGGTATCATCTTGGCTATAGGGGATGTTTGCTGTTGGGGGAAAGGGTTAGAAGTCTGGCATTCCATCCCAAAAGTCTCAAAGGTGTAAGAGTGAAATATATGATAGAGTTAAAGAATTAAAGATATATCAGTAGAGCTTGAAAGAACAAAAAAACTAAAATAAATCTTATCTTGTTTCTGAGTCTAAAGAGTAAAAAAAAAAAAAAAGTCCTAGTCATGGGCATGCCACATATTTAAAAATCCCTGATGATTGTGGCACCAACACAAAATAATACACAAAACCTTGCCTTTAGGGTGTTGACTAAACCCCTAGAGACAGAATTGGGCCCTTCAACATATATTTTGTTAAAAGAAATTAGTGTTATAATCTCAGAGCAACTCTCCTAAGGGACCCGCTAAGAGCTATGACAGCTACAAAATTACTAGTTGAGGTAACTTCTAAGCCATCTTTGGGCAAATAATTAGAAGTTCTCATAGGACATGAGATAAGGTCATACTAGGATGAAAGGGGTTAAATGAATGTAGAATAAAAACTATCAAACATTACTTCTAAAAGGCACATATGGCTTCCTGAATCTTCCTACACTCATGCCCATGAAAACGCATTCTGACCTGACATGTAGTGAAACCATCTCCACACCTGAATCACCTTAGACAGTTTAATTGCTCAGCCTTTGGGCAATCCAGACCAGCTATGATTTCTTGATGGAAAAAAAATTATTTCTAATTCGAGAAGATAAGGTAGGATATGCAGAGGTCAGCCAAACAGTAATACTTGAGACTTTCTTCCTGATCCCATCTACCTCTTTCTAAAAGACTAAACTAATAGTACTAACAAGGGACTAATTCTGGAGAAATAAAATATGTTCACTGTCTGTATTTATTAAAAGTATGTCTCCATGAGTTCTCCTGGCCATGATGCCATTTGGAAAGACGAAGGATCATTAGCATGCAATGTCCTGCCCATAAAACATAAATAAGAGATTCTAGGCCTATTAGAAGTGATCTAACTCCCAAGTAAAGTGGCAGCCGCTCACGTCAAGGACCATCAAAACAACATGAGCCCTTTCTTACAGTAGATCTGATCTTAAACTCTAAGGCCAATCAGATAACTCAGTAGATAACAAACCTACAGAAAGTCTAATAAATTCTACTGGAATATGGAGACCACAAGGATTATATGACCTCAGTGACAGGGTCCTCCTTAAGCATTTCTTCAATGGAAAGTACCTTATCAGGTGTTACCAAGGAGCCCCATGTCAATATGCTGTGAGTCAATGGTTAGGTTCATATCTCTAGTATAAAACAAGCTACTTAAACCAGAAGATACTACCCAAAGGCCCAGAGGAAAACACCTACGCTTGTGAGTCTATGAAGAACGTAAAGTTTTACAAAAGAAAAAAATGACACTATAGTGACTACTGGGGTGCTGATCCTAAATATCCTCTTCTCAGGCTCTTCGTATTTCTAGCTAGGAGACCTAGTCTTGAATTCATGTATAAGAATATGCCTACACGAAATAATTTCTTCTTTTATTTCTTCTTTCCAATTATCCAGGAATAAGATGTCTTCTAGGTCCATTTAACTTTGTTTATTTTTGTAATTATGTGTAAGTGTATGCCTATATGGGGGTATGCTCACATGCCAGCAGGTGCCTATAAAGGCTGGAAGAAAGCATCAGATCTCTTGGATTGGAGTTATAGGTGGCTATGAGCTGGGAACTCAGATATTCTGCAAGACCAGGAAGTACTTGCTCTTAACTGGTCTATTTCTCCTGTCTTATTTTAAGAAACATGGCTGAGTTCATTAACTCCTCCAATTGCTGGTTTATTAGTAAGCATCAAAATATTCTATTCCTTAAGTAAAAGGATCACTTAGGTTCCAATAACTATAGTAAAATGATCCTCACTAAAGCTCTATATGTATACTCCTCACTCTATATGTATGCTTTAAGTATTCCCTACACAATTAAGTCAACAGTGGAATGGAAGGAAGCCCAGGACCTAAGTATCTAAATTGGAAGGTTGCTTCTTTGATACACGTCTTTTAGCAAGAAGATGAGTAACTGGTATAGAAAGAATAATTTGGGTGTTATCATGAGGCTAAATGAGAAGCAGAGTGGGACCTGAGGAGATGGCTTAGTACTGAACTAACAATTTCACAGGCAGGAGGACCTGACTTTGGATCCTCAACATTCATATATAAGGCAAGTATGGTAGCATACAGTTGTAACCTTACTGTGGAGGGGGGCAGGTCAAAAATATTCAGTTGTGCGAAACTCATTGGCCAACCACCCAAAGAAAATGGAAGAGCCTCACAATTAGTGACAGATCATGCCACAAAAAGGAAACTTGGAAAGCTCTAGAATAAAGACACTTACCATGAACATCTGACCTCTTCATAGGCAAGTGCCTGCATGTGTATGTGCACTCATGCACACAGTCACACACCCATAATGACAGGTAGAGAGCATACCACACACAACCAATAGAGAAGAGGGGCTGGGGAGAAGGTTATGGTGAAAACCAGCTGAAAGAAAAGAAGTGGCTTTGTGTATATAGGTGTATATGTGTGTGTGTGTGTGTGTGTGTGTGTGTGTGTGTGTGTGTATCTATATATTATGTAATACAGAAAGAGAAGGCTATATTTAGGAACAGAAAGACACATATATCCAGGCAACAACAAATCATGAAAGAGGTCATGAACTCAAAAAGGATCAAGGAGTGTATCTGAAAGTGTTTCAAGGGAGGAAAGTAAAGGGGGGAAATGATGTAATTATATTATGATACCAAAAATAAATGAATACACTTATTTTTATAAGTGACTTTGCTAAGATCTCAAAGCCCATTAAATATAGGAAGGAAATGAGAGTACCTACACTTAGTTATAATTAAGAATTCTAAAACAATGTTCGGATCCCCTGACATGGCATTAGAATATGCAATAAATATCTTATTTGCCTTTTCCTGGAGTGACTACAAAGAAAACAATAGTAGATGATAATTATTTTTTTGGCAATACTTTTCCAAAATCTTCTTGTGAGTGCTGTTTGTCCATATGGCAGAAAGGAAGGAAAGATGAGAAACTGTTTGGGAAATAGGCCCCGCTCCTGGCCTTGTTGTTTATCTATCATTAAAACCCCTTGGAGAGACTTTAGTTCCTTGACGAGGTCTGTGAATGTTCTCATGCTCAGGTCTCTAACATTACCCAACTCTAGGTTCTCACCTTCATGTAGATATGTTGAATCCTGATTTTGACTTAAGAATAACCTAAGAGGGAGATATCTGCCTTAGAACTGGAAAAAATCAAAGCAAAACAAAATCTTGTGCTTTGAAATACAGATACAGGAGCAATACCTAAGCCAATGAATTACAGAACTCAAGAAACAAAACTTGAACGTTCTGTATTTGTAATACACACAAAATTATCCCTTTCTTTTCTACTGATAAAATTTAATTATTTTTATTATGAACTAGTAAGTTTCTGTGGCATGCATGGCAGAGCACTGATTATCTTACCGAAAGGGTCTGTATTAACTAGACTGTTTTTCTTTCACCCTGAAACAAAATTCAGGAGCAATTCCATT
This sequence comes from Acomys minous, assembly GCF_964271855.1. Lineage (NCBI taxonomy): Eukaryota > Metazoa > Chordata > Mammalia > Rodentia > Muridae > Acomys > Acomys minous. Next base: position 70,171,974 of record NC_140497.1, on the reverse strand, counting down.
AGTAGAGTGACTTTGTTAGGGTGAGAACTGCTGCAAAAACTCTCAGTAGTTGATACTAGATAATAACAGAAAAGACAAGGTAGTAGTTTCTCTTGCTTTGATCTGGTGACAAAACCAGTTACAAATATTTAATAAACCTCATTCTGTCAGAGGGTTCAGTAACATTGCTTTGATTTAGCATCTTTTTCCCCCTATTGTTTAAAAATGATATTAAACCGAAAAAATCAAGTTAAAACTTAATACAGTCATCCCTGATGTCCATAGACAATTGTTTTCAAAACCACCAAAGCTCATAGATGTTTAAGTTTCTTATATGAAATGTAATACAAGAACATACCTAGGAACACTTTCCATAAACTAGATTAAAAGCTCTTGTGATTGCCGATCATTCATAATATAAATGAATGCTGTATAAATAATGATTATACTATGTTGTTTGGGTAAAAATTATTGACCAGAAGATTAAATCTGTCTATTTCAGTACACACACCACTATTGCAGGCCTAATGAGATACTTCACAACTATGTCTGCTCCAACGAGGAATGCTGGAGAGCTGCTCGCTGTCTCCGTGGTGTGGGAGGCTGATATGGCTTGTTCACATATTGGTCCATTCATGTGAGGTACAGTTTATTGGTCACTGAATAAAATATTTACTCTTTTTTTCCTGAACTTTATAAAGTTTTAAAAAATGTCTTGAGACCCCTCTAAAATATGGTATTGGCATTCTGCAACAGCAATAACCAAAAAAATAAAATAAAATAAAATAAAATAAAATAAAATAAAATAAAACAAACCAAAAACAAAATGAGCTAAGGCACCTGGTGCAAAGTAGACATTTTTGAAAACAGTTTTAATCTAATAACTATATAACTGTATACTGTACACTGTATTGTGTGGAAAGCAACATTATTACAACATCTGTGTCAGGTCCACTAAGAATATTATGCAGTTTTTTGAAGGATTTTGTAATAGTTTGTGGTGGCTTTAGTGGCTCCTTTAGGTTCCTAAAGTTGAATGCTTCTTCACCAGGGAGTTGCACTACTGAAAGGGATTAGGAGGTGTGGCCTTTTTTGGAGTGGGTGTGGCCTTTTTGGAGGAAGTGTATCCTGCAGGAGGGGTTTGAAATGTAAAAATTCCAAGGCAGGCTCTTAGTTTTCTCTTCCTTGTGCCTGAGGATCTAGGTGTAGAATTTTCTGTTACTCCTCCAGCACCATGTCTGCCTTCATGCAACTATGTTTTCCTCCGTAACAGCAGTGGACTAAAGTTCTAAAACTGTAAGCAAGAGCAAATTAAAAGCTTTCCTTTATAAGAGCTGCTGTGGTCCTGGTGTCTCTTCACAGAAATAGAATGCTGACTAGCGCATAGTTTTAATATGGAGATTAAGTAGGTAACATCGCAGAGGTATAGTCTAATTTTTCTGAATCTTATTTTCAGGTAACACTTAACCAAATAATAAGAATTTTGACTGCCTGTGGTTTACAATGAGAAATATATTAACTCTTTGCTCACATCATTACAATTAGAATTTCATAGTCCCCCTCCCCCGCACTTAGGAATCAACAATGAAAGAGTAACTATTACCTGAGGTATTTTGTTTTCATTGTAGAAGGTAGGGACAAGGGTGACAGAACCAAGACTCACAAAGATTTTCCAAGGTATTTCAGACACAAACTGTGTAATTTCTTCTTACATTATAATGGAAAAGCAAGCTACATGGTATATCTTCCTTTTTGTACAATGCTATGATGCCATGCCTATATAACCCTCTTTAAAGATGTAATTCAGAACATCTAAGAGGTTCATGACCCACTCCATTATAACTTCTTTCCTACTAAGTATGAATGTAATTACACGAATTTTATTGGGCTAGAATGTAATATCCTCCTTTAATAGAATAATTATAAAATTCTACTTTATTTACAGATAGCAAGGTAAATATGATAAGATCCTAGGGCTATGATAACAAAGGGTTGCAAGTTGGGAGGCTTTATTAAAACAAAAATTCATTGTCACAGACATGGAGGCTACAACTACAACCTGAAGAAATGGAATAAACCAAACTCTCTCTAAGGCAGTGAGCAGAATCCTTTGCCTTTCCCTCCCTCCCTCCCTCCCTCCCTCCCTCCCTCCCTCCCTCCCTCCCTCCCTCTCTCTCTCTCTCTCTCTCTCTCTCTCCCCACCCCCTTTTGTTGTTCTTTGTAGAGTTTATTGACTTTTAGCATTTTGAGGATGAAGCTGCAAAAATCCATTGTTCACTTAATCTCTCCCTTCACATTCACAGGGTATGTCTTCCCTTTTGTACAATGCTATGATGCCGTGCCTATACGTCCCTCTTTAAAGATGTAATCCAGAACATTTTAGAGGTTCATGGCCCACTCCATTATAACTTCTTTCTTACTAAATATGAATGTAATTACACTAATTTTATTGCGTTAGAACCTCAATGTATTTTTTGGGGGAATACAATATAACTTACTTTAGGCAAAGAGATTTATTCTGCATAAACAAATACTGTAAATCCATAATCATTGATTTTGTTTATCCATATCTCTGCTTTTATGGGTATGAACTAAAATTATCTTGGAAGTTAAAGAAGTTTATAAATGCATTGATTCAAATTAGAGAGTGATTTCTATCAAAAGTGGAGCTGGTAAAAAAAAAAATCTTTTCCAATTCTGAAGGCTACTACTTGTCCAATTGATGATGTTCTTTGCTTCACAGAAAGCTTTTTTTGTTGTTGTTGTTTCATAGGGTCCCATTTATTGTCACTCTTAGTGCTTGCACTATTGGTGTTTTGTTCAGAAAGTCTTCAACTGTGTCAATACACTCAAGGTTATTCCACACTTTCTCCTCTATCGGGTTCAGTGTAACTAGTTTTATGTTGAGGCTTTTGATCTACTAGAACTTAGGTTGATTAATATGGGTCTATTTGCATTCTTCTGCGTGTAGACATCCAGTTTGAACAGCACCATTTGTTGAAGATGCTTTCTTTTTTCCACTTTGCATTTATTTCTGGCTTTTTCAAAAATCAGAAATCAAGTGTTTCTATATATGTGGGTTTATGTATGTGTCTTCAATTTTACAGACCAACATGTCTGTTTTTAATGCCAATACCATGTGATTTTTATTAATGTTGCTCTGTATTACAGCTTGAAATCAGGGATGGTGACGCCTCCAGAAGTCCTTTGTACAGGATTGTTTTAGCTATCCTATTTTTTTTGTTTTTTGTTTTTTGTTTCAAATGAAGTTGTGAATTGTACCTTCAAGGTCTGTAAAGAATTATGTTAGAATTTTGACGGTAATTTCATTAAATCTGTAGATTGCTTTTGGTAAGATGGCCATTTTTACTATGCTAATCCTACTGACCCATGAACATGGGAGATCTTTCCATCTTCTGTTACCCTTTTCAATTTCTTTCTTCAAATGATAATACAAGTCTTCCACTTGCTTTGGTCAGAGTTGCCCTGAGAATTTTGTATTATCAAGGGCTGTTGTGAAAGACATTTCACTGATTTCGATTTTCAGCCTGTTATTTGTATATAGGAGATCAACTGATTTGGTAGGCGAGGGTTAATCTTGTATACAGCCACTCTGCGGAAAGTTTTGTCAGCTGTAGAAGTTATCTGATGGAATTCTTAGCAGCACTTATGTAAACTATCCTATCATCTGCAAATAAAGATAATTTTTCCTTTCCAATTTGTATCCACTTTATCTCTTTCAATTGTCTTATTGTCCTAGTTCTAGGTAGGGTGAAAATCTTGTCTTGTACCTGGTTTTGGTGGAATTGCTTTTTGTTTTTCTTCATTTAATTTGGTGTTGGCTGTATATTTGCTATAAACTGCCTTTATTACGTTTAGGAATGTCCCATCTATCCTTAATCTCTCCAAGACTTTTATCATGAAGGGGTTTTGGATTTTGTCAAAGACCTTTTTTGAATCATAAGATCATCATGTGGTTTTTATCTTTCAGTTTGTTTATAAGATGCACTACGTTAGTGAGTAATCACTTAAGCAGGGCACACATGGCTCACAGAGACTCTGCACCACGTCCTCCGCATATATCTTATTGCTGTTAGCTTGGTGCTTTTGTGGGACTCCTAACATTGGAAGTGGATGTATCTCTGACTCTTTTGCCTGCTTTTGAGATTCTTTTCCTCCTATTGTCTTGCCTTGTCCAGACTCAATATTGAAGGCCTTCACCTTGTCTTATTGTATCTTGTTTTGTCTTAATTGGCTGTAGTCATTTAGAGGTCTGCTCTTTTCTCAAGAGGAAACAGAGGTGAAAAGGATCTGGGACAGAGGGTTAGTGGGAACAGCTTGGAGAAGTAGAGGATGAGGAAATTGTGGTCGTTATGTATGGTATGAGAGAAGAATCTATTTTCAATAAAAAAATTAAAAAGAGATAAAGAGGGAATCACTTTCTAAGTGATGATTAAAATAATGAAAGAGGTGGTTCCTTTACAGTAGAAATCACTGCAGAGTTGCAGAGTTATAGAAGGCCAGAATTTATTTTGGCCACTCATATGGTTTCAGATTCAAACCTTAGACACTGTAGGCTCTAAGATTTGAGGGAATAATTAGATGCAGAAATTGTATCTGAGTCTGAATACTTGGAGATATAAATGCTTATGAGTATTTAGATGATACTAAAAATTTGTCCTACTGTCTTCAAGATTGGCTTTAATTTGACTGGGTGGTCTTATGAGAGTAAGAATTGGTGGGAGCCAAGGTTTTTCCCTAGTCCCTGACATACAGAGAAGGAACTGGTTCCTTGTCTAAAACCAGGATATGTTAGTCATGGCCAGTCATAGCCTGTAGCAAGGGCCTTGAGGGCGCTTCAGTTTGGAATCTTGAGATCTAGACTCCCAACCCTGCCCCAAAAGGTTAAAGTTAACAGTCCCAAGGCTGCTGTGTGATTAATCTATGATACATTTGAGAAATCCCATGTTTCCTCTGTGCGTATTTCCTGATTATCTTCTTTCTGACTTTGTCTCATCATATGATGGATTTCAGATGGCTCTGTTTTATTTTATTTTTTTCTGGATGCTATATAAAAAAATGCTATATTTCTTAATAAGCTTAACTGGCATAAAAGTGGCTTGAGAAAGAAATCCTGACCCTAAATTTCCCACCTTTTTATTTTATGAAGCCCTGGTCCTTCTTTTCAGGAACTTGTCACTGAAGATGCTGGTTCAGGTTCTGGATGTGGGAGTTGTTTTGTAGATATATACAATGGGACTAGGGGCCACAACTTTACATTTTGATTGGCTGTGGTTTTCTGTAATGGCCTTCCTCAGTTGCAAAGAGGAATTGCCTTGGTGAGGGGTCAGGATTACACTTCTCTGTGGTAGATGGACAAATATTTCGAGGGTATTTAGGGATTGTGCTTCTTTAGTAGAGTGGTTGTTTTAAGTTTTCCTCCAGGAGCTATAGCTTCCGCAGGCCTGCATCGTGTCCAGTACCAGGCATGTCTCTATTGCACTTTTAGGTTTATCATACAATTCTGGTGGTTGCTTACTCACAAGTGTTGTGACTGTATGTTAATTTATGTTTTTTAATGGCCTTTTTATTTAGATAGAAAAGAGGAATTGTTGGAGGTTGGTCTGGTAATATGTATTCTGGTGCTAATTACTGGCTCCCAAGATCTAGGAGCTGCCCAGAGGGAGCACATTCTTACACACACCTGTCTTTGTAAACCTTGCTCTACTTATTTAAAGTTGATTGGTTAATTAAAAATTGGGGGGTGGGGTGGGCTACAAAGTGAATCCTGATAATAATTTTTAAATTCTGTGAGTGTGCAAAATATTTGATTTCACTAATAATATCATTTATAAAGCAATCCTAAGTTACTTAAATGAGAAAGTCCATGTATGACATAGAAGGAAAAAGAAAAAGCTCACTAGCCACAAATAAGGAACAACCACAGTCTTGGAAACATTTTCTACATAGATTCACGCCTGCTTTACAGTGCTTTTTAGTGTTTTTGAGATAATATGAGAAAGATATCTGAAAAATTCTAACAATCAAGAGAAATACTGAAAGAACAATATTATCTAAGGTAATTTTCTTGATGAAGCATACAAAAGAGAAACATTCAAAGTTGATTCAAACATTTTGTATTCCTTTTGTGTCTACCATTCATTGATGAAAATGAAGTTTCAAGGCCACTTTTCCTATTGTTTAACTGACTTAATTTCAGAAAGTCAAGTTTTCAGAAACTACTAAAACTTATATGTAGGCATTATTTACTTACAGACTGTTTAAAATTATATCCATCAACTTTAAAAAAAAGAAATCATGCACTTTCATTAAAGAATTGCTTACCCAATGCTTATTTGATACATGGCCCTAATTGCAGAGTATGACCCTGCTTTTGAGTTAGGTGTGGTTTAATAATGAAACTTAATCATGACATAGTTGAATAAATCCTAGCTAAAAATAAATATGAAAAATATCTAAGCTTTTAATATCCAAAGTCTCTAAAAGGAAGGCAACTTAATTTGACACTAGAAATAGAAGAGGTAACAAAAATGAAAATGGATTTATTTTGAGGTACCGATGACGCTGAAGTGGTGGGAAGAATTGGCAATCTGCTTTCCTGGAGTCAAAGCAGAGGCAGCCAAAGCTGAAACCCTTTTGGATTCCACAAGCCCTGGAGACATTTTCCCCCTTAGCTACAGAAACTGCAAGAATATTTGTCTGGGAACTGCTATACAACTTGAATATGGAGGAGAGTGAAGCAGGGCTCCTCAAAGGCTTATCCCTATGTGAGTGCTGTTTCTTAGATCTATTATTCCAATGATGAGTTCTTCTTTTATATGCCCCCATATATGCATACCTTTTCAAGTTCACAGCCTCTTTTTTCGCTACTTTCTATTGCATGCACATGTGTAATATATATATATATTCCCAATATAATCTGTCAGTCTATATCATATTGCCTGCATGTATGTTTTCAGTGCTGACTGTTTAGCCCTGGGCAAGCAACTCTTCTGCTTCCAGATGTTCTAGTAATAGTTTTAAATAGAACGCACTTCTCCATTGTCTTGTTAGGACACAGTTAAGTGCTACAAAGACTTCTGCAGTTCTCTTGATCCATGGCCACAAGTATTTTTCTTATCACTCCTTTAAGCTTATTTGCACTATCAGATTTCTCCTTGTTTGTTCATCAGAGAGTGAGATTTTTTTTTCTCATCCCACACTAGGTTCTGCCTCCTTTCATCTCCTTGTTCACTTCTTCTCCCTCCTTATGAATGGGCAGTTTAATGACTGATAGAATGCGTGGGAAGATCAAGACTGACGTCATAGCCCAAGGGGAAACACAGGAGTAGAGGCCATCTATATCTGTGACGGAATGAACTTGACCTTGTGACTAAATAGAACTGCAGGTATCTCCCTCCATCCATTGCATCATAGCCCAGCCCTACGACGAGTTAGTCTCTGCCTCTTTCTTTGGCTGTCAGGATAAAAGCGACGAGAAACTTCCCAAGTGTACAAACAGTTCTTGTTTTCTTTACAGCTTAAACCTTGTGCTGCCATTTGAAGAGAACTAAGCTGATTGTTTAACTTCTTCCACAGGATCTTCTGGACAGGTTGTATTTTTTTATTCTTGATATTAACTGATTGTAAATATAGAAAATACAAAGTTTATGCCATTTTTTAAGTTGTTAAAAAAAGGGATGATAATGTCTCTATTGATACTATGCCTAATTGATAACAAATTATTTAAAGCTTTTTAAAACTGTCACAAAATATTTTTATAATTACCTTGATGTTCAAAGATCTTTAAGATAAAATTCAGGTACTATAGATATCTGGAAAGTGCTGAGTGTAATTGCCACACCTAGCTTCATAAGTAAATAACTTAAATAATACCTCAAAAAATCTAGATTTATTGATAAATCATTCATTTTTCATAAAAACATAGTGGAAACTAGCCAAGAAAGAACACAGTATGATAACAAGATAACACTCTCTCTCAGAATTTCCTTTGTGCTGCAGTGTTAGGGATTGGCAGAAATACGTATAGAGGGACAGCTTCTGTTTTCAGCAACTTTACTCAAATCCATAACAAAACTGAAAAACTGAGGACTCAACAAAAAATTTTTCAGCATTCTTCATAGACGCAGGAAAGAAAATCCCACAGAGACATGTAGCTGGATAAAGTTCAGATAGGGAGATAGAAGAGGAAATAATTTTAAAGACAGAAAAAACCCACATTGTTTTAGAATTCATTAAATGCATGACTCACAGAACAGTGTGTGTTGTTGCTTCTGTACACTGGCACGTATTCACCTCCTTATAAAATAATATCAACAATTTCCCACTGAAATACATAGTTTAAGGAAAACCACACAAGTTGGAGACAATTTATGAAAAAATTGAGCGAGAGAAAGAAGCTTTTTGATGTCAGAACTTTAACTCTGAGACCAGCTTAACAGGGACTCATCAGATGGATGTCAGGCTGTTGTTTATCGATGGATTAACCAGTCCCAGTTGACTGCAAGGCATTTCTTAGGAAAGTGGCTCAATACATACAATATAATCCACTCAAATTAACAAATCAATAAGGTAAGTGGCATGGGTACTATTTTAGTTATTTTTAGAAATAGACAGTTCTTTTTTGTAAATGGCTATTTTCAGTAAGCCGTTAGGCAATTATGACAATAAGCTGATGACTTATTTCTGCTTTGAAAATAGAAACAATATTTTCTAATTGTTAGGTCTATATGCCTCATAGATTTACAAAAGAGATGAAAGTAATCGCAGGCACTGGGATTCTTTTCCTTTTGGGAAGAATACTGCTATTAATACTATCCTGTGCTTTCATAAGACATATAAAATATTTTTCTGAATAACAACAAACAAAGGATGCTGTGTAACTTGATTCCTTTTTTTCCTTTTTTAAATTATTTTATTTTTTTATTAATTTACCCATATTACATCTTAATGGTTATCCCCTCCCTTGTATCCTCCCATTCCTCCCTCCCTCCCATTTTCCCCTTACTCCCCTCCCCTATGACTGTGACTGAGGGGGACTTCCTCCCCCTGTATATGCCCATAGGGTATCAAGTTTCTTCTTGGTAGCCTGCTAACCTTCCTCTGAGTGCCACCAGGTCTCCCCATTCAGGGGACATGGTCAAATATGAGGCACCAGAGTACATGTGAAAGTCACTCCACTCTCCACTCAACTGTGGAGAATGTCCTGTCCATTGGCTAGATCTGGGTAGGGGTTTGAAGTTTATGGCCTGTATTGCCCTTGGTTGGTACCATAGTTTAAGCAGGCCCTCTGGGCCCAAATCTGCCTATCATAATTTTCTTCTTGTAGGTTTCTAGGATCCTCTGGATCCTTCCACTTTGCCATTCTCCCATGCTTCTCTCATCTAGAGTCCCAATAGGATGTCCTCCCCTCTGTCCCACTTTCCTGGCTAGTGAAGACTTTCATGGGACATGCCTCTTTGGCTAGTATGCAGATATAAGTGAGTATATACCATTTAACTCTTTCTGCTTCTGGGTTAACTCACTCATTATGATCATTTCTAGTTCAATCCATTTGTTCACAAATTTTGGAAATTCCTTGTTTTTAATAGCTGAGTAGTATTCCATAGTGTAAATGTACCACAGTTTCTTTATCCATTCTTCTACTGAGGGACATTTAGGCTATTTCCATGTTCTGGCTATTATGAATAAGGCTGCTATGAACATGGCCCAGCAAATTTTCTTCTTGTGTGCTGGAACATCTTCTGGGTATATTCCAAGGAATAGAATAGCTGGATCTCGAGGAAGCCCTATTCCCAGTTTTCTGAGATAGCACCAGATAGATTTCCAAAGTGGCTGTACTAGTTTGCATTCCCAACAGCAATGAAGGAGTGTCCTCTCTCTCCACATCCTCTCCAGCATGTGGTGTCACTTGAATTTTTGATCTTAGCCATTCTGATGGGTGTAAGATGGAATCTCAAAGTTGTTTTGATTTGCATTTCTCTGATGACTTAGGAGGTTGAGCATTTCTTTAAGTGTTTTTCAGCCATTTGGTATTCCTCTGTTGAGAATTCTCTGTTTAGTTCCAAGCCCCATTTCTCAATTGGATTATTTGGTTTGGTGGTGTTTAATTTCTTGAGTTCTTTATATATTTTGGATATTAGACCTTTGTCAGATGTAGGGTAGGTGAAGATCTTTTCCCAGTCTGTAGGCTGTTGCTTTGTTCTCTTGACAGCGTCTCCTGCCTTACAGAAGCCTCTCAGCCTCATGAGGTCCCATTTATTAATTGTTGACCTTAGAGCCTGGGCTATTGGAGTTCTGTTCAGAAAGTTGTCTCCTGTGCTAACGAGTTCCAGACTCTTTCCCACTTTTTCTTCTAACAGATTCAGTGTCTCTGGTTTTAGGTTGAGGTCTTTAATCCACTTGGAGTTGAGTTTTATGCATGGTGTTAAATATGGATCTACTTGTATATTTCTACATGTAGATGTCCAGTGAGATCAGCACCATTTGTTGAAGATGCTATCCTTTTTTCATTGAATGGATTTGGCTTCTTTGTCAAAAATCAAGTGTCCATATGTGTGTGGATTTATTTCTGGGTCTTTAATTAAATTCCATTGGTCAACCAGCATATTTATATGCCAGTACCATTGCTCTATAGTACAGCTTGAAATTGGGTATGAAGATTGCTCCAGGGGATCTTTTATTGTACAGGATTGTTTTTAGCTATTCTGTGTTTTTTTTTTTCATAAGAAATTGAAAATCGATCATTTAATGTCTTTAAGAATTGTGTAGGTATTTTAATAGGGATTGCATTGAGTCTGTAAATTGCTTTTGGAAAGATGGCTAATTTTCTAGGTTAATTCTCCCAATCCATGAACAAGGGAGATCGTTCCCTCTTATGATGTCATTTTCAAACACCCTCCTCAGAGAATGAAGGCTTTTTCAAACAAGTCTTTCACTTCCTTTGTTAGTTATTCGTAGATACATTATCTTGCTTGTGGCTATCGTGAAGGATATAGTTTCCCTAATTTCTTTTTCAGCATAATTACCATTTGTATACAGGAAAGCTACTGACTTTTTTGAGTTAATTTTGTATCCAGCCACTTTGCTGAAGGTGTTTTTCAGCTTTAAGAGTTCTCTGGTAGAAATTTGGGGGTCATTTATATACACTATTATATCATCTGCAAATAGGGATAATTTGACTTCCTCCTTTCTCATTTGGTTTCCTTTGATCTCCCTTTGTTGGCCTATTGCTCTGGCTAGAACTCCAAGAACTATATTGAAGAGATATGGAGAAAGTGGGCAGCCTTGTCTGGTCCCTGATTTTATAGGAATTTCCTTGAGTTTCTCTCCATTTAATTTGATGTTGGCTATTGGCTTGATATTATCCCTTATTAAGTTTAGGTATATGTCTTGTATCCCTGATCCCTCCAAAACTTTAAACATGAATGGATGTTGGATTTTATTAAACACTTTTTCTGCATCTAAGGAGATGATCATGTGTTTTTTATTTCAGTTTGTTTATATGGTGAATTACATGGATGGATTTCCATATATTAAACCATCATTGATTGCCTAGAATGAAGCCTACTTGGTCATGGTGAATGATACCTTGATGTGTTCTTGGGTTTGGTTTGCAAGTATTTTATTGAGTATTTTTGCATCAATGTTCATAAGAGAATTTGTCTGAAATTCTCTTTGTTTGTTGGGTCTTTGTGAGGTTTAGGTGACAATGTGACTGTGGCCTCATAGAAAGAGTGAGGTAATGGTCCATCCATTTCTATTTTGTAAAGTAGCTTGAAGAGTATCAGTATTAGCTCTTTTTTGCTGGTCTCATAGAATTCTGCACTGAAACCGTCTGGCCCTAGGCTTTTTTTTTTTTTTTTTGAGACTTTTAAAGACAGCTTCTATTTCTGTAGGAGAAATAGGACTATTTAATTTGTTTATCTGATCTTGATTCAATGTTGGCAAGTGGAATCGATCAAGAAAATTGTCCATTTCCCTTAGATTTTCAAATTTTGTGGCATAGAAGCCTTTGAAGTAGGACCTTATGGTTCTTTGTAGTTCTTCAGTGTTGGTTGTTTTGTCTCCCTTTTCATTTATGAATTTGTTGATTTGGATAATGTCTCTCTGCATTTTAATTAGTTTGGCTATTGGTTTGTCTATCTTGTTGATTTTCTCAAAGAACCAGCTCCTGGTTTTTTTAAAATTCTTTGAATTGTTCTCTTTGTTTCTAATTTATTGATTTCAGCCCTGAGTTTGATTATTTCCAGCCATCTACTTTTCTTGGGTATTTCTGCTCCTTTTTTCCTAGGACTTCCAGATGTGTTTTTAAGTTGCCTATATAAGATGTTTCCAATTCCTTTATGAAGGCACTTAGTGTTATGAATTTTCTTCTTAGCACTGCTTTCAGTGTATCCCAATGTGTTCAATGTGTGGTGGTTGACGTGTGGTGTAAGCTTTGCTAATAGTTCTTCTACAAATGTGGGTACCCTTGTATTGGGAGCATAGATGTTCATAATTGTGATGTCATTTTGGTTGGCTTTACCTTGAAGAGTATGAAGTGTCCTTCCTCATCTCTTTTGATTAATTTTGGTTGAATGTATATTTTATTAGATAATAAAATGGCTACATCAGCTTGCTTCCTGTGTCTGTTTGCTTGGAATACCTTTCTCCACTCTTTTATCCTGAGGTGATATCTATCATTTTGGCTGAGATGTGTTTCTTGGATGTAGAAGAATGTTGGGTCTTGTTTATGCATCCATTCAGTTAGTCTAGGTTTTTTTTATTGGAGAATTAAGACTACTGCTGTTGAGAGATATTAATGACCAGTGACTGTTAAGGCCCTTGATTTTGATGTCAGTTGCAGTAGAGTGTTTGTGTGGTTATGTTTTTGCAACAGTGTAATTATCTATTTCCTGTGCAATTTTGGTTGTAGTTGTCACTTTGGGTTGGAGTTTTCCTTCTAGTAACTTCTGTAGGACCAGATTTGTGGATAGGTACTGGTTGAACTTGTTTTATCATGAAATATCAGGTTTTCTTCATCAAAGGTTATTGAAAGTTTCTCTGGGTATTGTAATATGACCTGGCATCTATAGTCTCTGAGGGTTTTCAGGACCTCTGTCCAGTCCCTTCTGGTTTTTATGGTCTCTGCTGAGAAGTTGGGTGTAATTCCAATGGGTTTACCATTATATGTAATGGTAGCCTTTTTACCTTGCTGCTTTTAATATTTTTTCTTTGTTCTGTGCATTTTGTGCTTTGATTAGTATGTGTCGGGATGATTTTCTTTTCTGGTCTATTCTATTTAGTGTTCTGTAGGCCTCTTGTATGTTTATATACATCTCCTTCATTAAATTGGGGAAATTTCTTCTATGATTTTCTTGAAAATACTTTTTAGGCCTTAGAGCTGGGGTCTTCTCTTTCCTCAATGCTTATTATGCTCAGGTTTTGTCTTTTCATGGTGTCCTCGATTTCTTGGATGTTTTGTGTCAGGAACTTTTCACATTTAGCATTTTCTGTGATGGCTGTTTCAAGTTCTACCATTGTATCTTCTGCTCCTGAGATTTGTTCCTCCATCTCTTGAATTCTGTTAGAAAAGCTTACCTCTGCATTACTTGCTTTCTTCACTAAGTTCTCTTGTTCCTGGCTTTCCTCTGTCTGTGTTTTTATCATTGTTTCCATTTGTATCTTCAAATATTGAACTGTTTTATTGATTTCCTTCATCTGATTGCTTGTATTTTCCTGAATTTCTTCCAGTGCCTCTCTATAGGCCTCTTTAATGATTTCAGTCTCTTTGGCTGCATCTTCCTGCATTTGTTTATGGATTTTATTTTTTTCTTCCATTATCATCTTCATTACTAAGAATTGAGGTTAATGTCTTTGTGTTTCAATTATGTTTGAGTTCTCAGGGTTGGGGCTGGTGGCTAGGTTTCTGCCAGATCCTCTCAGGCCAGAGAGTGTGGGAGCCCCTGCTGAAGTGTGGTGGCTAGCAAGGCACCTGCCAGATCTGTTCCGGCCAGATCAGTTGCACCCAAATGTGTGGAAATAGTAAGCTGGGCTCAAGGTTTCAGCCAGATCTGTTCAGACCCTGCACCCTTTGATTGGTCAACTGGAGAGTGTGGCTTTGGATCTGTAGCTGGAGAGCGTGTCCACAGCTGCCTGGGCCTCCATGTGGGCCCTGAGTCCTTCTGTGGTCTGGCGGGCCCAGATCCACACTCTCAGGTTCCCCTGAGCCTGCCGGCTCTGGTGCTACTATGTGGCCTACAGATCAGTCAGAGAGGGAGACAGAGAATACAGGTGAGGCACACATGCTTGGCTATACTGGGCTTTGGATTTTGTACCAGTGGGGCCACCAGCCCCTAGGGCTCTCTCAGGACTCAAGGGTAGATCTTAGGTCAGAACCATTCATTTTCCTGCATTCTGTCCAGACCAGCAGTACTAGGCTGGTGTTTCACCCCCCACAGTTCAGTCTCAGATACTGAGTCCCTGATATAGAGCACAGCAGCAGCTCGTGGGTAGGTAGGGGACCAGACTCTGGAGACTGGGAACCCATCCTCCATGGACCAATTGGGTGGCCCAAGGCTAGACCCACCTGTTCTCTGCACTTTGAGGACCCCTCTTATCTAGGGCCCTTCAGGTCTTGCGGTCTATAGCTCCCAGCCTGGTCCCTAGTCTCTGTCCTGTAGATCAGATGCCCTGTGTGTTTGGTGCTACCATCTTGGATCCTCTGAATTCCTTTCTTTCCTTGTGCCATCTAGACCTAGATTGAAATGAGTATAATCTTGTTTGAGTTGTCATGGAACTGTTTAGAGAAGAAAATAATTCCAGGAAAACAATCTTGGTTATTAAAGTAAGGGAACAACTATGAATTTCTCTAGGATGTTTGAATTTATAAAGTGTATCCTTGTAAATTGTTATGGCTCATAATTTCACTGATTGAGCAACTATGTTACAATGCCATTTACCTTGGCACACTGAGGTCTCTCACAGCCCATAGTTTACAATTTTGATCAAGGGTGATGTATAACCATTCTGCAAAGGCTTGTCGTTTTGGAGGAAAATCACACTTTGAGAAGGTCAATTAGTTTTTAGAGTGAGCGAGAAAAGTTAGATAAAGGTCTTTTCTATAATTCCAGAATTTCAACTCTTTTAATTTAAAATTATTTTAAAGATGTATTCACTTCACATCTCAATCATAGCCCCTCCCTCATCTCCTCCTATTCCCTCCTCCCACCTCCTCTCCGCTATGGCCCTACCATAGTCCTCAGAGAGGGGGAGCCCTTCTCCTCTATCAACTGACCCCAGCCTACCAAGTCTCATCAGGACCTCCTGCATCCACCTTTTCTGTGGCTTGGTACAGCACCCTGCCAAGGGGAAGTGATCAAAGCACAGGCAACAGAGTCCATGGAAGAGACAGCCCCTGCTCCCCTGACTAGGGGACCACTATGGAGACTGCACTGCCTATCAGCTACATTTGAGCAGAGGGCCTATGTCCTCTCCATGCATGATCCTTGTTTGGTGAATCAGTCTCTGATGGCCCCCTGGGCCCAGATTTCTTGGTTCTGTTGTTCTTCTTGTGAAACTCCTACACCCTCTGGGTCCTTCTACTTCCCCAACTCTTTCATAGGACTTCGTGCCCTCCACCCAAAGTTTAGCTCTGAGACTCAGATTTTGCTTCGATCGCCTGCTTGGTGCAATCTTTCAGAGGACTTCTATGGTAGGCTCATGTACTGTTATGTCTCTTCAACAGCTTCCCATGTTTATTCTATTTTCCCTTCCGAATGAGAATTAAGTATTCTCCTTAGGGTCTTCCTTGTTATCTAGCATCTTTATGTCTGTGTATTGTAATATGGTTATCCTCTATTATATGGCTAATATCCACTTGAAAGTGAGTATACGCCATGGGTGTCCTTTTGGGTCTGGGTTACTTCACTCAGGATGATCTTTTCCAGATCCATCCATTGGCCTGCAAATTTCATGATGTCCTTGTTTTTGATTGTGTAGATGTATCAGTTTCTTTATCTATTCTTTGGTTGAGGAACATCTGGCTTGTTTCCAGTTTCTGGCTATTCCAAATAAGGTTGCTATGAATATAGTTGGGCAAATGTCCTTGTTTGGTGAAGCATTTGTTGCGTATATGCCCAGGAATGGTATAGCTGAGTCTTGAGGTAGAGCTGTTCTCAGTTTTCTGAACAAGCACCAGATTGATTTCCAAAGTAGTTGTACAAGTTTGTATTTCCACCAGCAATGGAGGAGTGTTCTTCTATCTCCACAATCTTGCCAGTATGTGCTATCACTTGAGTTTTTGATCTTAGCCACTCTGATGGAATCTCAGAGTCATTTTGATCAGCAGTCACATTTTGGACATAAGTTTTACAGTGTCTTAATTTTACTTCCATTTAAATACATTTATCAAACATTTGAATTCCTTTGTTCAACTACATATATTCAGGAACAAGGAAAGATTTTGGTTAGAAAACTGTCAGGACCTTTGTAAGGTGGCAGCCCATCTTTATTATTTAATGCTGACATAATCAAACTTTCTGATGAAACATGGTTATATTTTAAGACTTCTTAGTATTTTTATATGCTTAATAAATTTTGACAAAATTGAAGATTATTTTCCATTCAATCATAGAATTTTATATATAGATAGATATAACATTTATATATCAAAATAAATATGTATGCTACACTATAATCTAATGTGCAAGTTATACTCTACATTGCCTTGAACATTTTCAATAGGAATATTTCTAATATGAATACAAAGTAGTTAAACACAAAGAACACACATGTGTGTATATACATTGCATTTTTCTTTTATTTAAGATAGATTATTTTCTCACAAAATATACCCTGATTATAGAGTTTTTTGTCATAAAATATACGCTGATTATATGTTCCCCTCTCTCTACTAATATTAAGTATGTTTTACCCTGTGTCACAGGTAAGAAGGAACAGACATTTAAGTGGCCTTGATATACATAGTTTTTGCTAATGTGAAAACATTGCAAAGTTCATGCAAACTTGAAATATCTGTCTTTTTCCAGTATACCAATTTGATATGGAGACTCCTGTGCCTGAGTATTATGAAATTTTTGGTGAGTTCCGTGGAATTCTATTGGATAAACGGTTCACCAAATATTGGGATGATGTTGAAACATTCTTGGCAAGGCCAGATGATCTTGTCATTGCTACATATCCTAAATCTGGTAAGTGTCTTTGCTATGACAGGATGTTGTTTTGACATATAGGAACTATAACCCTACTTTGGATCATTAATTTTTAAGAGTTCATCTGACTATCACTCATTTTCCAATAAAAAGACAGTTATATTTTGGTGTCAAAATATTAACATAGTGCACCTTATCAACTCTATTCCACAGTCTCAAACTCCATGCACACAATTAGTAACCTCATTAAGTCATGAATAAATGAAAAGCATTCATCACACAGTTATATCATTCAATGTAGAAGAGTGAATCTAAGATATGTACTGCATAATGAATATTTTAAACTACTGTACATATATTATTGCTGCACATATGGATATTAAAAACCTGTTCCAAGGGAAACAAAAACTCTTTCAGGCAACCACCTCCTTTTCATTGCATGCATTAACAAATGTTCATTTCATTACATCATCCACAGACTGCAATTCTTTTTTTCTGGGATTAGCTCTCCTTACAGTTTTAGAGTCTTAAAATTATATACACTAGAAACTGAAGAAGTCCAATCTTATAGTCTCTGTCTGCTTATTAATGGTTAGCACTTAAAACTAAATCAGTCATCTAATTATGACCATGTGACTTGGTTATCCTAATACTTAGGAGACATGAGATTCATGAGTTTGAGACCAGCCATATCTACACTGAGGGATTCTGTATCAAATGAAGTAGTATCACACACACACACACACACACACACACACACACACACACACACACACACATGCACGCACGCACATGTGAAGATGAGATAGAACAACTATGTCTTTGGTAACTTTTTCCTAAAGCTGTTCCTCTGTTTCTCTTCTGGCCTCAGTTCAATGGCAACACAACACTATCATCAAAATGCTTAGCCAACATAGCCTGATAGTTATGTCTCATAGTTGGCATCTTACTGGATATTTCATCTTCATTTCACCACTGCACTTATTCTCTAAATAAAAGTTGTCTTTTAAAACACATTTTTATGTTCTTTCTGTATAACTTCAATATTCTCTACTTAATATAAATACCAAAGTATTTCATGTCTACCAACAACTTACCTCTATAACCTTACCAAATATATCTCTTCAAGCAAGTTCTTTGTTTTAACTTGTGTTAAATTTCATGCCTAATTTTCTTTTCACCACGATATAATTATCAGATGACCCTGCTGAAAAAAGAATCTCATGCTGCTGCCTCATAGGGCTCTTCCTTATCTCATGCAAGTGGTGAGATCATACTAGCAATTTATTAAACCTAAGTCAATTGTCTTCTCTTCATAAGGAAACTTCATCATTCATAATATTAATTTATTTTTATTTTATGCATCTAAGTGTTTTATCTGCATGTATGTGTGTGCAGTGCTTATACACTTAGTGTCCACATAGAAAGAAAAAAGGAATATGTCAGTTTCTGTAGAACCAGAGAAATAGATTCTTTGAGCTGCCATTTTGGTATTGGGAGCCAAACTTGAGTCCTCTGCTTGAGCAACAAATGCTCTTAACTGCTGAACCACGTTGCTCCTGTTTCATGAGGGAAATTTCTCATTTAATACCCCAGATGCTATATCAGTGGTGACAGCACAGAGCATATATCCTTCCTTTGTATGTTTTAAACTCTGTATTCTTGTCTTTATTATAACATGTTAAGAAATAAAATTATACTTTGTCATTACTGATTTTCTTCTCTCTCTCTCTCTCTCTCTCTCTCTCTCTCTCTCTCTCTCTCCCTTTATCTTATCATCAAAGGCCAGAAATGCAATTCATATTCTTCTACAATCTCTGAGTGAACACAAACTACCAGTAAAGTCTGTAGCTGGAAAGTTTGGTTGTATGTGTTACCCAAGCTTCACTTTTTATTCAAGTCTCCTCACTTCTTATTCATAAGAGTTGAAGTTCAGAGTGTGATGAGCTTTTATAATGTCACAGTTCATCATGGGAAGGTTTGGACACATTGAGCAGTTGTTATTCATGATATATATAAATATATACATTCATAAATATATACATTTATATTTTCTGAAGTTATTTTGGGTGATGTATATTACGTATTCAAGAAAACATCATTTGAGTTTGGATGTTGTCAAACACTATTAAAATAATGCTGTTATCAGCCATATAGGTTCACCGGAAAATGAGGTGTGTTTAATTTTTATAGGAACTACATGGGTTAGCGAAATTGTATATATGATCTATAAAGAAGGTGATGTGGAAAAATGCAAGGAGGATGCAATTTTTAACAGAATACCTTACCTGGAATGCAGAAATGAAGATCTGATAAATGGTAATTTTAAAATTTATTTTTAAAGATGCACACATGCATTTAAGATATATGTATATGATAATGATAGATAATATAGATATGGTTATGTTGCAATAAAAGTAAAGGGATTTAAACAACATGAGCAAATTAATATTCTGTCATCTATATAGGAGATTCTAACACTTTAAATCCAGCATAGTCTTATAGTATGTCATGGGCCTGGAACAGTGAATGATCCTAACTATTGTATGTGCTCAGGAAAGTTTTGTAATATGCCAGCATTTCCTTCTAAGTTTCCAGGAGCTGAAAATATTATATATTTAGGAAACTTCACTGAATTTCAAGGATAGTCACAACTGTATTCATAAAAGTTTGCTTATCAACATTGAAAAATTATTCACTTCAATTGATGAAAATGTTTGATCTTACTTTGCAGTTTATTTAATAATTTTCTTTACAGTGAGATTGTATTATTGTTATTAAGTTAATTTAAAATATGAAATAATCTCTTTTAAAATACTCATTAAAATTTATATGGACATTTTTCAAATTGTCTATTTTTTTAAAATCAGGTGTAAAACAACTGAAAGAGAAGGAATCTCCTAGAATAGTGAAAACTCACCTGCCACCCGATCTTCTTCCAGCATCATTTTGGGAAAAGAATTGCAAGGTAACCAGAATTACATTTTATTAGACTTGCACTAAACTCTTGCCATTTTATGGATACAGGTATCACCTAAAAGGCATCTTATATATACTTAATTACTCTTTTCTTTTAACACACAGATTTCTCAACAAATGTGAGCTATTTTTTAGCATAATCCAAGTCTAGATTGTATTTACACCTCTTTTTTTGTCTTTGCTTATGGTGATTCTGAAAACTACTTAAACTCTAAGCCTTTGTTTCCAGGTAGAAGAACAATAGTGTGATTTTTTTTTACAAGAGCTGAGTACAGTCACTTTTGTAACTTCAGCCTAGTGCCTAACCCACCAGAAGCACTGAATAAATGCAAGAAACCTGCATTTATATCCCAGTGGATTGAATGCCTTTATTTTACAAAATATTGTGTGTGACTCACTGTGAGACATTCAAATTAATCAGGATAGGATATCCAGACAAGTGTCTTGACGTAAGCATTTACTCAGTGAATCAAAGTGGCTGTTATTATCCATTTCATTGCTAATAGTATACTTTAACACTTGAAAAACTATAAGAAAGATATTTATTTTGGTTTGCGGTTCTGATCCAGGGTCAAAATGCTTTATTTGCTGATGTTTTACTTGCCTTCTTGTTGACAAAGTTTCAAGGCAAAATACAAGTCAGCATATACATTACATATTTATGTCTCTAGTCTCTAACTCTTTTCTTTAAACTACCAGCACTTAGGAATTTGCTACTATGGTGACATTTTCTAAACCTTGGCACTGCCCAAAGGCCCATACTCTAAATACCAAAGTCAAATTGTATTCATTCTACAGATACAAAATGCTCATTGTGAACATAGAACTTGAATGGGTATTTTGGAGGGTGCAAACCATTCTCAAAACTACCAGTTCCTGTAAGGTGCTAGGGACACAAGACACAGATAATCATTAATTCCATGGAAACAGTGTCTGAGAGTAAAGGAATAAGTAAACAGACTCATCGGGCAGTGCTTAGATCATAGAAGAGAAGACTTCTAATTCAGATGCTTGATTTTAAAAGATGAAGAATTCATTCAAACCCAGAGACAGTCCCCGGAGACCTCAGGAACCAGGTCAGCTTGCCTGGAAAGTTAAGCGTCCATGCTAGGTAGAAGATTCAAAGAAAATTTCTTAGGACTTACCATAGGAAAGCTGGATGTCAAGTTCAGAAACTTGGATATTACTTTACCTATAATAAGATTGAGCTGCTTTGTAGAGAAAAGGTCACACAATTCTCCAGCGCAGGCAAAGACTGGCCACAGAGTAGATGTTCTGTATTCTGCCTGCTAGAGTTTCTTGATATAGTTGACACTTTCCAGATATCTGGGGCTCCACACTTCAAAGGTTCTAATGCTTTTATTTTCAACTGAAGTAACAGTAAATATACACCCTCTGTATGATTTCCCACAGAAGAGCCACCTCACAGCTGTGTACTTTCTTCAAATGTCTCAATACAACTTTTGTTAAGAGTTTTAACCGAGCCCCTTTTTTTCTTCTGAAAAGTGTCATAGGGTATTATCGCTCCATTGAACTTGCAGTCAGGTTTTTACTGCACACTGTCTTATGCCTCAGAAGCCATCAAAGGAAAAGACATAACTGAATGGATTTGGCCTTGAATTATTTCAAGATCTATTTTTGTTAAAGTATGTTTGGAGTAGTGGCTCAAAAAAAGAAAAAAGGGGACAAAGAAAGCGATTTTTAAAAAGAGCAGGACAACAAATGAGAAAATAATTTAAGGACGATGGTTTTGAGGTTGTGATGTGGTTTAGTGGGAGGTATATGGAATAATCTGTGAGAAACAGGGAGGAGCAGATCTTTGATGGGGAAAAACACATGAGGTGGTGCAGGCTTCCAATGTGGAACTTTTAGTGAGATGACAAAATTCAAAATTCACTTATAAAAGTTGTTGGCTAAATAAAAAAAAACAACTAATTATGAATGAGTAAATTAACTTGGTAAATTGGATCAATTGTGAATTTAGATAATAAAAATGCAGAGAAGGTGGAAAGGGTTAGCGACGAAGGCTTGATGTTCAAATTGTTATTTGAAATGATCGAACAGAATCTCCAAAAAGGCATCAGAAGGAGAATTCAAGGGTAGACAGTGATAACTATATTTTTTTTTTGTTGCATGTACTAGGAAGTCTAGAGATAGTTGCATGGAAAGTAGCAACTCCGGAAAAAAAAGTTAGATGCTCATTGAAGGAATAAAAAGGACTGCACAGTGAAACATATAAGATATTTAATAATATCCATTAAAGTGAGATCATCGAAATCAGATGGAGGTACAAGTAAGAGACAACAGTGTCTCTAAGCATGTGAAGAGAAACAGTCTCAGTCTGAAACACAGACAACCTATTGAGATTCAAGGAACAAGGGAACAGTGGTGTGGGCAAAGGATGAAAAGTGAGAGGTAAATTTATGGATAGAATGGTGTGTACATTTCCATTCAGTTAGCAAAAAGAAGTCGGGAGAATTATAATAAGTTTTAAAAGTCTATTATGTTTAATAACAACTTTGGTACAAAATAGAAGTATTTTTATTCTCCTTTCGAAGTTTTTTGAAAATTATTTAAACATGAGAACGATTCTTCAAAGAATAAGCAGAAACGTTTCTTTAAAACTGTTTTGTAAATGCATGAGCAAGCTAGGGAGCTTAACTTAGCTTCTTGTAGAGATGGAAGGGCAAAAACTCTTTGATATCAGTGGTAAAGGGCCTGAAAGCCTAAGGGCAGAGTATGAACATAGGCTGGCCGACTTTTAGAAACTCTCTTTGGGAGCCTTGACAGTCAGCCCTGGAAGAGGCTACATCTTTTGTCTCGTTTATTTATTGGTGAGAAAAATCTGAGTGCAAAAAGATTGGGCCTTTACAAGATAGAATTTTATTGTGCTAATGCTAGAAATGGCAGCTTCAGGATTTGCTGATTCACTGATGTTTATCTAGTGCATATAAGCATGGGGACCTTCCTTTCGGGAAGTAGCAGCCACTTTTATTATTAAACAATTAAGGGGAAGCCCTCAAAGGAGTGTTGAGATATGGATTTAATACAACTATGGAAGCATAATTTTTTTTTCTAACTGCAAGCTAGGAACTACAGGCCATTTTTGTCTTTAGTATCCAAATTGTAATATGGTCTAAAGAACACGCCTATAATCTCAGCACTCAGGGAGGCAGAGGTAGGCAGATCACTGTGAGTTTGAGGCCAGACTGGTCTGCAAAAGCAAGTCCAGGACAGCCAAGGCTACACAGAGAAATCCTGTCTCGAAAAACAAAACAAAAGAACAGAAAACTGTACTCTTGACTGAGTGATCTTTCAACTTATTTATTTGCATTAACTTACTTTCAATACTACTACATAGTAGAATTAACTTAGATTTCATTGTATTATTTTTACTCATAAAATCGGGCAAACAATCTGGTTGACTCAAATTTTTATCAGTGAAAATGTTATACAAATAAAAAGTAGGAACAGACATTGACCAGTGCTAGAAATGGCACTATTACATCTGGCTATTGAATGTTTCCTAGCAGGATCAGACTAAAGGCCACCAAGACATAGATCGCATCAACTTAAGATATTAAAGTGTGCTTTTTTCTATATATCGTTTATATATTTATCTTTTTCCAAAATGAATGTGTATTATTAGTTGTTGGAAATAAGAATCTTTAAAATTTGATAACAACATGGTTGATAACTCTGTCAGTGATTTTTTAATTTTATTAATTTATTCATATTACATCTCAATGGTTATCCCATCCCTTGTATCCTCCCATTCCTCCCTCCCTCCCATTTTCTCCTTACTCCCCTCCCCTATGACTGTGACTGAGAGGGACTTCCTCCCCCTGTATATGCTCATAGGGTATCAAGTTTCTTCTTGGTAGCCTGCTATCCTTCCTCTGAGTGCCACCAGGTCTCCCCATTCAGGGGACGTGGTCAAATATGAGGCACCAGAGTATGTGTGAAAGTCAGACCCCACTCTCCACTCAACCATGGAGAATGTCCTGTCCATTGGCTAGATGCAGAGAAAGCATTTGATAAAATCCAACACCCATTCATGTTTAGAGTTTTGGAGAGATCAGGGATACAAGGCACTTTCCTCAACATAATAAAGGCTATGTACAGCAAGCCAATCACCAAAATAAAATTAAACGGTGAGATACTCAAGGAAATTCCTCTAAAATCGGGAACAAGGCAAGGCTGCCCACTCTCTCCATATCTCTTCAATATAGTACTCGAAGTTCTAGCCAGAGCAATAAGACAACAAAAGGAGATCAAGAGTATCCAAATGGGAAAAGAGGAAGTCAAATTATCCCTATTTGCAGATGATAGTCTGCAGTCTACAAATGCAGTCTACATAAGTGATCCTCAAAATTCCACCAGAGAACTCCTACAGCTGATAAACACCTTCAGCAAATTGGCTGGATACAAAATTAACTCAAAAAAGTCTGTAGCTTTTCTATGCACAAATGACAAGCTTGCAGAGGAAGAAATTAGGAAAACCACACCCTTCACATTAGCCACAAGCAATGTAAAATATTTAGGAGTTACTCTAACCAAACAAGTGAAGGACTTGTTTGAAAAAATTTTCAAAACTCTGAAGAAAGAGATTGAAGAAGACATGAGAAGATGGAATGATCTTCCTTGCTCATGGATCGGGAGAATTAACAGAGTAAAAATGGCCATCCTACCAAAAGCAATCTACAGATTCAATACAATCCCTATCAAAATAACTATACAATTTTTAAAGACATTGAAAGTTCAATTCTGAACTTCATATGGAAAAACAAAAAACCCAGAATAGCTGAAGCAATCTTGTACAATAAAAGATTCCTCTCAGTGATTTAACAACTTCTTTCATCCTCTAGATGATCTATCTTTGCCGGAACGCCAAGGATGTGGTGGTCTCTTATTATTACTTTTTCCTTATGATAACTAGTTATCCAAATCCTGAATCCTTTTCAGAATTTGTGGAGAAATTTATGCAAGGCCAAGGTAAGAGCAAATTAACTTCTTTAGATTTTCTTTCAAAAAAAGAAAAACAAAACAAATGCTATTTTGTGCAAACAAAAGTAAATGAATTAATATAAAGAGAGATAATATAAAATAACTATAAATATACAAAAACAGAATTATAACATACAAACAGACATATAATATAAGTAGAATATAAACATATATACAGAAATGAAATATAAATATATAAATATGTGCAACCGATTAACATAATACATGTAAGCAGAAATGTAATATAATATAAATATAAGGTGATATAAATATATAAACATAAGTAGAACGTAAATATAAATATAAATATATATATATATATATGTAAACAGATGTAGACTCTAAGGTTCCTAAGGGATATACTATTTTACAAATTCTAAAATACTGGTGCATAAAGTGATAGCAGGATTCTGTATGTGAGGAGGATGGAAAGTTAGAGACTCTGGGCATTTTATATAATGCCAACAAGTAAGTGCATTGGTTCTATTGTGACCATCAGGGCTGGTAGTTTCCCCTCTATAAGTCTGAGAGTTAGTGTGTCCCTCCTCTAACATACATTTTTATATTTTCAAAACATTTTAGAACATGTTGTGACATGATTGAACAAAAAGTGTGTGAGGGTGTAAAAGCATGGCTCATTTCTTTCCAAGGAAATTGCCAAGGAAATAAACAAAGTCAGAGATAGGTATTTACAGTCATTCTGAATAGCTATGAAGGTCTTGCTTATTCTTATAGATATGTAAACTGGATATTTTCATTTTGATTTCACTGAACAGTAAAGAATTTCTTAAGCACTTTACCATTCCATTAAAATTTTGAGTAAAACAACTGAGCATTTATATTTGAAGACAAAGGGTAAAAGAATAGTTTAAGGTTTGTTAAATAATCTATACGAAGCCGGGCGTGGTGGCCAAAGCCTTTAATCCCAGCGCACAGTTGGCAGAAGCAGGCAGATCTCTGTGAGTTCGAGGCCAGCCTGGATTACAAAGTGAGTCCAGGACAGACAGGGCTACACAGAGAAACCCTGTCTTGAAAAACCAAATAGAAAAAAATTTTCATAGAGATAATTGAAAGAAAAAACTTTTATCCATAGAAGATAATATTGCTCATTAGATCTGTGGCTTGCAGGGAAAAAAATATAATCTACAGCATCTTGAAGAAAATATATGCCTCAGGATTGTCAAGATTCTCATTGAAAACAGGAGAAAACAATTTATATGCCTTAAAAATGGTGAATTCAGTCATTGTAAAGTCGTTGTGGGTCTTATCAAAAGAAACTTTGCTTATAGTATCAAAGCACAGAGAAAGGACACAGTGGGTGAATGCCAAGTCTAGTGGTGACTCATAACATGTTTGCACTGCTTTGTTAGCTTTGGATTTGGTAAAGCTGTTGTGTAGGGACAATAGAGGAAAAGGTGGCAGCATTTGCCACACCATCTCTACAACCTATCCTTATGGAGCAAGAGGGATTGGAATTGTCCCTGTAGGAACACCTTTCGCAATCTAAATTACTAGTCTTATAGTAAATGCTCTCATGTTTACTATTCTCTATCTCTCTGTCTCTGTCTCTGTCTCTCTCTGTCTGTCTCTCTTGCTGTCTGTCTGTCTCTGTCGCTGTCTCTGTCTCCTCCCCTCTCTCTCTGTCTCCCTCTCCCTCCCTCTCCCTCCCTCCCTTCCTCCCTCCCTCTCTCTCTCTCTCTCTCTCTCTCTCTCTCTCTCTCTCACTCTGTGTGTGTGTCTGTCTTTCTGTCTGTCTCTCTTTTTCTCTCTCCCTCCTTCCCCTATCCCTCCTTCCCTCTGTCCCTCTCCCCCCCCCACACAAATAGAAACACACAGATATACACAGATGCGAACAATGACACACACACACACACACACACACACACACACACACACACACACACATGGACACATGCATCAGCTTAAAATATGATCTCATTGAACTAAATTGAGCTGGTTTATCTTTTCTCAACATCATCATACATGTCATGATGATAAAACTAAATAAATGTTTCTGAAGAAGAAGCTAACAATTTTGTGTCATTATTGTGCTTCTTAATAAGTGGAACTGGCCTGTTAGTTTTACTTCTACGATCATTTTGTCTTTTATTAATGAATTGAATACTTCTGTCAAGCTTATAAGATGATTACCTAATATCTTTACACGTTTTTTTCTTCTAATTTCAGTTCCATATGGTTCCTGGTATGATCATGTAAAATCTTGGTGGGAAAAGAGTAAGAGTGCACATGTGCTATTTATGTTCTATGAGGACATGAAAAAGGTAGGAAATGGAAAATATATAAATATTCTAGTAATTCTTAGGATAGGTAACTAAGAGTTTAAGTCATATTTGAGCAAAATAGCAAAGATTTGCCTCAAAAAGAATTTTAAAAATTAAATAAAGATGTGACAGTGAACGTGACAGTGGATAAAGGCATTGCTATGTGAGCTTGAGTACTGAAGTCTCTCAACCTTTATTCAGATCCCCAGTCCTTTATTAAGCCAGGTAGGTATGGAAACCCACATCTAATCCTAGTGCTATAGACACAGGCAACGTAAGCTCTGGGTTCAGACACCGTGTCTCAGTACAGTAAAATATAGAGCAAAAGAGGAAATTATGGGGTCCTGCCCAAACTATGGCACCAGCCAAGGACAATATGTGCAGTAAACTTTGAACCCCTACCCAGATCTAGCCAATGGACAGGACATTCTCCACAGTTTGGGTGGTTAGTGGGGACTGACTTTCACACCAACTCTGCTGCCCCATATTTGACCACGTCCCCTGGATGGGGAGGCCTGGTGGCACTCAGAGGAAGGACAGCAGGTTACCAAGAAGAGACTTTATACCCTATGATCATATACAGGGGGAGGTAATCCCCCTCAGTCACAGTCATAGGGGAGAGACATAAGGGGGAAATGGGAGGGAGGGAGGAATGGGCGGATACAAGGGATGGGATAACAACAGAGATGTAATATGAATAAATTAATAAAATATAAAGCAGAACAAAAACAAAACAAAAAAGACCCTAAAAAAAAAGAGGAAATTATATTACTATGCATTTCTGGCATTCACACCTGAACACACACAAATACACACACAAACACACACACACGCATATGCACATGCACATGTCTATGGAAAAATAAATAAACAGCAAGGAAAATATTAGAAAGAACTATTTTACTAGTTATCTCATTTAGTCTTAAAAGCTTTTTAAAATATCTCCTGTATCTATCTGTGGACGAGGAAGAATTGTTCTAGAATAGTTTGTTTTCTTCATTATATATTTAATTCCAATATGACCTGATAGAAAATAATGCTCTCTATCATTTTTTCTTTTTTTAAAAAAATTTTATTTTATTAATTTATTCATATTACATCTCAATGGTTATGCCATCTCTTGTATCCTCCCATTCCTCCCTCCCTCCCATTTTCCCCTTACTCCCCTCCCCTATGACTATGACTGAGGGGGACCTCCTCCCCCTGTATATGCTCATAGGGTATCAAGTCTTCTATTAGCTATTCACCAATTTTTGTTACATTGGTTTTCAATCGCCTCGTTTCTCCCTAGGATATCAGAAGAGAAGTGATAAAATTGATCGAGTTCCTGGGGAAAAAGCCCTCAGAGGAGCTTGTGGACAAAATCATCCAGCACACTTCATTCCAGGAAATGAAGAACAATCCATCCACCAATTACACAATGATGCCAAATGAAATGATGAACCAAAAAGTGTCGCCTTTCATGAGAAAGGGTGAGAAGAGAAAGCCATGTGGCTCTCTGTTCAAAGCTCTAAGCTGCCATGTTTCTGCAAAAATTTACTCAAGGTTATTCACCCTGCATAACTAGCACATGCTTTCTTCACAGCTGTTTTATTTTGAATATTCTTATTGAGTTATCAGTTGTGCAGAGGATTTAGACACTTTATTAATGCAAAAATACCATATTTACTAATAATGAATACCTGTTTCTTGTTTATTCAGTTTAAGAAATATACTTTAGTCTCAGCATCAGTATGATACTAAAATGTATCAACTGTCATTAACTAGGTCTGTGCATCTTGTGTGTATACCATATGCCAAGTACATATTATCTCTATAGATTATGATTTCTAACTTGGAATATAGCTTTATTATCTCATTTTGAGATGAAGAAACAAGTTCCTAAAAGTCACATTTTCCTTGTACTAAATGATTAAGGTAGGAATTAAAAATAAGTATATTTATCAATAATATTAAAAACACAACGAAAAGAAAATTTATTTACATAGGAGCATTACCTGGGAAAACTATAGTCAATTTGTATACCTGAAATTGGGATTTTTTTATATAGCATTTAGGTAGCAATGTCATTTATGTAATTGGATACAAAAGCATAAGTGTGGATTTGAGAGATTTATGAGCACAAAGATGGTATTCAATAATTTAATAGTCATTACACCACGGATCTCACCATAGAAGGCCTGATATACGAGAGAGAAATCAAAGAAGAAAACTCATCTGAAGTAGTATAGGAAAGAAAGGGTGAGCCAAGCAGAATTTTTTTTCAAGACAACAAAAACAAATTTATCTTTGTAAAATCAAGCAGTGTTAGGAGAAAATTTTCATATTATTAATGAAGTAGATACAAGATAGGAAACTCCCACAGTTCTGACTCAAAGAGCTGATGCTGTTTCTGTCTGTGTCGTCACAGGGATTATTGGGGACTGGAAGAACCACTTCACAGCGGCGCTGAGAGAGAGGTTTGAGGAGCACTACAAACAGCAGATGAAGGACTGCACTGTGAAGTTTAGAACAGAGCTCTGAGACACTTCCTTCTCTTGTATCCGAAATCGGGATGTTCTCTCAACTTATCCTGCAGTTTCTCTTGCTTTGCCTTTCAGTAGAAGGAAGAGTCTATTAAAGGCTGACAGTTTAATGTCATTCTGTTTTTCAAACTCTCATGTCAATTTAATTTCTGAATCAAAATTTGTTATATATAACATAAGCATTGTCCTCCAACAGCATTCAAATATTTCTAATAAAAATAGTTTGATATTTCCATATTTAAATATCCATGCATTCATTACAATACAAACATTTCCTTGGTGATGCACAGGCCAACAAATATAAAAGTGCATTGAGAGTGGCAAGTAGGCAACCTTGTGATTGTGTTTGGAAGCCAAATATATATATATATACGAAATTATATGAACAAATTAAAACAATCCCAACAATGATAAGGTCACTTTACGATAACATGTAAAGATTCATATATTATAGAAAATTGGTTAAACTAAAATAAAAGAAATGTATTTTCTCATGTTTTTAAGCCTTTAGTCCACGCTGATGTAGCACAGGATCATGGACTGCACTCACAGTCACGTAGAGTCATGCAAGATTTTCATAACTTGGAATTCAGAGATTTTCCAATAGAGCACCTTTTTAATAATACAGTATAAACATAGCCCATCTATTGTTTTATGTATGTTGAACCACCCCAGTATCTCTGGGATTAATAGGACTTGATAGTGATGGATCATGAAAAACAAAACAACAAAACTCATAGTAGTTGTTTGAGAGTTTCTTTGAGTGTGTTTGGATCCCACTCAACTGCCTCCGCCAGCTCTTCCCAGATCCGCCTCCCTTCCTTGAGCACACAGCTTTGTAACCTGTCATTTCCTTTTGAAACCCTTCAAGACCAATTTGTGCTCCCCAGATGGTCTTAGATGTGTGCTTTCTCGTGGTAGCATGGTCAAATTACTGTGGCTACCCTCTAGGAGAAAACTATACTTCATTCTACCAGCAGCGAGCAACTGCCAACGTCTCCAAGGCTTGGGGTGGCATTATGTGCCCAATTCCGTCTCTGTGCTAGAAGTTCGTCTGGCTTGGACTCGTGCCAAGTGCAAGGTTGCTTGTTTTTGCATGTTGTCACAACTTACATGAGTTCATATTTGTAGCCCCGCCTTCTGTGGAAGAACTTAATGCTTCCTTGTAGTCACCGACCACCTCTGGCTTCTACATTCATACTGTTCCCAGTGATTCCCTGAAGCTGGAAGGAGGGTGGGTGAGGGATATATCCTCCCTTTTGGGGCTTCAGTATCCACTCACTATTGTGTAGGGATGTATTTGCAGAGAGTAGGCAAATCTCCCTAGGAAACACTAACCAATTGCAGTGATTCAAACTGTGACAGTAAAATGTGTGTCAGTCAGACTTCAGCTTGATCAATCAGGTGGGGAAGGTTAGGACATTTATTTTCAGTTTGTCATCACCTCAAATAAAATTAAATTATATGAATGTGGGCAATTTGCTCTTAGTCACTGCCATAAGCCGAGCACATGGAATTGCCACCTGTGCATAGTAAATTCTAAAATAATTGATCAACCAATGGGAGGGTAAGGTGAATCTGTGACTATCAAGTCATATACATTTACCTTTAATAATAGTCAATTCTACAGGTCCCTAATTATGCATAAAATCCTTACATTGCTATCACTTGTATTGTCTTAAAATTAAATTTTATTTTAAATGAATTATTCAATAATTTTGTTTCAAATCTGAGTCATAAGGCCAAAGTTAAATTGAAGAAAGAAAATTTAAGGCAAGTTTTTAGTGACAAATATTCCTAGGTAAAATGCTAATTGTAAAAGTCTCCATTAGTGATTTTTTGTTTGTTTACTTGTTTGTTTGTTTTTTGTTTTCGAGACAGGATTGTTCTGTGTAGTTCTGGCCATCCTGAAACTTATTCTGTTGACCAGGCTGTCCTGAACTCACAGAAGTCTGCCTGCCTCTGCCTCCCAAGTGCTGGGATGGAAGTCGTGGGCCACCATTGCCAGGCTTAGTGATTGCTTTTTATGAAAATCTCAGAAAGAACTCCTAGTCAATTCTGCTGATGAATCTAAGGATCTCAGATTCCACACATCTGCAAAAACATATGGTTATTCCTTGTGTGTGTTACTTTGTGGAGCCACTAACTCCAGGCTTGTTGTGACAGAAACATTTGGTAACATTTATGGACTCAACTCATGCGTCTATTCCTATTTCTCTGTAGGCCTTGGTCATCTGAGCCATTGGCTGCTTTTGATGCTGTGAAAGAATAACTGGGCTCCAAATTTCTAGTGCTTCCAATATCTCTCTTAACCCTCTGCCATACCTGGAACTCAGAGGTTTTTTTTTCTTTCATGTAATTCTTGTAGAGTTTACCACATGGGTGTTTACCATAAGGCCTCTAATATTCCTTAGGTTTGACTCATTTGATGTTCTTGTGCATGGCAACATCAAAATTCACTCCTTAATGTTACACATATATTCAATGTGTAAGAAAAGAAATGGGCCCGAGATAGCCATAGAGGCTTTGGTGTCCAGTGTGGTGAGGCAGGTCAAAGAGCTTGGGGAATTGGTTCATGCCCATATACAGCACCTTAGCAAAGCTGCAGGGAAAGACAATCACTTTTTAATTCGGGTTTCTGCAGCTCTATAAAAAATGAAACTCTTTGATGCTTGTCATCTTCTTGAGGTAGGCTGGGTGTTGCCAGGAGTTAACCTGTTTTTTCAAAGAATCTTAAAAATATTAAAAAGCATCTTTAAATGCCATCTTCTGTATGTTACCTTATCGATCTATCTATTAAACCTAGGATGTATATTCTTTTAAAAATATTTTTATTAATTTATTCAGATCACATCTCTGTGTTATCCCATCCCTTGTATCTTCCCATTCCTCCCTCTCTCCCATTTTCCCCTTACTCTCCTCCCCTATGAATGTGATTGAGGGGGTCCTCGTCCCCCTGTATATGCTCATAGGGTATCAAGTCTCTTCTTGGTAACCTGCTATCCTTCCTCTGAGTGCCACCAGGCCTCCCCATCCAGGGGATGTAGTCAAATATGGGGCACCAAAGTTCATGTGAAAGTCACAAACTGAGAAGAATGTCCTGTCCATTGGCTAGATCTGGGTAGGAGTTCAAAGTTTACTGCACGTATTGTCCTTGGCTGGTGCCATAGTTTAAGCAGGACCCCTGGACCCAGATCTGCGCATCATAATGTTATTCTTGTAGGTTTCTGGGACCCTCTGGATCCTTCTATTTCCCCATTCTCCCATGCTTCTCTCACGTAGAGCCCAATAGGATGTCCTCCCCACTGTCCCACTTTTCTAGTAAGTGAAGACATTCATGGGACACGCCCCTTGGGCAAGTGTCCTGTTATAAGTGAATATATACCATTCTTGTGATAATAATAGACCAGTAAATGACATGACCACGATTTGATTAACTAGCAATTAGCTTGTATTACTTAATAGTCCTAAACAGTCTGCAATTGCACTTTCAAGATATAGGAAATAAACTTTGTATTATAATTGAGTTGTATGGGTTCAATACCTCATATTAGAGTATGCAAATATAGAGTATGCAAATATATATGCAAATATATATATATATATATATATATATATATATATATATATATATATATATATATATAGTGATAGGGTGTGGACAGTAATCTTAAATTTGAAATCTATACCAATGTATCATAATTAAATTAATTTTGTACCAATAAATTAAAAATAACCTTATGGAAATGGCTTCAAATTTGGCAAACCAGCCACTGGGCAAAACACCCTAATTTCTGCCACAGACAGAATTCTGCCTAAAAATGGGCAATCTTGGATGCAGGCAGAGTCCACGGCCAAACTCTGCCAAAACAGAGTAAGCAAGTCTTCAGTAGTTCCTGCCTTACAAATATGTCTGTCAGATATATTGGGCCAGAAGGCTGAAGATGAGGCTCCAATGTTATAGAGAATTTTGGGTGACTGCTGAGGCAGTAAACTGTCTCTGTTATTTTCTCATTTTGAAAGCTGTCAACCTGCACTTCCAGTTCACTCAGGTAATTAATTTTATTCCTTCTCAAGTCTCTGATGGAGTTGAAGACCAGATAGTTTAGCTTACAGTTAAGCTTAACTGTTTAGGGGTTAAGATGTTTTTAGATCTAGATAGACTTGACAGAGATGAGATATCATCGATACTGATTTTCATTCAGGATTTTAGAC
The DNA here is from genome assembly GCF_964271855.1 of Acomys minous. Classification (NCBI taxonomy): domain Eukaryota; kingdom Metazoa; phylum Chordata; class Mammalia; order Rodentia; family Muridae; genus Acomys; species Acomys minous. Next base: position 70,137,813 of record NC_140497.1, on the reverse strand, counting down.
TCACCAAGATAGGAAAGATGTTTCTGCAAGGTTGTAAAATACAAATAGCCAAGACACCAGGAATGTAACATTTATATAACTCCTGATTGTTTCATGGTTCTTTATGTAGTTCTTTTTAATTTATGTGTAATAGTATAAATGTATATGCCAAAAATACTTTTTAAAAATTGAAGCTCTTATATAAGAAAACTAGAAAGGTTCAAATCCATCAGATCTTTTGAAACTATACACACAGGGCCATGTTGGACACAACATATTTTGAGGAAATCAGTCTAGTAGATGAAGATTTTTCCTGAAGACTCTCCTTCCCAGAAAGTAAAAGTGCTGTTGATTATTCTTTCAGACCAGGAATTTTAGTTAAAGAAAACAATATGCATCCCAAACTGGTGAGTTGCTTGAGGATGACCTCCTGCAATGCCTCTCTTGGAGATGAGGGGCCCTTTTATATATGCACGGTCATTCTCTGACTAAGAGAAGGGTGTGGCTCCTGGGAAAATATAGTTGGCTTCCGAAGTATCTTGTTGATGGGATCAATCACTTGCTGTAGATGCTAAATTGTCGATACCCTATCCAGTTAAATGAAGATGCTTCTTTCTAAGACCTAGACACAACTAAACTACCAAGAACAGAAATATTTAGCGACACCATCTGCTGGCTACGATGTACAGTGGAGAAATGTGCTACTAGGGGTTGAAGCACTGCCCAAATCTATAGTCAGAGCATCATGAGGTTGACACCTACGTCTTCGGAGCAAGCTGCACCACACACAAAGAGCCCTTGGATTGCCGAGACGTAGGAGAAAAAAATATTTGAAGAAGCATGTGTCAGTGTGTGAAGGACCCTTGAAGGAGCAGGAGTGGGACACAATAAATGCAAAGCAGATGTGAGGCTTCTTCCAACAGCGTTGTACCTAGGTGTTCACCCAGTCCTCAAAACTCAAAAGGAGATCCCTGGAATGGAAAGGAGGGCTTCAGAAAAGGAGATGAACTACATTGATCTCGAGAATATTACATTACGGAAAGATGCCCGAGGTGGCCATGCTTCTCTACTGCTGTCACCTTTCATTGCATAGTCTTAAACCTGTGAAGAAAGTATTCTTTAATTTCTAAAATGCGTATATTGTCATTCTAACTGAACTTGAACTACATATAATCCTGCCACTGGAAAAGAGGAACCCAATGTAGAGTGATAGTTGTTTTCTAATATTTTAGGTTATATTTTCATTGCAGTAAAATACATGCAACACAAAATCTCCTTATTTTGAAGTGTGCATACTTCAGAGAATCAGCTCTTCTCCTTGTTTCAAATATATACAATGGATATAAATATAGGCAATTAAAAGATTATGACTAATATATTATTATTATATTTCTTTTAAAAACAAGTGCATTTATATTATTACACATAAATAAAATAAAACGCATACAGCAGGAAGACCCACAAAACTATCAGGAATTATATAACTGTTACATTCATAGTGATTTGGCTATTCGTATTTGACAAAGTTGACGTAAACATCTTTCCTATGTTGTTGAGTCTAAAATTCCAAATGAAAATCCCTATCTATCATATTTCATTCATTTTAATTTAAAACATCTATCTAGATCTAAAGACATCTTAATCCATAACCAACTAAGCTTAGTTGTAAGACTAAACTATCTGGTCTTCAACCTCATCAGAGACTTGAGAAGGGATAAAACTTAATTATCTGAGTGAACCAGAAGTGCAGGTGAGCAGCTTCCAAAATGAAAAAAATGACAGAGACAGTTTACTGCCTGAACAGTCATGCAAAACTCTTTATAACGGGGGAGCATCATCTTTATCCTTCTGGCCCAATATAACTGACAGACGTATTTGCGAGACAGGAATTATTAAGGACTTGCTTACCCTGTCTTGGCAGAGTTAGGCTGTCTACTCTGCCTGCATTCAAGCTTGCTCCCTTTTAGACAGAATTCTGTCTGTGGCAGAAATGAGGACATTTTGCCCAGTGGCTGGTTTGCCACATTTGAAGCCATTTCCATAGGAGGTTCTTTGATGCTCACCATCTTCTATGAGGTAGACTGGGTGTCTCAGGAGTTAGCCTGTCTTGTTTTCAAAGAATGTTTAGAATAATAAAAACAGCTTTAAATGCCATATTCTGTAGGTCTAACATTAAACTTTCATTTCCAGTAAGGTAAACAACAAATAATCTTTAAAAACTGAATCTTATATATTTTGCCATGAATTACTAATAGTACTTAAATTATTTACTTATCCTTCCTATAAACTCTTTTCATAGTTTGCTTAAGACAAAAACTGCATGGTTCCTCAAAAAATGAAGGTAAAAATCAATGTAGGTGAGTCTGTCATTAGTTCAGGTGCTTTTAGGGTACATCTTTGCATGTGATGAACTTTACATATGTTTTGCCTTTAGCAGGATTGAAAGCTTACAGTCTTGCTCACCATTTTTCTCCCTACCTCAAATCTTGTCACTTTGTGGTGGTCTGTATGTCTTCTGATGCACTATACTTGTGTCCCAGTGACATTTTCACACTCCAGTACTTCCTGTGACTGCACCTAAACATTAGTCATCTCTACCCCTGTTCTTTCACAAAAATTCTAGATTATGAGAGAGGAAACTGCCATGCCCTCCATAACAGTAGTATATATATATATATTCCCTCAGAAGAGTAAAATGTTACTTGGACTAAATCTAAGAAGATAAGACTCTATCTTCAGAAGCTGAGAGCTTCCATTTTTGCTTTTATGACCTTGGTTTGCTCACTGGTTTGTACAATTATAAGGGTATCCATGGGTGCCTTTTGTACACTTTACTCCCTCTCCCCTAAACAACTGGAGAACAATTTTCAGACCATAGTAGTTGCAGCTCTTCCTACTGTGGTATTATAAAACAACAAGATGCATTTTTTTTTGTTCATTTAACCTTGATGAGTAAATTGTTTTATTTAGAGTGAAGTAATCTCAAAATACCAAACACTCCACCTAAAGACAGTAAGTAAATCTATAATAGATTCTTTAAACAGCTATTGTGTGCCTACTGCATGCCATATTTTGTCCTAGGCACTGAGGTTATAGCATTGTAAACACCCTCCTATTATGGGAGTGTAGTGGAAGAAGAATACAGTATGCCAATACACTATAAAGCGTTAAGCAGATGTAAAGGACTAAGGTGACTTGGACATAGGTGATGCATACAGCCTAATAGCCTTGGGCTTTTTATTCATTTCAGGTGGCTTCCTTTCTATCTTTCAGTTCCCTTCTCTGTCCTCTATAAGATTACTACATCTGCCCATAGTAGCCAAAACTCTGTAGTTTCTTTGGTATTACTTCCCTATTCATTTTAAACACAACATGAGGTAACATAGTATGGAAATATTATATTGAGAGGTACTTTATATAGTCCCAATTTATGTATGCATTATACATTCATGCTGCCATTTAGTAGTTTTTGTTTTCCTACTTCTAGTGAAAATCAGCTTATCTTCAGTTTGCATTATCTGCACTTTTCACAATCCTTAGCCGTTTATCATTCTTTACTCAGTATGAATTTTCTGCTGTAGAGCAGGCTTTAGGACTTGATTTCATAGCCTGTTTCTTGCTGTGAGTATCGGCTTTCTGCCTGCTGTGCCTTTTTTGATGTTAAGGCACATATCATGGCATTCCCTTATCATTTGCTTACAGTGAGGTGAGTGAGGTGAGTGAGGTGAGTGAGGTGAGTGAGGTGAGTGAGGTGAGAGTCGTGACTGAAAGGCCGCCACAAACTCCAGTCCTAGCTTTACAGTCTTGTACTCAGTATTCTGATGTTCAGTAAAATGTGAACTGTGTCTGAAGCATTCTCAGAATTATCTTCATGATGTTTTAAAAACCTAGGGGTCTCTCTCAAACTATGGCACCAGCAGAGGACAATACAGGCCATAAACTTCAAACCCCTACCCAGATCTAGCCAATGGACAGGAAATTCTCCACAGTTGAGTGGAGAGTGGGGTCTGACTTTCATACATACTCTGGTGCCTCATATTGACCATGTCCCCTGAATGAGGAGACCTGGTGGGGCTCAGAGGAAGGATAGCACGCTATCAAGAAGAGACTTGATACCCTATGAGCATACACAGGGGGAGGAAGTCCTCCTCAATCACAGTCATAGGGGAGGGTAGTAAGGGGAAAATGGGAGGGAGGGAGGAATGGGAGGATACAAGGGAGGGGATAACCATTGAGATGTAATATGAAGAAATTAATAAAATAAAATATAAAAACCCACCACTATTAACATGGCTACTTTAGACTGCTTGTCTCCTTGGTCTGTCTTTCCAGGGCCATGTTTGTAATCCTATGAAGATGCTTCATCTGCTACAGAATCCGGGAGCCCATAGTTCTCCAGAATTACTTACCCTGAGTTCTTTTAATATTATATGAAATATATTCTGGAAGTATTATATCAACATAACCTTAATGTAGCCAGAAGTAAGAGTATTCATTATGTGCTTATGCTGGTATTTAGCAGTTTTGTTTTTGCAACTTTTAGTGACATTTTTCAACTACAGTGTTTTGGAACGTATGATTAAGAAAATAAAACCACATTTCTGCCACACACACACCCCGAAAATAGAAAAGAAAAAAAAGGGAGGATCTGTACTTTCTTTTTACATCTAGTATTGTCATAGTGTGGGTAATTTTGATAAAAATCCACCCAGTTATTATGCTTCAACAAACCCATATTTTTTGTACCATGTATAATGGATGTCATATGGTTTTCTACATTTTTTTGTATGCTGTCTGTATGGTGATGTTCATTTATGTGTCACATATTCATACGTCACAGGCACACATTCTACTAATTCATCAATTTTGCCCCTGGGAACATTTTATTGTATGTTCATTTCTATAAACATTTAAATAAATTTCATCATTCAAATTGGCAATAGCTTAAAAGCAACACTATCTTAGAGTCAGTGTCCTACTCTGAAATAGTTGTGATCGACAGTGAAAGCCTGTTGCTGTCCTTGTAGAAGTTCCTAGGAAAGAGGAGCAAAACACAGACGCTGTTCCAGGGCTCCCATGCCCATCTAAGACAATCCATGGAAAGGTGACTTCTCAGGGGCACCAGAACTGCCAAAGCAAGAGCATGTTCTCCGTGAAAGAGAACGGGGAAGGGAAGCCAAGAAAACAAACGCAGAGCAAATTCTACTCCTTCAATGGTGCTGATCCACGCGGAGACAAGTTGGGATGTCTACCACCGCTTAACCCCCTGCAACAGTGATAAAAACCCATTTCCAAATCAAAGTATTGGGAAGCCTTCTAATTTTCCACATGACAGAATACACTAGGTGATGTGCCTCCTAATGGTTTTTGTTGTTGTTGTTGTTGTTGTTGTTGTTCCTAGGTTTCACATCTAATTGTTGACGTGACAAAATAAGTTGTGGTTAAAGCCTCCCAATGTGTAAGATATGAGGATATAACTAATTTTTATTAATCTCGTTTGTGAATATCTCAAGCATACATATTACTTGGTACAGGAGGAAGATTTTTTGACAGTTTTTTCCCTCCAATCTGCTTTGTAGAGAAAGCTTAGCACAGCCCAAATGGCTGTAAGGAGTGTCCACTTCCCTATGCTCTGTTTATTAATTTCTTTCTGTTTGGCTTGAGTTTAATACCAAAGCTCTATGGTAACAAGTTCGCACAGAACAGCACTCTCTGGCAGATCAAAAGATGTGTGATGCCCTGCTTGCAGCAGTCATGCTGATGTTTATTGTTTCAATAGATGTGAGGGGTTAGCATTGTAAAGCAAAAATATGAGAAAGTAAAACAAGTATACTAAATCAATGTTTGTTTTAGGTTAAAAATCAAATTTATGACTATACATGTCTCATAACTACTATTTTTCAAATGAAAATACAACTATATTCCTCAGCTATATGGAAATTTGTACATTTGAAAAATTGAAATCAGTAGTCTAATAAATGCCTGAAATTACAATTTTATTTATAAAGAAATGTATATCTGGTCCACTCAGATAATTTTATTCCTTCTTAAGTCTCATATGGAGTTAAAGGCCAGATAGTTTAGATTAAACTTAGTTGTTTAGGGTTTATGATGGTTTTAGGTTTGGTTGGATTTTTTCTTTTTTGTTATTTTTCTTATTTTACATATACATTTATATTATTACACATATATACAATAAACTACCTACAGCAAGAAGAACCACAATACAACCAGGAATTATACAAATTTTACATTCATAGTGTTAATGCCCGGCTGTGGCTCTGAGGAGGTCCAGAGTAGGGTCTCTGGGGGTGGATTCTCTGGGGGTGGATGCAGATGCCCCTCCAGTTCGCTTTATCTCCTGGGTGGCCAGAGCTGATGGCTCAGGCAGCTGATCAAGATTGAAAGAAGAAAAAAGGAAAGGGAACCAGGGTTTCTTCTCTAGAGACTGGTTGTACTGCAGCTGAGAAGGAGAACTTAAACTGACCATAATTTTCATATGGCTGAGGCTGTAAAAGCGCCCTCTCTGGCTAGAGACTGCATGGGGTCGTAAAAGGAGGCTTTGCGATCAGTAGATAGGTCTCCTTGCTGAGATCTCCAATAACCAATGTAAACTTAGGCTTATTAGCAGTAGAAGGCTGATGGCCCTGAGTCTGCTAACTTATTTTCAAATATACAGGGAAATAAGAAATAAGAAAGAGATGGAAAAAAAACTATTCACACACATACATTCGAGAGAAAGGGTGGATGAAATTAGACATCTCAACTTCAACTGAAGTCAGGTTTCCCAATCTCAACACATACATACATGAGAAAAGGTTCAAGAGAAAAGATGAATGAAGTCAGGCATCTTAACTTCAATGAAGTTAAGCTTCCCAATTTCAGCACCATTTATTGTAGATAACCATACTTATACTTCTGAGAAAAGGGTATTACCTCATAGTTGAAAAAAGGCAATTAATCGGTAGAGCAGATGAATTCTAAAATACAACAGGTTTCATGTTTTAAATCTAAACATTTCTTATCTAAGTAGCCATTACATAAGCTCATCACAGTGAGTTCAGAGTGACAAGGTCTAAAAGTTACAAGAATATATGACATCAATTAGGACTGACCTAACTATACATTATCCAGCTATCTCTTAGTTCATAATGAGTTCAGGACAATAATTTATCTGCCTTTCATTCTAAGAAACAGAGTAAATTCAGACTTCTCTAGGTAGCTTCATTCCAACTTAGACTCGTGGGAAGTGTAAACAAATTTGTCTATATTTACAGTGAAATGCCAGGGTTTGTGGTGGCATCTGGATTGGAGGCATATCTGAAGCCACACGTCTACTGCAAGCTATCCCTAGTCAGGCATCTGGAGAGCCACAAAGGTATTTATAGCTGCCATAAACTCTCTAAAATTGTTTTAGGAGGTCTAAAACAATTTAACTTTTGAAACCATTTGAACCAAATCAGGACATTCATAATCAGGGACTAATTCATCCGAAGAACAAACAGTATATCTTCCACAAAATCCTAGAGGAAGTTTGCTCAATCAGAGCTGGTCAATACCCAGAAAGTAACAGTTCACACCAATGCCAGATGTATTTACTTTTAGTTTTTCGAGACAGGTTTCTCTGGGTAATCTTGGCTGTCCCCGGCTCGCTTTGTAGACCAAGCTGGCCCTGGTCTCACAATGATCCACATGCCTCTGTCTCTCTGGGTGCTGTGATTAAAGGCATGCACCACCATGCCTGGCTTTAAATGCCAGGAGTTACAGAGATGCAACAGTGCACAACTGACAAGGTAGTCAGAGATTGGAAGCAATTTTGGGGTATATCACAATACAGACCTTGCAAATACCGGATCATCTCCAGAAATCTCTCATACCTACTAAAATACCTCCAAATCAATGGTTCCAGCATGTCAAAGGCTGGAAGCAGTTTCGGGGTGCATCATGATACAAGACCTTGTAAAAACCAGATCACCTCCTAGACGGCCCACATACCTAGTGAGCTCTTTTAACAGGGTGGCTCTTGCCATATAGTGTTCGGCTATTTGTATTGGTCAACCAAGCTGATAAAATGAGATATGATAGATATTAATTTACGTTCAGAATCTTAGATGCACTAAGATAGGAAAGATGTTTTCTTTAAGGTTGGCAAATACAAATAGCCAAAACATGAATATAGCATTTATATAATTCCTGATTTTTTTCATGGTTCTTCTTGCTATATACAGTTTAATGTATATATGTATAATAACATAAATGTATATGTAAAAAATAAAAATAAAAAACAAAAAAACAAAAAATAAAAAAATGAAATGTAAATATGTCAGCTATTGGCATTTATTAGCTATCATTAAGTTAAAATCATCGCATCTCTAACTTAAGATCAAGCATGGATATTCCTTTAAAGTCACTTAATACTGTCATGTAATAGCTACATTTCCAGATACCAAAGAGGATTTGTAATTTTTTAAATGGTTAAATTCTTTTTGATCTTCACAAATCTTCTTCCATTACATGAGTGTTTACTGTATATACACATATGTGAAATACGTATGGTGGGTTTTGCCTACACGCATGTCTGTGTACCAAGTGTGTGTCTGAGGCTACAGAGGCCAGAGAGGGCATTGGATCCCCTGGACAAAAGTTATAGAATTTTGTGACCTTCCACATGGGTGCTAGTTAGTGAATCTGAGTGGTGTGGAAAAGCAGCAATTTTTTTTTCTTGTACTGCTTTTATTTTTTGTTTTGTTTGTTTGTTCACCACTAAACTATCTCCCTGGTCCCATTATCCCTGGGATGTTAGTAAATCTATGTGTTTGCTCTTTGAAACACAGAGCAACTTAGTCTTGTTGCTTAGTGGGGGAAAAAGTTGCTTTCACCTCTAACAACAGGAGCAGGGGCTGTCTCTGACTCTGTTGCCTGCCTGTGGATCCTTTCCCCCTAACTTGCTTTGCCTAGCCTCAATAGAAAAAGATGCATCTAGTCCCACTTGATATGACAAGGTAGGTTGACGCCCTTGGGAACTTTCCCCTTCTCTGAGACAAAGGAAGCAGGTAAAAGGGGACAGGAGTGAAGGAGCAAGGACTGTTTCACTCTAGGTTGGAAAGACCGTAGTCCACTAGTCAGTTAATAATTGACTAAGAGTGACTGATACCAATGCACAAAGCATTGAGTTGTTTTTATGGCTCTGTAATTGTCCCCCACGAGGAAATTATACACAGGAGACATTTTCAGGGAGGTAAGCAGAGAAGTGACCTTAGGGAAATGAACATCTTTCAACATTTCCTAAGCTAACACCTTAACTTCTTTTTCATATTAAGTTGCGTGCTACCCAGGGGCACCATCCTTTTAAGGACTTTTTGGCTCTGATTCTCTTTCTGGGCAAATTAAAGCTCTCAGGATTTAAAGGTAAGCTAAATCTGTCTGTATTTCTTCGGTAGATATGTTGGTTCCGAGTTTTTAAGTAGTGACTATTGCAATTATGGAATCTTAAATTTGTAAACAATATTTGAAAGATCCAAGAATTATAAAACATACTTTTTGGAACTGAACACTTTATTCTATGATTGTGATTGTCAGATGATCAAAACACAGATATTTCACAAAGTTCAAAGAATATCTTATAATAGTTCAGTATTTTTTTCAGATATAATACTGATGGAATCTTACTTAAGGAAGTCATCTAAAGGGTAGTCTTGTGTTCTAAATTATTTCAAATGCTCTTTATATGTCGTATTTAATACATATGTGTGTGCATGTGTGTGTGTGTGTATCTAAAGGTCATTGTTATGGGATTCAGTGAATAAAATTAGCAATGCTAACCTATTGAACTAGCATATTACCCTCTAGACTCTTAACAGAAATTCATATCACTTCACTTTTATTATTCCTTTGCCAAGACCTTGGCATAACCTGGAGTTTCTCCTATTATACCTTGTGTTATTTATTGTTTAAAGTTTTACAATACAACTTTAAAATATTTAACACAATAGGACTTGCAATCAAATCAAAGTCTGCCATTTGCTTAAAGAAAGATCTGATGGTGGAGTTAATTAAGTGTCTTCTTGTTATTTTCATCCTCAGCCAAAGTGGTACAGTTGGACTTGACACATATGAATCTTGTATGAATTAAATAATATAATACATGCCCTTTAAAATTCTGATTACGCATGTATCTGACTCAGGTCCTCTGTATATAATGGATTTTTAGCTTGGTGTTCTTGTGGGACTTCTAACAGTGGGAGCGGGTGCTGTCTCGGACCCTTTTGCACTGTTTTGGGATCCTTTTCCTCTCACTGTGTTGGCTCCTCCAGTCTTAATATGAGGGGAGGCACCTAGTCTTTTTTTCCCCATTTATTTATTTGTTTGTTTGTTCAGTCACTTTATAGCATGATTCCAGTGTCCTCCCTCCACTCCTCTCAGTCTCACCATCACAACCTCTCCCCCAATCTCCCTCTCTCCTTCCCAGAAAGCAAGAGGCCCACAAGAAAAGGGTTCGAACTCACCCTGGCACCTGAAGTCACAGCAGGACTAAGCACAGCCTCTCCCATTGAGGGATGACAAGGCAGCCCAGCCAGGGGTAAGGGATCCAAAGGCAGACAACAGAATCTGAGACAGCCCCTACTCCAATTGTTAGGGGACCCACATGTTGACCAAGCTGTACATCTGCCACATATGTGTAGGGGATAGAGGCCCAGCCTATGCATGCTCTGTGGCTGGTGATTCATCTCTGTATGTCCCCATGGGCCAGTTTAGTTAAATCTGTAGGTGTTCCTGTAATGTCCGTGACCCTTCTAGCTCCTGAAATCCTTCCTCCCACTCTTCCACAGGGTGACAAAAATCAACTAATGACTTTATTATCCTCACACTTCTCTTAGGCAGAGATCAAAATCTGAGTTGTAGGTTTTATGGATGAATGGTGTCCCCTCCCTCCACTGGAAGACCCATGCGGCTACAGGAAGTAGTCACTTCAGCCTCCATATATATCCCATTACTAGGAGTCTCGGCTAAGACCACCTCCATAGACTGTTGGGGTCCTCCCCCACCACAGAGATACCCCCCACAATGTCCTCCTCCCGCCTTTTTTTTTTAATCTACTGACTTCAAGACATCTGACCTTGAATCATGTTGGCAAGTACTTGGTATTGATTGATTGATTGATTTTTAAGGATCCTCTTAAAAATCTTAATATTGGTTCTGATTATTAGGGATTTAAGTGTATCATGCAGTGTAGCCTTTTGTCCACATTATGTTTCAAATGTTCATTGCTATGAGTCACGGGTCTGGTTTGAAGCCTACACTGTTACCAGATGTTAGGGATCTTCTTAAAAGCTTATTATAGTCTCGGTTTTCCTAAAACTTTGAAGCTGGATTTTTTTAGAGGAAGCAAAAGAATCCCTCAGCTCATGTTAATCATGGAGGCAGGTATATTTTGGAGTATGACTAATGGTATACTTAAAGTTTTTTTCTTACCCTTAAGAGGTAAGAGACAAACAGATGTACCTTTATCTATACCCCTGATGAGAAAACAAAAGTAACATGGGATAATCATAATCAGTGTTTCAATGGTTTTTATTTTTTAATTATTTATTTATTATGTATACAGTGCTCTGACTGCATATATACCTGTAGGCCAGAGGGAAGCATCAGATAACATTACAGGTGGTTGTGAGCCACCATGTGGTTGCTGGGAATTGAACTCAGAACTGTTGAAAGAGCAGGCAGCTCTCTTAAGCACTGAGCCATCTCTCCAGCCCATGCTTTTAATAGAAGATATGTAATCTGTCTTCAATAGCCTATCCTCAAGCTTACTTTCTTTCTTTTATCCTTTTGGTGTTGTTTATTATTGATATTTTATTTTAATTACAACACGTCTCCCATTCCTTTCTTTCCTCCTAGCCCTCCCTTTTATCCCTCCCTGATGGCCTTCAAATCCATGGTCACTCATTTCACCAATTGTTTTTTTGTTGTTTTTTAATATTTTATTAATTTATCCATATTACATCCCAACTGTTATGCCATCCTTTGTATCCTCCCATTCCTCTCTCCCTCTTATTTTCCTCTTACTCCCTTCCCCTATGACTGTGACTGAAAGGGACCTCTTCCCCTGTAGATGCTCATAGGGTATCAAGTCTCTTCTTGGTAGCCTGCTATCCTTCCTCTGAGTGCCACCAGGCCCCCCTATCCAGGGGACGTGGTCAAATATGGGGCACCAGAGTTCATGTGAAAGTCAGACCCCACTCTCCACTCAACTGTGGAGAATGTCCTGCCCATTGGATAGATCCGGGTAGGGCTTCGAAGTTTACTGCACGTATTGTCCTTGGCTGGTGTCATAGTTTGAGCAGGACCCCTGGGCCCTGATCCGCCTGTCATAACGTTCTTCTTGTAGGTTTCTAAGACCCTCTGGATCCTTCTATTTCCTCATTCTCTCATGCTTCTCTCACCTAGAGTCCCAATAGGATGTCCTCCCCTCTGTCTCACTTTCCTGATAAGGGAAGACATTCATGGGACATGCCCCTTGAGGTAATGTCCAGATATAAGTGAGTATATACCATTTGACTATTTATGCTTCTGAGTTAACTCACTCATTATGATCATTTCTGGTTCAATCCATTTGTCTACAAATATTGAGAATTTCTTGTCTATCAATTCTTATTATATGCATTCAAGTAAGTATTTTTATAGACATATATATTCATAAATATAACTGGTTGAGTCAATATGTTACTTGCATGTATGTTTTCAGAGCTGACCAGCTGACACTGAGCATTTAGTGTGTCCACTCCCAGTTTTACTTGATTGCCTATAGTTCTTTGTGTGAGCCTTTCCCCATGCATTTTGGTATATTCATTGGTGTCTTACTTATGATCTCTATTTCTCTGCTAAATCTTTCCCATACTCTATACATACATTTTTCTTAATTTGTAGCTTGTGACAATATATTAAAACAATTTACCAGTTTGAAATGTAAAGGAAGGGCATTTTAAATAGGCTGTCTTTGGTGTTTTGATATAAAGAGCACTTTGGTATTTCAGGAGTTGGAACAAACTGATAACCCCATGCCTTAGAGTTTCTGCTAACTTCAAGTGTAGAACTATACTGTACATCTCGAAAATCTTTACTTTGGCACATGCTACTGATGTACAAATGAGGTGTACACGAATAGTATGAGTGAAAGGAAATGTACACAGCTTTATTTTTTGTTCAGTTTTTTTCTTCTCTTGATTATAACACCCATGAACTGAGTTCATGTCTCTGAAATTTGGGAAATGATATCACAATTCAATTAGTAACATTTTAAAGTCGATTGATGATGCGTTTTGTTAAAATCTAGGCTTCCCAAATGGATAACAAGATGGATGTCTTCAGGAGGGAGTTAGTAGATGTTCAAGGTATCCCTCTCTTTTGGAGCATTGCTGAACAGTGGTCCCAAGTGGAGTCATTTGAGGCCCGACCTGATGATCTTTTGATCTCCACTTATCCCAAATCTGGTAAGAACTTTAAGTTGATTCATTCTAGACAGCTAGATAACGATCCATTCTCAGGAACCTGGTTGTCTATAGATACTTGTCTAGTCTAGACTGGATTTTCTGACATGTTAAAGGAGAATTGTGGCTTGCCTCCAACTATATAGCATCACATGCACCTCTGAAGTGCCAGCAAATATCTATGAATTCACTTGGACCCAACATCAGTCAAAGTCCCTAACTAACAAATTCTCCTAAAGCAACTTCCCTCTATATTTCTACTTAATTCCCTAAGAGGAAAAAAAAAAACCAAATAATCTAGAATTCAGGATATTCTGATGAGCCAAGATCAAACAAACCCTACATAATTACAGAGTCTTAGAAGGTGAACAAGTGAACCATAAGACATTTTAGGTATGAAAAACAAGGTAATTTTGGCCAATTTTTTTCTCTCTCACTTACTTTTATTTTAATCAAATGTCTAAGTTAGGAAGTAAAATATTGAGTTTAATTATGACACTGTCATACATGTGTACCATTTCTAGTATCTGGAAAGAACGGAAAAGTGTAGATATTCATGTTTCATTCATTAAAATGTTGTATACATAGAATAATTAAATAATATATTTAAGGGTTTCATTTACCATTATGAGAGCAACTAAGGAGGTATATTTTTCTTCCTTATCATATTATTTCAATAGAAATGTTTTACTCACCTGATAATCAAAGGACATAGACAATAGAATAGACCACGTTCTCACATGATTAAGGTACTTTTTCAAAGCACTGGTGAGACATAATATCACACTTGTCATAGTGAGTCACTGTATTGAGCTCAAATGAACTCTATTGTATAGATTATTACAGGCAAAAAATTCTTTTTAAAATTAAAAAATTATTATAATTTATTCACATTATATTCCAATTGTTATCACCTCACCCTTACCTTTCCGTTTCCTCCCTCCCACTTTCTTCTGTCCTATTTCCCTCCACTAGACCTCTAACATGGGTGGCCTTCCACCTCTGCCTTCTGACCAGAGCCTTTCAGGTCTCATCAGAATAGACTGCATCCTCCTTCCTCTGTGTGCCCACAAGGAAGGGCAGTGATCAAATCACAGTCACCAGAGTTCATGTCAGAACTCTTCCCACATTCTCCCACCCCGCTTGGAGAATGAGCTGTCTATTTGAACAGAGGGTCTAGGTACTCTGCATGCAGTGTCCTTGGCTGGTGCTTCAGTTTGTGCAGGTCCCCTGGGTCCATGTCCACCAGCCTTGACAGTCACCCTGTAGCTGCTTGGTTAGAGTCACACCAAGATACTTTATATTATTTTTGGCTATTATGAAGAGTATAGTTTCCCAAATTTCTTTCTCAACCAATTTGGCATTTGTATACAGGAGGGCTACTGACATTTTTTTAGTTGATTTTGTATCCAACCACATTGCTGAAGGTGTTTATCAGCTGTAGGTGTTCCTACAAATTTTGAAAATCTAAATGATACGGACAAATTTCTTGATAAATTCTACTTACCAAAGGTTAATTAAGATCAGGTAAATAAATGAAATAGTCCCATATCCCCTAAGGAAATATAAGCAGTCATCAAAAGTCTCCCAACACCACCCCCCAAAATCCCTGGGCCAGGTGGATTCAGAGCAGAATTCTATCAGATCTTCAAAGAAGAGCTAAAACCAATACTCCTCAAACTATTCCACAAAATAGAAAAGGATCATTTCCAATCTCAATCTATGACGTCATAGTCATTCTGATACCTAAACCACACAAAGATCCAAAAAAGAAACTTATTTAACTCATGAACATTGATGTAAAAATACTAAATAAAATACAAAGTGAATACAGGCATATATCAAAAATATCACCCTCCATAACCAAGTAGGCTTTATTCCAGGCATCAGAGGTGGTTCAATATATGGAAATCCATCAATGTAATCCACCATATAAGTAAATTGAAAGAAAAAAAATCTCCTTTATGGTAAGATAATTAGTTTTATTCTTTCTCAAGTCTTTGATGGGGTTGAAGACCAAATAGTTTAATTTTATAATTAAGCTGTTTAGGAGTTAAGATGTTTTTAAGTCTAGATAGAAATTTTAAGTTGATAAAGATGAGATATAATAGATATTGATTTACATTCATAATTTTAGATGCATTAATATAGGAAAGATGTTTTCTTCAAGGTTGCCAAATACAAATAGACAAAACACTGTGAATGTAACAATTATACAATTCCTTATTTTTTTTGTGGTTCTTCTTGCTGTATGTAGTTTATAGTATATATGTGTAGTAATATAAATGTACATGTCAGAAAAGAAAAAAATTACATGATCATCTCCTTGGGTGCAGATAAAGCATTTGTCAAAACACAACACTCATTCATGTTAAAAAAAGTCTTGTAGAGATCAGGGATACAAGGCATATAGCTAAACATACATAGTAAAGACAATATACAGCAAGCCGATAGCCAACAAACTAAACCCAGAGAAACTTAAATCAATTCCACTGAAATCAGGGATGGACAAAAGTTCTTGTGTTGTCTTTTCACACCTTCAGAATATGTTGATCATCTTTATCTGGCATTCTCTTAATTTCTACGCTCTATATTGATAAGTAATATATGAACTGATAATTTTACCAATGTTGGATACTTTCTTTGCTCATCCTACTTGCATCCCAACCCAAATGCATTGTAGAATATTTTGATTTAAATCAAACCATTTTGAACAAGTGGTATTGTGGAGGGACAGGGATTAATGCTGCCATTACTTGTACATTATCTCTTCCAGACCTTTGTTTTATCTAATATATATATATATATATATATATATATATATATATATATATATATATATATATATATATGAAGTAAGAGTGTCTCCTGGGATGGAATAGAAGAAAGGGTGTGGGAATAAAGCACACAGAGTTTCCTTGTTTGTTGGGTTCAGGTATTACAAACACGTCTGCCTCTCTTTCTCATCTTATTTTTAACAGAGATATTTAACATCTTCCAATTCCCCCTTAGGAACAACTTGGGTCAGTGAAATACTGGATTTGATCTACAACAATGGGGATGCAGAGAAATGTAAACGGGATGCAATCTACCTACGAGTACCCTTCATGGAGCTTATAATTCCTGGATTTACAAGTGGTATTTTTTTTCTGAATATTTATTTTTGATATAGAAATAAATGTACCTGCATTCTTCGCATCTATGAAGGATTCAGGAACAGCAATAATACAGAAAGAATGAACACTATGAAATCATTAGTGTCTAGAGAAAAATTTTGGTTAGACTCCATTAGCTCAAAGTTAGCATCTATATGTGGGAACACTTTGATATAGCTCAAATCTCTTAATATATGGAAGTCTGTATTATTTACTTAGTGCATTATATTATATCTGACTAATTAGTGTATATATATATGTGTGTATATATGTGTATATATATTCAATGAAAATATTATGGAAATACATTTCATTGAATTATTTAAAATCTTGAAAAATAAATATGAATATTATGGCATAATTTCATCATAGTGTTTGAATAGAGGAATTTGAAATATTTTCATTCAATATTTTCATATTGTAAATAAGATAAAAAGTTGAAGAAAAAACCTGAAGACTGGTTCAAATTCTCTTCTGCTCCATCTTGTGTTAGAAATGAGGAGCTGTTTTTACAAACAGATGTGGAGATCATTAGACCATCATACTTACAATGACTAAAATAGCCCCTTTAACCATGACTTTTTACAGTTGCTTTCTGAGATTTTTAGAAATATATGAAACTGTTGATCCATATAGTCAAAAAATGGAAAAAAAACAACTTTATTAAGCCATTAATAATTAGAAGGTCTTCGGGTAAATTGACAATAAGCCATGTGATTCTAAATGTATAATGAATTTTGTTAATGTGTGTGTTTGTAGGTATTGAAATGTTGAATAATATGCAGTCTCCTCGACTAGTGAAAACACATCTACCTGTTCAACTTCTTCCTTCCTCATTTTGGAAAAGTGGCTGCAAGGTAGCAAGTGAAAAAAAATCACTCTTTGTCTTCACATTTCTTTCTGTTCTTTTTAAACATGCTTTTGAGATTTGAATATAATTTCCACCTTCTGTATCCTCCCTCTAACACCACCAATATATTCTTCCCTCTTTTTGTCATTCAAATTCTTGGTTTTTCTCCTTTAACTTTTGTTTTACACACACACACACACACACACACACACACACACACAATGAGAAAGATCAAAAGGAATCTGAAATATTTTCATTCAACCTTTCATATTGTAAATGAGATAAAAGGAGACAGAGAAAAATAACAGTGTGTGTGTGTGTGTGTGTGTGTGTGTGTGTGTGTGTGTTTGTGTCTGTGTGCGTGTGCGTGTGCATGTGCACCCAACTTCTTACCAGGCCAAGGTAACCTGATATGGCCACAAAAAACTAAATCAGACTAGGTTGTACAGATCACTGAAGAACTGAGGTTGTGATAATTTTATTGAGAGAAATCAGACATTTTGTACTGTTATCAGAAACAGAATACAATGAAAATTTCCAGAATCAAGCCAGTTATAGGTGCTGCGATACAATGATGTTTGGAAGCTACAAAAGGTACACAGATTAATTTCTAAGACCAATTGTCCTGCCAAGCTTTCACGTTTCCTTGACTACTTGGAAAACATATAGAAGAATCACAAAGTGGCCTGAATTCTTCACAGCCTGAGGCAGTGTAATGGTTTTGCAAGAACATGAAGACACATTGTCCCAGGACTCATGGACTCTAACCTGAAAAACCTGATTCATGCCACTGAAAGCAGCTAGAACATGTCAACTCCATGGTTCACTACAATTACTCATTTTATTTTTTAATTTTAAGGTCTGTACAAAGTCAGTCTTTAGAGCAGACATGGAGTAGCAAATTCTTTTCAAGGTATAATGTTTTCAAGTATAACCAGCTAAAAACCCTCCTAGCTACATTTCTATGGACCATAGCTTACAAGTGCAATTAGAGACAGAAAAACAATGACCAAAATTCTTTGCCAGGTTTTGTGTAGCAAAGGAATAAGGTAACTCATTTAACTTTGAATGTTGAATGGTTAATAATTTGTCATGCAAGGTCTAAACATCACTACTTAAATTATCATGTACCCATATTTGCTTGTGGAACCAAGTAATTAGCAGTGGAGGCACCCAGGATTTGGGTCATTGACATAAGCAGGAGCCTTCTTTTCTTTCCAGTTAGCAGAGTGAAACACAGGTAGAATAGGTCCATAAGCTCAATATGTTTCAGCAGTAACAGAAGCATTCAACAAGGACAGCACAGCAATCCTCCAGTCAGCCTTCCCCTGAGGTTTCACCAGAGTTTTTCTCACTCCTAGTTCCCTCCTCTGAGTCAGTGTTGGTAAGCAGACTCAACAGTGTTGGTAGACATGGATCAACATCTCTATTGTCCCATTTTCTTTCTTTTCATCAGGTGTAACCTCTATAGATGCTTTGGATAACTACTGTAAAGAAAGGGATTGTATACTATGCCTGAATCACTGATTTTCTTTCATTCTTAGCCCTTTCACTTGTCATTCAACTACTTCTAAAGGATTGATATTCAAATAATACCAGAACACATTGATTGAAATTTATATTAATTTCATATAAATTATATGAGTTGTTTATAATTATATATATTAGTCAATGAATATTTATAATTGCATATATTTGCAGATGATGAGTCTATAAGCAATCTAGTATAAGGCATAAATAATATTTTACTAATTATAAATGATATATAATTATATAGAGTTATACTTTTTTAGGATTTTATTTTAATAACCTTTTTAAGAACAGAATTTTGGAAAAAAAAGTACAAAACCCCTAAAATAAAGTCCCGCTCAAACTAAGGCACCAGCCAAGGACAATACAGGCGGTAAACCTTAAGCCCCTACCCAGATCTAGACAATAGACAGAACACTCTCCACAGTAGAGTGGAGAGTGGGATATGACTTTCTCACATACTCTGGTGCCTCACCTTTGACCATGTCCCCTGGAGGGGGAGACCTGGTGGCACTCAGAGGAAGGACAGCAGGTTACCAAGAAGAGACTTGATACCCTATGAACATATACAGGGGGAGGTAATCCCCCTCAGGAACAGTCATAGGGGAGGGGAATAAGGGGAAAATGGGAGGGAGGGAAGAATGGGAGGATACAAGGGATGGAATAACAATTGAGAT
The DNA here is from genome assembly GCF_964271855.1 of Acomys minous. Classification (NCBI taxonomy): domain Eukaryota; kingdom Metazoa; phylum Chordata; class Mammalia; order Rodentia; family Muridae; genus Acomys; species Acomys minous. The sequence continues at coordinate 70,118,135 of NC_140497.1, read as the reverse complement.
GTAACAAGAATCAATTAATAAAGGAGGAAAAAATGAAAAAAAAAAGATTCTTGAATACTTAGGAAATGAGCATACATATGAAACCCAATCCAAGTTTTATATTGTCATCACATATTTTGAATCATAATATCCAATCATAGTTGCATGAAGGTCTCTTCTTGTCCTGATTTTCCTAGGAAATAAATTCACTCCATGCATCCAAGGTTCAAGTGTTAAACTTGCTTTGTAAGAGGGACAGGCCCAGTATATTTCACTAGATGAGTGCTACAAAACAAATTTCTCAGGATTCATGATCTCTCTCTTTCTGCCTGTCTCTGTCTCTCTCTCTCTCCCTCTCTCCCTCCCTCCCTCCCTCCCTCCCTCCCTCCCTCCCTCCCTTTCTCCTCCCTCTTCCCCCCTCAGTCTGTTTCCCTGCACCCCAAAGGAGTTCAGAAGACAAGTTGTAAGGTTCAATTGTAATATTTTAGGGATTAAAATTAAGTCATCAGTGTTAGATGTGTGTCTTTACCCTTTGAGCCATTTTGCTATCCCCATATTAATTTTCTTGTGAAACGATTTTTCATTCACACAGGCCTTAAATTTTAATACATAAAGATTAATCCCATACATATTGTGACATAGCTTTGGTTAAGGGCATAAGGGATTTTAATCTCTCTGTCTCTTAATTCACCTGGTAATGTTTTTTATTCAGTGAAAATTTAGATCTTTTGGCTTTAAAAATTATATTTAACATTGTTAACTTTGTTAGATAGCTCCATACATATATACTTGCACTTGATTACTGTCATCTGTACTCTCTCTTTCTACTCATTTTATAGCTTTAATTTATTTAAATTACCAATTCAAGTATTTTGTATATAAATGTTTTCTATTATAAGCTTCTTAATTTAATATTTAGTCTATTTCCCCCAAACCTCCTTTTTAAATTGTTTTATTGAAAATAGATTCTTCTCTCATACAATAAATTCCAACCTCAGTTTCCACTCCCCCGGCTCCATTCCACCTCTCTCCTCCTCCTCCAGATCTACTCTCCCTCAGTTTCCTCTTCAGAAAAGGGCAGGTCTCCAGGAGACAACAGCCAAACAAGACAAAACAAGGTGCGATAAGACAAAGCAAAAGCCTGCGTATCAAGGCTGGACGAGGCAACCCAATAGGAGCAAGAGTCCCCAAATCAGACACAAGTCAGAGATAAAAAACCACTCCAACTGTTAGGAGTCCTACAAAAGCAGCAAGTTAACAGTCATACCATACATGCAGAGAACTTTGTGCAGATCCAGGAAGGCCCTGTGCTTGCAGCTTCAGCCTTTGGGAGCCCATGTGAGTCCTGGATAGTTGATTCAGTGGGCCGTGTTCTCCTGGTATCCTCCATCCCCACTGACTCCCATAATATTCCCTTTTCCTCTTTCTTGGGGGTACTCCAAGCTCAAGAGTTGGGACCCGAGGACACCTCCAATTTCTACTCTACCTGCATAATGTTTGCCTGTGGGTCTCTTCACGTACTCCCATCTGCTGCCTGGTGAAGCCTCCCTTATGGTGACTAGACAAGGCACCAATTTATAAGTATAGTAGAATATTATTTTATTTATTTTTTTCTTTTTTTCAGAGAGATTTTGTTGTTTGTACCCTAGGTCTCAGGACTTTCTAGTCTCAGGTTTCTGTGTAGGGCACAGGCACCCTTTTCTGGTGTGGCATTAAACCAAACCTTGGTTAGCCATTGCTACAAGTCCTGAGCCACCACTGTTCAACACAGGCAGGACAGATCGTACGTGTAGTGTTTTGTGCCTGTGTGGGTATGCAGGTTTCTCTTTCTATAGCCTGCAGAGTACCTCATCACATCAACGACACTAGAAGATAAGGTGACATTCTAGTTTGTACTATAATTATTTTTCATGTTTCAAGAGATAATCTTTTCAAAGGTTAAAGAGATCGCAGATGTGTCAGAAATAGGAGATGGGCTTTTGTGTATTAAAACAACACATAGTTGTGAGTGTACTATGTTGGGCATACATACACAAATATTGCAATCAGAAGCTGTAAAGGATAAATAAAAAGCCTAATAATGTAAGTGATAGTTAAAAACTATTAAATTACAGAAATAAATGCCAATCTTTCATTTTTGCCTACACAGATGATCTATGTGGCACGGAATGCAAAAGACGTGGCTGTTTCTTACTACTATTTCTACCAAATGGCAAAAATGCACCCGGATCCTGGTACCTGGGAAGAGTTCCTTGATAAATTCATGGCTGGGCAAGGTGGGTCCAACTAATATGTTTGTTTTTCAAGGCAGCATAAAATTTAAAATCTAAATCTTATGTTTATTATAAAATTGTCATTTACCATGAATCTATTAATATATTGGGGAGGCTAAACAGAAATAAAACATGTCTCTTTTTTTTTTCTTTGAGGGTAGTTTTGGGCAACTTGTGGCACATACAGTCTCTAATTCTGGGTTTCCTTATTTCATTAGTGGTGAATGGCTGCTGTCAATTTATTTAAGTACTTTCAAATGTCAGTGTCTACGTTGTAGTATTTTAATTGTGTGCCTATTCTTTGGATTCTTTAGCATTCAAAACTCTTTTTACTTTTTGAGAGATAAATATCTTTTTTCTCTTTTTTAAAATTTTATTTAATTAATTTCTTCAGATTACATCTCAATTGTTATCCAATTCCTTGTATCCTTCTGTTCCTCCCTCCCTCCCGCTTTCACCCTGTTCCCCTCCCCTATGTCTATGAACCGAGGGGACCTCCTCCCTCATTATATGGTCAAAGGCTATCAAGTCTCATCTTGGTAGCCTGCTTATTCTTTCTCTGAGTGCCACCAGGCCTGATTTTTGACAAAGAAGCCAAATCTATTCAATGGAAAATGGAAAGCATCGTCAACAAATGGTGCTCGTCTAATGGACATCTACATGTAGAAAAATGCAATTAGATCCATATTTATCACCATGCACAAACCCAAGTCTAGATGGATTAAAGACCTCAACATAAAGCCAGAGACAATAAATCAGCTAGAAGGAAAAGTGGGGAAGAGCCTAGAACACATTGGCACAGGAGACAACTTCCTAAACAGAACACCAACAGCCCACGCCTTAGTGTCAACAATCAATAAATGGGACCTCATGAGGCTGAGAAGCTTCTCTAAGGCAGAAGACACTGTCAACAGGATAAAGCGACAGCCCACAGCATTCAAAACTTTTGAGCGACTGTTCTTTTTAGACTCTGTTCTTTTATAAACAAACACAGTCTCTTTTTCATAATCATGATGGCAATTGTAGGAAAATTCTCAAGAGACATGTTACCATATTAACCCTCTCTTGGATGCAAATGTGTGTAGGTGACATCCAACATACACTTAATGCCTGTCCCTTCTTGAACTGTGACGTGCTTGCAGTATCAATGTCATTAGCATTAACAAAGCCTGAAGGCTTCTCAGAAAAAGCAAATTCTACCGTTCCACAGTCCTTTTGTCTCTTCCCCTTTATTTCATCTTAGTTATTGACTGGTCCCTCTCCTGTGACCTTACATACCACTTACTGACTGCCACACTCAGCCTCTGCAGCCTTATTTTTGTGGTCTTAGTTATATTTACCAAATGTTATGCTAGTTTTCAAAAGATCCAATATCAAAATATCACATTGAGTGGCTGAGATGATAGAAATGTCTTTTTCGCTTGTTTTTTTTTTTTTTTTTTTTTTTTTTTTTTTTGAATCTACAAATCCAACGAGAAAGTGCTATGGTTTTTCTTCAGCCTTCTTCTGTAAACTGTGCAGAGCTATCTTCCTGTTTTCTCCATGGCCTTCCATCTTGGTTTATCTGTCCTCATGCCTTTACCATTAAGGGGATTTGGTCATAACCAATAATTAATTGTTCTTAATGTAGAGACTTTTTCTCTAAGTACAGTTTCACTGTCAGGTATGATGTGTAGGAATTTCAGCATGTGGATTTGGGGAAGACATGATTCACCTTGTAGCAGAATTACTTTTCATTTTTTAAGTAGATTTCAAATTCCTTGAGAAAGTGTATCATTTACACATTCATGTGGTCCCCTTTTCTTGACCTATAGATCTATGTATATGGACAGATAATCATGACCTAAAGAGACATTTAGCTATTTTCTACTTCATGTAAACAGTTATTAATTTTACATTTTGTATTTAACTTTAGTGTGTTTTGGTTCCTGGTATGATCATGTGAAAGGCTGGTGGGAGAAAAGAAAAGATTACCGTATCCTTTATCTGTTTTATGAAGATATGAAAGAAGTAAGTAGACATTTCAATTTATTTTTTAAAAACCTAAGATTTAAATTATTTATCTCTTACCCTCTTTTCTTCTTAGTCCTTAAACATAGTTAATTTACTTTTAACTCTAGTTCTGGCATACGATATGAATTAATTCAACCCCATCATCTTGATACTGTTATACAATCAAGGACAACAATATCTTTGAAATAAAAATCTGTGTGTTATGTAATATGAATAAATTATAATAAATAAAATAAAAACTATGTGTTTCCACTCATAATTTCCAAACAGTGTATTTGCTTCTGAATATAAAATCATCAAGATAACTGCTAAATTCTGGCCTTAATTTATTTAAGCTGCTTCTGTCCATCCAGGCTTTTCTTGCACCACTGAGTCTATATATTAAAAGCAAAACTGTTCATTTTTGTTTAGATTAGCATTACTTCACTACGGAAGAACATACCAACTGAGTTCCATGAGCCATTCACAGCTGCAGTCTAGCAGGCAATGCTGTAGTTCAGCCTCAATTTGCTCTCAGTTTGGCACACCTGACTCTGTTTGACCTTGTTTCTCAGATGTCTCTCAAATCCTCTAGGATGGCTAAACCATCTTTGGCTTGAGAAATTCCATTTCCAAGGACATCACCTAATTCTTCTTTATGTTCCTCAGTAAAATTTATTGCTGTTCCTGTATGTAATGAAGCCAGTTTTTACTAGTCACAATGATTGCCCAGTGCCCAAATTGAGCCTATAGAAAGTGAGAAGTGGTTACATATGGGTCTTAAAGAGCTCATATGCAAATTTACATGAAAACTCTGCTAACTAGTTTACGTTGAGATTGTCAAGTAAATGAGGTTTAGTCCCCTCAGATATGGAGGACAATTTACATTGTTGGGAGAGAAGATGCAGAATTCCACCAGAATTAGAGACTGTCTGTAGCATTAGATCCACCTTAGGAATTTTCATTCGAAATGTGATCATTTCACCCTTCTCTAGCATGAGTCCACTTGATTTGCACAGAAATGACTTGGCACAAGTCTCTTATTTCACTTCTGTCTTAACTCTCTCCAAAAAAAAAATCTATGTAGGTATTAGAGATCATAGACTCTGTTTTCACAGCTAGAAAATTTTTTAGATATAATCTATTGTTCATGTTATATTTAAAAAACAAAGTTGTTGAAGATATTAGTTAATTAAAATAGTAATTTGCCTTATTACCATCATCCTGTGAGTTCATTATATTTTTGAATATTAATATTGACAATTAACTCAATATTTTAAAATTTTCATTAATTAAACTCCTCTACTCTGCCGTAGCACATGGTTGGTACCTTGAGTGACCAAGGAAATCATTTTGCTTTCTCAAAACGTAGCACAAAACCCGAAACTATCCCTACAACTAGTTAAGCTTAAACACAGCCTTATTAACATGTTCCTTTCTTTGTGACCAAATCTAACAGAAATGATTCTTTTTCTCTTTAACATTTCAGGATCCAAAGCGTGAAATTAAAAAAGTGTTAAAGTTTCTGGAAAAAGACATACCAGAAGAAACTGTAAATAAAATCATCTACCATAGCTCTTTCAACGTGATGAAGGAGAATCCTAGTGCAAATTACACCACAATGAATAAAGAAGGGATGGACCATTCTGTGTCTCCTTTTATGAGAAAGGGTGAGAAAAGTGCAAACTCATTTTTGTGTAGTGTCTGGTCACAAAGTAGAAGGTATGAATAATAAAAGCAATGTGATATTATAAGAAATTAGAAGTCATTACGTATGCTTAACACAAAGAAACTGAAAGGTAGGGAAAACAGAAGCCTTATAAAATACTGTGTATTGTTTTATATTATCTCTGTAAGATGTAATGAGAGATTTATGATGAGAAGTGTTTGGACAACATCCTTCACACCAATAAACATGAATCTTAGTGCCATTGCTATATCCAAAAATGATATTTATTAGTCTGAGTTACCTAAATGTGTTCCATCTTCCTTAAATTAAAATGATGTTCTGGGAATCTTGTTTAACTTACGTTGGATGAAGTTAATTGATGAGTCAAAGTGTTCGCTCTGAAATTTTATGATAATCTTTGTTATCATTGTGTCCTCAGGATTGAACTCAACACTACCATTCTATATAAAGTAGATATAGATGAAATATGAATTAAATTGTGTGTATGTGTTCACATGAGCCTGTGTGTATGATTAGAAGAAAACAATAGATGGTAAATAGATAGATGATAGATAGATGACAGATAGATAACTGATAGATGAATGATAGGTAATTGTAGATAAATGATCAATAACATTTCATATGCATTGACCAACTTTTATCTAAAATCCCATATCTCCGAGAAGTTGGTAAATTAATCGTAATATTTTTTTCCTTTTATCTAAGCAGTGTGTTGATAGGTGATGGTTACTGTGACACCTGCAGTTTTCTTTGACTTTCCTGTTGTTAGCTCCTTGTATATCCCTTTAAAAAGCCAAAGCCAAAACCAAAGCAGGGCACTCACAGGTGGCATGCATGAGATCACATTAAAGATGATGAAATTTTGCCTGTTCTTTTAAATGTTCTTTTCAGATCTTGTGTATATCAGACTGTCACACTCCCACTGTCCAAAACATAAAAACTCAAGTCCGAAGCTACTGAGATGGGAAACAATCACACAACACAAGATGAGTTGAAGTGAAACATACTCCTATTGGAGAGAAATATTTATTAGCAGAATAAAGTTTAGGAAGTTCTTGAGATAAAAAAGTTTTGGTGAGGGTATATAAAGAAACAATCAAAACTTAGCATAATTTCGAATTTTTATAGATTCTGATTGATTTCTGTAAAGAATTGTTCTATGATTAAGTCTTACTGTAATATCTCAAAGTATATATACTTTGTTTCTCAGAGAACAAGCATGGGAAGACACTTTTGATGGTTACAATTAGGAAATAGCAGGCTGGGGGAGGTGGCACACGCCTTTACTCCCAGCACTCGGAAGGCAGAGGCAAGTGGATCGCTGTGAGTTCAAGGCCAGCCGGGTCTACATTGTGAGTCCAGGACAGCCAAGGCTACACAGAGAAACTCTACCTCAAAAAAAAAATACAACAAAACAAAACAACAACAACAACAACAAAAAAAAAACAAGGAAATAGCTATTGGTGTCTCCATGATGTACAATGTAGCTGGAACCTGTGACTTTCAAATCCAAGGAATTTTCTGCATCAAATACCTCTATCTGACATTAAAAACTAAGTTTCTAATTGTGTTTTCTATGTTATTGAGGAATATTCTGTGAAAACTATAATTGTACCAAAGTTTTCTTATACATGGTATGTCTTATATTTTTCCATAAGAATTTTTGATCTTTTAAATATATAGAAGGCTCAGCAAGTACAGTAAGTAAATATGCTTAATTACGTTTATCCTCAGTAATTTTCTGATCTTTCTTGATAATAAACTTTTTTCATAAGTCATAATTTCATCCTGTAAACTAAAGCTTTAAAATGACTTAGAATTCCCCTTTATTCTTTGTTACCAAGACTTTTTTTTTTTTGCTTTTTGTTTGATATCCCAAGGATTTTATTCTTTTTTAATTTATTTTTAATTTTTTTATTATGTTACTATTTTAACATGTACATTTATATTACTACACACGAGGAAAATAAACTGCATGCATCAGGAAGAACCACAAGACAATCAGGAATTATATAAATGTTATATTCATAGTGAATTGGACATTTGTATTTGGCAAACTTGAAGGAAACATTGTCCCTATCTTGTTGGGTCTAAATTTCTGAATGAATATTAATATCTATCATATATCATCTCTATTAGCTTAAAACATTTATCTTGATCTAAAAACATCTTAACCCCTAACCAACTAAGCTTAATTGTAAGATTAAACTATCTGGTCTTCAACTCCATCAGAGATTTGAGAAGGAATAAAACTTAAATACCCGAGTGAACCCAGAAGTGCAGGTTAGCAGCTTCCAAAATAAAAAAATAACAGAGACAGTTTACTGCCTGAACAGCCACCCAAAACTCTCCATAACGGTGGAACATCATCTTCAGCCTTCTGGCCCAATATATCTGACAGATATATTTGCAAGGCAAAACTATCGAGGACTTGCTTACCCTGTCTTGGCAGAGTTTGCTGTTGACTCTGCCCTCATCCAAGCTTGCCCATTTTTAGGCAGAATTCTGTATGTGGCAGAAATAAGGACATTTTGCCCAGTGGCTTGTTTGCCACATTTGAAGCCATCTCCATTAGGAGGTTCTTTGATGCTCATCTTCTTCTTTGAGGCAGGCTGGGTGTTGCCAGGAGTTAGCTTGTCTTGTTGCCGAAGAATCTTTAGAATAATAAAAATATCTTTAAATGTCAACAGTCTGTGGGCCTCTGAGGTCTTCGAAGACCTAATTTAACTACTTTACATCCTATATCTATAAAATTGTATCTATTCATTAGACCTAGAATATATATATTTGTGATAAAATTAGACTACAGTTTGACATGAGCATGATTTGCATCAATAAACAAAATTCAATACCATTGAATTAAAAATAATCTCATTCGTGAGTAACAACTAGGGCCTTGAGATAAAGAGTAGATTCAATAATCTAACTTTTGTTCTATCCTTCTTCTATATTTCTATATCCCCCTTTCTTTCTTTTCAGCTCCTATCTCCTTACCTACAAAAGAAAGATAAAGGAAAAGAGATGCATCCCTGAGTCAAACCTAATTTCCTCTCTGTAAAAAGACAAATAATACTTATAACCAACTCCCAATGAAGATAAGCCTAGCCATTAGATATGCTTGGAGTTGAAGATTGAATATCAAAAGTTAAAGACCAAATAGAAGCATTCAAACTGATAACTCAAATTCCTATTAGACAGATATCTAATAGTAACTCCAAATTTTTCTGTTATTTTTTTTTTTATAGGCATTTCAGGTGACTGGAAGAACAAGTTCACCGTAGCCCAATACGAGAAGTTTGAAGAAGACTATGTCAAGAAAATGAGAGAGTCAGCACTTAAGTTCAGATCAGAGATCTAGGGAGTATCTGTTTCTCCTCCTTTGGCTGGCACTAAAAATCAGAGAGAAAAGCACATTCATGATTCAGTGAATAGACGTTGTGTATGATTTTTCTGTTCTTACTGAGATGCATGGTCTGCAAATGCACAAATGGAAGATAACAGTTTGTTCCTAAGTCTCTCCTTACAGACAGGCCCATGGGGAGTCTCATCCTCACTTCCTGTTATGGAAACGAATACAACTTTAAGAGGCTTTATAACATAATATGGTTCAAGTTTCAGCTACTAATACCTTCCTGTCCCTCTGAATATGGCGTTCATTCTCTCAGGAAGTGGGTTTCTAAATAATGTCATTTGTATCTATGGTTTGGTTTTCCACCTAGAGAAAGGCTGCACTTCACTAACTCTAATTCAACTTAATCTGTTGTTATTTTACATCTACAACATCATGTCTTTAACATTGCCAAATTATTCAGATTCGTTATGTCAGAATATCCCATCTTTCCCAATGGCTTGTTAGAAACGTCACATTCCAAATGGATGAATCAATAGCACACATATGTTATAGAATTTAAAGCAAGGGAAGGTAAAGATCCAATTATTTTTATTCTTCATGTCAGATACTGAAGGTATTGTGAAATTTATTGCAGAAAATGTGAGGCTTTTTCAAATTACTCATTACACATTAGATTGGTCTCCAGAAACTAATATTTATTGAAAAAGGAAAACTGAAAGATAAATTAATAATGTACTGAATGATTCCATTCAATACATAATATTCTTGGCATGAGAAAATTGATAAGGCTGAAAGCCAAATAATGGTGTCAGAATTTAATTTTAAATGGGACATGGGAGGAGACTAGGAACAGTTACCTGGACAATATTGTAGTAGGACAAGCTGGCCTATTAATATCTTAGGGTTAATAGATTGCTTCAGGTTTACCAGATGCTACAACTGAATAAAATATGTTAAATTTATAATTTATTACCATTTCATATTGACTATCCTAAATTTCATCATTAAATGAATAAATAAATGTTAAATGAATGTCTTACAATTTAAAATTTTCTAAAGTCAAAATAATGTTAAGTAAACAGCAGTGACTGCCTAAAATAAAACTAACTTTAAAAGGTCAATTGTGGAGTAATTTAAAGTGTTTCTCTGGACGGGGAGACCTGGTGGCAATCAGAGGAAGGACAGCAGGTTACCAAGAAGAGACTTGATACCCTATGAGCATATAGAGGGGGAGGTAATCCCCCTCAGGAACAGTCATAGGGGAGGGGAATAAGGGGAAATTGGGAGGGAGGGAAGAATGGGAGGATACAAGGGATGAGATAACCATTGAGATGTAACAAGAATAAATTAATAAAGGAGAAAAAAATGTAAAAAAAATAAATAAAGTGTTTCTAAGGTTCTATATAGGTAAATGCTGAAGGGAAGACCCCAAACTACAGACATCAGTTAATTACTGGGTACTTGACCTTGTATGAGGACTGATGGAGCACAGGGAGAGGATGGTGGTGAATATACACTTCTGTCTCTTATCACGGTCACAATACTCCAGAAACAATTATTACCGAGGAAGTCATTTCACAGAATGCCACAGCAGTGGGCTCATCCTCATAAAATTCATTGGCTTTATCATATTTTCCACTACCTGAAGTAGTAGGTTTGCTAGAATAGTGGAATGCTCCTTATTAGGCATAAAAATTATTTTATTTTATTTGGAAGATGACAACCATTGTTATTATACAAGAAAGTTGGTACTTGTTTTTAAACATTTTTTATTTTGCACATATATATTTATATTATTACACATATGTACAATAACATTCTTTTAAAGACAATTGCTTGTCAGTTAGGAAGCAATGGCTCTTAGAGTTGAAGCAGGTTTCCATAGAATGTGTACCTGCTTTTATTCAGCACCTGGGTACGTAGTAAATTTTTTTTTTAAGATTTATATATTTATTATTTATAGAATGCTTTGTATGCATGTATACCTGCAGGCCAGAAGAGGGCATCAGATCACATCATAGATGAATGTGAGGCACCACGTAGTTGCTGGGAATCGAACTCATGACCTCTGGAAGAGCAGTCAGTGTTCTTAAATGCTGAGCCATCTCTCCATCCCCAAGCACGTAGTAAATTTTATCCCATAGCCAGAATGCACAGATTCTGGAGTCACAGAGTGGAAATAGGAGTAGTACTGCTCGTTGTTGCTCCTAATGACTTCCTACAAAGGTTTTAATTCCTACTATTGTGACCTTATGCTTTAGGCTAAGAATATTTAATTTTAGAGGAAGGCATCCTTAACATCAAGGATATGGAGTCAGGAAGAGGATGGCAGAGGTATATAAGGCCATGTTTCATTTACAAGTATGGAAACCTCAAATAACAAAAAATAATAATAATACAAAAAGAAAGATAGTTATGCATGTATGAACAGTGACAGAAACAGGATTATAAATGCCCTGAGCATATCTTCTCAGTTTTGTTTAGATCATGTCTACACATATTTATGCGAACTGTCTTGCTTTCTTAAACTCTTATTCCTTTACAATGTAACTTTACAGTGAGTTTATAGCACTCGCTGAGTTTTGTTAAATTGATATGAACATATCTAAGTTGTAGGAGTCTTCAAAGAATGAGAACTTGTCAAAAATGCCATCTATTCTGGGAAAAGAATTATTAGATTTTAGACTATCATCTGCTGTACATTGTATTAGTTCAGGTTTTGTGAATGTTAATTTTTTTATTTTTATTTTAAGCTTGATTGAATTGGGAAATGACTAGAAGATTAGTAAGTACACTTTTGGACGTGAAACCTAATATGGGAGAATAAGAAAGCTAGCCAGTACGTATAAGCTCTGTTTTTCCTAGGTGATGGTGTTCACTGATGCTGTGATTGCATCACTACCAAATTCCAAGTTTTCAGGCTTCAACACACTGTCGCTTTAAGTACTTTCCAGTGAGCTTCCTTACATTTCAGTTCCATCTGAAAGATTGTGTCTGTGCATGCTTAGTCATTCCAGAATTCCTCTTTCTACTTCGTTGCAGCCAAAGTCCACAAACCTTCAGCATATTCTAGACAGGTATGTCTCTCAAGGTAAATGCTCAAACTCAGTCTGACACTCAGTGTCATGGCATGGAGAAAGTTTGCCCCCTAGTGAAGCTGCTACGTACATTTTCACCCAAACACAGTACCTGAATGTAAATAGAGACTATGTCCAATATTAATAACAAAATCTGCTTCTGATACTGTGATGCAGGGATTATAATATTTTTCTCAGTGTTATCAAAGGTAAGCAGGATGACAGACATCTTGTGAAATTCACTGAGCCAGTGTATGGGCAGAAAGAAGGCTGGAAAATCTGAAATGTTAACATGGTCTCTGTTATGGCATCTTTCTTGTAATAGCACATAATGGGGTAGTCTACATCGCAGTGGCCCACAAACACCTCAGAGCCCTACTCTAATGAGGATACTACTGAATAACTGTGTCCAGTAGACAAAGGCCCATGGCAGTGGTATCCTGCCTGTGTTTACTGATGCCTACAGCATATGGGCATTATCTATAGAAAGCTACACAATCCAGAAGAAGTGTCGTCTATAACCTGGTTATATTCAGAGTGCAAGAAGTAAAAAGAGGTAAAAATGAATAATAGAATTGAGGAACAGATTTTCAGGTTCCATTTCCTATCTTCCCTTCCTTAAATGACCACTTAGACCTTCGCTGGTTTTCTTAAGCAGAATAATAAAGAAGGAAAAGAATGCAATACAGATATCTCAGTGAGGTATCAGAGAGCCCGATTGCATGAGTGGGCAATTCTTAGCTGTGTTTGACACAATGTCCATTTTATAATACAAGCATAATTTGCCATACGTTTCTTATTCTCCTGTATGAAAAATAGCAAAACTTAGCAATATTCATTTTTCAAAAGAGCAGTAAGTAGGCTTTTACAAGTTTCAGCTGCATTAGACACTTCGGAATTTAGGAAGCCACCAGGAATTCTGTAGCACGATGAGAAGGACAGAATCCAGCTACAGAGAAAGCACTCCTCTCTGCGAATCTCTGTTGGTAGCCGAGGGACACAAGGCCAGCTCCGTACTTACACTAGACACTCTACATGAAAGATTTTAACCTTAAAATTCGGTGATGAAATAGTAAATCTTTGGAGCTGAGGAATACACATGAAGGGAAACTGCTGCTCTTCCAGAAAAATCTGTATTTGGTTCCTAGCTTCTACACTGGGTGACTAAAAGCCCTCTATATGTCGGGTTCTTGCCCCCATAGACCTTAGACACACAGATGATGTACATACCTACATGCAGACATGCACACCTACACATACCATGATAATATTAATAAAAATTTCTTAGAAATATTCTGTTCAGTGCTATCCTAGACAACATGGAAAGATGACTACCATTATTTCTATTCATGTCACAAAAGGGGGTATAAATCAGATATATAAACTATATGTCTCTATATATAACTATAGACTTTCTATAGCTATAAACTTCTTGGTCAGCAATCCTGACAGCTTCTCTGCTTTAACACTCCTGGGAGACTTTCTGTCTCGAGACACAGAATTTCCAGAATGTGAGCGCGGGAAATCCACTCATACATACAGTCTCTTCCAGAATAGAACACAGAGGGCCCAAAAGGAGTGAGGAATTGTTGTCTTATTACAGAACACGTCAGGTTTTCAGCATATTCCTGTTGCTGCGTCCTAGATGCCTTACCCCTTAGCTATGAGAGAGTGTTTAGATCTAGTCATCTTATGGAATAAAATGAATTATCCTTTCAAGGTTAAAAAAAATTATAAAATCTAACTGCAATGGTGTCAGTGGTGGCTGTAAAATCTGAGGCCACCTCACCTTTCCTGTGGAGGCACTTGTGGAATTTGCCCCATGATTACTCTGGGTCTCAGTGCACTGTGTTTGTGTTAATAGAATCTGTACCTTCACCTTAGCTTGCTTGTGTTTATGTCAGAAGGAATGCCGGGTCAAAGATGTTTCTCACTAGTCTACAGCTGCAGTTACTGTGGGTAGAATAACAAATATGGGAAAATAATATCTGCTAGAGTTCTGGAAATGTCACAATGGAGCCCATACATTACTCAAAGCGACTTATCTATTAATAATGTAAGGAAGGAGATTTAGTGTAAGCTGATTAAAGTGATTGAGTTACAGTGGAACACACAAAACAACTATGTACAGTCTGTCCTAGCGGGAACAGCAAAATATCCGTGCTGTGAAACTGAGACTTCGTCTTTAAACCAAAGGAAGTAAATCTTTTCCTTCTTCCATGGACAAAGGTTGTTTACTAACTCTCAGTTACCTACACTCCTTTTCATCCTTAGACAACTATTTCTCAGAAGACAAGACATTCTCCATTGTGGAACAGATGTATTGTCTATTAAAACACTTATTTTGCATCAAATTCTAATGTTTTAGAAGGCCGTATTTGGAGTATGGAATTCCGGAAGTTATTTCAGACCTTTATGTTGGTAGCTTAGGATGTCCGATAGATGTCAAAATGAATTACAAATTTGCCAAACATGATTTATACTATTTTAGATTTGTATGTAAGCTACTGAAATAAAATAAAACTTGGAAATAAAAAAATGGTCTCACGAGAAAGGTATTTTTGTGAGTTAGGTAATAAAGAAAATTCTGCAGTCAATAAACAAATTAAAATGTATAACAGAAAATAGTTTATTACAGCAAATGCTGTTTACTCATGATCTAATAAAATGCTCATTTAAAACTGAAAATATTTGGGGTCTTTTTGTCTGAAAAATATTTCTTTGATGATCAGCCATTTAAAGCCTGCCTTTCTTTAAGACAGTTAGTAAGAAGTGTTACTTCAATTATAGGATTACTTCTAAGAAAATGAAGTTTATATATATACTTTTGAACAACAAGAAAATGTTTATTAAATTTTAAAACCTACAAATAAAATGCCATGAGTAATTTTCTTTTTTTTTTCTTTTTCCAAGTCAGAATGTGTTTTTATTCATTATTCACATTACTCGTTAATTGTTATATTTAAACAATTACAGGATGTTCAGGCAATTTAGCAAACTGTTCTAAAGAAAATCCTATGTCAATGTTTTATAGGATCTGAAGAATAAGCTGAGTCACTCCTATAAATCATTAGAATATTTAAATCAAGTTCAATTATAATTCATAGGATTTTTAGTAAAATACTTCACAAATGCAGAGTAAGTAATAATATAGTCATATATTTTTACATAAATTATTTTGAGTAATAGTATTCTATAATATTTTTTATTAATTTATTCTTGTTACATCTCAATAGTTATTCCATCCCTTGTATCCTCCCATTCTTCCCTCCCTCCCATTTTCCCCTTATTCCCCTCCCCTATGACTGTAATTTTCAATTCTTATTTGACCCTGCTAACTGCACACACTTAAGGACTAATGGACTAATTAAGGACTAATTTGTTTTAGATGCTATGGATTGAATTCCCCAACTTCTTTTATCTGTATTTAGTTTCCTGCTTTATTTACTTTTAATCTGGAGGGTTTCTTTCTATTTCTATTTGTTTTTAATGTTATCAGCATCTTAATGATATAATCCATATAACATGAATAACTTAAGTGATATATCTCCATCATGAATCTATAAAATAATAAGATTTGTTTTATAATGTAAACAACAGGCATCTGCTTTTCTAATAGAAGACATTAAATCACAACATTTGTCATCACAAAACATTTAATCCAAATTCTATATAATTTATACATCATTGATCCAGTATAGAAGGTATTTAGTTGCTTTTTGAATAAATATATTCAACAAATATATTAATTTATCTTAAAAGTATAAAACTAACTTTTGTTGTTATTTTTAATGCAATAACAGTTGACCATGAAATGTTTTCAACACTGCATTAAAAATGCCACTGCCCTGGAGCTGTAGACAAAGCATGAATCTCATTCAATTAGTGCTGTAGTACTAATGTACACTTCCCGATTAGGAAAATAAAGTTATGAACAATAGGAACTGCACCTCTGGACCTCCCTTTTGAGTTACACCATGTTTTTCACCATATATATGTACACAGTTTTCAGATCATGATCATTTACATAGCAAGAGGGAAAGTTGTCCAATTATCACAGTGCTATATGAAAAATACTAGAAAAGACTGCTTTCTTCTCTGTAGTTCCAGATCCATAAGAAGGATGATTACAAAAGACACCACATACACAGAAGCTTTAGACTTTTCAAAAGTACAACTTCAGGATCACGTACTATTAAGAGTGAAATGCAGACTCACAAATCAAAAAAAAAAATGTTATATGTTGATACAATCTGGTTGATTTTGACTCTAGTACAATTCTGCAAAACAGTAGTTTCAACTCTAATTTGACTACCTAACTGCTACTCTTTGCTACATGCTTTCTGAGAGGCTTAGAAGTGCCAGCACTACTGTTGGGCTATCCTATTGGGGATATTGTTGTTAAAATGCTGTGAAAAGTTTCACTTGAAAACATTACAGACTGTGATCATTAACACTGTACATGTTTAAACTTGTTCCTCACTAATACACACCTAACACGCAACCTGTGCACTTGGAATTTTTTTTTCAATCTTCCTTTGAAATGCAACTTTGTGAAACTATGTCTTCAACATAGTCCCATTTTTGTGCCGCAGATGTCTCCTTCCTTGGCTTGAGAAGTGGATGAGATTTAGATTTAGTCAACCTATGGAATAAAACAAAGTATTCCTTCAATATTAAAATAATAACAATAATAAAATCTAGTTGCAATGGCATCAGTAGTGGCGGTAAAGTCTGGGCCTACCTCAACATTCATGAGCAGGCACTTATGGAATTTGTCCCACGATTATTCTGGGCTTGCATGACATTTGTGTTGATTAAATCTGTACCTGGAGCTTAGCTTATGTATGTTTGGGTCAGAAAGAAGGCCTGGTCAAGGATTTTTCTCAGTAGAGTATACCTGCAGTTACTGTGGGTAGAATAACATATGGGATAATAATATCTTCTGGCATTCTGGAAGTGTCACAATGGAGCCCAAATATTATTTATTCTGGCTTATCTCTTAGCAATAATTCATCTTCTTACATAAACTTAAACTCTAAACATCTATAAACTAAACTTTAAAGAATGGTCCAAATGTATTAGGCAACTTTGTAAACAGTAAATTATATGACATATACTGTGACAAAATAAATAAATAAAAACTTAAAAGAGTTGCTCTATTTATAGAATAAAAGTTATTTTAAAATTCCTTTAACACATACACGCATATAAAATCTGTTAACCTAATAATAACATAAATATTTCAATAAAATAATAAGAATATACTACTAATAGTTTATTGGGTAAAACAATAACTTAGAATAAAGTATGATATTAAAACTTTAGTAAATCTAAATAACTGTCATCTAAAGATTGTGATGAGAATATTTTCAAAGATTATGTAATACTGTACCAAAGGTCTGCTGTCACCAGATTTTAGACAGCAGGATGGAAAAAAGATGGCTTTATATATTTTCAGATAGAATTTTAAATTTTCACAAATTTTATAATGTTTAACAATTTACAATGTTTATAATGTTTAACAATGTAGTTTAACAATTGTTTTCAAAAACTCTTCCCACATAGACAAAACATATTATATTATATTATATTATATTATATTATATTATATTAAACAAATTTAATAGTAAATTTTAGTTTGACATTAATAAGAGTAATACAATATCTTTATTTTTGTTAGCCAAAATGAAAAATCAAAAGTATAAAAATAATATGCTAAGCCACAAACATTTGGGAATCTGTTAGAAAGACCCTTTAAAAGCAAAAAAATAAATTTAAAAATTCCCTAAGAAACAATATACAAATTGTTGGTCTAAATAAAAAGCCTTAGTTTCTTTTTATACTTTATTATTTTTTTCCAGGTCATGCATACATATGACCTCCAGGGCCAGAACTTGTCTGGAGTCATTGCACCTGTATTAGACAGCAATGTTCGTTTGTTCTTCCTTCCTTCCTTCCTTCCTTCCTTCCTTCCTTCCTTCCTTCCTTTACTTTACATCCTGGTTGTAGCCCCATCCCTCCTCACCTCTCAATCCTGCCCTCCCCTCATCCCCCCTACTCTTCCTCTATTTCTCAGAAAAGGGTGACCCCCCCTTTATGTCCACCCCAGCTCATCAAGTCATATCAGGACTGAGCGTGTCCTCTTCCCCTGTGGCCTGGCAAGGCAGTCCCATCAGAGGGAAGTAATCAAAAAGCTGGCAAGAGAGTCATCGTCAGAAAGGACCCACATGAAGGCTGGGCTGCCCATCAGCTACATCTTTGCAGAGGGCATAGGTCCAATCCATGCATGGCCCTTTGTTGGTGCTTCAGTCTCAGCAGGTCCTTCTGGGCCCTGGTTAGTTGGCTTTGTTGGTCTTCTTCTGAAGCTTCTGTCGCCTCTGGGTCTTTTTCTCCTTCTGCCCGCTTTTCCCACGAGTCTCCCTAAGCATTGGCCAATGTTTGGCTGTGACTCTCAGCAACTGTTTTGAGGCACTGCTGGGTGGAGCCTCTCAGAGGACAACTCCCAACTCCACTAGGCTCCTGTCTGCAAGCAGAGCAGAGCATTGTTAACAGTGCCAGGGGTTGTTTCCCTCCCATGGGGTCTGTTTTAGAATGGGCTAGGAACTGAGCGGACATTCCCTTAATATCCCCTCTATCTGCTCTATGTTTATCCCTGCACATCATGTAGGCAGGGTGAATTTTGAGTCAAAGGTTTTGTGACTGGGTTGGTGTTCTCCCCCGCCCCATCTACTAGGAGTCATGTCAAGTTAAAGGATGTCCTCTTCAGTCTCTATGGCCCCTGCTACTAGGTGTCTCTGCTAGAGTCCCTCTCACGTATACACCCCTGGGAACCTACCCCGACTTAGGTCTCCAGCTTGTCACAGAGATGCCTCTCCCCACAGAGTTTCTCTTTTCTCTACAGGCCTTTTGTCCTCCCACTGCCCACTCTCCCAAGGTCTGATCTCCACTGGTAACAGCTGAAGAGAAGGAATAAGGTAGGAGAGGAGGCACCAATGTTCTTAACCAAAACTTTCTGTTTGGATTAGAGGGAATTTACAGAGTGATTAGCACATTGGAGATGGAGGACGAGAGCATTATTCTGTGTGGTGTGGTTCCCATGTGCACATATTAGACATCTTAATTCCTAGGTTCGTGTGTGTGTGTGTGTGTGTGTGTGTGTGTGTGTGTGTGTGTGAGAGAGAGAGAGAGAGAGAGAGAGAGAGAGAGAGAGAGAGAGAGAGACAGAGACAGAGAGACAAAGAGACAGAGACAGAGAGACAAAGAGACAGAGAGAGACAGAGACAGAGACACAGAGAGAGAGAGACAGAGAGAGACAGAGAGAGACAGAGAGAGAGAGAGGGGGGGGGGGGAAGAGGGAACTCATTAGAAAACCATAGAGGTGAGTGGAGTAGCAAAGTGATTCAGGAGTTGTTTTTTTCTGCCCTGTTTGTTTCTGCTCTTCAATTGGATATTGCATTTTAGTTCATGTTGATAATGGGAAACTCCTGCTTCTCTTAGATAAAAAGGAACGTATAATGCAACCACATTTCACCATGGTCAAACTTATCACAAGGCCTTCCTTTCAGAGGAGGGGAAGCAGGAAGTTTTGACTTAAGTCCTCTTATGTTCTTCCCTTTTCATTTCTACCAGGCTTTGTGAAGTTTGTGGAGAAGTTTCCACCCAGGTGACCTATTGCTGCGTGGTTTCCAGTCACAGCTGCAATCCATTTTTTTCCCCCTCGTAATCTCCTATTTCTGACAGCTGTTGAAACAGCAGGCCCTTGCATGTAAGTGTGTATTTCCATGGCGGCAAGCCCTTCAAATCTTTGCTGCTTGTAAAGTCACAGGCTGCTCTTGAGTTTTTTGTTTTCTTGTTTTTCTTCCTGGAATAGGCATGAGGTGCCCTACCCTTCCTACGACACTACCAGCTCTGAGTGTTCTTCGCAGCAGCACCCTCTCAGACTGAAGGTAAAAACTGAACAACAAGATCACATTGTGAAGTAAAATTTATTTTTAAATTACTTTCCCTGAAGCATTTGACCTATATCCATAGAGCCTTGTGACCCTACAAAAATCTTTCCTGAGCACTTGCGCAATTTGATTATCTCTTGAATAATATCTAATTCTCCAAAGGAAACACAGTGTCTTAACTATGCTGTGGAGACCATCTACTTCCAGTGCTCATTTTTAACTCTGGATTTAATAGAACTCTTTTGAAGCATGCTGGGATTTTGTGGGTGGTGGTAGTGGAGGGGTTCTTGTGAACCTTAAGTTCATTTAGAACAAAGAAATCCTTCTAGAATCTTCATTTCTCTGCCAAATCTTTCTTCCACGTTTAAACACATTCATGTATACACAGTGGGGAGCAAATTCTAGAAGGTGTGTTTCAAGAGCTGGGGTTCATGTGCAGCACACAAAGTTATTTGTTATTCATATACTGTAGATAGACTTGGTTGAAAAAATTAGTCAATAGCAGAAAGGATCTTTTTAATCCTTTCTTTCTTTCCTATATTTTTTCTTCAGCACTGTGCCTCACAAATAATTAGGATCACAGAAACAGGCCTTTTCATGAGAAGAGTCACTCAATCTTAATGACAGATGACTCAGTTAATGCCTCCTAAGATACATTTTTAATTCCATTTTAATCCATTAGTTGTTCCTAGAATGATTTTTAGATACTTTAATTTTAGGTTATGTCTCAACTTGAAGGAAGATTTTTTTTGTGTGTTGTGTAATTTGTAACTGAAAAAATTCCCCACCTCTTTTCCTGCATGACTTAAAGACTTTGTGTCTTATAGTTCATATTTTATAGGGAACACCCTAGTTCAACAATATTAACTACTTAGTACCTTATCTGTCCTTTTTACTCTATGTCCCCTGTAACGCTGAATTCTGATCCCAGAAGTAACTATTCACTATGTTCACTCAAGTCCAGTATCTGAAAGGCTGCACAATTGGTCATGCCTGAATTCCACGACAGTGTATTCTGACCTGGATGCATTGTTTTTGTGTTACTCATTCCATTCACTTCTGTCAACATGTTCCTGTGTTAAGAGCCTGAGGTTTAAGGGGAGAAGAATTGGTTCCTTGACTGAAAAGAAAACCCTTAAAAATTGTGAAGGCTCTTCGATGGATCAGGCAAGTCACAGGGCTTTAAAAACATAGGGCTGGGCCCAGAAATAAAAGTACAATATGACCCCATGAACAGACCAAAGTCCATTCCTGGTGGCCACTCCTTCTCTGTCAACTGTGGATTAGACAACCTAGAACTGCTTAGTCACTTGTTCCCTATACAAATTGAAAGTCACATCTTAAGACTAGGTAAAGGTAGCCTGCTATCCTTCCTCTGAGTGCCACCAGGTCTCCCCCTCCAGGGGACATGGTCAAATATGAGGCACCAGAGTTCATGTGAAAGTCATACCCCACTCTCCACTCAACTGTGGAGAATGTCCTGTCCATTGGCTGGATCTGGATAGGGGTTTGAAGTTTACGGCCTATGAGCATATACAGGGGGAGGAGGTCCCCCTCAGTCACAGTCATAGAGGAGGGGAGTAAGGGGGAAATGGGAGGAAGGGAGGTTTGGGAAGATACAAGGGAGGGGGAGGGGATAACCATTGAGATGTAATATGAATAAATTAATAAAATAAAATAAAATAAAAAGAATTTCAAACCCTATGAACTGGGGGAGGAGGTCCCCCTCAGTCACAGACATAGGGTAAGGGAGTAAGGGGAAAGTGGGAGGGAGGGAGGAATGGGAGGATACAAGGGATGGGATAGCAATTGAGATGTAATATGAATAAATTAATAAAATACATTTTAAAAAGGAAAAAAAGACTAGGTGAGGGATGGTGATAATGAACATAATTATGCAATGTCTTTTCTTAAGGACATTGAATTCATTTTAATAAATTAGTATCTACAACCTACATTATTGGCAATAATTTAAAACGGCTTGGAGTCAGCCTTCTCAAAATTTAAAGCATTGTTTACTGCAGGGAGTCTCAGGGTCTAATTAAAATGCAGATCCTAATTCTACACTGGGACCTGGGTACCCTTCATTTTTAACAAGATCTCAGAAGAGACCAATGGGTACTTGTACCTAGGCCAGACCTTGCGTCAGATATGTCGGTTTACATTACAAATAGAAAACAGAACTAGAAGCTACATTAAACATTAAGAAGTGATGGGTAACTTTACCAAATATAACAGAAACTAAATACCCACAATTCCAAGATACTCAATATAGCTGAAGTCTATTTTTGCATGTGTGGGCATACTCATGCATAAACACAGAAATAACTATAGTTGGGAGCATCTTGAATCATTTTCTTAAGAGTAGTGACAGGCTCCAGCCAAGGACAATACAGGCAGTAAACCTTAAACCCCTACCCAGATCTAGCCAATGGACAGGACATTCTCCACAGTTGAGTGGAGAGTGGGGTATGACTTTCACATGAACTCTGGTGCCTCATATTTGACCATGTCCCCTGGAGGGGGAGACCTGGTGGCACTCAGAGGAAGGATAGCAGGTTACCAAGAAGAGACTTGATACCCTATGAGCATATACAGAGGGAGGTAATCCCCCTCAGGAACAGTCATAGGGGAGGGGAATAAGGGGAAAATGGGAGGAAGGGAAGAATGGGAGGATACAAGGGATGGGATAACCATTGAGATGTAACAAGAATAAATTAATAAAAATAAAAAAAGAAATAACTCTTAGAAGAAGACAAACTGAATTCAGTGCTGTCACTTTAAAAGTCAGAATGACAGTAGACTAACCCCAAAGGAAAATGAGGCACAGCTAACGTGCTGCTACATCTTGTAAATGGATAATTTTTACCATATTTGCAGAAAAATGACTTAATTCCCAGATGCATAGCCCCCTTTCTCTTCAAAGCTTCCTCTGAAGACCTTTGTTCTGCTGTCAGAGAGCCAATCACTGCCCTTGCCAATCGGTAGCGTTACTCCAACCCTTTACGTTTCCGTGTACACTGTGATTAAGTCAAAGTTCACTTTGCATTTGTATTTGACTTTTATTCCTTCTACTCCGTGGATTCCTCCACAGTTTAACTGTTACTAGATAGCCTATTCAGCGCCTGCACAGCCTGCTACAAAAATGTCTACCCCAGAAAAGTTTTGGAGAAAAGATCTGAAGATAGTTCGTGGCTATCCCATGATCCATGCTTTTGTACTGAACTGGGAAATGATTGAACAGTTCCAGAGCAAACCAGATGACCTTGTAATAACCACTTACCCAAAATCAGGTGAGTCCTGTATCCTGGATAACGCAGGTCTAACCTTGTCTTTTTGTCTTAAGTTATTTTATTCATGTGTCTCTCTCTCTCTCTCTCTCTCTCTCTCTCTCTCTCTCTCTCTCTCTCTCTCTCTCTGTGTGTGTGTGTGTGTGTGTGTGTGTTTGTTTGTATTCAAGGGGCCATGTGGTGCGGGTACCCACAGAAGTGAGATGAATCCAGTCTCCAGAGGTGGTATAGGAGGGAGGGGCACATGTTATAGAGTTTAGATGGTGGAAAAGGAAGAGGCTAATGATGTTATTATATTGTAATCTAAAAAGAACTATTTATTTTACGAAATTCACAAAAATGTTTCATGTTTACATCTGTGCACTTCTCAGAGAATAAAAACCAAACCATTAAAAAAAAAAACCCTGATTGCTGCTTTTAAAAATCCTGGCTTTTCTTACAGGTACCACCTGGATGAGTGAAATTGTAGACATGGTTCTAAATGATGGAAATGTTGAAAAGTGCAAGCGAGACGTTATTACCACCAGAGTTCCAATGTTGGAACTGAATGTTCCTGATACAAGACTATCAGGTAAATGTAAAACTCCCGGTGACGGAGATTTTGCAAGAATATTCTAACCTAGCATAGTCCTGGTTGTAATTCCAACTCAGAAAAAAAAAAAGAGTAAAAGAAAGGAAAAAGAAGCAGAGAACAAATGCTCACATAATTATAAAGACTTATCCACTGTGTTAAGTTAGTTATAAAAATTATTAGTAAAATAATAATCATTTATCAAGGAATGTACAATAATACTTTAACATTAGAAAGCAAATCAAATTATAACATATATCAATTCTACTAGGCTTACATCTGCTGACATCCTGCATCCCTTCATCCAGCCCCAGGTGCTTCAGTTGCTATTACCCAACAGAACAGGACAGATTCCAGGACGGCCCTGTAGAAAGCTTCTGATCCCAATCGGTCCAGCATTTCAGACTGTGGGACTAAATTTGGGATGCTAAAGTTATACTTTGGATTGATTGACAGACAGATTATGTAAGGAATGTGAGGAAAATGAAGAATAAAGAATGAGTTTAGAGGTTTTATTTAGGCCAACCAAATGTTCTATGAAGCCAGGTGTTTACTTGGAAACTTAGGAAATATGTATATAGGTAAGGTTATTAATAATTCTATATAAAATGTTAGATTTGAGGTACTGAATATTTTAAATAATCAGTTGAATGATATTCATTTGGCATAATTGGCCCTTTGAAACAATACTGTTGACCCACATAAGTGTAATATAGTATCAAAATATAATGGTTATCCATAAAAGCTACCATCATGATGAGGTTTGGACAGAGGAGCTAGCAAAAAATAAGCAAGCTGAGAGAGAATGGAAAATCCTGGTCTTACAGGCAAGTGTGGAAAGTCATTTTTAAGTGAAGCTCCTAGGAACCCAGATAAGAACATAAATACTCCTATAAGAAGGAGAGTAACCCTTCCCATGCTTCAACT